>NC_091991.1:160565528-161253639 GCF_044704955.1 Pristiophorus japonicus | reverse complement strand
CCCTCCCTCCCTCTCTCTCCCCCTCCCTCCCTCTCTCTCCCCCTCCCTCCCTCTCTCTCTCCCCCTCCCTCCCTCTCTCTCTCCCCCTCCCTCCCTCCCTCTCTCCCCCTCCCTCTCCCCCTCCCCTCTCCCCCTCTCTCTCTCCCCCTCCCTCCCTCTCTCTCTCCCCCTCCCTCCCTCCCTCTCTCTCCCCCCCCTCCCTCTCTCTCTCTTTCTCTCCCTCCCTCCCTCCCTCTCTCTCCCCTTCCCTCCTCTCTCTCTCCTCCTTCCCCCCTCCCTCCCTCTCTCTCCCCCGACCCGAACCGTACTGACCCAACCCGACCCGACGCCACCTACCTGTAAATCTGGTGCTGGGGACGGGCCCTGCCCGAAGTCTCGGGCCGGCCCGTTCAGCCTTCGTTCCCGAAAGGCCTGCCTGAAGCACTTTCACACAGGTAGGAAGATGGTTTATTTAATCTTTTCTTTGCTTATAAATGTTTATTCAGGTTGGATTTATTTGTATAATATTTGTAGAAGTATAAATAAGGATTGATTGTAGAATTTAATGACTTCCCTTCTCCCCCCCCCACCTCGTTCTGGATGCCTAATTTGTAACCTGCGCCTGATTTTTTAATGTGTAGAACAGGTTTTTTCAGTTCTACAAAAATCTTCACTTGCTCCATTCTTAGTTAGTTTGGAGTACGTTTTCACTGTGGAAACTTTGAAATCAGGCGTCAGTGGCCGGACACGCCCCCTTTTGAAGAAAAAATTCTGTTCCAAAGTGGAATTGTTCTACCTGACTAGAACTGCAGAAAAAAAAATGTGGAGAATTGCGATTTCTAAGATAGTCCGTTCTCCACCAGTTGCTCCTAAAAATCAGGCGTAAATCATGTGGGAACTTGGGCCCCATGTTCCAAAACATAGGCCTTACACTAAACATTCGTGAGACAAAGGTCCTCCACCAACCTGACCCCGCCACAGCACTGGCTCCCAGTCATCAAGATCCACGGCGTGGCCTGGACAACGTGGACCACTTTCCATACCTTGGGAGCTTATTATCAGCAAGGGCAGACGTCGACGACAAGATTCAACACCGCCTCCAGTGTGCCAGCGCAGCTTTCGGCCGCTTGAGGAAAAGAGTGTTCGAAGATCAGGCCCTCAAATCTGCCACCAAGCTTATGGTCTACAGGGCTGTAGTGATAGCCACCCTCTTGTATGGCTCAGAGACGTGGACCATGTACAGTAGACACCTCACATCGCTGGAGAAATACCACCACCGATGTCTCCGCAAGATCCTGCAAATCCCCTGGGAGGACTGGCGCACTTATGTTATTATCCTCGATCAGGCCAACATCCCCAGCATCGAAGCACTGACCACACTTGATCAGCTCCGCTGGGCAGGCCACATTGTTCGCATGCCTGACACGAGACTCCCAAAGCAAACGCTCTACTCGGAACTCCTACACGGCGAGCGAGCCCCAGGTGGGCAGAGGAAACGTTTCAAGGACACCCTCAAAGCCTCCTTGATAAAGTGCAACATCCCCACCAACACCTGGGAGTCCCTGGCCAAAGACCGCCCCAAGTGGAGGAGGTGCATCCAGGAGGGCGCTGAGCACCTCGAGTCTTGTCGCCCAGAGCACGCAGAAAACAGGCGCAGGCAGCGGAAGGAGCGTGCGGCAAACCTGTCCCACCTATCCTTTCCCTCAACAGCTGTCTGTCCCACCTGTGACAGAGACTGCAATTCCCGTATTGGACTGCACAGTCACCTGAGAACTAATTTTTAAGAGTGGAAGCAAGCCTTCCTCGATTTCGAGGGACTGCCTATGATTGATGATTCTAGACCCATTTCACCAAATGGACAGCAGAGGGCAGTAAACACAATCAATCTCGGAAATTATTTCACATTGAACAAACGGTTCATTCTGCTGAGATTTAGTGTGATTATCCATCATTCCTGTCAACACTAATCTGCCAGAGCAATAGTCCACCAAATAATGTTTGCAAACATCCATCAGCAAAAATTGTTGAAAAAGAAGACTGTGGAAAACAAGTTAAATAAGTTGAATTCAACAACTTAAGTTAGAAAAGAAAGAACTTGCATTTATATGGCGCCTTTCATGACCTCAGGACGTCCAAAGTGCTTTACAGACAATGAAATATAAACTTGCATTTATATAGCACCTTTAGCATAGTAAAATGTCCCAAGGCGCTTCATAGGAGCATAATCAGACAAAAATTAACAATGAGGCAAAGTAGGAGACATTAGGACAGATGGCTAAAAGCTTGGTTAAAGAATTTGGTTTTAAGGAGCGTCTTCATGGGAGTCAGGTGACTGCTTCTCCTAAAATGTTTAGATTGAACCATAATTGCTGCGAGAAACCTTGGAGAAAATCATAGGGGCGTTGAAAGAATTGTGTATTTTTCATTTTCTTTGAATACTTTAATTTTTTTCATAACAATATTGAAGATGGGTCAAAAGACTGCTGATTGACAGTCAACAATTATCCAATCGGGTAAGGAGGAGTATGTTTAGTGAGGGAAGGCGGGGCATCGTGAGGATTGACATGTCACACGGCCAATGGCGGAGTCATGGGGTGGGGCAGTTGGAGGCGAGAGGTCATGTGATGAAATCTCCAGTAATGCATGCAACCAGAGATGGCAACCCTAGAATTATCCCGCGATATCTCTGGCATATCTTCAGGTCGCTGGTTCAGGCCTGACAGCGGGGAGAGCCTTTGAAGCAGATTTTCTGCCTGTTGCCTAGCTAGGGAGTGGAGCACGATAGCCAGGGGCTAAGAGGGGACAGAGTATTTTCTAAATGTTTTTATCCAATGGTTACAAAGGCATATGTCTGTTGTTGGTAAATGTAAAGCTGGCTATTGTCGAATAAATTCCCTCTGTGCTTCGGAGGGAATAATAAATAACATTTCATTTACAGAGGCCAAACTTATTTTTCTATTGAATTTGCTTCTACTTCTTAAGCTCACTAATTTACCCCCTTCCCCAACTCTCCTGAAAACACTGCTCAGGTTCCACGGGCTCTGGTTCCACATGCAAAGGGCACTTTCTGGCACCTTGTCTAAGGGGCCAATAATTATGTGTGAGCCTTGGCAATGAATATTGGCAGGCTACTCGACAGCAGGGGCTTATGGTCTGCAGGGCAGTAGTGATAACCGCCCTCCTATATGGCTCAGAGACGTGGAATCTCAAAGTGGACATCTTAAAACGCTGGAGAAGTACCACCAGCGCTGTCTCCGCAAGATCCTGCCAATCCCCTGGGAGGATAGATGCACCAATGTCAGTGTTCTTGCTCAGGCCAACATCCCCAGCATCGAAGCACTGACCACGCTCGACCAGCTCCGTTGGGCGGGCCACATCGTCCACATGCCCAACACGAGAATCCCAAAGCAAGCGCTCTACTCAGAACTCTTAGATGGCAAGCAAGCCCCAGGTGGGCAGAGGAAATGTTTCAAGGACACCCTCAAAGCCTCCTTGATAAAGTGCAACATCCCCACCGGCACCTGGGAGTCCCTGGCCAAAAACCGCCCTAAGTGGAGGAAGAGCTGAGCATCTCGAGTCTCATCACCGAGAGCATGCAGAAAACAAGCGCAGGCAGCAGAAGGAGCGTGCGGCAAACCAGGCTCCCCACCTGCCCTTTCCTTCAACCATTGTTTGTCCCACCTGTGACAGAGACTGTAATTCCTGTATTGGACTGTATGGCCACCAGAGAACTCACATTTAGAGTGGAAGCATGTCTCCCTCGATTTCGAGGGACTGCCTGTGATAATGATGATGATTACCAGGGAGTCCGATCCAGACATCCGTGCACATGCAGCTTCCAGGAACGATCATTGGATAGCAATCAGGTGTGTGAGCCCTTTTATGTAAACAGCAATCGCTTCTCGGCCTTTTGGCTAAGATCATGCGTAACTGACCTGACAGGGGAGTAACCATGACCCCAAAGTGGTTCTCCCTGGATCAGGAAGGTGGTTCTCCTGTGCTTTTTGGCAATAGGAGGTGGGTGGGGTGGATTGACCCATCCACCTCCATGGCACGAACCTGGTATTGCAGTACTTCCAGGAACGGTGCAGTGGCTCTCGGCCTTTTGGCTAAGAGCATTGGCGCAGAGTGATCCTTGATGTGTGCAAGGTGACCTCTGGCGTTTGTGATTTGACAAAGAATTGGAAAGATTGGCTACGAATAAAAAAAAAAAAATTTTTTTAATTAAAAAACCAGCAAATGCTGGAAGTACTCAGCAGACCAAATATTTTTCCAGCGCTTTATGATATATAATTCAGATTTCCAGCATCCGCAGTATTTTGCCTTTTGGATGAACCCTTTTCACTGAGACAGACTGCGGTGTCTGTACTATTGCCAGGGTGCACCACAGAGAAGAGGATTAAATCTGGGGCAGGCTTGATCTTACAGCAACAGCCAGTCACTGAACAATTCATTGAATCATCATGGGGAAACTTGATTGTTAAATTGACCCCTAGGCTGCTGAAAACCCATTTGTAAACAGAGTAGAAATCCATGAGAAACGGCCCGATAATTAATGCCTTCACAATAGCCACACAAAAGTAATTCAGACTGTTTTTCATTCTGCTGGTTCACATGTTACATCTCCCTTACCGCACAAAACATTTATATTTATAGACTTTAGATTTTATGTGAAGCAGTCATTAGGTTGTGTTTGTTCTTTGTCTTGCTTGTTTTCCATCCTAGAGTAGATAGATGGTAAAGAATATCGGGTTTGAATAATGTCCAAGCCACTCAGTTTTATTTCAACACCTAATCAAATCATAATGTTTTGAAAAAAAATATTTTGCAAGGCAATTATTATTTTGGATATATTAATCAGCCAGGAACAGTGTGTCATGTTAGAGTGTGATGGTGTGTAGTGTTAGCATTTGGGTTCCTGCGCCTGGCTCTCCACACAGTATCCTCCAGAGCTTGACCCCTAGGGGAGTCGAGAGTTATGGGGAACAGGCAGGAAAATGGAGTTGAGGCCAAGATCAGGCCAGCCGTGATCTTATTGAATGGTGGAGCAGGTTCGAGGGGCCAAATGGCCTACTCCTGCTCCTAATTCTTATGTTCTTATGTTCTCGGAGTGCCATCAGGGAAAGCATCAAGTGGAGATTGTTATGTTTTGAATGAAGAGTCAGACTAGATTCTGCAAGCTCAAAGTAAGTGTGACCACGTAGTCCTTTATTCCAGGTCTCAGAGTGCCTCTCCAGCCTGTGAGGCCTCCTTATATACAGGTGCTCCCAAGGGATTGTGGGATCCCTTGGGACTCCAGGGGATAAACCCTCTGATGGTTAGACATCGTAATTACAGGTTTGCATACATAACAGAGATCATGTGCTTTTCCCAAAGGATGGAAAAGAAGATCAGGATGCTGACTAATCTGTGCCGGAATCTCTATTCCGGGTCATTCTAGGCAACTCCTAGCAGCTGGATATAGAACAACACTGGGAGATGGTCTCCAGCCTCAGGTTTTGTTTGTGGCCCAGGGATACTCAGTAAGGAGAGAGAGGAGGAAAGGCAATTAAATGATTAAGTGGTGAGTTAATATTAGTAATGAAATACTGGTCAATTGAATTTGTCTATTCTAGTCATAAGTAACTTTGCAACACGTGCATGGGATAAGTAAGGTGCCTGTTTTTGTCTGTATGTATTGAAGGCTTTGGCATCATAAACATTTAAATACAAAGTTTGTGTGTTGTGATTGAATAGTAATAATGGACTGTGTCTGAGAGCATGATGGATAATGATGTATCTGACCTTATGTCTCATCCATTAATTGCCTCACCCATCCTGGTGTTAGTAAGACAATAATTTACTATCAACCTCTGGTATCATTTAAATCTGTTAATCAGGGGATGAAATCAATAGATCATTGTTTAATTAAGATTACTTTAGCCTCACTTTGCCGTTATTTTTCTGCTCTTTCGCCGGAAACTTTGAGAAGGATAAATTGAAAAAGGCAGCAATAATTGACAATGGCAAATTGATACTAGATAATGCCACAGAAATGGCCGTACCGGGGTTGGGGGGGGAGTTAGAGGCCCAGCCAATGGAGATAGGCGGGATAGATATCAGAAATAATGCTCCACCACCAATGCAGTACTTTTTCTGACAGAGGATTCTGTGTGTTTACATTGAACAAGCACTAACATTTTAGTTAACTACAGCAGCACTTAAATAAAGAACCAAGGTGGGCTGAACACCAGAATGAAAACACAACTTTGAGTTTAATACCCATATAATATCGACAAATACTTCGATATTTTTATCGCTGGATTGTGCAGTGCAGAGGGGCTATAACATCAGGCCTGCAATCACGTGCAAAATTATAAGCTTTTATTGAAAACTGAAGCCAAATTCACATACATATTTATATATTCATATTTAATCTGATGTGAACAAATACAAGCTTTGTAAATGCATGCTCCAATATGGAAACAATTAGACGATATCACCACAATCTACCTCAAACTATCCTGTGGGAGCCTGAAATACAGAAACTATTTCAAAATTAAACTCAATGATATCATCTACAACTAATGTCACTGCTAGAGTATTGAGGTTCATTACAAATTATTGAAATGAATTCTGGCGAAATAATTTATGCCTCTATGCATTGCTGGATTAAATTTTCTAATGTCATTAAAAGAAAGTCTTGGATTTATATAGCGCCTTTCTCGACCACCGGACGTCTCAAAATGTTTTACAGCTAATGAGGTACTTTTGGAGCGTAGTCACTGTTGTAATGTGGGAAAAGTGGCAGCCAATTTGCGCGTAGCAAGCTCCCACAAACAGCGATGTGGTAATGACCAGATAAATTGTTTTTGTTCTGTTGATTGAGGGATAAATATTAGCCAGGTCACCGCGGATAACTCCCCTGCTCTTCTTCGAAATAGTGCCATGGGATCTTTTACGTCCACCTGAGAGCAAGCAGAGCCTTGGTTTAACGCTTCATCCAAAAGACGGCACCTCTGACAGTGCAGTGCTCCCTCAGCACTGCACTGGAGTGTCAGCCTAGATTTTTTTTATGCTCAAGTCCCTGGAGCGGATAAAAGAATAAGATTGTGTTTTAATTTAATGTGGAGACTTATTGTGAGTTGACTTGATAAGAGACAGGTCCTCTGGTGGTTGTTGTGTTAGCTCAGTGTTCATCAGGAGAGAGTATGAGGTTTGGAGCAATTGGTTAGTGTGATAGTTTTAGACACAGCCACACAAGCACACACACTTACAAGATGGCTCTTAACAGAACTGTGACCACATGGCCTTTTATTGTTATTACATCAGTAGTTATTCCATCAGTTGTCCACCAGATGGAGTAGTCCACTAGATAGCTCTATTACAGTTAGCTGCCGGTGAAGTATGCTGTATGGGTTAAGATTCAGAGAAAAGAGCTACATGCTACACAAACAGTTTGCCTTGGGATTGAAGAGCTAAATTACACTGAGGAAAATTTGTTGCTTGGATTGTTGCATGAGAGGCCAGCTAATAGACTCAAGAATCATAAAATCATGGAAATTTACAGCACGGAACATAAGAACATAAGAATTAGGAACAGGAGTAGGACATCTAGCCACTCGAGCCTGCTCCGCTATTCAACAAGATCATGGCTGATCTGGCCGTGGACTCAGCTCCACTTACCTGCCCGCTCCCCATAACCCTTAATTCCCTTATCGGTTAAAAATCTACCGATCTGTGATTTGAATACATTCAATGAGCTAGCCTCAACTGCTTCCTTGGGCAGAGAATTCCACAGATTCACAACCCTCTGGGAGAAGAAATTCCTTCTCAACTCGGTTTTAAATTGGCTCCCCCGTATTTTGAGGCTGTGCCCCCTAGTTCTAGTCTCCCCGACCAGTGGAAACAACCTCTCTGCCTCTATCTTGTCTATCCCTTTCATTATCTTAAATGTTTCTATAAGATCACCCCTCATATTTCTGAACTCCAATGAGTAAAGACCCAGTCTACTCAATCTATCATCATTAGGTAACCCCCTCATAGAAACATAGAAACATCGAAACATAGAAACATAGAAAATAGGTGCAGGAGTAGGCCATTCGGCCCTTCTAGCCTGCACCGCCATTCAATGAGTTCATGGCTGAACATGCAACTTCAGTACCCCATTTCTGCTTTCTCACCATACCCCTTGATCCCCCTAGTAGTAAGGACTTCATCTAACTCCTTTTTGAATATATTTAGTGAATTGGCCTCAACAACTTTCTGTGGTAGAGAATTCCACAGGTTCACCACTCTCTGGGTGAAGAAATTACTCCTCATCTCGGTCCTAAATGGCTTACCCCTTATCCTTAGACTGTGTCCCCTGGTTCTGGACTTCCCCAACATTGGGAACATTCTTCCTGCATCTAACCTGTCTAACCCCGTCAGAATTTTAAACGTCCAAATTTGCGGATGACACTAAGTTGGGTGGCAGTGTGAGCTGCGAGGAGGATGCTGTGAGGCTGCAGAGCGACTTGGATAGGTTAGGTGAGTGGGCAAATGCATGGCAGATGAATTATAATGTGGATAAATGTGAGGTTATCCACTTTGGTGGTAAAAACAGAGAGACAGACTATTATCTGAATGGTGACAGATTAGGAAAAGGGGAGGTGCAAAGAGACCTGGGTGTCGTGGTACATCAGTCATTGAAGGTTGGCATGCAGGTGCAGCAGGCGGTTAAGAAAGCAAATGGCATGTTGGCCTTCATAGCAAGGGGATTTGAGTACAGGGGCAGGGAGGTGTTGCTACAGTTGTACAGGGCATTGGTGAGGCCACACCTGGAGTATTGTGTACAGTTTTGGTCTCCTAACCTGAGGAAGGACATTCTTGCTATTGAGGGAGTGCAGCGAAGGTTCACCAGACTGATTCCCGGGATGGCGGGACTGACCTATCAAGAAAGACTGGATCAACTGGGCTTGTATTCACTGGAGTTCAGAAGAATGAGAGGGGACCTCATAGAAACATTTAAAATTCTGACGGGGTTAGACAGGTTAGATGCAGGAAGAATGTTCCCAATGTTGGGGAAGTCCAGAACCAGAGGTCACAGTCTAAGGATAAGGGGTAAGCCATTTAGGACCGAGATGCGGAGGAACTTCTTCACCCAGAGAGTGGTGAACCTGTGGAATTCTCTACCACAGAAAGTTGTTGAGGCCAATTCACTAAATATATTCAAAAAGGAGTTAGATGAGGTCCTTACTACTAGGGGGATCAAGGGGTATGGCGAGAAAGCAGGAATGGGGTACTGAAGTTGAATGTTCAGCCATGAACTCATTGAATGATGGTGCAGGATAGAAGGGCCGAATGGCCTACTCCTGCACCTATTTTCTATGTTTCTATGTTTTTTATGAGGTCCCCTCTCATTCTTCTGAACTCCAGTGAATACAAGCCCAGTTGATCCAGTCTTTCTTGATAGGTCAGTCCCGCCATCCCGGGAATCAGTCCGGTGAACCTTCGCTGCACTCCCTCAATAGCAAGAATGTCCTTCCTCAGGTTAGGAGACCAAAACTGTACACAATACTCCAGGTGTGGCCTCACCAAGGCCCTGTACAACTGTAGCAACACCTCCCTGCCCCTGTACTCAAATCCCCTTGCTATGAAGGCCAACATGCCATTTGCTTTCTTAACCGCCTGCTGTACCTGCATGCCAACCTTCAATGACTGATGTACCATGACACCCAGGTCTCTTTGCACCTCCCCTTTTCCTAATCTGTCACCATTCAGATAATAGTCTGTCTCTCTGTTTTTACCACCAAAGTGGATAACCTCACATTTATCCACATTATACTTCATCTGCCATGCATTTGCCCACTCACCTAACCTATCCAAGTCGCTCTGCAGCCTCATAGCATCCTCCTCGCAGCTCACACTGCCATCCAACTTAGTGTCATCCGCAAATTTGGAGATACTACATTTAATCCCCTCGTCTAAATCATTAATGTGCAGTGTAAACAGCTGGGGCCCCAGCACAGAACCTTGCGGTACTCCACTAGTCACTGCCTGCCATTCTGAAAAGTACCCATTTACTCCTACTCTTTGCTTCCTGTCTGACAACCAGTTCTCAATCCATGTCAGCACACTACCCCCAATCCCATGTGCTTTAACTTTGCACATTAATCTCTTGTGTGGGATCTTGTCGAAAGCCTTCTGAAAGTCCAAATATACCACATCAACTGGTTCTCCCTTGTCCACTCTACTGGAAACATCCTCAAAAAATTCCAGAAGATTTGTCAAGCATGATTTCCCTTTCACAAATCTATGCTGACTTGGACCTATCATATCACCTCTTTCCAAATGCACTGCTATGACATCCTTAATAATTGATTCCATCATTTTACCCACGACCGATGTCAGGCTGACCGGTCGATAATTCCCTGTTATCTCTCTCCCTCCTTTTTTAAAACGTGGGGTTACATTGGCTACCCTCCACTCCATAGGAACTGATCCAGAGTCAATGGAATGTTGGAAAATGATTGTCAATGCATCCACTATTTCCAAGGCCAACTCCTTATGTACTCTGGGATGCAGTCCATCAGGCCCTGGGGATTTATTGGCCTTTATTCACATTAATTTCCCCAACACAATTTCCCGACTAATAAGGATTTCCCTCAGTTCCTCCTCCTTACTAGACCCTCCGACCCCTTTTATATCCGGAAGGTTGTTTGTGTCCTCCTTAGTGAATACCGAACCAAAGTACTTGTTCAATTGGTCCGCCATTTCTTTGTTCCCCGTTATGACTTCCCCTGATTCTGACTGCAGGGGACCTACGTTTGTCTTTACTAACCTTTTTCTCTTTACATATCTATAGAAACTTTTGCAATCAGTCTTAATGTTCCCTGCAAGCTTCTTCTCGTACTCCATTTTCCCTGCCCTAATCAAACCCTTTGTCCTCCTCTGCTGAGTTCTAAATTTCTCCCAGTCCCCGGGTTCGCTGCTATTTCTGGCCAATTTGTATGCCACTTCCTTGGCTTTAATACTATTCCTGATTTCCCTTGATAGCCATGGTTAAGCCACCTTCCCTTTTTTATTTTTACGCCAGACAGGAATGTACAATTGTTGTAGTTCATCCATGCGATCTCTAAATGTCTGCCATTGCCCAGCCACAGTCAACCCCTTCAGTATCATTCGCCAATCTATCCTAGCCAATTCACGCCTCATACCTTCAAAGTTACCCTTCTTTAAGTTCTGGACCATGGTCTCTGAATTAACTGTTTCATTCTCCATCCTAATGTAGAATTCCTAATGTCACTCTTCCCCACGGGGCCTCGCATAACGAGATTGCTAATTAATCCTCTCTCATTACACAACACCCAGTCTAAGATGGCCTCCCCCCTAGTTGGTTCCTCGACATATTAGTCTAAAAAACCATCCCTTATGCACTCCAGGAAATCCTCCTCCACCGTATTGCTTCCAGTTTGGTTAGCCCAATCTATGTGCATATTAAAGTCACCCATTATAACTGCTGCACCTTTATTGTACGCACCCCTAATTTCATGTTTGATGCCCTCCCCAACATCACTACTACTGTTTGGAGGTCTGTACACAACTCCCACTAACGTTTTTTGCCCTTTGGTGTTCTGCAGCTCTACCCATATAGATTCCACATCATCCAAGCTAATGTCCTTCCAAACTATTGCCTTAATTTCCTCCTTAACCAGCAATGCTACCCCACCTCCTTTTCCTTTTATTCTATCTTTCCTGAATGTTGAATACCCCTGGATGTTGAGTTCCCAGCCCTGATCATCCTGGAGCCACGTCTCCGTAATCCCAATCACATCATATTTGTTAACATCTATTTGCACAGTTAATTCATCCACCTTATTACGGATACTCCTTGCATTAAGACACAAAGCCTTCAGGCTTGTTTTTTTTAACACCCTTTGTCCTTTTAGAATTTTGCTGTACAATGGCCCTTTTTGTTCTTTGCCTTGGGTTTCTCTGCCCTCCACTTTTCCTCATCTCCTTTCTGTCTTTTGCTTTTGCCTCCTTTTTGTTTCCCTCTGTCTCCCTGCATTGGTTCCCATCCCCCTGCCATATTAGTTTAACTCCTCCCCAACAGCACTAGCAAACACTCCCCCTAGGACATTGGTTCCGGTCCTGCCCAGGTGCAGACCGTCCGGTTTGTACTGGTCCCACCTCCCCCAGAACCGGTTCCAATGCCCCAGGAATTTGAATCCCTCCCTGCTGCACCACTGCTCAAGCCACATATTCATCTGCGTTATCCTGCGATTCCTACTCTGACTATCACGTGGCACGGGTAGCAATCCTGAGATTACTACTTTTGAGGTCCTACTTTTTAATTTAGCTCCTAGCTCCTTAAATTAGTTTCGTAGGACCTCATCCCTTTTTTTACCTATGTCGTTGGTACCAATGTGCACCATGACAACTGGCTGATCTCCCTCCCTTTTTAGAATGTCCTGCACCCACTCCGTGACATCCTTGACCCTTGCACCAGGGAGGCAACATACCATCCTGGAGTCTCAGTTGCGGCCGCAGAAACGCCTATCTATTCCCCTTACAATTGAATCCCCTATCACTATCGCTCTCCCACTCTTTTTCCTGCCCTCCTGTGCAACAGAGCCAGCCATGGTGCCATGAACTTGGCTGCTGCTGCCCTCCCCTGATGAGTCATCCCCCTCAACAGTACCCAAAGCAGTGTATCTGTTTTGCAGGGGGATGACCACAGGGGACTCCTGCACTACCTTCCTTGCACTGCTCTTCCTGTTGGTCTTCCATTCCCTATCTGGCTGTGGACCCTTTCCCTGCGGTATGACCAACTCGCTACACGTGATACTCACGTCATTCTCAGCATCGTGGATGCTCCAGAGTGAATCCACCCTCAGCTCCAACTCCGCAACGCGGACCGTCAGGAGCTGGAGGCGGATACACTTCCCGCACACGTAGTCGTCAGGGACACTGGAGTCGTCCCTGAGTTCCCACATGGTACAGGAGGAGCATAACACGTGACTGAGCTCTCCTGCCATGACTTAACCCTTAGATACACTTAAATTGGCAATAACAATGTTAAAGTTTACTCACTGTTATAGAAGAGAAAAAAGAAAAACTACTCACCAATCACCAGCCAATCACTTACCCTCTTGGCTGTGACGTCACTTTTTGATTTCTTTCTACTTCTTTTTTGCCTTCTCTCCCCACTGCAGCTGCACCAGCTGGCCTCTCGCTGCCGCTGAGCCTTTTATAGGCCTCACCAACCATGAACTCCCGCCTCTCCGGAATCAGCCTAGTGAATCGTCTCTGTACCCCCTCCAAAGCTAGTATATCCTTCCTTAAGTAAGGTGACCAAAACTGCACGCAGTACTCCAGGTGCGACCTCACCAATACCCTGTACAGTTGCAGCAGGACCTCCCTGCTTTTGTACTCCATCCCTCTCGCAATGAAGGCCAACATTCCATTCGCCTTCCTGATTACCTGCTGCACCTGCAAACTAACTTTTTGGGATTCATGCACAAGGACCCCCAGGTCCCTCAGCACTGCAACATGTTGTAATTTCTCCCCATTCAAATAATATTCCCTTTTACTGCTTTTTTTTCCAAGGTCGATGACCTCACATTTTCCGACATTGTATTCCATCTGCCAAACCTTAGCCCATTTGCTTAACCTATCTAAATCTCTTTGCAGTCTCTCTGTGTCCTCTACACAACCCGCTTTCCCACTAATCTTTGTGTCATCTGCAAATTTTGTTACACTACACTCTGTCCCCTCTTCCAGGTCATCTATGTATATTGTAAGCAGGGTCCCAGCACCGATCCCTGTGGCACACCACTAACCACCGATTTCCAACCTGAAAAGGACCCATTTATCCCGACTCTCTGCTTTCTGTTAGCCAGCCAATTCTCGATCCATGCTAATACATTTCCTCTGACTCCGCGTACCTTTATCTTCTGCAGTAACCTTTTGTGTGGCACCTTATCAAATGCCTTTGGAAATCTAAATACACCACATCCATCGGTACACCTCTATCCACCATGCTCGTTATATCCTCAAAGAATTCCAGTAAATTAGTTAAACATGATTTCCCCTTCATGAATCCATGTTGCGTCTGCTTGATTGCACTATTCCTATCTAGATGTCCCGCTATTTCTTCCTTAATGATAGCTTCAAGCATTTTCCCCAATACAGATGTTAAACTAACCGGCCTATAGTTACCTGCCTTTTGTCTGCCCCCTTTTTTAAACAGAGGCGTTACATTAGCTGCTTTCCAATCCGATGGTACCTCCCCAGAGTCCAGAGAATTTTGGTAGATTATAACGAATGCATCTGCTATAACTTCCGCCATCTCTTTTAATACCCTGGGATGCATTTCATGGGACTCAAGGGGACTTGTCTACCTTGAGTCCCATTAGCCTGTCCAGCACTACCTCCCTAGTGATAGTGATTATCTCAAGGTCCTCCCTTCCCACATTCCCGTGACCAGCAATTTTTGGCATGGTTTTTGTGTCTTCCACTGTGAAGACTGAAGCAAAATAATTGTTTACGGTCTCAGCCATTTCCACATTTCCCATTATTAAATCCCCCTTCTCATCTTCTAAGGGACCAACATTTACTTTAGTCACTCTTTTCCGTTTTATATATCGGTAAAAGCTTTTACTATCTGTTTTTTTGTTTTGCGTAAGTTTACTTTCGTAATCTATCTTTCCTTTCTTTATTGCTTTCTTAGTCATTCTTTGCTGTCGTTTAAAATTTTCCCAATCTTCTAGTTTCCCACTAAGCTTGGCCACCCCACTAAGCTTGGCCACTTCGGCCCATCGTGTCCACGCCGGCCGACAAAGAGCTAACCAGCCTAATCCCACTTTCCACTTGGTCCGTAGTCTTTTTAAATGTGGTGAGATTTTCTGCCTCTACCACCCTGTCAGACAGTGAGTTCCAGGCCTCCACCTCCGTCTGGGTGAAGACATTTCCCCTCAAATCCCCTCTAAACCTCCTACCAATTACCTTAAATCTATGCCCCCTGGTTGCTGATCCCTCTGCTACGGGAATTAGGTCCTTCCTATTCACTCAATCCAGGCCCTTCATAATTTTATACACCTCAATAAGGTCTCCCCTCAACCTCCTCTGTTCCTAAGAAAACAAACCCAGCCTATCCAATCTTTCCTCATCGCTAAAATTCTCTAGTCCAGGCAACATCCTTGTAAATCTCCTCTGTACCCTCTCTAGTGCAGTCACATCTTTCCTGTAATGTGGTGATCAGAAGACATTGAACATTCTCTGAAGCATCCCTGATATGTCTCTCGTACAAATAATGGTCCTTCTTTAATGCCTGTTTGGACTGAGTTACCGTATCATAGAAGTAGCTTTTACAGGAATTAGCAGGAATGAGAAGAGGTAAACTAATAAATAGATTCCATTTACTAAAGATACTCAGGAAAGTAAGTGAACTGCCGCGTCTCAATCTATTCATTCCAATTGTGCTTCAAAGTATACGCCACTCGTGACAAAAGGTCATCGACCTGAAACGTTAACTCTGTTCCTCTCGCCACAGAAGCTGTCTGACCGACTGAGTACTCCCAGCATGTTCTGTTTTAGTTTGTGCTGGTTGAAAACTGTCCAGTTAAGTGGAAATTAACAAGAGGCATAAAACAGTGACAGCCAAATGCGAACCTGCTGATTCCTTACAGTCGAGGTTGGGTTTTGGTGTTGATGGTGTGACCAGAATGGATTTCATGGGCCAGTGGTTTGACATCAACACCTGATTTGTTACGGTTCGATGCTGGGTTCCATGCACACTCGCAGTGAGAAATTGTACTGCTCAGCTGATGCTAAATTAAACTCGTTGAGTGCTGAACTCCCTTTACAGTTCTTAACATTTTGAAAAAATTTTCCATCACCTATCTGCAGGGAGATTTTCAATAAATTATAAAGTAGCAAGTGTACATGGGGCAGATGTCAATTCGCAATATTCTGCCAATAATCCCAAACCTTGCAATCGCCGAATTACCTTCATTCGGTGTACTAAATCCTACCGTATCCAAGCAAAAAGGTACCAGTTACAACAGTTGTTATAAAAGCAGAAAGTGCTGGAGATCTCAGCAGGTCAGGCAGCATCTGTGGAAAGAAAAACAGAGTTAACGTTTCAGGTCGCCGGCCCTGCGTCAGAACTGGCGAATGTTTGAAAAGAGCACATTCATAAGAAGCACTGAAAGGGGAGGGAAAGAAAGAACAAAAGGGAAGGTCTATGATAGGGTGGAAGGCAGGAGAGATTAGAGAGACAAAAGGGATGATGGGCCGAGTTGAAATGGTAATGGCGGTAGTTAGAAAAAGGTTAGTCTAGATAGGGTGTGAATGGTGGGATAATGACCAGCTGCCATTGGAGGCAAAGAGAAAAAAAACATAAGCTCGGGGGGGGGGGGGGGGGGGCAAGAGGGAGCCAAAGATTGGCAGAGGTTATGGTCTGAAATTGTTGAACTCGATGTTGAGTCCAGACGGCTGTAAAGTGCCCAAACGAAAGATGAGGTGCTGTTCCTCGAGCTTGCGTTGAGCTTCATTGGAGCAGTGCAGGAATCCAAGGAGTACAACAGTTGTTATGCCTTTTTAAAGCATATTTTGTCTGTCCGTCTAGCTATCTATTTTATTGACAAGGGCTGTGTGCTAATGATGCACAGGGAGAGTTCGAGGCCCAGCCAGCGGCGATAGGCAGGATACCAGAAAAAATGCTCCACCGCCATCACAGTAGTTCTTCCTACAGAAGGAATCTACAGTACTAGCAGTCTACAGTTCCAGACAGCAAGGTATTAAACTTCAATAAGGAGTTAGAGGATCGAGGGCCCAAAATTCCACATTGCCGTTTTCTTAGTCCGAAATTACGGCAAAAAAAAATCCGAAGTTTCTCCAAAATTAGTTTTCATTTTGGTGCAGCGCAGAAAGAGCTTTGCGTTTGAGGGTAGAACTAATTGTTAGCGCTGAAAAAGTGAGGCCCCGTTCTCTGCGCATGCCCAAGCATTTAGATTTCCAGGGTAACACGAGGCACGATGGGAGGGAACGAGCTGTCTCTCTCCGGTTCCCAGAGGAAGGAAATGTGGGCTGAGGGCTGCTTTTATATAATGAGTACTGTACTGTACAGTGCCAATATGACATCCTTCAACTTTTCTTTGTTGTTTTCCTGTTCCACAGTCACTGAGCATGTCTAGGTGTTCCCTGGCCAAATGGCACGCCGAGTGTTTTATCACAGTAAGTATTAAGTCCTAAAAATAAAATAACTTTCTTTTATAATGGAGTAATTCAAAGATCATTCAATAGGAACATAATAAATACAGCACAACACAACAAATCAAGACGGCGTCGTTAACGCCGATTTCGATCGACTCCGACTTGTTCAGGTAAGGTTTTACAAAGTGGTCCCCAGTGCCGTCCTTAAAAAAACACTTATTGGCGAAACTCGCAAAAGCGAGCAAAAATGGCGTTATGGTTGGGTTTGACCCCCGAGTGACGTCAAAAAAACAGCCGTTATCTGTTAAGGACGGCGTTATGCCATTGGCGAAACTTGCAAAATTAAGTTAGCTCCAAAAAAATGGTGACGAATTTTGGGCCCCTAATGCCTAACATTGAGTTCAGTAAGATTTTAAGAAATAAATTCAGCTGTCTGAGAGGTCGACCCTGAGAGAAAGTTGAGTCTTGATTTGTAACTAGATCATTAAATGTCAGCTACTGATCTGTATTTAATTACAAAGCTATTCATTTAATACTTCAATGGCATGGGAAGAAAGACATTTGAAATTGTTTGTTGATGATGTCTTAATCCTCGGTGGACAGAAGACGGTTGAAAGGATTTCTCATCAACATCAACAACAACAACTTGCATTTATATAGCACCTATAACGTAGTAAAACGTCTCGAGGTGCATCACAGGAGCGTCGTCAAATAAAATTTGACATCAAACCACATAGAAGACTTGTTATTTATATAATGCCCATCACAACCACCGGACGTCTCAAAGCGCTTTACAGCCAATGAAGTACTTTTGGAATGTAGTCACTGTTGTAATGTAGGAAACATAAGGAGATATTAAGACAAGAGGTAGGTTCTAACATTAGATAAGAAACATAAGAAATAGGAGCAGGAGTAGGCCATATGGCCCCTCAAGCCTTTAATAAGATCATGGCTAATCTGATCATGGACTCAGCTCCACTTCCCTGCCCGCTCCCCATAACCCTTTACTCCCTTTATCGCTCAAAAATCTGTATCTCCGTCTCTCTGCTTAAATATATTCAATGATCCAGCCTCCACAGCTCTCTGGGGCAGCGAATTCCACCGATTTACTACCCTCTTAGAGAAGAAATTCTTTCTCACCTCAATTTAAAATGGATGGCCCCTTATTCTGAGACTATGGGCCCACGTTTGGTCAAACCTAAGTTTCGTCCATGTAGCACCGAAAGGACCACTAAGATCCTGACGGTACATTGGGTGGAAGTTTAGTAAACAAATGTGGGAAAAACCGCCCGGCGGAAAAAAATAGGCCTTACATTTTTTGTAAGCAGCAGCGGGCGGTAGGTCGCATTCTGGGCGGCAAATGCGATCCTCGGCAAAGTAACGCCGAGGATAGAGTCGGGCCCATGGAGGGGGGAACGGGAAAAATAAAAAATGTTCAACACATGGAAAGAAAACAGGTCTTCAAACTTACCGTTCAGGTAAGACCTGCCTCCACGCGGTGGTCTCTTCTGCTGCGGGAGCGGAGGACCGCCCGGACCAATCTCGGGAGGAGCGGATGGGAGGACTTTAGTCGGCGTTGCACGTCAGCGGACGCTCCCCAGCGGTCTTCTCTCCCCGCCGGCATGAGGGCCTCACCAAACTCGCTCGGAGGGGAGAACGCCCAGAAAACATCGAGACCGCCGAGAAAATTCACGGCAGCCGGCGGTAAGTCGACCAAACTCGGGCCCTCTATCCCCTCGTTTTAGTTTCCCCTATGAGTGGAAATATCCTCTCTGCATCCATCTTGTTGAGCTCCTTCATTATCTTATATGTTTCGATAAGATCACCTCTCAGTCTTCTGAACTCCAATGAGTAGAGGCCCAACCTACTCAACCTATCATCATGTCAATCCCCTCATCGCCGGAATCAACCTAGTGAACCTTCTCTGAACAGCCTCCAATGCACGTATATCCTTCCTTAAATACGGAGACCGAAACTGTACGCAGTACTCCAGGTGTGGCTTCACCAATACCCTGTACAGTTGTAGCAGGACTTCTCTGCTTTTATACTCTATCCTCCTTGTAATAAAGGCCAACATTCCATTTACCTTCCTGATTACTTGCTGTACCTGCATACTAACTGTTTGTGTTTCATGCACAAGGATCCCTAGGTCTCTCTATACTGCAGCACTTTGCAATTTTTCTCCATTTAAATAGTAATTTGCTTTTCTATTTTTTCTGCCAAAGTGGATAACCTCACATTTTCCCACATTATAGTCCATCTGCCAAATTTTTGCCCACTCACTTAGCCTGTCTATATCTCTTTGCAGATTTTTTGTGTCCTCCTCACAATTTGCTTTCTCACCCATCTTTGTATCATCAGAAAACTTGGCTACATTACACTCGGTCCCTTCATCCAAGTCGCTAATATAGATTGTAAATAGTTGAGGCACCAGCACCGATCTCTGCAGCATCCCACTAGTCATTGTTAGCCAACCGGAAAATGACTCATTTATCCCGACTCTCTGTTTTCTGTTAGTTAGCCAATCCTCTATCCATGCTAATATATTACCCCCAACCCAGTGAACTTTAATCTTGTGCAGTAACCTTTTATGTGGCACCTTATTGAATGCCTTCTGGGAATCCAAATACACCACATTCAATTGTTCCCCTTTATCCACCCTGCTCATTACATCCTCAAAGAACTCCAGCAAATTTGTCAAACATGATATCCTTTTCATAAAATCATGCTGACTCTGCTTCATTGAATTATGCTTTTCCAAATGTCCTGCTACTGCTTCCTTAATAATGGACTCCAGCATTTTCCCAATGACAATGTCTGCCTCCTTTTTTAAATAGGGGCGTTCCATTTGCGGGTTTCCAATCCGCTGGGACCTCCCTAGAATCCAGGGAATTTTGGTAGATTACAACCAATGCATCCACTATCTCTGCAGCCATTTCTTTTAGGACCCTAGGATGCAGGTCATCAGGTCCAGGGAGCATGTCCGCCTTTAGTCCCATTATTTTACCGAGTACTACTTCTTTAGTGATAGTGTTTGTATTAAGTTCCACCCTCCCTATAGCCCTTTGATTATCCACTATTGGGATGTTTTTAGTGTCTTCTACCGTGAAGACCGATACAAAATATTTGTTCAAAGTCTCTGTCATTTCCCTGTTCCCTAAGGCGCGCCCTTAAGTGAGGAAAGAGAGGCCGAGAGGTTTATGAAGGGAATTGCAGAGCTTGGAGTGTTCTAGACTGTGTCAGAGGGAGAGCAGAATCCAGGCCACCAGCATGCACATTCAAGTGACCATTTCAAGGCACTGGCAGAGGCTGGGCATGACATCACTTGGGCACCCTCAGGACTTCCGTGAGATCACTTGCGAATTTTATTAATGCCTTCTGGGAAGTGATGAATATCCAATTCCTTCCTGAAAAAGTAGCAGAAAACAGATAATAGGATCAATCTAAAGTGCGCTGTGCCTGACTTGACCTGAGCTTGCCCGGATCTACAGGTTCAGGCCTGTCTGATAGATCCCTGGTGCCTGGCTGCCCCTCACCAATGGTTTACACCCAGAAACGCAAAGAAAATTCAGCTGCAGCTGTAGGTCTGAGAGCCCAACTGCCGTGGGAATGGCCAGTGGATTGAGGATCCCCAGGCTACTGGCCAAAACACTAGGTCTCCAGCCTTGAAGTTCCTACAGTCTACCTAATAAAAAGGGTCACTCACCTTTTTTGGGCTCTCCAAGATTTTTCTGCCTGCGTCTCTCTGACCCTTTGATCTGAAGCTGTGGGTGAAAGTACTGAGGCCCAATAATTGTGGGCACTTGTTCACTCAGGAAAATGAGGTGGCAGGTGTGCTGATGTCACTCCCGCTTCAGTTGCATTTGAATGTTTGCTCCTGGATCAGATACACGCGCCCCGACCTCCCTCGGTGGGAACCTCACGGGTACGAGGGCAACACCAGGGGCCAGAGAATGGCATAAGTGCTCCACACGTCTGTGTTTTGCACCCAGGAAATCAGCGTTCCTCAGGTGCAAAGCACAGGAATATCAGCCCTAGCAAGTCTTCCTCTTCTATGGGTGAGGTTGGAATCGAAGCATTGAGAATGCAAGGCTTGAGGTTCAGCTTATTGGCTCAAGCTGTCCTTATCAAAGTCCAACTTGGAACCCTCATTAATGCTAAAGGTTGAATCTCCATTGATTTTAATGTTGGCATTAATTCCTGGTTGATATTCGTCAACACAGAGGGTAAGAAACCTGTCCTTGTTGACTGTCTGATTGTTGAACTGACTTGGTATGACAGAGGGGATTACAAACTTCAACTGGAAAAGTCTCTCCAGTATCAGTATACCTTATTCAAGGTTTTACTACATTAATTCACAAAATAATAACTGCAATTTTAAGCCTTTTAGAGAATCACAATTCCTTCCCTGTTGAGTTTGAACAATCATGGTCAGGATCCTGGTTCTCAAGCCAGTTACAAGGACAGGAAAGCAAGCATCACAACGATGACTTTACCTTTACACCAGCCAGCGGTGAAGTCTCAATAAGTGGTCACGTAATTTTGTGGGAGTTTCTCAGACACAGATAACTGGATGAGAAAAAGTGTTGCAAAATGTTCCTGAAACCTCAAGGTTGTCGTCCCGTCAGTCATACTGATTCAATTTGGGCAGAGTCAACGGAGCTTGAAATGAACCAGAATTAATAATACAAAAGCAAAATACTACAGAGGCTGAAAATCTGAAATATAAACAGAAACTGCTGGAAATACTCAGCAGGTCGGGCAGCATCAGTGGAGAGAGAAACGTTTCAGGTTGGTGACCTTTCGTCAGAACTAGAAAAATGTCAGATGTAACAGGTTTTAAGCAAGTATGTAGGCAGGGAAGGGGGGATGGGGTGAAGAACAAAAAGGAAGGCCTGTGATAGGGTGGAAGACAGGAGTAATTAAATGATAAAAGGGATAATGGTGCAAGGCAAAAGACGATGTTAATGGGACAAGTAAAGAAACAAGAGATGCATCTAGAGAGCAATAAACAGCAGAACCATCACCAACACCTGTTGTCCAATAAATGGGGGCAGAGGTTATGGTCTGAAATTGTTGGACTCGATGTTGACTCCAGCAGGTTATAAAGTGACTAATAGAAAGATGAGGTGCTGTTCCCCGGGCTTCAGTTGGAACAAATGTAAGAGGCCGAGGACAGAGAGATCAGAGTGGGAGCAGGGTGGAGAATTAAAATGGCGAGCGACCGGAAGCTCAAGGTCACGCTCGCAGATTAAACAAAGATGTTCAACAAGGCGATCACCCAATCTGAGCTTGGTCTTCCCAATGTAGAGGAGGTCGCATCGTGAGCATCGAACACACTGTACTAAATTGAAAGGAGTACAAGACAGTCACTGTTTCCCCGGAAGGAATGTTTGGGGCTCTGGATGGTGGGAAGGGAGGAGGTAAAAGGGCAGGTGTTGCATCTCTTGTGCTGGCCTGGTAGGGTCCCGGGGAAGGGGAGTGAGAGTTGGGGGGTGTTTGAAGAGTGAACCAGGGTGTCCCAGAGGGAACGGTCCCTGCGGATTGCTGAAAGGGGTGAAGACGTATTTGGTGCTGGCATCGTGCTGGAGGTGGTGGAAATGGTGAGAATTAATGACACAGTTGTCCGATTATATTTTTTTGGAAAGCTGTATCTCTGTTGTTTGAATAGTCATGCTCCTAACAGAAGCTGGATCCAACTCTAGAGGCTAGGAATTTCCTTGGAGCCATTCCCAGTCTGCTGCCAAACTTCACCCGGAATGACGGCAGGGGAACAGATGAAGCCCCAAGGAAATTTTTGGCCAGTGATTAAAATGATAAAAATACTTTGGAAGAAGTGAAAGAAAGATCATCTGTAACTTTTGCACAATCAAGGGGCATGATCACTTGAATGCTAAGTTGGCTCTTGGCTTCTATTGATGAGGGCTGAGGAATCAATTGGAGATTTGGGGCACTGCTTAAGACCAGGAAGAATAACGACACTGAAATGATGCCATGTAATAGCTCCTTTATCTGCTTAACACACTGACATGGTGTTCAGGTGCCAGTTCAGTGCTAGCACGCTTGCTTCTGAGTCAGAAGGTCATGAGTTCAAGGCCCACTCCCAAGACTTGGGCACGAAATTTAGGCTGACGCTTCGAAGCAGTACTGAGAGAGTGTTGCACTGTCAGAGGTTCCATCTTTTGGATGATACGTTAAACGTCTCACGGGTAGATGTAAAAGACCCCATGGCACTCTTTCAAAGAAGGGGAGGGGCGTTCTCCCTGGTGTCCTGGCCAATATTTATCCCTCAACCAACATGTAAAACAGATTATCTGTTCATTATCACGATGCTGTTTGGTGGGAGCTTGCTGTGTGCAAATTGACTGCCGTGTTTCTGACTATTACAACAGTGACTACACTTCAAAAGTTCTTCATTGGCTGTAAAGTATTTTGCAACATGCTGACGTCATGAACGGTGCTATCTAACTGCAAGTCTCTATTTTAGGAGTGACATGAATCCAAAGGGGTTAACCCTTCTGCTACAATAGTGGCCAGCTGTAAGCGCTAATAATCTGGAGACAAGAGTTCAAATCCCATCACGGCAGCTGGGGAATTTAAATTCAATTAATTAAATAAATCTTGAATTTTTTAAAAAGCGAGTATCTGCAATGGTGACCATGAAACTACCACATTGTCATCTGGTTCACGAATGTCCTTTAGGGAAAGAAATCTGCTGTCCTTGCCTGGTCTGGCCGATATGTGACTCCAGACCTACAGCAATATGGTTGGCTCTTAACTACCTTGGCGGCTCACCACCACCTTCATTAGGGATGGGTAATAAATGCTGGTCCTGCTGGCGATGCCCACATCCCATGAACGAATCTTAAAAAGCCATGTTTTTTTTTTATTTCTGGTTTTGCCCTTGAACTGCTGAAACACCTCCCTCTACAAGTGAGACAGTTCCATCAGCAGGAGGCCAAAACCCAAAAATTCCAGAGCTGCTTTCTGAAGCAGGTGTATACTATGAAGTGGCCATTAAAGCGGGCACATTATCGCACTGAAAACTCATATCCTGTAGCTATCCTAAAATATGACAGTGGGAAAAGTTTTATCTCTGCCTGACACACAAGTGAACATAACCTGTCCTATGATTATAGACTGGGTTTGTTGTTTAATTGCTTTACTGACTGCGCACACACCTGGAGGTTGACATTTGTCACGTGCCTTCCACCTCCCTGTAGTGTGTGCATGGCAACCATGACAGGCTGTTTGCTATGCACCTCAGTGATCAGGTACCATTGGGCACAAGTGGAGCCATTCTGATCTGGGGATAAAATGAGCAGTAAATGCAATTATATAAACAGTCATCTCAACCCTAATGAACATTCATGACAGTAGATCATGTCCAGCATTCAAATCTGTTCTGTTCTTCAGTCTCTGTGGATTTATCATTAGAAGCTCCAGGAAGACTAATGCATGTTGTTCTATTCAGAAAAATTGTAAAAATATGGAGATTAAATGCCACTTTCGATAAACAGTGGAATTGAACCACAGCAGTACTTCCTTCAGTGAAGGTTTACTTTTTTCCACATAAGAAGGATAATGATATTAAATTGATAAATTAAAATTTTTGCAAAAGAAAGACTACTTCTCACATTTCTATAAAAGCCTGTGTGGGAAAAACGCCACAGGAAGTACTTTAAACACAAATTTCTCTCTCATAAATACAAAGCTTTGTCCAGTGCAGTGTGTTCTACACGTTCATCGGTATTGTTTTTAAACTAAGAAAATATTAATAATTTTAAGGAGGGGGAAAGGTGAGGAAAATAATAGGATGAGTTTAAAAATGCCAATTAAAAGATAATGGTGGGGCAGGGTTAGGGTTAGGGTTAGGGTTAGGGTTAGGGTTGGGGTTGTAAGGCAGTCTCGCTCTTTTTCGCTTCGTTGCTTTAAACGTCGAATTACACCCACTCAGTTGTAGTAAAGACCGGATCGGGTCTTCTATTTTGACATTCAGACATTCAGACATTCACAAGCCAACTCTCTGCTTGCAAAGTCAGGTCTCCAAGAAGTTATACACCTTTCGAGATTCCAGTGTCTCTACAGTCCATAAGTGTGTGTGACAAAAGCCAATTCCATCATTTATACTCAAAAAGCCTTTGAACTCTTATTTCTTTGCTTTCAGACAATCACGGCTAACTGCTTTCTGAATTGTTTAACATACAGATTTCATCAAATCTTAACATTGTTTAGTTACAAGGTCATATTGGTAGTCTGTCATATCCAACAAAGACATTGATGTGCTAATCGTCAATGGCATGTGTCTTCAAGTGGCTGTATAGGCCAATTCTGGATGCACATAGTCTCTTGCACGTCAGACAAGGGAAGTTCGATGTGCCTGATGCTGACAGTACTGCCACCTGATGTCGTCTATCTCTAGTGTCCCGCAGGCATTGACATCAGCTTTCTTCGAAGGTCTGGCAGGCAGTCCTCATGAGGGTTCGCCACTGGATTTTATTAGCTGCTGTATTCTCGAGGTCCTTAGGTCGGATGCCACAGTATTGGAGGTTAGCCTTGATGCAATCTTTGTAGCACTTGCGGGGGGCGCCCCTGGTGTCTTCGGCCTTCACAGAGCTCGCCGTGAAGAAGCTGATGAGGGATCCTTGACTCATCTATGCGGATGACATGTCCAGCCCACCGGAACTGGGCTCACATGATCATCACCTCGTTGCTAGTTGATTGTGCTCTCTCCAGAACCTTAAAGTTTGACACCCGGTCTTGCCAGCGTATGTGGAGTATAGATCTGAGACTGCGCATATGGAAAGCTTCCAACTTTTTGATGTGATGCCTGTACGGTCTCACATCCATAAAGGAGAGTTGAGAGAACGACTGCTCTATACACCAACAGTTTAGTTGACAGTCGGATGTGGTGGTGACTCAACACCTTAGTGCGCAAGCGACCAAGTGCCTGGCTGGCTTTACAGATCCTTACATTAATCTCCTTTCAACTCATTTCAATGGCTAAAAGGCACCATATCGTCTTGCAGCCTCTTTCGATCCAAACTTCCAATCTTCCTGTTTTTTAATCCAAACTTCAATCTGCCAACTTTCAATCCTTTTGATTTCCAGACTGCGTGCTGAAGCAAAGCTGAAGAGTTCAGAAATACAGGCCTGCGCTCCCACACAGGGTAGAGTGATGGGAGTTGCGTGTTAAATTTCCCTACATCTTACCTCCGTGGCTGCCCACGTGCTAACTCACACCAAGTCCCGCTCACCTATCACCCTGTGCTCACACCAAGTCCTGCTCACCCATCACCCCCATGCTCGCTGACCTGCATTGGCTTCCGGTTAAGCAACGCCTCGATTTCAAAATTCTCATCCTTGTTTTCAAATTCCTCCATGGCCTCGCCCCTCCCTATCTCTGTAATCTCATCCAGCCCCACAACCCCCCAAGATGTCTGCGCTCCTCTAATTCTGCCCTCCTGAGCATCCCTGATTATAATCATTCAGCCATTGGTGGCCATGGCCTCTGTTGCCTAGGCCCTAAGCTCTGGAATTCCCTGCCTAATCCTCTCCGCCGCTGTACCTCTCTTTCCTCTTTCAAGATGCTCCTTGAAATCCATCTCTTTGACCAAGCTTTTGTTCACCTGCGCTAATTTCTCCTTATGTGGCTTGGTGTTACATTTTTTATCTCATTATAGTCTTGTGAAGTGCCTTGGAATGTTTCACTATGTTAAAGGCGCTATATAAATACAAGTCGTTGTTGTTGTGGCTATCCAAAGTTAGTAAGTGGAGGGTGAGAATAACGGTACCACCAGGATGCTTTCATCTATCTCTTAGTCATCTTCAGAGTAGCATTGGAGGAACCTGAAGGAAGCTTAGCTCCTGCCCAGCTTCTCACCCAATTGACGTGCATGGCTGGGTGAGCATGGACATGGGGGAGGAAATAGAGGCTTTCATAACCCAGGGGGAAAAAATGGCATTGTTAGAGACTAGTGGTTGGGAAAGTTGTTCTCATCTGTTCAAATACATGAGATCACATTGCAAGGTTGTGATATCTGGTCATGATGAAAATGACTCCAGCTCAACTTACACTCTTTGCAACGCTTAAATTACAGCCAACCATAGAACCTGAGGTGCAGACAGATAATGATCTGTTAATTCTCTCTGGGTAAACTGTACTAGGAATTTGGACACTGAAAGATCACAGCCAGCAATGGTGACTCCTTACATCTCAAAACAGCTGAAAGTGAGAGGTGGGTTGGCATGCGACAACACAATTTGAAATCCATCATCCCCTGCTTCTGAGACTGCAGTAACCTTGTTGCCTTTTATGTCCTATAAGCAAATAAATATAAAACTGAATATACAGTACAGGGCGATCACTTCTTCCAAGTAAGTCTACTTAGCATGGCAAATCTTGTTTTCACCATTAATCAGCAATACACATATCACACAGCATTAAAGGTCAGACGCATCACTCATACTATGCTTCGGCCTGATTAGATTCATTCATTTTTGTTCATACAAATTGTTGTATTGGAAAATTATTGTAAACATAAAGGCCCCAAAAGGCCCTGGGTCTGGGGGGGGGGGGGGGAGGAGGGAAGAGGCGGCATTCACACCTGTGTGGGGCCGAGCATTTGGGACGGGTCCCAGATCCACCGCAGCTCCGCCAAAAACGCCACGTCACAAATTGCAGCAGGTTTCAGGGTGGGCTGAAGAAGCGCCCGCCATCTCAGTGGCAGCCATTTGTAAACAGCAGAGTTTGGAACATCATCCATCTTAAATTGCATGACTTCTACCTTCCCGTGAGGCCTCACGATCAGACTCCATGATTCAGCAGGTACAGTTGCCCGGACAGTCGTCATTAGTGACTAAATGGAAGCCGGTGAAGGTGAGATTGCTATTCCAGACTTTGGGCACTTTCTTGGGATTATCTACAGGTATCTGCCAAATGTTTGCACCGTTTTATTTAGGAGGCTTAATTCTTTTTAATACCCATGCAGAAGCTTGTGCAGGAGGGGAAGTAGAGAATAATATCTGAAGGCTGCAAAATGGGCTTCCCAATAGGAAACTCTCTTAACTTTATATATATATATATATATAAGAGGAAGAGGAGCAGCGAGAGGCTGTAAGGGAAACCAGATTAATCAGGCAGCACCAGAGAAAAGGCAGTCCCTCCCAACTTGCCCAGCTCGTGAGTAGTGGGGCTACAGGTGGAGCAGGGCTCAGTGGAGGATAATACGAGTTTAAAGAGTTGTACCTTAGCCACTCTAGTGAGATCATTAAGCTTCTTCTGACATTGCAGCCAGGTCTTGGGTGCCATGCCGCTAGCATTGACCACCCCTGCCACATCTTGCCATTGCTGCCCGACGTCTTGAGACCCTTCGTCCCCGGTGGGAACAACCGCCAACTCCTTCTGTGGGCCACCTCCACCATGCCCCCCAGTGCAACATCTGAGAAAAGGCCCGCGCGGGCCTAAGTTTGAGACCCAGGGTATTTTAACCCGCTGCACCTCACTTGCATGCCACCGGTCAGCTGCCCGCGTGAAACGGGTGGCAAGTGGCAGCTAGCTGGCAGGAGAGAGTGGACGTTTGGCCAGCCACAGGCGGACAGCTGGCACCAAAGGAGGGCAGGCGGGCGAGTCACGGTGAAGAGGTTTTGGACGGGTCTCGCGGGAGTGAAGGGGGGGGGGGGAATGAGGAATCCGGGGCTGGGGAGGTCACGGCGTTCCGTGTGGGTCCCAGAGGAGAATTCCCGCTCCTGCCGTTCGCACAATGGAGCGATTTCCACTTACCCCAGAGGGCTTCCTCGTCCTTTTGACACCCGCTGAGCTGCCCTCGCCTGGTGGGCGAGCCACAGCGGCCTCCCCACTCTGACCTGGGGTTAAAGTGCAAACAGGGTCTCAATGACAACCCAATTTGTATAAGATTATGAGGCTCCCACCCAGTTCCAGCCGGCGCCTCAGCAGCGGGATTTTCGCGGAAACGGGCGGTACGGTGGCACACTCCATTTTAAAGGCACCAATCCCGTCTGGCCGGGTGGGCTTACAATCCGTCCTCCCCTCCCCCGTAGCATTTGTACCATCTGAGAAAATTACATGTGCAGCTCAATGGATCATTACTTACATCAAAAGAACTAGCCGCCCCGTATTACCTCAGTAATCTGGAAATGCCAAGAACGATTGACTCGACGTGTCGAGAGCAATGAGAGAATTGCTCCAATTCTGAAAGATTCAGACTGTCACAAGTTAACCAGTTTGCTCTTGTGGCCAGATTCTTCCAAAGGGCTGTGCCTGGCTCGGGTCAGGAGCGTATGTGGCATTTTGTTAGAATGATAAATAAACTCGGCATTTAGCTTGTTGCTGGTTCACTCCATTCGTTAGTCTCTGGTGAGACGATGAAACCACGAGCACAATAATTCATGTTGACACACAGTAATTAAATGACATCAATCGTTATTGAACAGCTATTTGTTCAGTTCTCGAAGTTCTCTTGTTAGCGCTCCGTCATCTTTCTTCAGAGACACGCTGCCGCTCAACATATTAAGAGCTGCCACGAAACGAAACAAGGCCGCCAAACCGTGACTTGCTTTATTGATCCGAGCGATGAAGGCTGAGCTTCCGAGAGAGATACAGAAACACGGAACAGGTGGCCCAGAATAAAAATGGGAGAAGGGGCAAATAAAAGAAAGGTGGCGGTAGGAGGGAGAAAGAGGAGAGCAGGGGAATCAGTGAATGAACTCTGTTGCTAAATGTGGCAAAATGAACAAATAAGGAAGAGCGAACAGATTGACTCAAAGGCAGTGGGAGATTGGATAGGTTGAAGCCTATCAAACTATAGAGATGGACAGTGAGGGTTATTACAGTTCGGGCTCACGATTTGTGTTTGCAGTTTCTGTAACTAGGTCCGTTTCTCTGATCTGACACTTGCAACTTTCTATGTACAATGAATGAAACGGTGTCCCACAGGACTAACAATTAGCCTTTTACCACCATGTCAATGTTGAAAACAGAATTCAAAATAAGGCAAATCAACAACATTTCTACCATTGGAAAGCAGACTTCAACACACAAGGTAAATGAAGTCTTTCCTCACTGACAGGTGATCTATTAATCACTTCCACTATCAAACTAGATAGGGTGTAGTGGATGAACTGGTAATGTGTAGTGTGATTGTTAATAAACCAACTCGTTCTTAATAGCAAATTACAGATGTAAGCAGCAAAATTCCAGCCCTTGGCCTCTGCTTTTTCATTTGCTTTTGACACCTCCATTATATGTCAAATATCTTGTTCGCTTTCAAGCGAGCCGCTGATTCTGGAACAATCTCCGAGTACCCGACTGGCATCTGTAAGTTCATATTCTTCTAACCTTTCAAAGACGTGAGATTTATGCCGCATTTGAATACAGGTAAACTGCGGAAAATCAACTTGGCTAGATGGAGATGTGAATGTCTCCGCACGGTCTAACAGCGAATGGAATTCCATTTTAAAATATATTTGATGGAGCTGGCTTCTGACACAAGACTGCTTCCTCCAAAATACTGTGCTGAAGTGAATAAAAGAAATTAACTTTTAAGGCATCACTTGGTGTGTTGAGGAGGTGTAGCCAGAATCAAAAAACGCAAAGTATGAACTCTCTCAAAGTTTGAACCCAGTTGCTGCTATTTGTCTCTGGTATATAGTGCGCGTATTAAAGGGCATGACAATCCGTGAGTGGTAATCCCGGCAGTAACTGGCGTTGATCCTGCCGGAGATTGTAGGGTCAGTGGGCAGGAAGCTCACTTGCATAGAGTCGGAGGATGTCCACACTGCTGTAGGTGCATCTAGAGCGCCCACCAGCCCTACGCTGCTGGAGACTCTGGCAAAGTGCCTTTTAGAAAAACCTCTTCTGTGCCCCCTTAACAAGAAGGGTGACACATTTTTTTTTAATTCTCCTTTTCTTCAAATATCCATGCTGCTTCCCTGGCCTAAACACCTCCAACCCTCCCCCGAGTGGCGCCCTCTTGTGCCCTTCTAGAGGTTGACATCCCTCGTCTGATTTGCCCGATTTATGTTGGATCCCGTATGGGCTAGGGAAGTGGGAATTCCCAGCAGAGGGAGTCCCCGCACCTTCCACTTCAATGGCCTTATAAGGGGGCGATGGAGGCTGAGCAGGGAATGGCAGATTAGGCCGGGACCCAGCATAACCAAGACCTGGCCTATTTGAGAACCGTTCCACTGAACTCCTACTAGAGTTACACCAAGAGTCTGCCAGACAGCAAGGAAAATGCGGCCTCAAAATACCGAAAAAGAGCCAGTTATTTCCTGCTGGTCGCTTCTGACCTCAGGTGGAACCAGAAATTCACAAGCAATTGTAAGAGAAGCTGCCTTAACACTTAAACTCTAATTGGCCTCAGAATGTTCCTATTAACAGCATTTAACCTGCTGAACTGAAAGGGACATGCCAGATAACACATACAGTTCTACCCTAGTAGCTGAATAATCCCTTGAGTGTTATATAATATAATGCTCCTGAATTTATAAAACAATATCTTCTCTGACTTGGCACCATGATCCGTTCGTATTTTAAGAACATCTAGCAGCTAGCAAAGTTTATTTTTGTTTCACGAGCGCTCAGCTTTTCATTTTCATGCTGACTATTTTACAGCTGTTCCTCGGCCGGTAAACCTACGTGCGACCAAACCTCTTGGCTTCAGCGGTGAAGTGATGGTTGAGTAGCAATGACATTTAGCAGCCAGGAGGCCCTCGTCTGTCCTTGAGTGTCTTGTAACTGTTTCTCAATTGGCACTCTTCCCACATGGCCTCTCAGCCACTAATTCTCCATTATCTTAATTATCAGATTGAAACATTGATTTCATGTTTTCCTGATTGTTTTTGTCTCCCACCTCGCTGAAAGCACTGACTAGGGATGTGCAGTTCCACCGGTGCAATCTACTCTCCCATACATCCCACAAATGGCCATTCTTCATTGTGAAACTGAACAGTAAATTTAAACAGGCTATTTGACTATTAAGGGCATCATCATCATAGGCAGTCCCTCGGGGTTGAGGATGACTAGCTTCCACACTAAAAATGAGTTCTTAGATGACTAATGAACTCATTTTAAACAGTGGAAGATGCCTGTGCATGAATTCTTTTAACGTGGGGTGGCTGATGCACACCAGCCACCACACGGGCTTGACGGAGCAAGGTCTTGGTCCAGTGGCAAGGGGATCCAAGATGACTGGAGACCTACTCTGCTGCATGTTCCAATACATACACACAAACTCAAACATACTCCTACTGTCCTTCTTCCTTTCTCCTCCCCACAGGACCTCTCTATGTGGAATTCATAGTACGCAACGTGAGCCTCACAACCTCACAGCCTCGCTATTGGGCCTTACTGCGCCTTCCCTTGGTCTTGTCCACACATCACAGCCAAGCCCGATCCTGCCCTCACCAGATATCCACAAAAGTTATGTCACCCTAAAATAAAATTATTGCTGGAAGCGTAGGTTCAAGTCCGATTTTTTGATTCCACCTCCAAGTCCCCATTATGGCCCCGATTTTATCACAGGACGGGATCAATCTGTACGAGAGTCCTGTGCATACAACAAGCTTGAATCAAGGTCTGGAGCGATTTTAGCTCACGGGAATCATATCCATATCCAGGCCCCGACTCCCACCCAACCCTGGCAGAAGTCGCCACTCAGCCGGCAGGTGGGAGCAATGTTGGAGCCCAATCTGCATGTTTAAAGAGGACCCCACTAGCTTGGGATGGGTCTCTTTTCCACCTGAATTTTCCAGCGGGAGTCATTGGCTAGGGTTCAAGAGTGGATATTTGCCTTTCTCGAATCAGGGCACTGAGATCAATTCTGTCACCTTAATAGCAGAAATTGGAGCATGGACTTCCTGTTTTGTATTGCTGAGTGCTACACTGAGAAGTGTCTGCCCAAACCGGCATTGAAGCAACCTTCATGAACATACTGACACGATTTTGAGAATCTTCTAAATAAATTAACGTTAAAAAAAAATCATTTTCTTCCTGCAAACCAAAATGTGCAAATTATTTCATCTCAGATAGAATAAAAACATTCGATGAACTATTTCATAATTGGATCCATAAAATCTCGTGTTATTGCTCATGGACAAAATAAAAAAAGGAATTGAAATTGAGTTAACACGAGCAATTCTGTGAGGTATTAGTTTGGTAGGAAGAATAGGGAGGTCACTTATTACTTGGAGGGTGAGAGTCTAGGTGGGGTAGAGGAACAAAGGGATCTCGGAGTACAAATACACAAATCGCTAAAAGTTACGACACAGGTTAGTAAACCAAGCACTAGGGTTTATTTCTGGAGATATAGAATTGAAAAGTAGGGAAGTTATGCTAAACCTGTATCGATCCTTGGTTAGACCACACTTGGAGGACTGCGTACATTTCTGGTCGTCATATTATAAAATGGATGTCGAGGCACTGGAAAGGGTACAGAGAAGGTTTGCAAGGATGATACCAGAAATGTGCAATTATACATATCAGGAAAGGATGAACAGGCTGGGTATCTTTTCTCTTGAAAAAAGAAGGCTGAGGGGGTGACCTAATAGAGAACTTTAAAATTATGAAACGTTTTGATAGAGTGGATACAGAGAGAATGTTTCCACTTGTGGGGAAGAGACCATCAATATAAGATAGTCACCAATAAATCCAACAGGGAATTCAGAAGAAACCTATTTACCCAAAGAGTGGTGAGGATGTGGATCTCACTACCACATTGAAGCGAATAGACAAGCATATGAGGAGGACGGGAATAGAGGGTTAGGCTGATAGAGTTAGATGAGGAAAGACGAGAGAAGGCTTGAATGAAGGATAAATGCTGGCATGGACTGGTTAGGCCGAATGGCCTGTTTCTGTAACGTATATCATATGTAATCCTATGTAACGCACGCTGTGAGTCCTCACATGGATAGGCCTCAATTTTAACTCCCTCACCCCGCCTCACCTCTCGCTATGTGGCGAGGGGCAGTCTACACCATATAGTATCTTATTTACTTCTATATGGTCCTCTCTCTCACTCATCTACATTAGAGGGAAAATGCCTTTCCTTATTGCTCAATCCTTTGGATAGGTTTTGTAGTTCTTCCCAGCATTGCCTGTGGGGCTTGAATTTTCCCCTTATGTCTTGGTAATAAAAACTGTAAACAATCCTTAAGGTGCGCACTGTACAGTTTTAGCATGACATTCTTAACTGACCTACTACAATAACAACAACAATGTGTATTTAAATAGCGCCTTTAGCATAGTGAAAAGTCCCAAGGTGTTTTACAGGAGTATTATGAGACAAAATAATTTAACACCGAGCCACATAAGGAGAAATTAGGGCAGGTGACCAAAACCTTGGTCAAAGAGGTAGGTTTTAAGGAGCGTCTTGAAGGAGGAAAGTGAGGTAGAGAGGCGGAGAGGTTTAGGCAGGGAGTTCCAGAACTTCCTTGGCAACAGAAGGCACGGCCACCAATGGTTGAGCGATTACAATCAGGGATGCTCAAGAGGGCTGAATTCGAGGACCTAGCAGTAGAAGTCTCATTATTCTGGGCTGGATATGGTACTGAATTATACAGTAGATGGTGCTCTGCACTTTCACCTCAGCTTCACTGACAGAGGCTGCTTTTTTGTGTGTTTGACAATATTCTCCTTCGTCCGACTGCCTTGCCTCTTCAGCAGTTAAGTGGATTGCCATGATTGCAATGTTAGAGAAAGCTGGAGGGTAGAGATTTGACCTATTAGTGATGCTCAGTCTCTGTTGCATTACTGAGGGGGGACCTGGGAACTGCGATCATATTGAGCCCTGCAACAGCAGAGCACAATAAAACAAATCTAGACTAATGGATTCTCAGGAGTGATTATATGACAGCAAACAAACCAAGTGATTCAATGCCATCACAAACCACAATGGGACAGCTCAAGTACTTTGGAACTATAATCTGAAACTAGAGCTTTAGATATTGCCTTAAATCACTCCCTGGTGTGTTTTTTTTTCATATATTGTCTAACTATTTAAATTTCATGGAAAGTTTTATTTTTGGTTTAATACAGTTAACAGCTGTCAGCACAGATGCTGTCTGGCAGAATGCTGCTTCGCTACATGGTCTTGGTTTCATAGCGAGATTATTAATTGTGATGATATTACCACAAGTTTGCTGAAATGATACGTGATTGATTGTAGGTAAGTCAACGGAGCCAGTGCAGGACCCTCCCACAGCCAGAGCCATCAGTCTGTCTCCAGGCAAGAGAGAAAGATTCAGAATTGCTCGATCCTGCGAGGGGCAAAATGACTGATTAAACTGAGGCTCTCTGGTATTTTTCATTATCTAACAGTCAGGGGAATGAGTCTGTCCTTCAAAGAGGATAAATTAGGAATAACAGAGAGAAAATCACTAATGAATAAGTTTCAGTGTTCGTTATCATAGAATCACAGGATCATAGGGCCCAAATTTATCCAGGAGTTGCTCTGTTTTTTTTGGAGCTACTTGATTTTTCTGGAGTATCTTAAAAATCCCCATTCTGCACATTTAATTTGCGCCAGTGTAAGTGAGTTAGGATTTTTTTTAGTTTAGTTTTTTTTTCAAAAGGGGGCGTTAGCAGCCACCTACGCCCGTTTTGGCCATTTAAGCCAGTTTGGACAGCTAATAGTTGCTCCAAACTAACTTAGGCCAGTGTATGTGGCCACTTGTGGCCGCACAAAAAATCCTTGTGGAGAGTTAAGAAATCAGCGCAGGTAGCCAGAGATGGCGGTGGCGGTGGGGGGGGAAGGGAAGCAGAGAGGACCTTGCAAAGCACTAAACATCTTCACAACAGCATTCAAGAAGCATAAAAACCATCAATAATAAATAAAAAATAAAACTTAAATCCTACCTTCCTTACTCGGCCCGGGAAGTCAGCGGGCCGACTCCGATTCCTCTCCGACTCCGACTCTCTTGAGGACTCTCCGAGGACAACCCTCTGACGACTTCCAGGACTTCTCTCCGAGGACTTCCATCCGAGGACTTGCAGGACTTATCTCCGAGGACTGCTGCCCTTTCTCCATGACGTGCAGCAGTCCGGCGCACGTCGTGATGCCACTCAGCCTGGGATAGGGGCGGGACATCGGGTCCCACGCTGCAGAGGAGCTACTGCGCATGCGCAAAACCTCCAGTGCACATGCATTGAGCTGCCGGCACTCTTTTGAGCACAGGGCCCTAGCTCCGCCCCCTAATTGAATTGCTACACCGCACCAAGCCATGGGAGAGGCCACAGAGTGGTCAGGATCTGGGGACAACATTTTGGCGCCGTTTTTATCCTAGGAAGTCGGCGTATCTCACGTGAGTGCGCCGAAAAAAACCTGGTGGGCCAAATTTGGGCCCATAGAATGGTTACAGCACACAAGGAGGCCATTTGGCCTGTCGAGCCCATGCCAGCTCTCTGCAAGAGCACTTCAGCTAGTCCCAATCCTACACCCTTCCCCGTAGCCCTGCAATTTTTTTCCCTTCAGGTATGTATCCAATTCCTTTTTGAAAGCCACGATTGAGTCTGCCTCCACCACCCTTTTAGGCATTGCATTCCAGATCCTTACCACTCGCTGTGTAAAATGGATTTTCCTCCTGTTGCGTTTGGTTCTTTTGCCAATCACCTTAAATCTGTGTCTGGTTCTCAACCCTTCTGCCAATGGGAACAGTTTCTCTCTATCTACTCTATCCAGACCCCTCATGATTTTGAACACCTCTATCAAATCTCCTTTCAACCTTCTCTGCTCTGAGGAGAACCATGACAGCTTCTCCAGCCTATCCTCGTAGCTGAAGTCCCTCATCCCTGGAACCATGCTTGTAAATCTTTTCTGCACTCTCACTAGGGCCTTCACTTCCTTCCGAAAGTTAATTGTATATGTAGGTCGTTAATATTGAGAACTAACAAATCAATCAGCAGAGAAAAAATGGAACTAATTGAAAACTATTTAACTGAGCTATAATGTTAAATTCAGTTCTTAATTGAATTGTAGTCGCTGAGATCAATGCTTCAGAACAGACACAAAGCACACAACACTAGACAAAGAAACAGAAGTGATTTGGTAATTACAATTGTACACCAAGAAGTAACATGAGAACTGTATGTTGTAAATTATTAAATTACATCAATTTTGATCTAAGGATATTTTACTAGTATTCTCGTTAGTCACATATGTTGAAACACTCTGAGCAATATGAGCTGCCAGCAAAACTGAACAAAAACAATTTGTAATTGATATTAATTGAAAAATACGTTGGTGTCTAAGTCCAGAAATGTTTATTTAAATTTTTTGAAGCTAGAATTTTAAGTGTTACATGTTAACTCTGGAATCAGCTGTAAAAAAGTTATAATCAGGATCTGCCACATAAGAACATAAGAAGTAGGAGCAGGAGTAGGCCATTTATTTGGCCCCTCGAGCCTGCTCCACCATTCAATAAAATCATGACAGATCTTCTACCTCAACTCCACTTTCCTGCACTATCCCCATATCCCTTGATTCTCTTAATATACAACAATCTATCGATCTCTGTCTTGAATATACTCAACGACTGAGTATCCATAGCCCTCTGGGGTAGAGAATGCCAAAGATTCACCACACTGAGTGAAGACATTTCTCCTCATCTCAGTCCTAAATGGCTGACCCCTTATTCTGAGACTGTGACACCTGGTTCTAGACGCCTCAGGCACATCTGTATATTATCGCTCAATAAGGTAATTCAGTAATGCTAGCATTAGAATCAGTGTTAATTAATAATGGGGGAAATATACCCTTGCAGAGAAACCACTGCTGTTAGAACAGACTATCTTAATCCTTTGTGTGAGCTGTGGGACAGGTTCTAACTTTGTAAAATAATTGCCATTTTTACTTTTCTCTGTCTTTTTCTCTCTCTCTCATACATCTAGAGAGATAGACTGACAGCTAATATATCTGGGAGAAATGCTTTTATGCTTTGGATGCCAGACTGGCCTGATTGTGAGAACAGGATAGGGGTGTGGTCTAGCCAGAATTGTGTAATAAGATAAAAACCTAGGAGGAGAACTAGAAATTACTACAGAATGGCCCAGCTGCAGAAAGGAGGGAAAGAGGAGGGAGGAGAGAGAAGAGAGAAGAGAGGAGAGAGAAGCAGAAACAATGAACACACATCTGTCTTTAATGTAAATCTTTAGTTAATAAATTCTATCATATAATTTCTAATGTGGTGGGTGCTCACATTATTTCTAATTGAAGTTATTTGAACAATAATAGTTATTATAATTCTGTAACAGAAATCATATGATAGTTTAACAGAACACAATTAATACAGCTACTCTACAACAGTATCTTGCATTTATAAAGGGCCTTCAACATAGAAAAACATCCCAAGACCTTTTTCAGTGGTGTAATGTGACGAAAAAGGACACAGAGTCAAAGAAGGAGATACTAGGAGGGGTGGCTAAGAGCTTGGTCAAAAAGGTGGGTTTTAAGGAAGATCTTAAAGGAGGCGAGGGTGGTGGAGAGGCAGAAGAGAGAGATGTAGGGCTGATAGTGATGCTCTCTCGGTTATCATCATCTTCTAACCTATCATTATTTATGCACACTAGATCCGCACAGCAAAGCTGGCCTCCAGTTGTCTTGGTTAATCCTTGCCACTGGAACAAGACCGAGCTCTGTCAAGCCCGTGTGGTGACTGGTGTGCAACAGCCACCACAGGTTAAAAAAATCCACGCACAGGCATCTTCCATCCTTCAATATGTAGTTCAGGTCCTTCATTGAAGCACCTGGGAACTCATCCCTTTTTGGTGTGGAAGCAAGTCATCCTCAAATCGAAGGACCGCCTAAGAAGAAGGAGATGGTTGACATCACAACCGCCATTGGTGGGGTGAAGGCAGGAAGGGTGCACTGGAGGCTAGAGTCGGGGTAATGGGGAATACTGGAAAGGTTTATAGGGCTGGAGAAAGTTACAGATATAGAGAGGGGCAAGGCCATGAAGGGATTTAAACACCAGGATGAGAATTTAAAATTCAAGCCCTTGGGGGATCAGGAACCATTGTAGGTTAGCAGGCACAAGAGTGATTGGTGAGTGGAGCTTAGTGTAGGAAGCTTTACACATCCATATTGTTGTGTATGCAATAACTGTTATATTGAGTACCGTTTAACTCCAAGAGGTATGACCTTGGCTCTGCTTTATTAAGGCCCAAAGTGACTAATATACAAAATGGTTGGCCTTTTATACTTGGGCTGCACACACTTGCGTGCAGCCCAATGGCCTCCAACAGTGATGCCATCTAATGGCTAGTGATCCCAAAAGTACATACATGACACTACCCCACTCTGAGATATTAACACAGTCTTTTACAAATTGAGACGGTCCGGTGTTTTACGCTCCCGGGTTGACCGCCTCAGTTCAACTCCAGCCTTGGGTGAGCGTTCACAGTCTGTTGTGACCAGTGGCTGGGTGGCTGACCTGGTGGGAGTGGCAATGGCCACGTCAGGGATTGAAAGTCCATTTTCATTGAACTTGTCAGTGATTGAAAGTCCCGATTCACTGATGACCACTGAGTCCTCTGATGACTGGGGGTAGGTTGGTTGGTCGTCGATTGTCTCTTCCTCCGACTGTTCCGGTTCATCTGTGTGCCACAGCTTTGTCTGATCCATATATTTCCTGCATGTTTGCCCATTTTTGAGCTTGACAATAAATACTCTGTTGCCCTCCTTGGCCATGACAGTACCAGCAATCCACTTGGGACCCTGACCATAATTCAGAATATATAAAGGATCATTTACCGAAATATCGCGTGACACAGCTGTGCGATCGTGATACCCTTGCTGACTTTGTCGTCTATATTCAACATGATTATTCAAGTCAGGGTGTAAAAGAGATAGCTTGGTCTTAAGACCTCTCTTCATCATTAGTTCAGCAGGCAAGACCCCGGTAAGCGTGTGTGGTCTTGTCCTGTAACTAAGCAGTATGCATGACAGGCGGGTCTGCAGTGACCCTTGGGTTACTCGCTTCATACTCTGCTTTATGATTTGGACAGCACGTTTTGCTTGCCCATTGGATGCAGGTTTGAATGGTGCTGACCTTACATGTTTTATACCATTGAGTTTCATGAACTCTTGAAACTCCATACTGGTAAAGCATGATCCGTTGTCGCTAACAACAATGTCAGGCAGACCATGTGTCGTGAACATGACACTGAAATTCTCAATGGTAGCTGTGGATGTGCTGGATGACATGATTATACACTGTATCCACTTTGAATATGCATCCACCACAACTAAAAGCATCTTCCCCAGGAAAGGACCTGCAAAGTCTATGTGGATCCTGGACCATGATTTGGATGGCCACGACCACAAACTCAGCGGCGATTTTCCTAATGCTTTGCTGAGCTGCATGCAAGTGTTGCACTGATGCACACATGATTCCAGCTCAGAATCTATTCTCGGCCACCATACATGAGACCTGGTGATGGCTTTCATCACTACAATGCCGGGATGTGTGCTATGTAGGTCACGTACAAATTTCTCTCTCCCTTTCTTGGGCATAACAACACGATTGCCTCACAGTATACAATCTGACTGAATAGACAGTTCATCTTTGTGACGAATGTGAGGTTTGGTCTACTCGCACATTTGCTTGGGTATGGCAGACCAATCACCTTTGAGGATGCAACACTTCACCACCGATAAAATCGGGTCCTGGCTGGTCCAGGTCTTAACTTGTTGAGCCGTGACAGGGGTTCCTTCACTCTTAAAAGCATCCATAACTAACAATAGGTCGGCATCGGCACAATTCTTGGTGCCAGGTCTATGGCGAATTACATAATCATAAGCGGATAATGTCAGCGCCCACCTCTGGATGCGGGATGAAGCATTCGTATTGATACCTTTGTTTTCAGAGAACAGTGAAATGAGCGGCTTGTGATCATCTCCAGTTCAAACCGAAGACCAAACATGTACTGATGCATCTTTTTAACCCTATACACACAGGCTTTCTTTCTTTACCATGCTGTAGGCTCTTTCTGCTTTCGACAAACTTTTTGAAGCATATGCGATTGGTTGAAGTTTACCCGACTCATTAGCTTGTTGGAATACGCAACCAATTCCATTTGACGAAGCATCACAGGCCAATACTAAACGTTTACATGGGTCATAATGTACCAGCAGCTTGTTGGAGCAAAGCAGATTAGTGGCTTTTCAAAAGTTCTGTCTTGAGACGCACCCCACACCCAGTTGTCGCCTTTTCTTAGCATAATGTGCAGTGGTTCTAATAAGGTGCTCAACTTAGGTAGGTATTTACTGAAGTAGTTGAGTAGACCCAGGAATGAATGCAGCTCTGTCACATTCTGCGACTGAGTGCATTCTTGTTGGCCTTGGTTTTCGCGTCCGTGGGCCTGATGCCGTCAGCAGCAATTTTCCTCGCCAGGAATTTGACCTCTGGTGCCATGAAGACGCACTTCGAGCGTTTCAGTCTGAGTCCCACTTTGTCCAGATGATGTAGAACCTCTTCCAGGTTGTTCAGCTGTTCCTCGGAATCACAACCTGTGATCAGGATGTCATCTTGGAACACGGCGGTTCTGGGAACGGACTTCAGTAGACTCTCCATGTTCCTCTGAAATATTTCTGCAGCCGAGCGAATTCCAAAAGGGTACCTATGATAACTAAACAGTCCTTTATGCGTGTTAATGCACGTAAGTCTCTTCGACATCTCGACCAGCTCCTGAGTCATGTAGGCCAACGTCAAGTCCAGTTTGGTAAACGACTTCCCCCCGGCTAGCGTTGCAAACAAGTCATCAGCCTTCGGTAACGGGTACTGATCCTGTTTTGAAACCCTGTTGATCATAGCTTTGTAATCTCCACAGATTCTGACTGTGCCATCACCTTTCAGCACAGAAACAATGGGGCTGGCCCATTCATTAAATTCGATCGGTGATATGATCCCTTCACGCTGGAGTTTGTCCTGTTCGATTTCTCCCTCATTATATATGATACTGCCCGAGCTTTATGATGGATGGGTCTTGCATCCGAGTCCACATGGATCTGCATCTTGGTTCCCGTGAAGTTGCCGATGCCTGGTTCGAACAGCGAGGGGAACTTGCTCAGTACTTGGGCACATGTATCTTCCTCCAATCGCATCTGATTTTTTCAAGCCAGTTCCTGCCGAACAGTGTTGGGCCATTGCCTGGGACAATCCATAGCGGTAATTCGTGAACTGCACCGTCATACGACACTTTAATTGTGGCACTGCCAATCACCGTTATGAGTTCTTTGCTGTACATGCGCAACTTGGCATTGACTGGACTCAGCTTGAGCCTCACAGCCTTAGTATCCCACAACTTTTTGAATGCCCTCTGGCTCATTATCGATTGACTGGCCCCGTGTCCATTTCCATCGATACCGGCACCCCATTAAATTTCACACTGAACAATATCGGTTTGCTCTTAGTTAGAAACGAGTCAGTCCATACACTTCCTCCTCTGGTATCTCGCATTGGCGTATCTGGATCTGCGCTAGTCTGACCATCATCCTCCACGTGGTGTGTCACAGCACGCTTGCTCATCTGCGGACACTTGTGCTGGAGATGCCCCACTCTCAGACAGCCTTTGCAACTATATTGCTTAAATCGGCACTGCTGATGCCGGTGATTTCCCCTACAACGCCAACACGGAGAAATCGGATGCATTCCCGCTGGCGGACTTTGGGCAGCCACAGGTTTCACGTACGCAGTCGGGTAGGCCCTGCCATGTGCCACTCTGCCGAACACCAAATCAATCATATTTACAGTACTTGCCGAGTTTCAATTTTTCACTGATATCTGTTTTAGACTTCTATCCATCATCATGCATGACTGAGCGATCGTCGTGGCCCTGTTCAAGTCCAACGTCTCCATCGCCAGTAGTTTATGCAGGATCACCTCGTGGTTGATGCCGATTACAAAGATGTCCCGCAGCATGTCTGCTAACACAGCCCCAAACTTACACGGTCCTGCTAGACGTCTCAGGTCGGCAACAAATTCTGCCGCATTCTGGCCCTCTGAGCGAACGCGCGTGTAAAATCTGTATCTTGAGATGATGATGATGCCTTCATCTGGCTTAAAGTGTACCAGTGTACACGATTCTTCCTATGTCTTCTCTGTTGGACTCACAGGCAGGAGTAGATTCTTTATCAAACCATAAATTTTTGGATCGCAAACCGTGAGGAACACCGCTCGGTGCCAATCTGCGTCGCCGACCTCCTCCATTTTGTTGGCCACGAAGAACTGGCTCAAACGGCTCACAAAATCTGCCCAATCTTCTCCTTCCACAAATAGCTCCAATTGTGGTCATTTTTGCATGCAAAGGTTCTTGTTGCCTCATCACCAAATGTTGTGTATGCAATAACTGTTAGACTGAGTACTGTTTAACTCCAAGAGATATGACCTTGGCTCTGCTTTATTAAGGTCCAAAGTGACTAATATACAAAATGGCTGGCCTTTTATACCTGGGCTGCACACACGTGACGCCATCTAGTGGCTAGTGATCCCGAAAGTACATACATGACACATATACACCAGTTGGTTTATCAATGAGTTGGTTACAATCTAATTGGTTACCTAAAAGAACAAATTCGATCTCAGAAATGCTGCATATGGACCATTCAGCATTAAAATCAAACTAACACCACCAAGTACAATTAACTCACGCACCAGAAAACCGTTGAAATGTTTGAAAGAGAAAAGTGAGAAATAACTGATTTACTTCTCCAAAGATTTTAAGTTCTAGCAGCAAATGAACTGTCCCACGCTTTTCTCACATGTCGGTCAGTCAGTGCAGGGTGGGGTGGGCTTTAGCCTGTTAGATCCACACAGAGGTTTCAGGGTGGGATCGTGGATCAAGCGAGAAGAAGCACCATAAGCTGCTCCAGGAGCAACAGACAGTGCCTCCAGTATAAACAGCAGAATCCAACCGACACCAGCCTAATGGATGGAGAATCATGGGTTGTAAACCTGACCTCCTGATATTAATAAGCTCAGCCCCTATATCTAATTGTGGGCACCATTGAGGGGATTTCAGGGGTAGTATTGCACGGAGCTTTGGCCTATACAAGGGTAAGTTTCAGATCTAGGCTGTCATGTTAAAACCCGACCTCTGATCCATGCTCATAACACAGCAGCAGCAAAGCCCGACAACACTTTTATATATTTTCAGAATATATTCTACAACATTCAAAAGTGAGTAAAAGCTGTTCGTCACCTTCAACTTGTAGTGAGGCCAGTGTCCTTTCATTCATCACCGCAACTTCATACTTCAAATAGTCCGGATCAATCAAATCACACACTACGGGGCCGAAATTCATCACCGCCCCCCCGAAATAGGTCACACCTACCGCTGTTGATGTGTTTTCACCACCACGGTGGATGAGCTGGCCTTCTGCGTGAAATTCAGCTCTTTGACATTTTTTTTCAAGTGAGGTGGAAGTCAGTCATAATAGGGGCAGTAGTGCGGCGGGAAGCATTCTAGAGGGGTGGAAATGGAGGCGGGATGGAGTCTCCGCCACTGTCGGTCATCCTGGCACTGGTGACGTCATGACGCTTGTGCGTCACCACGTCTCTCCCTTCACTTAAAAGGTTTCAGCCGGGCCAGCAACCTGGCACCCAAGAGAGGGGTGCTAGGCGGCCTGTTGGCGGCCCGGCCGAACCCGGGGCCATAATTGTCGGGCTGACCTGGCAGTCGGCCGACAAAAACAATAAAATGGCAGCCGTGGCAGTGCGCCCTCCCCTTGAATGGCCGCCACACCGACTGAAAAAACTTATCGGGGGCACCACTCGGCGGCCCGAAGATTTTTTTCCCCTGAATTTAGATTGAGGTGCAGGAGATCGACAGTGCGTGCTTTGATGACGCACTTAGGAGGGGTCGGCAGCAGCAGAGTGGAAGTGGGGACCTCTGGAAAAAGCACCTAGGAGACCTTCGCAAGCGACTCCACTGCGTGGCCTCCGCTTTCCTGCGGTAAGAGGCATTTTTGGGAGTCTGCATTACAGCCCCTACGTGTCCTCTCTGACCGGACTGTCTCCGGCATTATTAAACCACTGCCTATATAATGCACATTTCCTGACAAGTTGACAACATGCAGACATCAATTTATCAAACCCCATCATTTGCAATTAGTTAGTCTTGAATACAGATTCAGGATAGCATCATTAATTGCCCTGTATAACTATAAGTGCTTCCTTTGGTTTAAACCACAGACAGGTCATTACTGATGCATCAGTTCAGTTTCAGTGATACATGTGATGTGTAATGTATTTGCTTCCGGTGGTCATGAAAGGTGCTATATAACTGTAAATCTTTCTTTTCTTTCATGGGTTCTTTGCTTAAGAATTCATAGCAACACATTGCTATTAAGAACTAGTTGGTTTATTAACAAAGGTTTAACAATCACACTACACATTACCAGTTCATCCACTGGTTCACAACTGCTTACCTCATCGTGGATGACCTAGACCCAACTGACTGGGGTTTTATTGAGTCTTGTGAACATCATGTGACTAGCTACTGCACTCACAATGCAACAGCTCTACAACTATTTTAGTTGTATCAGTAATCAAGTGCCCCCTTGATTAAAGGTTGGGGTGGGGGGGGGGGTGCACACTACAAAAACTTTTCTAGTGCCCCTTTGGTTTTTTTTGAGCGCACTAAAAACACAAATTATACAAGTGCCCCCTGGCTAAAAGGGGAGGGGGGGGGCACTAAAACCGACACCTTAAACAAATTAAACTTTAGACATTAAGATCAAATTAAAGTTTGGTTGCCGGGGTGATGATGCACTCCAGTCCCTCCGGCGCCCACCTCTCGCGGAAGACCGCGAGCGTACCGGTGGACACCGTGTGCTCCATCTCCAGGGACACCCTGGCTTGGATGTAACCGCGGAAGAGAGGCAGATAGTCCTTGAATGAGCCCCTCGACCGCCCGCTGCCTGGACCGGCTGATGGCCCTCTTGGCCATGTCCAGGAGCAGTCCTACGAGGAGGCCATCTGACCTGCCCGCTCTCCTCCGCACAGGATGACCAAAGATCAGGAGCGTGGGACTGAAGTGCAACCAAAACTTGAGGAGCAGCCCCTTCAGATATTGGAAGAGGAGCTGCAACCTCGCACATTCCATAAAAACACGGAACATGGACTCCTCCAGACTGTAGAAATTACAGGCGGCCTGGAAGCCCGTGAACCAACTTAAAAACTTATTGCACGGGACTGCTCCATGCAACACCCTCCAGGCCAAGTCCCCAATAAATAAGGGGAGGACTCCCGCGTGGAGTGCATTCCATTGGGGATCTCTGTCTCCTCTGGACAGGAAGATGGTGTGCCATGGCGTGTCCGGATGGCAGGCGAGGATGGCAACGTGGAGAGTGTGCAAGAGCAACCCATACAGGAATCCCCTCCACGCAGAACTAAAAGGCAAGGAGGGGATTTCCCGGAGGAGGCTCAAGTTGTGAGGCGCCGGCTCCCGAGAGTGGTTTCGGGGCTTGGCACCGATGAGGAATTCCATTGCAACAGCTCTACAACCCGTGAACATACTCACAGGTGCATCGATTACATGATGGACTAAGTTTTGATATTTAAATCAAGTTACTGTTTACATTTCTGAGTGGCCAGTATATGGGATTGGGGGGGCAGGGGGGGCGGTTTATTTTATTAATTTGTACACCTGGTGCAGAGTTTGCCTGCTGGGAGTGAATATTGAGATTCGGACATTCCCCAATTTTCTAACCATGGAAAGTTATGGGGCTAGATTTTCTACTTTTGTGCTTATCGCCTAAAAATGGACATTATTTCCGGCATGGGTAGTAAAAAAGGGTTTTCAGATCGCCAGCTTCTCACCCATTCTCAAAGCACCTAGTCTCCATTTTTGAAATTGGGCTTTGCCACAAGCGATATGAAATGGGCGGTAGCGTTAAATCTCGCTGACCATTTTGCTGTCCAGAGGAGGCGGGGGTCCCCAATGGAGTGCACTCTATGCGGGAGTCCTCCCTCTATTTATTGGGGACTTGGCTTGGAGAGTGTTGCATGGAGCAGTCCCGTGCAATAAGTTTTTAAGTCGGTTCACGGGCTCCCAGGCCACCTGTAATTTCTGCAGTCTAGAGGAGTCCGTGTTCCATGTTTGTGTTGAATGTGAGAGCTTCCAATATTTGAAGGGGCTGCTCCTCAAATTCTGGTTGCACTTCAGTCCTACACTCTTGATCTTTGGGCACCCTGTGCAGAGGGGAGTGGGCAGGTCGGAAGGCCTCCTCGTAGGAGTGTTCCTTGGCATGGCCAAGGGGGCCATCAGCCGGTCCAGGCAGCGGGCGGTCGAGGGGGTCGTTCTGCCCGACTGCCTGCCTCTCTTCCGCGGTTACATCCGAGCCAGGGTGTCCCTGGCGTTGGAGAACGCGGTGTCCACTGGCACACTTGTGGCCTTCCGTGAGAGATGGGCGCCGGAGGGACTGGAGTGCCTCATCATCCCGGCAACCAAATTTTAATTTGATCTTAATGTCTAAAGTTTAATTTGTTTAAGTTGTCGGTTTTAGTGCCCCCCGCCCCCTTTTAGCCAGGGGGCACTTGTATAATTTGTGTGTTGGTGCCCTCAAAAAAAACCAAGGGGGCACTTGAAAAGTTTTTGGTGTGTGCCCACCCCTTTAATCAGGGGGCACTTGATTACTGATACAACTAAAATAGTTGTAGAGCTGTTGACAAAGCCCCAAAACCTCCCTCACAACTTGAGCCTCCTTGGAGAAATCCCCTCTGTGCCTTTCAGTTCTGCGTGATTCCTGTACGGGCTGCCCTTGCACACTCCCCACATGACTGTCCTTAGCAACGGCATGGCAACGCTCGATTCCCGCGATTCAGGAGGTCAAGGGTCATCTTGACATGTGCAGAAGAGGAGACAGAGAAGAGAGAACTAAGAGGGACTAAAAGCATGTGTGGCTGTAGTGTATACTTGTTTGGCTGTTGGGGGAGGCACGAGGGAGATTCACCAGCAGCAAAAAGCCTACTCAGCACCAAGAACATAGTTGCCACCGAGTTTTTGTCCAACAAATAATATATAACATGGAAGGGATGGAGGAGGCCCTGGAGTTGGTAGCCAGGAACACTGGTGGTAGAGGGCTCCCAGTGGTCCTGAGCACCGCACTGCACCCCAAGGTGACGCACCCCCATTGCCAACCACACATGAGAGCCAGGAGCGACATCTTGCTTATGTCTCGGAGCACATTCCCATCTCGGGACCATCCTCTCCCGTATCTGTCCAAGCATCATTTCAGCTGTTATCCCCCCCCCCCCCCCCGGCTTCCCCGCCAATGAAGCATCGTCTGAGGAGCTCCTCGGCCAGGCGGCTTGGAGTCAGGAGGGGAAGGGGAAGGGGCAGGGGAAGGGTTAGAGGTGGAGAGGAGAAGCAGGGGGAGGGGGAAGGGGGAGGGTTGTTTTTTACAGAAATATTGATGATTTCAGACAAATGTTCGGTTTAAATGGTTTTTATTTAATAAAATCTTGTTGCGCATTGGCTCAGATAGCTGCACCGTTACACACTGGTGATTCCTTAACATCAAAGGGTATAATGACACTTAACTTCAATCAACGTATACTTTAACTGTCACTAAGGTGATGCCCACCATTGATGTATCACCTGCACACCCAGCAGTGTGTCAGCCTTGTAAATAACACCAACATTCTTTCAGGCAAAGCGATCATTGATGAGCTCCTGACGTAAGGCTCTTGCAGCTATCATGCCACCATGGGCCCTTTCATGTGATCTACAGGGGATAGGGGCATGGCTTCAGCATCAGCCTGATTGTCTGGGCCGATGTCAGCCCATCTCCTCATCCTCCTCTTCCTCTCTCTGGTGAGGTGGACTGTCAGACTCATCAGACAATTCTTGTCCCCTCCTGATAGCCAAGTTGTGCAGCATGGAGCACACCACCACGAATTGAGCCACCTGCTCAGGGTGGTATTGGAGCTCGCCTCCTGAGTGGTCCAGGCATCTAAAGTGCTGCTTCAGCACTCCAATGGTTTTCTCCACAATATTGCGAGTGGCTCTGTGGCTCTCATTGTATCGCCTCTCGGCTTCGATGTGGATGTCACACAGGGGGGTCATCAGCCAGGTGGCGAGGCCATATCCTTTGTCACCAAGCATCCAGCATTGATCTTGTGGCTGATTGTTAAACAAGTCAGATACAGTGCTCTTACGCAGGATGTGAGCATCATGGATGCTGCCCGGAAATTGAGCATTCACTGCCAGTATAATTTGCTGGTGGTTGACAACCAGTTGGACATTCAGGGATTGGAATCCCTTGTGGTTCCTGAAAACCTCAGCATCTTGAAAAGGTGCCCACATCACGATGTGCGTACAGTCTATTGCTCCCTGCACCTTGGGGAAGTTTGCAATTCTGGAGAATCCTAGAGCCCTCTCACTCTGTGTCTCCCTAGTTACAGGGAAGTTGATCAAGTCCCTCCTGCATGCGTACAGGGCTTCAGTGACCTGTCTAATGCAGCATTGTATGGCATGCTGAGAAAGTCCGCAAACGTCACCAGCTGTGGCCTGAAAAAACCCGAGGTGTAGAATGACAGTGCCACGGTGACCTTGACCTCGATGGACAGTGCAGTACTGATGGTGCTGGCAGGCTGCAGATCTGCCCTTATCAGCTGGCATACCTCAGTGATAACCTCTTTGTGGAAGCGCAGTCTCCGAAGGCAGGTGAAGTCGGACAAGTCGAGGTAAGACTGCTACTCCCTTAACTTGCGGGGGTGTAACGTCTGGTCCTCCTCATCAGTCTGTCATGTCTTACATTGGGCACTTAATGCTGTGGAGCATACCTTCCATGATCTCGTGTCTGCAGCATCTAATTGGTCATCAAGAGAGGGTGAGAAAGGACAGGCCCCATTGCAGTAGCTCTCTGTTTTCCACCAATTGGACACAAAGAATGAATGTCCCGATGAAGGCAGCTATTAAATTCCAATCGGTCACAGTATGGTCAAGATGTTTGTAGAGATGTTCACATTAACTCCAACGACCTCCAGAGTATATCCGAACTCCCCCGAGGTTGAAGCACAACAGCCTTTTAAAGGATGCGACATGTGATGTAGAACATGGCGTCCATAACGCTGTGATTAGTTCCGGTTAGTTCCACTTTTTCTGGGCATTTTTTGGGGCGAGCGATATTGTGGGCGATATGTGTGCGAGGTGGTGAAAGTGATGCTGGGCGATCTCATGACTGCTAGTTTCGGTAAATATGCTCTTTACGACAAAAAAAAGTGGATGGGCGGTATTATTGAATCTCAGCGTTAAATCAGTGCAGAAATTAACGCTGGCCGATATTATGGCCGTTGATTTCACCCATTCTGATGATTCCGGCCAAAAAAAGTGGGTGGACGGTATTATTTTTTCCCGGCGTTAAGCACATGGGGAAAGTAACGCTTGCCGATAAGTTTTCTAAAAATGGGCGCCAGTTTCCATTTTGTGGCTAAATGGGCGATATCTGGGCATTATATGTAATTTCAGCGGTAAAATGGATATTAAGTGGGCGTTAAGCATGGTTCTAGCTCATGAAGTGGCCATTCAGTCCGACTGATTTGTTATATTATTTAGAACCACAAATTAAATATATCCATCTCCATCCCAGTTTGATACTGGTGACAGCGTCTGAATGACATTGTGGAGAGGCTGGTTCACAGAAAAACCTCCATTTCTATAGTGCTTTTCGCAAATGTCCCAAAGTATTTTATAGCCAAAGTCACTGTTGCAATGTACGCACCCAATTTGTGCACAGCAAGGTCTCAGAAACAGCAATGTGATAAATGAGCACATAATCTGTTTGAGTGATGTTGGTTGAAGGATAAGTATAGACCAGGACACCAGGAGAACTCTCCTGCTCTTCTTTGAGTAGTGCGATGCGATCATTCACATCCACCTGTCAAGGCAGGCAGGGCCTTGAGTTCATGTCTCATCAAAAAGATGTCCCTTCAATGGTGCAGCACTTCCTCGGTACTGAATTGAAGAGGACAATTTTAACCTGACCCACCCGTCGGGGAACTGATAGATCCGGGGGCAATGCCTGGCTCGATTTTACTCTCCACTGAAGTCATGGCGTTGAACTGTTAGGTGAGGTGCAAAACCCAGAGTTCCATCCGTTCCCGTGGGTTTCCCCCCTCCCCTGCCAGTTAGCTCCGATATGTCAGCCTGGATTCAGTGCTGAAGAGCTGGAGTGGAGCTTGAAGCCAGAATATTCTTACTGAATGTGAGAGAGCTACAACTGAGCCAAGGCTGACACTCATATATTTGCATAGCTTTTATCTTGCTCTTTGCCCTGCAGGGCAGGATTCCCACAGCCAGTGGTTGCATCGTTGTAAGCCAGCTGGGAAATTTTAGACTAATGATGAAATGTAATTCCATCCGCTGCACGGGTGGAATGTTGGGTCTCCACGGTGCAGCCAGATACAGGAAGGGTATGGGCACAGTGCAAGACTAAATGTGGAAAAGCGGCTTACTGAGCTTGGGCTGCAATGTGAAAGCAGACATATGCTCCAGCATTTTCCATACAGGTATAAACTAAATCTTTGAGGTAGCAGCCTAAGAATACCCAGCCCGGATTTTTCTCTAAATGATCATTTGTTTTGTTGTGATAACTCAGGGCGAGGGCGGGGCCAGCGTCAAGTTCGCCTCGGTTCGCCGACGTGAGGTCCGGTCCATTTTAACTCCCGGGCCTTATTTAAATAGACCCAGCCCTGATTCCCGTCCAAACCCAACGTCAGTGACGCTGGCCGGCCCATGGGAGTTGGGCAAGCGCAGTAGCAGGCCTTAGCGGGAACAGTCCCCTACAATCCCGACAAGGTAAATGAGGGGGGAGGGGGTAGGGATAGAGGTAGGGGAAGGGGGAAGGAGGTGGAGGGGAGAGGGAGCGGGTCCGATGCATCCCAAGATGCCTGAAGGGACTCTGCTCCCAGAGAACTAGCTGTCCCAGAGGTCTGTGTCTGCAGCTCTCTCTTGTGTAAGGATTGGAGGTGGCCTTAAGGCAACAAGTTCAGTGCCACTTTCCAGAAAGATAGCGGCATCTGCGTCCTCTCCTTGGAGCCCACTGACGCTAGGCACAGGCACAGAGGAGTGACTGCTTGTTGTTAGTGCAGACCAAATAGGCCTTGGAAACCCTGCGCAAGTGTGACAATAATTTACTGATGCAGTTGTGGCTGCCATCCTAAAAGCCACCGATGACATAAAATCATAGAATCAGAAATTTATAGCCCGGAAGGAGGCCATTTCGACCCATCGTGTCCGCGCCTGCCGAAAAACAGCTATCCAGCCTAATCCCACTTTCCAGCTCTTGGTCCGTAGCCCTGTAGGTTACAGCACTTCGGGTATGTCCTTAGATGTTCTGATGTCCCAGAACATTCCTGGACAGTCACATGAAGCCAGCGGCAATGAAGACGGGGGAGAGATATAAAAGGGGCTACCGATTGGCTATCATCCGTTTTACCCTATCGCACAAAGTCTACCCGTGAGTTCCTAACCTCAGCTGTGCTATTCTGGGCCCATATCATTCAGAGGCTGCAACGTTCCATGGAGGTGGAGGAAAACCAGACTGAGATCAGCACTGATGCTTCGTCTAACAGCTGGCTATGATGCAGAATTAGAAGGGGCCTGGGAGCAGGTCATCTTTTTGCACCCTCCGAGTGTAATAAAAACAAAGTCAGCTCCAAAAACACGAACTGTAACAGTTTTTCTGTCAAACAATGTAAGTCTGCATCTGAGCTTAGCAAAAGTTATCTCTGTCCCAACCCAACGGAACTCTCCCATTTCCCATTCGCTGATGTTTTGGCTCCGATCTGTACTGATCCCTAATGACTATATTTTATATTGTGGCATTCTCTTTCACACAAAATAATATGTGCCCATAGCGACAATTACTTCATCGTGAACTGCAGACAGATGTTTCCACTAATTACAGATGGTTTTATTATGGACCATTTTATTTCCAGTGCAAGTAAAGGTCCTTAGAATTACAATCAAAGCAGAGGTAATAAATCTAAAGCCTTTTTATCAGTTACAATGTGGAATATATGTGTTTAATTACAGCCACATAAAACTTTTATTCTTTCAGTGAAACTCTTTAAAGTAACAAGCTCGTCGAAAAAGTATTAGATGAATTGGCGCAGTTTTAAAGCATATGAGAATTTAACATGATAAAATCACAATTACATTTGATACCGTGTCCAGCTAATGAAGCCTGTATCAGCCACATGTTAGAAAGCCCAGTATTACATCAGTGATAACAAGCTCAAGTTACAGACAGCAGCCACGCACCAACTTCCCGGCATGATGGTGAGAAGATCTGGGCTCGAGCGTGGTGTGAAGTGTAGACTGGGCAAATAGAGGGCCGAGCATTAGCCCGATGATGTCGACGGGATACCGATCCCTTTTCACGGATGGGTCTCATTCGAATGTGATCAGTAATCTGCCCGCATTAATGGGGTTCCCTGTAGACAGCTCACCAATTGGGAAGGTGGGAAATCTGGCAGGGCTACCACTACTTAAAGGCAGTCTGCATCTCTTAAAGGAGAGGTCCGCTTGCCCTCTGATGGGGGCCTGATACCCGGATACAATGTTGGCAACAACAATGGAGAGAGGTGGCAGAGCATGCCTATGCCAGCAGCATTGAACCCAGAACCTGACAGCAGTGCAGGAAGAAATGTAATGATCTCACCGGGACTGCCAAGAGAAGACTCCCTTTCACATCTCTCTTACTCTCTCTGGAGTCCTGAACCACCCTGCTTTAGCCCCAGCACTGGCAATCCTTCCCTTCCCATTTTTCATGCCTCTCCTTCAATCATGACGGGATACTTCACTGCCTGTACTCGTGCATTCAGGAACTGGTACTGCTGTCACAGCTAGTTCCCCCTCTTACACACGCTTGCTGATTCTTCCTGTCATCATGCACACTGTGCCAAGCTGCCTCACACATCGTCACAACCCTTCAAAAGGGCACACACTAACCCATTTCTTGCAGGCGAAGCTTGCAGACAACAGAAGGGAGAGTGCAAGAACAGGAGGAGGTCCTGCCCCTGAGCATAAGAACATAAGAACATAAGAATTAGGAACAGGAGTAGGTCATCTAGCCCCTCGAGCCTGCTCCGCCATTCAACAAGATCATGGCTGATCTGGCTGTGGACTCAGCTCCACTTACCCGCCTGCTCCCCATAACCCTTAATTCCCTTATTGGTTAAAAATCTATCTATCTGTGACTTGAATACATTCAATGAGCTAGCCTCAACTGCTTCCTTGGGCAGAGAATTCCACAGATTCACAACCCTCTAGGAGAAGAAATTCCTTCTCAACTCAGTTTTAAATTGGCTCCCCCATATTTTGAGGCTGTGCCCCCTAGTTCTAGTCTCCCCGATCAGTGGAAACAACCTCTCTGCCTCTATCTTGTCTATCCCTTTCATTATTTTAAATGTTTCTATAAGATCACCCCTCATCCTTCTGAACTCCAACGAGTAAAGACCCAGTGTACTCAATCTATCATCATAAGGTAACCCCCTCATCTCCGGAATCAGCCTAGTGAATCGTCTCTGTACCCCCTCCAATGCTAGTATATCCTTAAGTAAGGTGACCAAAACTGCACGCAGTACTCCAGGTGCGGCCTCACCAATACCCTATACAGTTGCAGAAGGACCTCCCTGCTTTTGTACTCCATCCCTCTCGCAATGAAGGCCAACATTCCATTCGCCTTCCTGATTACCTGCTGCACCTGCAAACTAACTTTTTGGGATTCATGCACAAGGAAACCAAAAAAATGAAAAAAAGGGCCTTGTAAATGTCTGGTGTGTCACCCAGGTCGGGTGGCAGGATTTAATGTTTTATGTTTTTGCAGGTAGACTCTAAAAGAGTTTCATGCACAAGGACCCCCAGGTCCCTCTGCACCGCAGCATGTTGTAATTTCTCCCATTCAAATAATATTCCCTTTTACTGTTTTTTTTCCCAAGGTGGATGACCTCACACTTTCCGACATTGTATTCCATCTGCCAAACCTTAGCCCATTCGCTTAACCTATCTAAATCTCTTTGCAGCCTCTCTGAGTCCTCTACACAACCCGCTTCCCCACTAATCTTTGTGTCATCTGCAAATTTTGTTACACTACACTCCGTCCCCTCTTCCAGGTCATCTATGTATATTGTAAACAGTTGTGGTCCCAGCACCGATCCCTGTGGCACACCACTAACCACTGATTTCCAACCCGAAAAGAACCCATTTATCCCGACTCGCTGCTTTCTGTTCGCCAGCCAATTTTCTATCCATGCTAATACATTTCCTCTGACTCCGCGTACCTTTATCTTCTGCAGTAACCTTTTGTGTGGCACCTTATCGAATGCCTTTTGAAAATCTAAATACACCACATCCATCAGTACACCTCTATCCACCATGCTCGTTATATCCTCAAAGAATTCCAGTAAATTAGTTAAACATGATTTCCCCTTCATGAATCCATGCTGCATCTGCTTGATTGCACTACTCCTATCTAGATGTCCCGCTATTTCTTCCTTAATGATAGTTTCAAGCATTTTCCCCACTACAGATGTTAAACTAACCGGCCTATAGTTACCTGCCTATTGTCTGCCCCCTTTTTTTAAACAGAGGCGTTACATTAGCTGCTTTCCAATCCGCTGGTACCTCCCCAGAGTCCAGAGAATTTTGGTAGATTGTAACGAATGCATCTGCTATAACTTCCGTCATCTCTTCTAAGAACAAGAGAACCTGGAGGACAAGGGGGCATGGAAAAGAATGAAGAAATGCCCAAGGTCAAGGGTTGTAGGATAATGCTTGGTTTATGCAACATTGCCAATAAGTGGAAATATTATCCAGAGCACAGCTTTAGAACAATACCACAGACTACTGCATGTCCAGCCAGTGCAGGACCACTGAAGCTACATTCTCAATATGCCACTTGTTTCTTTTCACAGATCAGCAGGGCCATTCAAAACCTGAACCAGCCACCCCGATGGCTCAGGAAGGCTCCCGAGCTCAGCACTCTTCCCAGTGTCACCTCCACTTGAAGTGGCACCAGTTCTGGGAGACACCCACTGCTGGGTCTAAGATCTAGGACAGAACACAGGATGAGACATGGAGCGGGAGTGAGGAACAGCAAATGCTGTTCGCTGATCCAAAACTTGGCTGCCCGTGTCCTAACTCGCACCAAGTCCTGCTCACCCATCACCTCGTGCTCGCTGACCATTAAGCAATGCCTCGATTTCAAAATTCTCATCCTTATTTTCAAATCCGTCCATGGCCTTGCCCCTCCCTATCTCTCTAATCTCCTCCACAGCCCCACAATCCCTCCCTACCCCATCCCCGAGATATCTCTCTAATTCTGCCCTCTTGAGCATCACTGGTTATAATTGCTCAACCATTGGTGGCCATGCCTTCTGTTGCCTAGGTCCTAAGCTCTGGAACTCCCTGCCTAAACCTCTCCGCCTCTCTACCTCTCTTTCCTCCTTCAAGACGCTCCTTAAAACCTACCTCTTTGACCAGTCACCTGCGCTGATTTCTAGTTATGCAGCTCGGTGTCAAATTTTTATCGCATAATACTCCTGTGAAGTGCCTTGGGACTTTTCACTACATTAAAGGCGCTATATAAATACAAGTTGTTGTTGTTGCTAGCAATAGATCCACAAGTTGTTTCTAAAACTGGAACCTGCTGATTTAACCGACTGTAAAATGCAGGCAGACTGACAACTGGCAACCTCTGACAACAAGCCTGCCTGACCAAGACGAGGGCTGATTCTTCAACAATGCAATGTGGCTACTGGGTCCAATCATCAGGCTAAGAGAGGAAGGCAGAGCATCATGAATCAGATTAGAGTGTGGGTGGACGCACTGCTCCCACAATATTGCACCCAAATCAGCATCTACGCTCCATGCACTCTCAGGGATCTTTCCAGAATCCCAGGAAGTTTCTTTGCTGCATGCATTCTGTACATCAGCCCATTGAGATCAAATTTTCTTTTACAAGGAGCATTAGCAAATCGACTTGAAATGGTTCATTTCAGGCCACTTTAGGTGATGAATTAAGGTTGGATTGACTCCTAGTGACAGCATCATGTATAAGTGAGGTATAGGACCTACAAGATTCTCGTTACATTGCCCTGGGAATTTGCCTTAATCCAAGAGTCAGAACCAGTTTCACGCACTGATATGACAGTTCCACTTTCCCACATTCCGTCCATATGGCCTCTCTAGCAAAAGTCCTGAATTAGCAGCAGCCGTGCTGAATTAATGTCCCTTGTGATTGATCGGATCTGCTAAAGGATCCACAATTGTTTCTGTAATATCTGTCTCCGGCATTTAATACTCTCTGTAGATAGGATTATCATTTTTTATGATACTTTCTAAACTATTTAAAAAGACAACAACATTTAACATCGATTTGAGATTATGAACTCGAAAATGTTGAAGGTTTAAGACTGAAGTTTGCCAGTGCATCCCTTCCTCTCCTAAAGGAAGTACTCATGGTATTGTCAGCCCTCCAGTACTTTGCCCAAGTGGCCAAATGTAGGCTGAGATGATGAATGTCAGGAAGATATTCGACTGGGGAGGCATTACAGCTGAAGCTGGTTTTGTCCTCATCTGCTTTCCACACATGTGCCTTTCTAGCAGGGGGTCCTGGACAGTTATCAAGTGTAAGAACTGAGGCTAATTTTTCACTACCTTAGCCAGGGGGCATGACGATAGATTTAGCAATTATTCATCCACGATTAACAGACATAAAGTGCCCATAAGAGATTGGAAATGTGGATGAAGAACCGTAGCGCCAACTATCTGTCCACTTAGCATCCCATCCAATGTTCCAGTTGGGCTGACTACTGCTGCCAGAAAACATGTGCCAGCCTGCAGTAAATTATATTAAAATTAGGTGCTAATGATGTCATTTAGACACCCACTAAATTTCCCAGGGTTATAAATTCAACTCCTTTGTGCCTCTCGTTACTCCCCCCAAAGCGTAAATGAGTTACCGACCAGTCGTGGCACTGTTAACGACGCCCGCCATATTGGGCGGGATATTAGCGGCGACGCTAGACTTTGCGCCCCGATCTCTTGCGCCCGGAGATCGTTATGTCATCACCATGCGCAACACCCCAGTAGCACCCCCTATGGCAGCGCCGGGCAGAAACTGAAGGAGGCGCAGCTCGGGCGGCTGGCCACTACCGGGGCGAAAGTTAAAGGCAAGATGGCCGAGTGAAAAATGTTTTAAAACGTATCTTCCTGTTGGCGCTGCTGATCCGGTTTCTTCACGGGGTCCTGGCCACGATCGTTCAGCCTGGCACTGTGCTCCAGTGCTGGGCTGATCGCGCGACACCCCCCGCTCTATAGTGGTCCAGGTAGGTTCCTCTTTACTTTGCAGAGTGGGCCCTTCCATTTAAGTGAACGAAGGGCCCCTTGGAAACAGCACCGCTGCACAGCCCAATGTGCAGCGCTGCTGAGACATCCGCCCCGTTAGCGCCCAGGAAGGAAGTGGAGAGAGACAGAGGGAGCGATCGACAGAAAGAGAGCAATAGAGAGACAGAGAGAGAGAGACAGAGAGACAGAGGGACCGAGACAGAGGGAGCGAGACAGAGGGAGAGAGACAGAGGGAGAGAGACTGAGAGAGGGAGCGAGACAGAGGGAGCGAGACAGAGGGAACGAGACAGAAAGACAGAGAGAGCGAGACAGAGTGAGAGAGAGACAGAGGGAGAGAGACAGAGGGAGAGAGACTGAGAGAGAGAGAGAGACAGACAGAGAAAGAGAGACAGAGGGAGCGATTGACAGAAAGAGAACAACAGAGAGGGACTATAGCGACACACAGAGACTATAGAGAGACAGACAGAGAAAGAGAGACAGAGGGAGCGATTGACAGAAAGAGAACAACAGAGAGGGACTATAGCGACACACAGAGACTATAGAGAGACAGAGAGAGAGGGACGCACAGAGAGACACGGAGAAAGAGGGAGCGAGATAAATGTAGTGAGACAGGGGGAGCGAGACAGAAGGACAGAGACTGAGGGAGATAGAGACAAATAGGGAGGGAAAGAGACAGATGGAGAGACTTTGGGAGAGAGAATGAGACAGAGGGAAAAAGAGGTAGCGAGGCAGGAAGAGAAAGAGAGTGATTTAGCGCTCCATTTCCTTCCAGGGGCGGTCACCTGAATTTTTGGAGAGGGGCCAGACTTCAGCGCCTGGGTCTAAGTCTCACGCCTCCCAACTGTTACCGTCCCCAAACAGGGCAATACTGAATTTCTACCCACCAGGATAGTGCTCCGTCATCTACCCACCCACATAAAATGGGTATCCAGGGTTGCTAGGGTGAGCTATTTATGGAAGTGCACTAAAAACCCTATTGTCAGATTTGTAGCAGCAACTTTGAGGCTATTTCTTGCTCTTTTTTTCTTCCTTTACTGTTCCCACTTAGATGATCCGGAGGCTTTGTGCCAGGTCTTCTGGAGCTTCCATTCTTTTGGTATATCAACCATATTGGGACAATGGGTTTCCCAATGGGAATTCCCCTTTTACTCATTGTTATTTTTGTAGGAAGAAGAGCAATGGAAGGATGCCGAGAAGGTCGGGTGTCCCAGAGGCAGATTATGCCCAGCCATGGGTACTCGCCCACCCATGCACCAACGTATCTGGCAACGATCATGTAGGATTGGCTGCACAAGCTCTAAGATTCAAAACTTGTCTCCTGCTGCAAGGACACCTGTAGCAAACATACTCTGTAAGGTTAGTCTTGTCATTGGCTGTAATTGTCAACTGCTGCCTCTTCCTCGGTCTCTTTCATGGCATGCTGCAATACTGTCCAATGGGAAGCGTGCCCCGGTGTGCCAAACAAGACCACCCTTCTCATTAACATCTCATTTTGCACCATCTCCACTCCCCCCAGTCATGAAATTGGAATGTCCAGTTGTTCCATCACTTGGCCATGGACCCGATGGTCTGTTACCTTCACATTTATTGTATTGGCCACCAGGTTTTGCCAGGTGCTATCATTGCCCAAACAGCTTTTTGCAAAGTTTAATTTATACATTTAGGGCCCGAGTTTGGTCAAACCTAAGTTCCTCCCATGTAACGGCGAAAGGACCGCTAAGATCCTGGCGGTACTTTGGGCTGAAGTTTGGTGGAAAAATGGGGGAAAAAAACACCCGGCAGAAAAAATGGGCCTTACACGCCGATTCTGGGCGGCAGCGGGCGGTAGGTCGCATTCTGGGCGGCAAATACGATCCTCGGCAAAGTAACGCCGAGGATAGAGTCAGGCCCAGGGAGGGAGGAAACGGGAAAAAATAAAAAATGTTCAACACATGAAATAAAAACTACTACAAATCCTTCAGAGGACCCCATCCACCAAAATCCCTGCAAAAGAAATGAAGAAAACCAGCGCACTAACATTTCCTTGCAGGTCTTCATACTTACCGTTCACATAAGACCCGCCTTCTGCTGCTGGAGCGGAGGACCATCCGGACCATTTTCAGGAGTGAGCAGGCGGGAGGACTTCTGTCGGCGTTGCACACCAGCGCACTCCAGCGGACGCTCCCCAGTGGCCTTCTCTCCCCGCCGGCATGTGGACGTGACCAAACTCGCTCGGAGGGGAGAGCTGCCCGAAAACATCGAGACTGCTGAGAAAACTCGGCGGCAGCCGGCGGTAAGTCGATCAAACTCAGGCCCTAAGAATATTAGTAGTCTTTGTAAAAGTTAGCATTTTTTCTCTCCCATCTGCAACCACTTAAGACATCCCTTTAAGTTTACCCACCACCCTTAAGGACCGCGTGCATGTGATTTCCCAGCCAGCCTTGGTGAGCTCCCAGTGCCAGGACCATTCTGAGCTGGGAGTTTGCCCACATTATGTGAATGAAGTCCACTCTGTAATATCAGGTCCACTGAATGCTGCCTGACAACCACCTGATTGGAAAATGTTCTTCATTGGGTGCAGTTGTAGCATCCCGATCGTCGGACCCAGCTTAACTGAGGTAAATTGGAATTTGAACCAGTTACCTTGCTGATCTGTCATCATCATAGCCAATCCCTCGGAATCGAGGAAGACTTGCTTCCACTCCTGAAGTGAGTTCTTTGGTGGCTGAACAGTCCAATACGAGAGCCACAGACTGTGTCACAGGTGGGACAGATAGTCGTTGAGGGAAGGGATGGGTGGGACTGGTTTGTTGCAAGCTCTTTCCGCTGCCTGCACTTGATCTCTGCATGCTCTCGGCATTGAGACTTGAGGTGCTCAGCGCCCTCCCGGATGCACTTTCTCCACTTAGGGCAGTCTTTGGCCAAGGACTCCCTCAGCACATGGAGAATTTACCATCTGAACATGAATGTTTTTAACTGTTAGCAAGGCACATTATTCTAGACCAACAAAATGTGAGATTCGCACAGAAATATTCTGAAGTACAACATATAGCAGGGCACTCTTTTTAAATGTGGATAATTAATTTTGTAGCTGTTTGTCAAGGATAGTGGGAGGATACTTGCTAAATGTCCCATTGTAAGAAGGAAATCTCAAGCTTATAAGCCAGCAAACTGAACTGTTTTGCTCGGTCTACAGAAACAACCTGCTCTCGCCTCGAGCACTGACCTGAATGTCACCCTTTCAGCTCACTGCAGGTCGAGCGGATAAGCACATTGTACACGTGCAACATGAGATTGGATCACTTATAAAATCATTGAATCATACAACACAGAAGGAGACCATTCGGCCCATCACACCTGTGCCGGCTGTTTGAAAGAGCTGTCCAATTAGCCCCACTCCCCTGCTCTTTCCCAGTAGCCCTTCAACTTTGCCCCCCTTTCGAATATTTGAAGCACACATGAGTAGGAGAATATGATAAAGGCACAAAAAGTACACAATCTACATTCATTACTTCGATGAAGGGACTGAGTGTAACGTATCCAAGTTTGCTGATGATACAAAGTTAGGTGAGAGTAAGTAAGCTGTGAGGAGGACACAAAGAGGCTGCAGACAGTGGTGTAACTACACCAATGCAGCCAATGCAGTGGCAATGGGGCCCTTGCCTGGTGGGGCCCTCGAACTTTAGAATTTTTTTTTTCAAACTTTTCATTTTATAGGGTTTTCTGTCCTATTTCGCTTTTGTTCGGTTCAATTTTGCCTAAATATTTTTTTATCTTTAAAAACTAATTATTTTTAATTAAAAAATTTGGTTCAATTTTGCCTCTGTTCGGTTCAATTTCACCGCAAAAATTCCCTAACCTCTAAAAACAAATTATTTAATAATTGTTTTCGATTCAATTTTGCTAAAATTTTAAATAGCTATATAATTCAAATAGTAATATGATATATAATAAGTAACATTTAAATTAATGTGGCTTCTGTTTAAAGACATCCTAATATATCTTTTCATGTTGCGGTAATATCCACCACAATCCCCTGATGCTATAGCACTGAGGCCTTCTTCCATCTTCGCTATCTGGGGTACAAACTCGTATAAAAAATTTGGAACCGAATGCGTTATATATTCATTGTACCGCTCACATCAACTTGGTAGTGAATGATGCAGTTAATGGCGTCGAAAAAAGAACCAATTTTGCAGTCATTCAAAGTATGTATTTTTTTCGGGCATAGTATCAATCGCTGGGATCTGCTATCTTCATTTACTGGCGAATCAGACATAACTCTGAAAAAATTGAATCCAACACGATGGGCTGGTTGTTTATCATCGTTGATAGCCATAAAACAACGCTATTTAGATGTTTTGAAAGCGCTAAACAAAATCATCTTGGAAAGTACAAAACAAGATGAAAAAACAAAAGTAGTAAGGAAAAAGAACAATGTGGAGAATTTTGAATTCGTCATGATTACCGTATTATTGGAAAAGATTCTTTCGCGCATAAGTTTGACGTCCACATTGTTTCATCGATCAGGCAGCGGTACAACTAGAAATGACCTACATCGCAGAGAAACAGCTTCGAAATGACTTTAGAGGAAGTGAAAGAAGTTGCTAAAAAATGGGGTACCACAACTGAATTCAAAAGTCAGAGGAACCGAATACACTGGAAATTTTATGACGAGCTTGCGCAAGACCACCGATTTGAAAATGCACAAGAAAATTTCAAGATAAACGTCTTCTAGCGAACAGTTGACATTGTAGTCAGTCAGCTCCAGAACAGATTCAAAGGATTGAAAACTATCGCTGATTATTTCTATTTCTAACTCCGAAAATATTACTGAACATGTCCGATGAAGAAATGAAGAAAGACACACTTTAAGTGCAAAAGCAATATTCTAATGATTTATTGGAATCCTGAACCCTCCAACTATTGCTTTTTGCCAAAACACTGAGACCAGAAGTTGAAACGATCAACACCATCAGAGAATTAGCTAAACTAGCATTAAATAACTTCTATGACATGAACACGAATTACTCTGAAGTTTGTTCGCTACTGCTTCTTTTTTTGACGATTCCTGTTATGGTGGCATCTGCAGAATGAACATTTTCGAAGATGAAGATAATAAAAAACTACCTTCAAAATTCGATGGGTCAAGAACGATTGTCACACCTAGCTCTCTTAAGTATAGAAGCAGAAAAAGCGGAACTTATGGACGTTTCAAAAGTTATTGATGACTTCGCCACTGTGAAATCTCGGAAGAAGATTTTTCAAAGTCTTTTTCCTCAATTTTATTTTTATGTATGCATATGTGTTAAAGTAAGTTCCATTTAATTCATATTTATTTTATCACATGTTCAAGAACATTGTATTAAAGACATATAATTTATTTCGGATTTTCTTATTTTTTCTTTATATAAGTTGGGGTAGAGATAGAGGGGCCCTTGATCTATGTTTGCATTGGGGCCCACATCCTCTATTTGCACCACTGGCTGCAGAGAGATATAGACAGGTTGGCTGAGTGGGCAAGAACATGGCAAATGGAATACTATGTGGGGAAGTGTGGAGTTATCCACTTTGGTAGGAAAACCTTCCACATTTCATCTCATCTTTCCTTCGCCAAACAAACATTTTCAGAAATTTCCAACCAACTGCATAACCCTAAACTAAATGCATTCAGCCTCTCACCCAGCTCATGTTATCTTGAATGCACTGTCCGTTTAAAAAGAAAAAAATGAGCGGACATAAAATTCATTTTACAACAGTAGTCCCTTCATTGCTGCCCTCGACTCTCCTCAAATGATACCTCATTAAGAATGCTGCAGTCCTCACACATAGTCACACATTACCATCCTCTAGTTCTTGACAAGTTCCACTAGCTATCCGTACTCCAGTCAATTAAGATTCACGGCCTCATTTTCAGAGCAGTCCGTTGCCTCGCCAACCATAGCTGAGTGTTTGCTCCAGCTGTACGTCCCCACATGCCACTTCCATTCCTTCCATACCCAGTCACTCCTTGTTCTTTTCTCCCACTGCTCCATCATCAGTGACTGCTCTGTGCTTCTGCCGCCTGGAACTATCTCCTTAAATCTCTCGCCGTGCCAATTTTGTCTCTTCTTTCTCTTCGACCCATTTTCAACCCCATCCTAGCTTTTCTCTTTTCACTCCTCCTTTTACAGGCATTGTAGTTCTCCGCCCTGAGAAGCATTTTGTGATACTTTTCAAAAGGTAAGTACAGATGAGGAAGGCCATTTCACTCATCTTAAATCACCCGCTGCGTAGCATCTAATTCAATACCTAAACCATCAGGTAAATGACTTAAAACCTATAAGTGGATTTACAAACTGGAGAGAGATAGCCAGCAGACAATGAGAGCAGAAATTTGCTAAACTCATGTCCCACATTCCAAAATAAGGAGAGTACACAAATACATACCACAATTGGTTCCTAACAATCCACCCCTCCCAAATGTAGTATCCAGCTGCTTCTTAAACAATTCCAGCAATTTTGCCTCCTCTACTCTATCCTAAAATTTGTTCCGTATTTTGATCACTCTTTGGGCTCAAGTTTCAGACCCCTGCTAGAACGGCGCACATTGGAGAGGCCCGCCTAATTTGTAGAACTGAAAAAGCGGCAAGTACTTACCTCACGACTCTCCGATATCTGTTGGGCTGTTTCCAGCTCGGCACGGCGCAGCAGGAGCTGCTGGAGGCGGAGCTACAGCCCTGTGCCAAAAACAGTGCTGGCAACTGCGCACATGCGCAGTAGCTCCTGGCCCTCCCAGCGCGTCCGTTCTCCAGGTGACGTCCCTATCCCCGGCCGAAGGGACCTCGCCCCTATCCCGGGCCGAGTGGCATGACAGTACTTACTTCTTCCACGGTGGCCTGCCTGGCATCTCCTGGGAGCAGGCCCCGCCCGAACTCCCTGTCGGCAGCGGGGCCCGCCCGGCATCTCGCTGGGGGCAGGCCCCGCCCAAAGTGGCATCCCGTTGGCGGAGGGGCCCACCCGAAGTCCTGGTCAGCGGTCCGTCGTCTGCTGGGGACGGGCCACGCCCGAAGTCCTGGTCGGCGGGGCCCGAAGTCCTGGTCGGCGGGGCCCGCCTGACCAGTATCTCCTGGGGAGGCCCCGTCCCAGCATGCTGTTGGAGGGTTCCCAGTGCTGCATAGGTGAGTAGAAACTTTATTTTTTTTTAATTTTTAATTTTTTAATTAAAAAAAAATTTATTATTTTTTTAATTTTAAATTTTTTTTTGATTGATTTATTGGTTGATTTATTGATTTATTTATCAGTTATTATTGATGATTGCTCTTTATTTGTAAAAGTGAAGTGTTTAATGCTTGTAAACTTCCCTTTAAACACCCCCCCCCCATCATCTCTCGTTCCCTACGCCTAATTTCTAAGGGTAGGCAAGGTTTTTCTGAGCGTACAAAAATCTACACTTACTCCATTCTAAGTTAGTTTGGAGTAAGTTTTCGCTGCCTAAACTTGCAAAACAGGCGTAAATGGCTGGACACGCGCCCTTTTGAAAAAAAAATTGTTCTAAAACAAAACTATTCTAACTCACTAGAATTGGAGGAAACTAAATGCCGAGAATTGCAATTTCTAAGATACTCCATTCTAAACTAGCTGCTCCAAAAAAGAGGAGCAACTCGAGCCGAAACTTGAGCTCATAGTGTGAAGAGGACATTCCTGATATCAGTCCTAAAATTACCTTTTACTAGTTTGAACCTATATTTTCTTGTTCTACTTTCACAATTTAATTGAAAGTAATATTCTGGGTTAACCTTTCTATACTTTTAATAGTCTGGTATGCCTGAGCCCTGGGCAACCCACTCCATACTCCCCTGTAACCCCCTCACCTCACGCCCCCCCCCCCCACTACCAACCTCCCCACCCCATCCACCCCGCTCCAACATAACTCCTCTAACAGGCACTCATTGTTTCCTACCCTTCAGTCAGTTCATTATCCATTCACAGGGTCTACCCCGAATCCCCACAGACTTATGTTTGATTAATAGCCGTTCATATGGAACTTTATCAAAAGCTTTTTGGAAGTCAAGCTCCATCACCTCATTGGGGCTACTACAGTCCACTTAAAGAAAAAAAGAAAGACCTGCATTCAAATAGCACCTTTCACGACCATCAGAGGTCCCAAAGCGCTTTACAGCCATTTTGAAAGTACATTTTGAAGTGTAGTTACTGTTGTAATGTAGGAAACACAGCAGCCAATTTGCGCACAGCAAGCTCCCACAAACAGTAATGTGATAATGACCAGATAAACTGTTTTTATTATGTTGATTGAGGGATAAATATTGACCAGGACACCGCGGATAACTCCCCTGCTCTTATTTGAAATAGTGCCGTGGGATCTTTTATGTCCACGTGAGAGACATGACTCAATTTAATGTCTCGTCCAAAAGACGGCACCTCTGACAGTGCAGTGTCAGCCTAGATTTTTGTGCTCACGTCCCTAGACACCAACAGGGCAAGGGTGCTACCCATTGAGCCACGGCTGATACTTTCTGAAAACAGTCAAAGAAGGTTAATCAGGCAAGATTTTTCCCTTCTGAATCCATCTGACTGCTGTTAACTATATTATTGTTGTATGAATGTAACTTAAAATTTACTCCTGATAATTCATTCCATTATTTTACATGGGATGGAATAAGATAGTTGGCCCTGTAGTTGCCTGTGTGTGTTTTTTCACCCATTTTGAATATGGGCATCTCATTAGCTTGTTATCAACATACTGGAGCCTCATTATTAGCCAGTGACTCCCTCATGACAGTGCTTTGCAAACCCCTTCCCTAGTTTCTCTCAGTACTGTCGAATAAATGCGATCTATCCCTGGGGATCTATTTGTTTTGATCCCGATTTGCTTGTCTAGGACTTCTATCTCATTTATAGTGAAATCATTGATTTTACTTGGGATATCTTTGTTTGGAGAGAAAATGTTACTCATGTCTCCCCTTGTGAATACCCAGAGGAACCAGTCATTCAGAATATTTACTATCTTCTGCTCATCCTCAGTTTCAAGCACCAGTTGTGGTTTTCACATCTTCTCTGACTGCCCTTTTCATATTGTGGTACTGGTTTTTATTTTACTGTTATGCTTACCTTCCGCTGCTATATCTTTTTCCAGGTCTCTCCAAGCCCGTTTGATCACCCATTTACCATATTTCTGCATTATGTTATATTCACCCCAGTGAACCCAACTCTCTTTTCTTCCTGTACCGGCCATTTCTCCTCTTCATCTCACTTCTAATTTGTTTCCTAATCCATCGCGGCTCACATCTGCTTAGTCGGAGCTTGTTTTGGGAATGTAAAGCGCTCTGCGACGTTCGGTGGTCGCGAAAGGCGCTATATAAATGCAAGTCTTTCTTTCTTTAGGTGTTTCTGACTCCTAAATCATGTTAATCGTTATCATTCTTTACACGAGGAGCTCTATAGAAATGTAAGTTGTTCGTGGAAGCTGGCACATGATGGAATTGTCAGTGCGTGTTTCAGGCACTGGGTTAGGGCTGTCGGAAATACAACATTTCTGCCAGGAGTGCAGCCCTTTAGGCTTGTGCCCATTGTAGTAATGCGGGTAATTGTGGAGGTGATCATAGACCTTAGATAGCTATGAAGAAATGATGTATAATTTCTGATAGATTTTATTTTAATTTGCAACTATTAACTCGATATAAAACAAAGGAATGCGCAAACTCTGAGCTCAACAGATTTCCAACCACCAGCTGCAAGACATCCTTGATTAGGCAACAATCAGGGTCTCATTAAAAGATGGTTGTTGAATAAAGCATATCCTTTGACCCTCTGGCACTTTTATTATCAAGAATAAAATTTTGGCAGATGTGGTATGATAATAAGATGTTTCAATTTCCTGCGTGAATAATGTAACCCAGAATTACAATATGAGGAACCATGGAAACTAATTCTTGATTTATTCGATATTCTGGGTCGCCCAAACTAAATCATTCAAATGTATTCTTACAGAACTGTATTTCAGTATGTATTTCTGGGGTAAATCGTCCCCTTATGCACTCACACTGCACACTGGCAGTGCATATTGTGAAACAGCCATAACTTTCTCCCCATTAGCAGTAATGGAAATGAAACCATGGGCCAGGTTGGGCTGCAGGATGTTCATGATATGCTCCTAATGTGCACCGGGAGGGCAGAATGGGAAAATTGACCCTAATTAGTCTGCATCTGCGGCAAGTGATATCATCGTATATATTTACATCTATGTGTTCAGTTAGAGAAGTCTATTGCTGAACAGTCAGGGTTTAAAAAAAAATGTGTGCAACTGCATTAATCAGCGGACTATAGAAAGAAAGATATGCATTTATATAGTGCCTTTCATGACCACCGGACGTCCCAAAGCACTTTATAGCTAATGAAGTACTTTTTGACGTGTAGTCACTGTTGTAATGTAGGAAACGTGGCGGCCAATTTGCGCACAGCAAGCTCCCACAAAGAGCAATATTGATAATAAACAGATGATCTGTTTTTTTTAGTTATGTTGATTGAGGGATAATGATTGGCTAGGACATCAAGGAGAACTCCCCTGCTCTTCTTTGAAATAGTGCCATAGGATATTTTACATCCACCTGAGAGCAGACATCTCACCAAGCCACGTTGGTTTAATATCTCATCCCAAAGACAGCACCTCCAACAGTGCAGCACTCCCTTAGTACTAAAGTGGAGTTTCAGCCTAGACTTGTGTGCTCAAGTCCCTGGATTGGGATTGTGAACCCACAACCTTCTGACTCAGAGGCGAGGGTGCTACCCACTGAACCACAGCTAACACTCCAGATAGCACACAGAGGAAATCAAACAGCTTAGTAAAAGAATTTGTCTTTTTTGCACAGAGGAGATTGAATGCTAAACATCGGATCGCATAAATAAAGAAAATAATGCAAATAAATACAGAATTTCCAACTCCTCCCCATGAAATATTGGCCCGGACTTTGCGGTGGGTAGCGTTTTCCGTCATTACCCCTCCGACACTAACTGTAACTTCAGGATTTAGCGTTTGGCAGCTGAATGTAGAAATCCTGAAGTTGCGGTCTGTCAGTCACTGCTGCTCCTCTCCCTGGTCCGGCAATCAGTGAAACCAGTAGAACTGATGCAAATGAGCTTTCCATCGTTGTATCGCCGTTAAATACCCCATTAAATGTTAAGCCTTGTTGGAATAGGTCTCACTGGGCTTTTAACAGCGTATTGATTGCTAAAAAACCGTTCTGGTCAGGATCAGCCTAGAATGAGTCTAAGTTCGACACCATGTTTGAGAATGAAGGTATCCTCTTGGAAACAGAAAACAAGTGGTTAAGTTTGATTTGTAAATATGCTAAAATAAATCTATATCTTTTGTTATGTATAACAATGCACGTTATGTATGATGATTATTTTGTTATAATTACTTCTTCTTTAAGGAGGGAGCAGTGTAATATAGCGCCACCTAGTGGACTACTGCTCCACCTAGTGGACTACTGTGGTAATGCAGCCATTGCTGTTTACAAGATAAAAAGGAATGGAACCATCTTGTTGTCTGAGTGTGTTTGTGATGTCGTAGAGAATATACCACAGTTCTGGTTCTGAAAAACTAATTTTTATATTTGTGGAGTGGCAAATTTCTCCATTGTGATAAAAATTACAATTTAAAAATTCAATGTTTGTTCATGATATTTCAGCTTCTACCTTAACGCTGCATGTATGCCCCAATCTTTACTTTGATATCTGTAATATTTTTTTAAACTCCAGTTAATCAGTGCTGTTTCATGTCCTGGTTTGCTGCCTGTGAGAATTCTTCAATGTGATTGGCAGCTTAGACAGCTTGATGACATCATTGCTGCTCTATGCTAGGAATCCCCTATTCACAGCGCCACAATCAATTACATGGCAAGAAACCTCAAGATTTCGGCACAGAGACCCCAGGATCTCTATGGGCAGCTTTTTTCGGGGTCGGCTGCATGTGTCTTAGCTTCGCTGCTGAATGCAAATTACGGGCCAATTATCTTTACCTCCCAGAAGCCAGAATGGTGAACTCAGAATTAATGGAATCAAAAATGGGTTATAGTTTGCCCCTTTATCACACATCTGCTGCCTTCCGAATTTTCCAACGTTAATTTTGTATGAATTTGTTTAGATTTTTTTTTAAACTTAGAGAGCATTGATTTAACAATAGGTTTTTTAAATCTTGCTTCCATTTGGCTATGTGAGATGACGTTATGGGATGGCCATAGTTTCAAATTGCAATGAGTGTTCTCGCAGAGTCTCTTTGCCGATGGATTGCCGATGGATTAAAATGTCTCTGTTCATTCCAAACCCTCAGTGGAAGTCTTCATTATGACAGTGGGAGTGAGACGTTGCTTTTCAATGGCTTTTGCTCAAGCTCATTAATTTCCACCCCGTTGCAAACGAATGAGTCAAAGGTAATAACATATTGAACGTGCACACTTGGGAAAAATAATGGACCGTATTGCTTAACACTTGTCTGAATATTCTTTGGAAGATTGATTGCGTTATTGTCTACTTAAATAAAATGTAGCAATTATCTTTAACCTTGCGACTTAAGACAAGTAATTATCTATTTTTCAAATGACTGGCTTCGGCTGATATTGTCCATGGGCACAGGGATTTTCAATGAGGGAATTGTCATCCCATGCTGCCTTTGACACCAGTATCTGCCTCAGAGTAGTGCAAGCTGGTATTACCACGCTCTCTTGTTGGCTCCGCACTGCTCTCAAGTCAATGAACGAAGGGATCTGCCCACGAATGCTTATCAGGAATAATATATGATCTGTGTGTGTGGAGAGGCCTGAATTATTTTAAATATTCAATACAAAAACTAAGAATTAAATTAAAATGTATTTTAATCTTGCGATTTATTGAGGTGATCAGTCACATTTCTGACATTCTGAGGTAAAATCATTATGATGCCCATAACCAAAGATTGTCACTGGGTGAAATTTATTAAATTCAAAATTCATTTAATTTCTATTTTGATTATTTCAGCTCAAGTAATTCATGGATGAAAAGCAATTTAAATCCAGCCGCATGTGCAAAACAAAACTCAGTACTGCTGCCAGCCTACTTGAAATACATGATCAGAATTCACGAGCAAGGAGGATGCTGTGATTGTTCACATTTCGAAAGCTTATCATTCTGTTGTTCTTTCGCACAGTATTTGGTGGTCCAAAATGTTTGCAGTTTGCATCAATCAGGACCTCGCATAGTTTATTGATTGTTTCAATCAAATTACTCCAGAGCCTGTGGACCAGCATTGCAGATTCATCTGTGACTAAAGCCGAGCTAAATCTCATACTTACATTTGCAAAGAAGGCCACAAATCAATGCTTCGAGGTCAAGCGAATTTTTCAACTCAAACCAGAACCAGGCTGTGTGCAGGTATTTAGGTGAGTCAAGATGGTGAAATATGTTTACATGTCTGAGTCGCTACTGATCGTATCAGTTCTTCATTCATTCATGATGTTTCCAGTTGTACTTTTCATTGGCTGTTGGATCACGCAAGTGCTATGTCCAAAAAACACTCAAGTTGATGTGGCAATATAATGGCTACTCCTATTTCAGGCTCCCAGAAATATTCTCTCTGCATATAACATCCAGTAGATGTGGAGACCCATGAGTGCAACTGCTATAGTCTGTGCTCCCACCATGGATGCCCTCTAGCTTTCAACTAACAACATGCAAGTACAATACACAAGCACTTTTCCCCTCAGCATTTCAAGATGCCTTATTAACAGCCCAAAAAAACATTAAGCAAAGCAACTACATCATACAATAAAGTGATTAAAAAAAAATGTAGCACTCTCTTGGTAATACGCAGGAAAGATGGGTTCTGCCAACACTAGACCCATAATGAAAACTATCATCATCATAGGCGGTCCCTCGAACGAGGATGACTTGCTTCCACACCAAAAGGGATGAGTTCATAGATGTTTCAATGGAGGACCCGATATTCCAGTCCTGAACTCCAGGGGTGGAAGATGCCTGTACATGGATTTTTTTAACGTGTGGCGATCGTTGCACATCAGCCACACACAGGCTCGACAGAGCTAGGCCTTTATCCAGTGGCAAGGGTAAACTAGGATGGCTGGAGACCAGCTTTGCTGCACGGATCTAGTGCGCACACATATCATAGTGTGGGCTGGCCCGTGCTGCCCCTGGGCCCTCGGCTCTTCTGGGCCCCGCACCCTAATTTGCCGCACCTCCGCTACGATCTCTCGCTGCTCCTCCGTCACAAACATTCGCTGCACCTCCGTCACAATCTCTTACCGTTCCTCCACTATGATCTCTCGCCGCTGATCTCTCACCGCACCTCCGCACCAAACATTTGGCGCACCTCCGCCATGATCTCGCGCTGCGAATCTCTTGTCACATCTCAGCCACGATCTCTCACCGCTCCCCTGCCTCAATCATCCACCGCACCTTCGCCATGACGTTGCCACTCATCTGCCCCGACCTTCCCGTTCCTCCGCTGTGCCTGGGCCCCGCCGATGTTCCTGCCCACGCTCTAACCAGCGACCTGGGCCTTGATGATGTCACCCAGTTGGCCATTCGAAGACATCGCACACTTGGGACGACTCACGCTGGGCCCGCGCTCCAGCTCTTCATCCTTCCGACCTGCGGTGGTGTCCACAACCCTCATAACTATCTACAAGATCAGATGATTCGGGGATTTCTCAGACCCGTGAGGTTTAGCAATGGGTGGGCTGGCATTAATAAGATGGGCCAGTAGATGGTAACAGCTCAGGTTCGGTTCCAACACCGCTGGGTTTGACAACTTTCTTTGGAGACCATCCGGGAGAATTCACAGCAGAATCAGGAGCATGAACAACGTCCGGGGAAGGTGGTTGATTCATGACACAGGGGAATAGGCATGGTTTCCAGTTGGGCAGGGAGCACACCGCTGGCCACATAACCAGACAGGTCTGATCCCTAATCCCGGGTGGAGGCCAATCCCTGACCCCGGGGATCCGATCCCCCAACCCTGGGAGCCTTTGTACAGAGGTGGTCTGGTGGGGGGGATTGCGGGGGTCGATGTGAAGCACTCCTGCTCCTCCTGGCCCACAGGCAGTGGTGTGAAGGCACTTACCTTTGCCCCGAATCTGTCGTCGCCTTGCTTCAAATGCCAGCTTTCCCAGGCACTGTAAAACCTGCAAAGCAGGTTAAATCAGAGACTGCCAGCCTCAATAATATATTTAAATTGCCAACCCCTCCCCTGGGAGCACTTTAGCTGCCTGCCCGTTGACCCGCCTCCGTAAAACCCGGAAGTGGCCGGATTGGAGACGGGATGGGGTTGGGGTTCAGATTTTTTTTAAATGTTAACATCTGACCCCAACCCAACCCATCCGTTCCTGTGCACTAAAATTCAGTCCACTCTTTCTCCAAAGCGATAGTGCTTTGCAGTTGGCAGTCCAGCATTACAAAGTTTTCCTCTCAACATGTTTCCAAGTCAGGTTTCAAAATATCAAAAACGAGTATGTAGATTCCTTCCAGTGAATAACTCAGAAGGTGTCGTACCCGTAACAGTCTGAGGTGTCGCACAATAACTCAAGAGAAATACAACTAATTTCAAATGCATCATGCCAGAATCTTGTGACACCTCCTTTAGAAAAGTTTTTAAATGTATGTACAATCCTCTCAATCTCCCCTTTTGACTGAGGGTATCCGAGTCGAGAAAGAATAAGAGGCACGCCATTCTGATTCAAACACTGAACTCCAGCTGTTGAGCCTCTTTGTTGAATGTTGGGAACCTGCATTTCTAACCCTGCCCAGGGGTAGGCTCCTACTCAACCGTTAAACCTTTGAAGTACATGGAAGAAGTCTAGAACATGCACGTTGCACAACCCAAGCTGCACTTTGCATTTAATGGTTTCAATCCTGAAAGCAAGAAGCTGATAAATCAGAATTCTTGTAACTGAAAGTTGAAATATACAGTGTGTCTCCAGAGTTGTCCACTGTCAGATACCAGCTCTACAGGAAGTTCATATTGGGCAAACAACTACCCTCATACATCAATCATTGCCATTGCATCTGTTGATGACATTGGAGCCACTTCAAGCCACTTGGAGTGAGAAATTAATTAAGTAACACTTTCCGTGACCTCAGCTTGGCAAAATCATCATGAATGTGTGAATCAACATGTTTTTTTTGGCCATTGCCAAACATTAGTTTTCACAGGGTTTACAGGTAAGTTGATCTGACTGGCTTGACACCCATCTGAATCTTCTATGCGGCCATCTAGGAAAGACCACCACATGTGCATTGTAGCTAATCTTTTTACTCTAACTACACCATGATGCAACTTCTGAATCACAACAGCTTGGTAATCTAGATGGGAAAACAACACAAAGTCCGCAAAGCAAACACCCATCTTCGCTCGACCTGTCTAGGCCTTGGTCTTTGCCGAGGCCTATAAACCTGCAGTTCCCTTGCATCATCAGGGTGCCTCTGCTCTTAAAAATCCAGCCCCATCCCTTTGGGTGATGCAGACATGATCCCACTGGAGCTGATGGTGGGCTCCCTCTTGGTGGTGGGTGTAAAGTCCTGACCCTGCAGTACAGACTTACACGAGACACATGCTGAAGTCAAGCTCACTCTGGACCTGCACCTTTATTTCACAGCTCTCGAGTGCCACACTTGCCTGAGACCTGCCTTTATATACCTGTGTGGAACAGGTATACAGTGTCTCCTGCAAGTGCACCCCTGGTGGTAAAGTATGCTTGTGGTTACAGGTCATATCTAGTTACAGTCATGTATAGCATGGTAAGATACAGTTATATACAGTAGTGTGAGATACATGACATCACCCTCCCCCAAGGTCTTATTGTCTTTATAGATTCAGTCTCTCAGGTGGTCTACGCTCTCGCGTGGTGCGTCTTAGTTGTGGTTCAGTTGTTTGCCTTGGTGCCTGTTTTTCTTTCGGTGTGATTGCTGGTATCTCGCCTGGGCTGTCTGTTTCGTTCAGTATGATTGTTGGTATCTCACCTGGGCTGTCTGTTGAGACTGCCCTTTCCGCAGGTTGTTCCCTCTGTCTGTCCACCAGGTGTGGTGTGAGTTCCACATCGTAGTCTGCCTCTGGTTCTGCAGTGTTGTTGGTGAATCTACTTTTTACTTGGTCTACATGCCTCCGGCAGGTTTGGCCATTGTCCATTTGTACAACCAGTAGCCTGTTTCCTTCCTTGCCTGTTACTGTCTCTGCAAGCCATTTGGGACCCCTGCCATAGTTTAGCACAAACACTTTGTCCCCTATCTCATTCCACCTCCCCCTCGAATTTCGGTCATGGTATTCAGTTAGCTTCCGGCGCTTTGCCTCAACAATTTCATGCATGTCTGGGAGGATTAACGAGAGCCTAGTCTTTAAGGTCCATTTCATCAATAGTTGCGTGGGGGGAGCCCCTATCAACGAATGCGGACGAGATCTGTATGCTAGCAGCAGTCGCGACAGGCGGCTCTGCAGCGTGGGACCTTGGATTTTTAGCATGCCTTGTTTAACAATTTGCACTGCTCGCTCTGCCTGGCCATTGGAGGCCGGCTTGAACGGTACCGTCTTAACGTGATTTATGCCGTGGTCAGCTATAAAATCTTGAAATTCTGCGCTGGTGAAGCACGGAGCATTATCACTGACCAATATGTCAGGAATTCCATGTGTTACAAACATGGTTCTAAGGCTCTCCACAGTGGTGGAGGTGGTGCTCGAGTTTAAAATGGTGCACTCGATCCACTTTGAAAATGCATCGACGACTACGAGGAAGATTTTTCCCATGAATGGTCCCACATAGTCTACATGCACCCGCGACCACGGTTTGGTGGGCCAGGGCCAGGGACTTAGGGGGGCCTCCCTGGGGGCATTACTGAGTTGGGCACAAATGGTGCACCGCCGGACGCAGAGCTCCAAGTCCGCGTCAATGCCAGGCCACCAGACATGGGACCTGGCTATGACCTTCATAAGGACGATCCCCGGGTACTCACGGTGGAGCTCCCGGACAAACACCTCTCTGCCTCGCAAGGGCATAACTACTCGGCTGCCCCACACCAGGCAGTCTGCCTGTAGTGAGAGTTCATGCATGCGCCTATGGAAAGGTTTGATCTCCTCGGGGCAGGCATCGCAAGCCTCTGCCCAGTCACCAGTTAACACACATCTTTTGACTAAGGATAACGTGGGGTCGCTGGTCGTCCAGGCTCTGATTTGGCAAGCCGTCATCGGCAAACCTGTGGATTCAAAGGCATTGATTGCCATGACCATCTCACAGTCCTGTTCGTCGGACCCTTCCGTGGCCACCAGGGGTAGCCTGCGTCGGCACAGTTGTCTGTGCCTGGTTTGTGCCTTATTGTGTAGTTGTAAGACGCCAGCATGAGTGCCCACCGCTGAATGCGCGCCGAGGCGTTGGCGTTTATTGCCTTGCACTCGGATAGCAGGGACGTGAGGGGTTTGTGGTTGGTTTCTAATGCGAACTTGGCCCCGAAAAGGTATCGGTGCATCTTTTTGACACGGTACACGCACGCGAGCGCCACCTTCTCAACCCTATCGTACCCGCGCTCCGCCCGCGAAAGTGACCTGGAGGCATAAGCAATGGGTTGTAATTTACCCGCATCATTGACATGCTGTAAGACGCACCCGACCCCATATGCTGACTCATCACATGTGAGAACTAGCTTTTTACCTGGGTCAAAAAAGGCTAAAACACTGTTAGAACATAGAAGGTTGCGTGCCTTATTGAAGGCGCGTTCTTGGGCGTCCCCCCAAAACCAATCGCACCCCTTTCTGAGTAGCACGTGGAGAGGATCCAGCAGCGTGTTCAAGTTCTGCATAAAGTTCCCAAAGTAATTGAGTAGCCCGAGAAAGGTGCGCAGTTCCGAGACATTCCAGGGCCTGGGTGCCAGACGAATTGCTTCGGTTTTGGATTCTGTTGGGCGGATTCCATCAGCGGCAATCCTTCTGCCCAAAAATTTAACCTCGGGCGCGAGAAACAGACACTTGGATTTTTTAACTCTTAGGCCTACCCGATCCAATCGACTTAGTACTTCCTCCAAATTGCGGAGATGGGAGTCAGTGACCCTGCCCGTGATGAGTATGTCATCTTGAAACACAACCGTCTCTGGGATGGACTTGAGCAGACTCTCCATGTTGCGCTGGAATATAGCAGCTGCCGACCTGATGGCGAATGGGCATCGATTGTACATAAAAAGGCCTCGATGTGTGTTGATGGTGGTGAGTAGCTTAGACTCTTCGGTCAGTTCTTGCGTCATATACGCAGATGTGAGATCTAGTTTTGAGAAAAGTTTTCCTCCAGCCAATGTGGCAAATAGATCCTCCACTCTGGGCAGCGGGTATTGGTCCTGTAGGGAGTCTCTGTTTATGGTAGACTTGTAATCCCCACAGATTCGTACGGATCCATCAGGCTTCATGACGGGGACGATGGGACTTGCCCAGTCGCTAAATTCCACGGGTGAGATAATGCCTTCCTGCAGAAGCCGGTCCAGTTCGTGTTCAATCTTTTCCCTCATCACATAAGGCACAACTCTGGCCTTTTGATGGACCCGTCTGGCATCCTGTGTGATGTAGATTTTAACTTTAGCCCCTTTGAAGGTGCCCACACCTGGCTGAAAGAGATGTTCAAAACGACTTAGAAATGTTGAGCAGGAGGTCCGTTCCTCTGACGACATGGCGTGAACATCATCCCATTTCCAATTTAGTTTTGCCAGCCAGCTTCTCCCCAACAGTGCTGGGAGATCTCCGGGGACAATCCACAGGGGAAGTCGGTTCACCGTACCTTTGTCTGTGACTGAGAGCATGGCGCTGCCAAGGACTGGGACGATTTCTTTGGTATAGGTCCTTAGTTTGGTGTCAATCCTTGTGAGTTTTGGTCTGTTGCTTTTGTGCGGCCACAGCTGTTCAAATTGTTGGACGCTCATGAGAGATTGACTAGCTCCCGTGTCAAGTTCCATGTTGACGGGTATCCCGTTGAGTAGGATCCTCATCATTATTGGAGGCATCTTGTTGTAAGAACAGTGGACATTGATTGTGTTGACCCGCTGTACCTCGGTGTCCCGGGCACTGTCCCCACCGTCTTCTGGTCCGCTTTCCGACTCTTCCGATTCGTATACCAGCCGAGCTGCTGTTTTTCTGCACATGCGAGCCAGATGCCCTGTATAGTTGCAGTTTCTGCAAACAGCATGCTGAAATCGACACCCCCTTGTTGAGTGCCTTCCCCCACATCTCCAGCACAGACCGCTTCCATTGTTTCCGAAGGATGAGCTGCGTCTGGCTGATCTCTCTTGAGCTTCTCTCAGTCTGTAGTTGATTGCTCGCATTGTGGGTTGATGAGGTGTGAACGGCCGTTCATGTGGCCCTTGATGGCTTCTGGCGCCACTGCCTGCTGTTGAAGGCCTGCTCTCCTGCCTTTGTCTGTGTGTGGGGGTAGTGGCTTGTTTCACGCTGTGAACCCCTTGTTCCGATGTTTCGTTAGTTGTCGTACCCGCAGTATAGATCAACCTCGTTTCTTCTTCTCCTGCCAAGAATGTCTGTGCAACCAGTGCTGCTGCCTCCAGGTTCAAGTTCTTGGTCTCTATAAGCTTTTGGAATATGCCTGCATGGCCTATTCCTTCAATAAAAAAGTCTCTCAGTACTTCTCTCCTTAGTTCATCGGAGAACTCACATAAACTAGCCAGCCTCTGAAGTTCCGCCACAAAGTTGGGTATGCTCTGGCCCACACAGCGTCTGTAATTGTTGAACCTGTGTCTGGCCATGTATAGGCTACTCGCTGGCTTCAGGTGGTCTCTCACCAGTGTGCTCAACTCCTCAAACGACTTGCTTGCCGGTTTCTCGGGTGCCAGCAGGTCCTTCATTAAGGCGTATGTTTTCGAGCCACAGCTGGTCAAGAGATGGGCTCTTCTCTTGTCTGCCTTATCGTCGCTCAACCAGTCTTTGGTTACAAAGCTTTGCTGGAGCCTTTCTATAAAGTCCCCTCAATTGTCTCCAGCATTGTATTTCTCATCTGAGCCATTAGTCGCCATTCTGTGGATTCTGTGATCCCGTAACTCGTCGCCTCTGTAAAGTCCTGACCCTGCAGTATAGACTTACACGAGGCACATGCTGAAGTCAAGGTCACTCTGGACCTGCACTTTTATTTCACAGCTCTCGAGTGCCACACTTGCCTGAGACCTGCCTTTATATATCTGTGTGGAACAGGTATGCAGTGTCTCCTGCAAGTGCACCCCTGGTGGTAAAGTATGCTTGTGGTTACAGGTCATATCTAGTTACAGTCATGTATAGCATGGTAAGATACAATTATATACAGTAGTGTGAGATACATGACAGTGGGAGTCTTGACAGGATCGCAGTGTGCACATGCGATAAGCCCCAGCCAAGGAAAATGGTTCGGCACTGGGGCAAAATCGGAGGGGCCAGATCGAAGTTCCACCTTTTTGGAACTCTACGCCGAAGAGGAGAATCCTGATCCATGAATCTCGTATACTGCTTTCCAACAGCTTCCCGACAAACAAGGTCAAATCCAGGGTTTGATTCCTTCCTTTGCTTAAGTAATGGGCCTTACTCCAATCCATGGGAACCATGACTTATGAGGAAAGGTTGAGTAGGTTGGCCTCTACTCATTGGAATTCAGAAGAATGAGAGGTGATCTTATTGAAACGTATAAGATTATGAAGGGGCTTGACAAGGTGGATGCAGAGAGGATGTTTCCACTGGGGGGAGACTAGAACTAGGGGGCATAATCTTAGAATAAGGGGCCGCCCATTTAAAACTGAGATGAGGAAGAGTTTCATCTCTCAGAGGGTTGTAAATCTAGGGAATTCGCTGCCTCAGAGAGCTATGGAAGCTGGGTCATTGAATAAATTTAAGACAGAGAAACAGTTTCTTAACCGATAAGGGAATAAAGGGTTATGGGGAGCGGGCATGGAAGTGGACCTGAGTCCATGATTGGATCAGCCATGATCTTATTGAATGGTGGAGCAGGCTCGAGGGGCCATATGGCCTACTCCTGTTCCTATTTCCTATGTTCTTATGTAGCCTGACCTCAATGGGCTCCTGACTAGATGAACCATGCTGTCACCACCGGCAGCTCTGACAATGGTCGGAGTGCTTTAATGTACATGAGGTAGGGCTGCTGCCATGGGAGTAATAGAGAAGCTGCACTGGTGCTGCTGGTGTTAACCATAACTGGCTGCCACTGGCAAGGCACACTGCCGGTGGGCTGAGCACTCATCCCACCCGCGCGGGCTGTATGGACCTTTCCCAGGAAGGCCCAGTGGGCAGAAGTAGCAGTAGCAGTTTGAAGAGGTTCTGTACAGTATAAACTGGTTAGAACACCAAGCAATTGGCCATCCCTAATGATGAAAAGCGGCGCTATGTATTCCGTCAAGCATTATTAACAAGGGCCTGGTGATAAATAGTGAAAGTGCGAAACTATGGCAAGCCCTCACTCTTGGATAAACTGATCTAGTATCAGTATCTAGCACTGAGCACATGATTGGCTGCTGTATGCAATGTGTTTTATACTCAGTCTCATGCTGGAAGGAACACCCATGAAGAACAGCATAGTTACCACTAATGATAATAATACCACTAATAAGCGCTTGAAAAACTATAATTGCTCCCATAATTCCAGTGTGTTTGCAATGTAAGTGAAAGTGATCATACTTATTATTTGGCTAATCATCTAAAATAATATTTTCATCTCGCCTGCTGGAATTGGTACATTCCAAAGTCATTCCGCAGCCAGATTAAAGTGATTGAGCGAGGTAGGCTGGGAATTACTGCAGTGAATTTGCAACGATAAGGCTCTTCTTACTTCAAAGTAGTGCTGTGTTGTCAGTACGTGTACGATACACCCGCAATTGTGGCCACGCTCTGCCACAGCCACTGCTCTCCACAAAGCTTGCACCAATTTTTAGGTGGCTCTCGAATCCTGGCCTACGAGCAGCTCATCCCTCCAGCTCTGCATCTGCGTCACAAGGACATGCAGGTTCGCCTCTGTAACATTTGCCACTTTTGTTTCTTCGATTCTCTCGGCCATCTTTGTTGCTCAGGTTGCCTACTTTTCCAATACGCCTTTAAGCAGCAGCGCGTTTTATATTCTGAGGCTACACCAGTTCTCTGCGCTCCTCCAGGCTGCATGTAAGATACAATGATCTCTTTGTGCAGACAGGGTATAAGAGGCCTGTAGGTTATAATGACTTTGGATTCTAATAATGATACCCCTGCAGCAGTTGCCCAATTGCGTTTTACCTGTATGAGCCTCAATTAACTGGGCTTATTGATCATCACTAACAAAGTCAAAAGAAGAAAGTGGAGAAGATGGATCAGTCATTTCCTTCACATATATACTTAATGCAGTGTGTACCATCGACAAGATGCACTGCAGCAACTCGCCAAGGCTTCTTCGCAGCACCTCCCAAACCCGCGACCTCTACCACCTAGAACGACAAGGGCAGCAGGCGTATGGGAACACCATCACCTTCACGTTCCCCTCCAAGTTGCACACCATTCTGATTTGGAAATGTATCGCCGTTTCTTCATCGTCGCTGGGTCAAAATCTTGGAACTTCCTCCTTAACTGTACTGTGGGGGTACCTTCACCACATGGACTGCAGTGGCTCAAGAAGGTGGCTCACCACCATCTTCTCAAGGGCAATTAGGGATGGGCAATAAATGCTGGCCTTGCCACTGATGCCCACATCCCAGGAACGAATAAAAAAAATTGTTAATGACTAATTATGCTGAAGGGACCAGTTCATCTCTTTATAAGCGTATTCCTCTCTGTAAAGACTCCCATTTTAAAATATATCTTGCTTCCTCTTTTAGGTCCCACAGCAACATGTACAATTCCTCTGTCGCGGAACAATATATCAACTGAATTGGCCCTACAGAAAGCTACTTTGAATTTCCTGACCAAAAATTGAGAAAATGACAGATCTCCACATAATTGCTGGTTAAAGAGGAAATTAATGCAATTGTAAGGAAAGACATTAGCTTGGATGATGTGGAATCGGTATGGGTGGAGCTACGGAATACCAAAGGGCAGAAAACGCTAGTGGGAGTTGTGTACAGACCTCCAAACAGTAGTAGTGATGTTGGGGAGGGCATCAAACAGGAAATTAGGGGTGCATGCAATAAAGGTGCAGCAGTTATCATGGGTGACTTTAATATGCATATAGATTGGGCAAACCAAACTGGAAGCAATACGGTGGAGGAGGATTTCCTGGAGTGCATAAGGGATGGTTTTCTAGACCAATATGTCAAGGAACCAACTGGGGGGAGGCCATCTTAGACTGGGTGTTGTGTAATGAGTGAGGATTAATTAGCAATCTCGTTGTGCGAGGCCCTTGGGGAAGAGTGACCATAATATGGTGGAATTCTGCATTAGGATGGAGAATGAAACAGTTAATTCAGAGACCATGGTCCAGAACTTCAAGAAGGGTAACTTTGAAGGTATGAGGCGTGAATTGGCTAGGATAGATTGGCGAATGATTCTTAAGGGGTTGCCAGTGGATGGGCATTGGCAGACATTTAGAGACCGCATGGATGAATTACAACAATTGTACATCCCTGTCTGGCGTAAAAATAAAAAAGGGAAGGTGGCTCAACCGTGGCTATCAAGGGAAATCAGGGATAGTATTAAAGCCAAGGAAGTGGCATACAAATTGGCCAGAAATAGCAGCGAACCCGGGGACTGGGAGAAATTTAGAACTCAGCAGAGGAGGACAAAGGGTTTGATTAGGGCAGGGAAAATGGAGTACGAAAAGAAGCTTGCAGGGAACATTAAAATGGACTGCAAAAGCTTCTATAGATATGTAAAGAGAAAAAGGTTAGTAAAGACAAACATAGGTCCCCTGCAGTCAGAATCAGGGGAAGTCATAATTGGGAACAAAGAAATGGCGGACCAATTGAACAAGTACTTTGGTTCGGTATTCACTAAGGAGGACACAAGCAACCTTCCGGATATAAAAGGGGTCGGAGGGTCTAGTAAGAAGGAGGAACTGAGGGAAATCCTTATTAGTCAGGAAATTGTGTTGGGGAAATTGATGGGATTGAAGGCCAATAAATCCCCAGGGCCTGATGGTCTGCATCCCAGAGTACTTAAGGAGGTGGCCTTGGAAATAGCGGATGCATTGACAGTCATTTTCCAACATTCCATAGACTTTGGATCAGTTCCTATGGAGTGGAGGGTAGCCAATGTAACCTCACTTTTTAAAAAAGGAGGGAGAGAGAAAACAGGGAATTATAGACCGGTCAGCCTGACATCGGTAGTGGGTAAAATGATGGAATCAATTATTAAGGATGTCATAGCAGCGCATTTGGAAAGACGTGACATGATAGGTCCAAGTCAGCATGGATTTGTGAAAGGGAAATCATGCTTGACAAATATTCTGGAATTTTTTGAGGATGTTTCCAGTAGAGTGGACAAGGGGGAACCAGTTGATGTGGTGTATTTGGACTTTCAGAAGGCTTTCGACAAGGTCCCACACAAGAGATTAATGTGCAAAGTTAAAGCACGTGGGATTGGGGCTAGTGTGCTGATGTGGATTGAGAACTGGTTGGCAGACAGGAAGCAAAGAGTAGGAGTAAATGGGGACTTTTCAGAATGGCAGGCAGTGACTAGTGGGGTACCGCAAGGTTCTGTGCTGGGGCCCCAGCTGTTTACACTGTACATTAATGATTTAGACGAGGGGATTAAATGCAGTATCTCCAAGTTTGCGGATGACACTAAGTTGGGTGGCAGTGTGAGCTGCAAGGAGGATGCTATGAGGCTGTAGAGTAACTTGGATAGGTTAGGTGAGTGGGCAAATGCATGGCAGATGAAGTATAATGTAGAGAAATATGAGGTTATCCACTTTGGTTGTAAAAACAGAGAGACAGACTATGATCTGAATGGTGACAGATTAGGAAAAGGGGAGGTGCAACGAGACCTGGGTGTCATGGTACATCAGTCATTGAAGGTTGGCATGCAGGTACAGCAGGCGGTTAAGAAAGCAAATGGCATGTTGGCCTTCATAGCGAGGGGATTTGAGTACAGGGGCAGGGAGGTGTTACTACAGTTGTACAGGGCCTTGGTGAGGCCACACCTGGAGTATTGTGTGCAGTTTTGGTCTCCTAACTTGAGGAAGGACATTCTTGCTATTGAGGGAGTGCAGCGAAGGTTCACCAGACTGATTCCCGGGATGGCGGGACTGACCTATCAAGAAAGACTGGATCAACTGGGCTTGTATTCACTGGAGTTCAGAAGAATGAGAGGGGACCTCATAGAAACGTTTAAAATTCTGATGGGTTTGGACAGGTTAGATGCAGGAAGAATGTTCCCAATGTTGGGGAAGTCCAGAAGCAGGGGCCACAGTCTAAGGATAAGGGGTAAGCCATTTAAGACCGAGATGAGGAGAAACTTCTTCACCCAAAGAGTGGTGAACCTGTGGAATTCTCTACCACAGAATGTTGTTGAGGCCAATTCACTAAATATATTCAAGAAGGAGTTAGATGTAGTGCTTACTACTAGGGGGATCAAGGGGTATGGCGAGAAAGCAGGATTTTTTTTTTTTTTAATTCGTAGCCAATCTTTCCAATTCTTTGTCAAATCACAAACGCCAGAGGTCACCTTGCACACATCAAGGATCACTCTGCGCCAAAGCTCTTAGCCAAAAGGCCAAGAGCCACTGCACCGTTCTTGGAAGTACTGCAATACCAGGTTCGTGCCATGGAGGTGGATGGGTCAGGCCCCCACACACCTCCGTGGAGGTGGATGGGTCAAACCACCCCACCCACCTCCTATTTCCAAAAAGCATAGGAGAACCACCTTCCTGATCCAGGGAGAACCACTTTGGGGTCATGGTTACTCCCCTGTCAGGTCAGTTACGCATGATCTTAGCCAAAAGGCAGCGAATGAACCATTTATCCCGACTCTCTGTTCTCTGTTAGTTAGCCAATCCTCTATCCATGCTAATATATTACCCCCAACCCCATGAATTTTTATCTTGTGCAGTAACCTTTTATGTGGCACCTTTTCAAATGCCTTCTGGAAGTCCAAATACACCACATCCACTGGTTCCCCTTTATCCACCCTGTTCGTTACATCCTCAAAGAATTCCAGCAAATTTGTCAAACATGACTTCCTCTTCATAAATCCATGCTGTCTCTGCTTGACTGAATTTTGCTTTTCCAAATGTCCTGCCAATGCTTCTTTAACAATTTGTACTGACTGGTATAATTTTATTAATAGTGGACTGAGTATTCAAGACTAGTTTCAATCAAATGAGATCTGTGTAAATGCATAACTGCTGCAAAGATCGCTTTAATTTAACCATTGGGTAGATTTGGCTTATACTTTCTGGCGTTTCGAGTCTAGAGAGATGATCTAATTGAAACATATAAGCTTCTGAAGGGGCTTGACAGGGCAGATGCTGAGAGGTTGTTTCCCCTGGCTGAACTACGGGGTATCGTCTTGGGATAAGGGGTCAGCAATTTAAGACAGAGATGAGGAGGAATTTCTTCACTCAGAGGGTTACAAATCTTTGGTATTCTCTACCCCAAAGGGCTGTGGATGCTGAGTTGCTGAGTTAGATAGATTTTTGCACTCAAGGGATATGGGGATTGAGCGGGAAAGTGGAGTTGAGGTCGAAGATCAGCTATGATCTTATTGAAAGGCGGAGCAGGCTCGAGGGGCCATATGGCCTACTCTTGCTCCTACTTCTTATATTCTTATGTTCTTATTCCCATCGTATTGGAAATTCTCATCAAAGCATAATAGGCATAATTCTACCAAGACCCAACGCTACCATCACAGCTTTGAATACTGCTTACAGCAATGACATTTCAACATTACATTACAACTGTGACTCTTCAAAAGTACCTCAACGGCTTTAAAGGACTTTGAGAGGTCCTGACGTCGTGAAAGGCGCTATATAAACGCAAGTCTATCTTTATCGGTAAAACACACGTGCACTGTTTGTAATTCTTCTCGATCCTGTCCATTGATTTCAATGGATGTCGGTTATCAGATTTCAATGGAAAATCACAGCTAGTAGACCCACAATTTTGTGATAAGCCACCTGGCTGGGTTTAAGGCCCCACTGATGACATCAGGTCTCCGAGATTTCCACTCAACACTTTGTGCCTGATTTAACTGCACAGAATTGTGTCCTTCAACAACAACAACAACAACAACTTGTATTTATATAGCACCTTTAACGTAGTAAAACTTCTCACGGTGCTTCACAGGAGCGTTATCAAACAAAATTATACACGGAGCCACACAAGATGATATTAGGGCACATTTGGTCAAAGATGGTAGGTTTTAAGGAGCATCTTAAAGGAGAAAAGAGAAGTAGAGAGGTGAAGAGGTTTAGGGAGGGAATTCCAGAACTTAGGGTCTTGGCAGCTGAAGGCACGACCACCAATCGTGGAGCGATTATAATCAGGGATGCTCAAGAGGCCAGAATTAGAGGGGCGGAGAAGTAAATTCTGTTAGAACATTTTGACAAGATGTCTTGAAAATGGTCTTTTTTAAAATATTCGTTCATGGGATGTGGCTGTCGTTAGCGAGACCAGCATTCATTGGCCATCTCTGCAATATAATTTCCAACTAAAATTCCTTGTGAAATCACACAGCATTAACAAGCAAGAGAATTCCACTGCTTCAGGCTTAGTTAAAAAGCTCCCTTTTACCCTTTAACAGCGCAGATGGGAAGGAGGTGTGAATTGTTAATATCTGTGCTACCAATGCAACCTCCATGGTAACGGGGACACTACCTTCTCTGGAAGTGTTAAAGTTCACAGGTGGCTGCTAGTGTGCCGGCCCCTCTCCCTTGTTAGAGGTGATGGATGAAGTGGAATCTGCATGTGAATGCTGTAGGCGTAATTTCTCTGCACAACACGAATGGAGGCATTTACATGACAAGATTAGGGTGGGAAAACTGTGCTCCGAGCGCCTGGATTGTGTTAAAGACAATCGGCAGCCTTCCAAAGGGATTTTGGCTCCATTCTGCTCTTTCTTATTACTTCAGAGCAAGGATTTCAGGGCTGCCCCAGGTCAGTGTCACGCCCGTGTCCAAAACCACTTCACTTGCACTATCCTGCACTGACCCTAACTCTAACCCGAACCTGTACAAAGCATTGATGTATTAGCAGAGGCATTGGTGACTGAGATTAAATGAACCCCAAACTAAAATATCTAATGTAAACTCTCGAACAAGTTCATATGGACAAGAGTACTTTCCCCTTTCAGTATACTGCTAAAGTTATGGAAATGTGTCAATGCACCTACAATAGGAGCTCACATTATACAATACCCTCATTCAATTTGGCTTGTTGTTCAATGGTGATTGTTAATTAGATTAATTGCACAAGCTCATTAACATGCAAATAACAGGGTGTTTGAAAATTAGATACCTCCGAATTATTCACTTTTTTCCTAATTTACGTAGTTTAATCTGACTGTGTCGCATCTGTTATCTTTATTGCAATGCACTCCTGGCTGGCCTCCCACATTCTACCCTACATAAACTAGAGGTGATCCAAAACTCGGCTGCCCATGTCCGAACTCGCACCCTGTCCCGCTCATCCATCACCCCTGCACTTGCTGACCTACATTGGCTTCCGGTTAAGCAACGCCTCAATTTCAAAATTCTCATCCTTATTTTCAAATCCCCACATGGCCTCAACCCCTCCCTATCTCTGTAATCTCCTCCAGCCCCACAACTCTCCGAGATGTCTGCGCTCCTCTAATTCTGCCTTTTTGTGCATCTATGATTATAATTGCTCAACCATTGGTGGCCGTACCTTCTGTTGCCTGGGTCCCAAGCTCTGGAACTCCCTGCCTAAACCTCTCCGCCTCTCTACCTCTCTTTCCTCCTTCAAGATGCTCCTGAAAAAATACCTCTTTGACTAAGCTTTTGTTCACCTGCCCTAATTTCTACTTAAGCGGCTCGGTGTCAAATTTTTGTACCTCATAGTACTCCCATGAAGCACCTTGGGATGTTTCACTATGTTAAAGGCGCTATATAAATACAAGTTGTTGTTGTTGTTTATAAGATTATCCATACATTATCAAGTCTGATTTTCTCCCAATTTTCTCCCCTCTTCCTCTGAAGAGTTATACTGCAGTGCAGTTCCATTGATATCAGCCCTCTGTACCATATCCATGTAGCCATTCTTCATCTATGAGCCTGGATTGTCAGTGCAATTTGATTGTGGGGGGCATCATCGCTGAGCCCAATTGTATCTTCACGGGCACACTTTCAGCAGGTGTCATGTCATAACCCTCAGGAACAGGAGACCTCGCTGAATTTTCCCCTCGCAAGCCTATAAACATTGAAGCAATGGCAGTGTCCCCACTGTCCTCCTGGATGAGATCAGCAAACTTGGCATAGGCCAAGAATCTAAACCTAGGGCCTCACTGTGTGATTCAATGCCACCCCAGATAGTGTGCCTAACCACTGAGCCAAGGGGATTCCATGAAGGATGGCAATTGTGTTGACTGTTTTCAGCTCCATTCTGATTATCAGATAGTTTATTGAAAGAAAGACTTTCATTTATATAGCGCCTTTCACGACCACTGGATGTCCCAAAGTGCTTTACAGCCAATGAAGTACCTTTTGAAGTGTAGTCACTGTTGTAAAATAGGAAACGTGGCAGTCAATTTGCACACAGCAAGGGGTATGGTAGCATAGTGGTTATGTTACTGAACTAGTAATCCAGAGGCCTGGATTAATAATGCGGGGACATGAGTTAAAATCCCAACACGGCAGCTGGGGAATTTAAATTCAGTTATTGAAATAAATCTGGAATAAAAAGCTAGTATTAGTAATGGTGCCCATGAAACTACCGGATTGTTGTAAAAACCCATGTGGTTCATGTCTTCCCTTTAGGGAAGAAAATCTGCTGTCCTTACCTGGTCTGGCCTTTATGTGATTCCAGACCCACAGCAATGTGGTTGACTCTTTACTGCCCACTACTGTTCAAGAAGGTGGCTCACCTTCTCAAGGGCAATTATGGATAGGCAATAAATGTTGGCCTTGCCTGCAACGCCCACATCCCATCCCATGAATGAATAAAAAGTTCACAAATAGCAATGTGATAATGACCAGCTCATCTGTTTTAGTGATGTTGGTTGAGGGCTAAATATTGGCCAGGACATTGCTCTTCGTCAAAATAGTGCCATGGGAACTTTTACATCCACATGAGGGAGCAGACAGGGCCTTGGTTTAACATCTTATCTGAAAGACAGCACCTCCGACAGTGCAGCATTGAAATGTCAGCCTAGATTTTTGCATGCAAGTCTCTGGAGTGGGACTTGAGCACACAACTTTTTGACTCAGAGGCAAGAGTGCTACCCACTGAACCACTTGCTGATATTGAGGAATCAAGAAGATTTGACAGTGACAGAGGTTAAGTAGTGACCCTTTTAGAATACTTTGATAGATATTGGTGTCAAAATAAACCCAATGATATTCCCCTTCTCACACTCGATCAGCTCCAAAGCAAGTGCTCTACTCGGAGCTCCCTCATGGGAAATGAGCCAAAGGTGGACAGTGGAAATGCTACAAGGACACCCTCAAAGCCTCCCTGATAAAGTGCGACATCCCTACTGACACCTGGGAATCCCTGGCCGAAGACCGTCCTAAGTGGATGAAGTGCTTCCGAGAGGGCACTGAGCACCTCGAGTCTCAACGCCGAGGGCATGCAGAAACCAAGCGCAGGCAGCGGAAAGAGCGTGCAGCAAACCAGTCCCACCCACCGCTTCCCTCAATGACTACCTGTCCCACTTATGTCAGAGTCTGTGGCTCTCGAATTGGACCGTTCAGCCACCAAAGAACTCAATTCAGGAGTGGAAGCAAGTCTTCCTCGATTCCGAGGGGCTGCCTATGATGATGATGATGACACCAAGAGCTCACCAAGTATTACATCAGTCTTCTGCATTATTGATATTTCAAGGCATATTTCAAGACAGTACAATATTACAGTGATAACTTACCTGTAATTATACCAGCATCATATAAGAATAGTGATATCACAACAACAACAACAACAACTTGCATTTATATAGCACCATTAACATTATAAAATGTCCCAAGTTGCTTCACAGGAGCATTATCAAATAAAGTTTGGCGCTAAGCTACATATGGAGATATTAGGACAGGTGCTGAAAGGCTTGGTCAAAGAGGTTGGTTTTACGGAGTGATTAAAAGAAGGAAAGTCATTAATTAAAAATACATTTTGTTAACTGTAATCAAAGCATCAACTAAAATTATGAACAAAAACAACAAGACTAGAATTACAGATAAAAATTTAATATCAACTCAAATTAAAATTAGTTTGCCCGTGTAAAATCACTTTATCAAAATTCTCTGTTTTGGCCAGCACATGTGTGCACATTTTCAACATGAAGTTTTATGACCACTGCTGCAACAGAATGAGCAGGAATCTTGAAATGAAAGTGTTCACAAGTTTCCATTTCAAATAAAGAATGCCCGGGGCTCATTTAATCTCATCCTTTCAGAACACTGGCCTCTTCTTCAGTATAACATCTTAACTAAGCCCACTGCCCTGCCTCCAATCGCCCTTCTGGGCAACTCACACTTAAAACACAATCAGCATTTGCGGCATTTCAAATTTTCAATTAACATTTCTTGCTCTTCTAGATCTGCCTTTATAGCATTCAACAGTGCAGTGCTTTCAATTTTAATTGAGAGACTTAGAATGGTTTGCCTTTATGTTACTCCTCGGTACTAAATTCCACAGTTATTAGACAACTCACTTTTCCCCGATGTAACTTGCTGGACATATGACACATGTCAGCCTTTTAATTTGTGAGTTGGTGAGAGAGGGCAGCCTGCTTGGGATTACACAATTCTGTCTGATAATTCATCTGCAGCTTCTACATAAGAAGTCATAATAAGCCAGAGCTCAATATCCACATATACAGGATGAAGTGTGGAGTTTGTGTGTATTTATTCAATATTCCGCCCAAAAACTGTTAGCTAAACTGAAATTATTTTATAACTAAAATTACATATAAAAATAAGTCAAATTAAATATTGTTACAACTATAACCCCACTGCTCCGGTAGCAAATAAAGGACCTCGACGTTTGTTTCCACCTGCACATATTGGTAATTTTCACCGTTTGGGCGGTAGATTGGTGGAACAGATCACCCGCCCGTTGCAGAGCCTGCCCGATTTCGATTTCCATGCAATGGGTTCTATTCGAGCCACAGGGTGAAAGTTGCCCCCATTGTCTCTCTATACTTTAATTAGGGACTTGAGCACATAAATCTAGGCTGACACTCCAGTGCAGTGCTGAGGAAGTGCTGCACTGTCAGAGGTGCCGTCTTTCGGATGAGACATTAAACCGAGGCCCCATCTGCCAAACTCAGGAGGACACAAAAGATCCCACGGCACTATTTCGAAGAAGAGTAGCGGAGTTATCTCCGGTGTCCTGGCCAATATTTATCCCTCAATCAACATAACAAAAACAGATTATCTGATCATTATCACATTGCTGTTTGTGGGAGCTTGCTGTGCGCAAATTGGCTGCCGCGTTTACCACATTACAACAGTGACTACACTCCAAATGTACGCCATTGACTGTAAAGCGCTTTGAGACATCCGGTAGTCGTAAAAGGTGCTATATAAATGCAAGTCTTTCTTTCTTTCTATTTACACTGGTTGTCCTTAGTTTCCCTGGAAAACTGACAGTGAGCCGCCTTCTTGAACCACTGGTTGTGGTTTGATACAAGTGAGTGACGTGCTCGGCCACTTCACAGGTCAGGTAAGAGTCAACCATGTTGGAGTGGGACTGGAGTCACATATAGGCCAGACCGGATAAATATGGCAGGTTTCGTTCTCTAAAGGATATTAGTGAACCAGTTGTTTGTTTTTTTAACAACAATCCAATAGCTGGTCACATCTACTGAAACCAGAATTTTATGTCCAGGTTGAAAAAAACTCAATAGACTTCTCAAGCTTCTATAGCGGTATTTGAATTTACGTTTTCTGGATTATTATTAGTCGAGGCCTCTGGATTACTATTGCAGTAATATAAGCCCGGATATTGGCAGAGGCGGGTTACGTGAGCAGGGGGATGCGGAATTCCGGGTTCCCCTGCATGCTGTCGAATTTTAACTTCACGATGTACGTCTTTTTCTCTTGACAGGTTCCCCACCCGTAAGTTAGCCTAATTGACAGGCTTAGCTTTTAGTTGAATGGGGAGGACTCCGGAGCAATCTGCAGGATCAGATAGTTCCAATCCCTGACCCCGGGGGCTTTTGTGTGGGGGAGGGGTCTGATGGTGGTCTGATGATGGGGGGGTGGGGGGGGGGGGAAGCTTGAGGGACCGGCGGGCTAACATTCACCTCACTAGACTTCTGTACCCCCATCAGATATACAGGCCTAGAAGGTCCCAGGAACAATTTCTGGTTTATGCTGAATTAGTTGATCTCATGCAGGAAGGGATAGGTGGCACTACGAAGAAGTTCAGCATTCCTGGACTAGGGAGATGAAAATACAGCCAGGACAACTACACCTGAGCATTATCCAATCATCATCATCATAGGCAGTCCCTCGGAATTGAAGAAGACTTGCTTCCACTCTTAGCATGATTTCTTAGGTGGCTGTACAGTCCAATACGAGAACCACAGTCCCTGTCACAGGTGGGACAGATAGTGGTTGAGGGAAAGGGTGGGCAGGGAGCCTGGTTTGCCGTATGCTCCTTCCGCTGCCTGCGCTTGATTTCTGCATGCTCTCGGCGACGATACTCGAGGAGCTCAGCGCCCTCCCGAATGCAATTCCTCCACTTAGGGCAGTCTATGGCCAAGGACTCCCAGGTGTCAGTGGGGATGTCGCACTTTATCAAGGAGGCTTTGAGCATGTCCTTGTAACGTTTCCTCAGCCCGCCTTTGGCGCGTTTGCCGTGGACGAGTTCCGAGTAGAGCGCTTACTTTGGGAGTCTCGTGCCTGGCATGCGGACTATGTGGCCTGCCCAGCGGAGCTGATCAAGTGTGGTCAGTGCTTCAATGCTGGGGATGTTGGCCTGGATGAGGACGCTAATGTTTGTGCGTCTGTCCTCCCAGGAGATTTGCAGGATCTTGCGGAGACATCGCTGATGGTATTTCTCCAGCGACTTGAGGTGTCTACTGTACATGGTCCACGTCTCTGAGCCATACAGGAGGGCGGGTATTACTATGGCCTTGTAGACCATGAGCTTGGTGACAGTTTTGCGGGACTGATCTTCAAACACTCTTTTCCTCAGGCGTCCGAAGGCTGCACTGACACACTGGAGGCGGAGTTGGATGTCATCATCAATGTCTGCTTTTGTTGATAGTCCCTTGCTGGAAGCATTTGTTGGTGCCTTCAGGAAAGGAGAAAAGTGTCCAAAAACAACCTTCCAACGTGACTGATACATTCAAGCCTTCACTATGTTGCTAATCTCTCCACCCATCACCAGTAAGATATTGGCACCAAAAATCCAACAGGGGATGTAAAATATCCCATGGCACTATTCAAAAAAGAACAGAGGGGTTCTCCCTGTATCCTGGGCAATATTTATCCCACAACCAGCATCACTAAAACAAATGATCTGGTTGTGTCTCTCATTGTTGTTTGTGGGAGCTTGCTGTGCGCAAAATGGCTACCTCATTTCCTACATTACAACAGTGGCTACACTTCAAAAAGTACTTAATTTGCTGTAAAGCACTTTGAGATTTCCTGAGGTCATGAGAGCATGGAGTGCAACAGCATAGAGTGGCATTTGTGAGTTTGGTAAGTGGGTGAGTTTTAAGGGTTATTCTCTTTAAACCATTTGGAGGCAAGAGTAAATTGTTAGTGGCAATTGCCAGTAGCTTCTAAGTAAGTAGCAGTTTAATTTAAAGGGGAAAAGTTAAATAGTTGGGAATCTTTCAGGTTTAGGCAGAGAAAAACAAGGTAACTCTCCAGTAGGAGGCAATTAGCAGCTAGTTAAAACCAGTTCTGTAAACGACTGACCAGTAGTGAGTCATCTGACCTAGATACAGTTTAAAAAGAGGCAGCTCGTGCAGAACACGGAGTGCAGCAGCATTGAGTGGCATTCGTGAGTTTGGTAAGTGGGTGAGTTCGGGCAAGCGGGGGTGGCAGGTGCTGTTTTGTCTTGTTTTTCCTACCAGTGCTGACACTAGATTGGCTGATAAGGAGTGCGAGAGTAGGAGACAAAGGCCCAGAGACCAGCCCAACCAGTTGCAGACAAAGATAGAGGGGAGCGAAATCGAGAGGTGACGCCACAGCCAAGCTGGTAAGTGGTTGGCTGTTCGACTGGTAAGTATAACTCTCTTTTGGACTGACTTTTAGATTGGTTTAATTGGCAGCCAACCAATAAGTAGCTGTTTGGTGTTTAAGTAAATTGTAGAAAGTAAATTAATTTAAGGGTTAAGTCATGGTAGGAGAGCTTGGACCCGTGTCATGCTCCTCCTGTGCTATGTGGGAAGTCAGGCATGCTTGCAGTGTCCCTGACTACTATGTGTGCGGGAAGTGTGTCCAGCTGCAGTTCCTGACAGACCGTATGACAGCACTGGAGCTGTGGATGGACTCACTGTGGAGCATGCGCGATGCTGAGAATGTTGTGGATAGCACATTTAGTGAGTTGGTCACACCGCAGGTAAGGGTTAGGACAGATAGTGAATGGGTGACCAAGAGACAAGGCAAGAGCAGGAAGGTAGTTCAGGAGTACCCTGCGGTCATCTCCCTCCAAAACAGATATACCATTTTGGATACTGTTGTGGGAGATGACTTACCAGGAGAAGGCAACGGCAGCCAGGTTCATGGCACCGTGGGTGGCTCTGCTGCACAGAAGGGTGGGAAAAAGAGTGGGAGAGCTATAGTGATAGGGGATTCTATTGTAAGGGGAATAGATAGGAGTTTCTGCGGCTGCAACCGAGACTCCAGGATGGTATGTTGCCTCCCTGGTGCAAGGGTTAAGGATGTCTCGGAGCGGCTGCAGAGCATTCTGGAGAGGAAGGGTGAACAGCCAGTTGTCGTGGTACATGTAGGTACCGACGATATAGGTAAGAAGCGGGAAGAGGTCCTACAAGCTGAACTTAGGGAGCTAGGAGTTAAATTAAAAAGTAGGACCTCAAAGGTAGTAATCGCTGGATTGCTACTAGTGCCACGTGCTAATCAGAGTAGAGGGAGCAGGATAGTTAGAATAAATACGTGGCTTGAGCAGTGGTGCAAGAGGGAGGGATTCAAATTCCTGGGACATTGGAACCAGTTCTAGGGGAAGTGGGACCTGTACAAAAGGGACGGTCTGCACTTGGGCAGGACTGGAACTGATATCCCAGGGGTAACATTTGCTAATGCAGTTCGGGAATGTTTAAACTAATATGGCAGGAGGATGGGAACCTATGCAGCGAGACAGGGCGAAGTAATATGGAGTCAGAAACAGATGGTAGAAAGGTAAAAAGCAATAGTGGAAGGCCGAGTAAACAAAGGCAAGAAACAAAAAGGGCCACACTACATCATAATACTAAAAAGACAAAGGGTGTTAACAAAAACAAGCCTGAAGGCTTTGTGTCTTAATGCAATGAGTATCCGTAATAAGGTGGATGAATTAACTGTGCAATTAGATGTTAACGGATATGATGTGATTGGGATTACAGAGACGTGGCTCCAGGATGATCAGGGCTGTGAACTTAACATCCATGGGTATTCAACATTCAGGAAGGATAGAATAAAAGGAAAAGGAGGTGGAGTAGCATTGCTGGTTAAAGAGGAGATTAATGCAATAGTTAGGAAGGACATTAGCTTGGATGATGTGGAATCTATATGGGTAGAGCTGCAGAACACCAAAGGGCAAAAAACGTTAGTGGGAGTTGTGCACAGATCTCCAAACAGTAGTGGTGATGTTGGGGAGGGCATCAAACAGGAAATTAGGGCTGCATGCAATAAAAGTGCAGCAGTTATCATGGGTGACTTTAATATACATATAGATTGGGCTAACCAAACTGGAAGCAATACGGTGGAGGACGATTTCCTGGAGTGCATAAGGGATGGTTTTCTAGACCAATATGTCGAGGAACCAACTAGGGGGGAGGCCATCTTAGACTGGGTGTTGTTTAATGAGAGAGGATTAATTAGCAATCTCGTTGTGCGAGGCCCCTTGGGTACGAATGACCATAATATGATGGAATTCTACATTAGGATGGAGAATGAAACAGTTAATTCAGAGACCATGGTCCAGAACTTAAAGAAGGGTAACTTTGAAGTTTTGAGGCGTGAATTGGCTAGGATAGATTGGCGAATGTTACTTAAGGGGTTGACTGTGGATGGGCAATGGCAGACATTTAGAGACCGCATGGATGAACTACAACAATTGTACATCCCTGTCTGGCGTAAAAATAAAAAGGGAAGGTGGCTCAACTGTGGCTATCAAGGGAAATCAGAGATAGTATTAAAGCGAAGGAAGTGGCATACAAATTGGCCAGAAATAGCAGTGAACCCGGGGACTGGGAGAAATTTAGAACTCAGCAGAGGGGGACAAACGGTTTGATTAGGGCAGGGAAAATAGAGTACGAGAGGAAGCTTGCAGGCAACATTAAGATGGACTGCAAAAGTTTCTATAGATATGTAAAGAGAAAAAGGTTAGTAAAGACAAACGTAGGTCCCCTGCAGTCAGAATCAGGGGAAGTCATAACGGGGAACCAAGAAATGGCAGACCAATTGAACAAGTACTTTGGTTCAGTATTCACTAAGGAGGGCACAAACAACCTTCCGGATATAAAAGGGGTCAGAGGGTCTAGTAAGAAGGAGGAACTGAGGAAAATCCTTATTAGTCGGGAAATTGTGTTGGGGAAATTGATGGGATTGAATGCCGATAAATCCCCAGGGCCTGATGGGCTGCATTCCAGAGTACTTAAGGAGGTGGCCTTGGAAATAATGGATGCATTGACAGTCATTTTCCAACATTCCATAGACTCTGGATCAGTTCCTATGGAGTGGAGGGTAGCCAATGTAACTCCACTTTTTAAAAAAGGAAGGAGAGAGAAAACAGGGAATTATAGACCGGTCAGCCTGACATCAGTAGTGGGTAAAATGATGGAAACAATTATTAAGGATGTCATAGCAGCGCATTTGGAAAGAGGTGACATGATAGGTCCAAGTCAGCATGGATTTGTGAAAGGGAAATCATGCTTGACAAATCTTCTGGAATTTTTTGAGGATGTTTCCAGTAGAGTGGACAAGGGAGAACCAGTTGATGTGGTGTATTTGGACTTTCAGAGGGCTTTCGACAAGGTCCCACACAAGAGATTAACGTGCAAAGTTAAAGTACATGGGATTGGGGGTAGTGTGCTTACGTGGATTGAGAACTGGTTGTCAGACAGGAAGCAAAGAGTAAGAGTACATGGGTACTTTTCAGAATGGCAGGCAGTGACTTGTGAGGTACCGCAAGGTTCTGTGCTGGGGTCCCAGCTGTTTACATTGTACATTAATGATTTAGATGAGGGGATTAAATGTAGTATCGCCAAATTTGCGGATGACACTAAGTTGGGTGGCAGTGTGAGCTGCGAGGAGGATGCTATGAGGCTGCAGAGTGACTTGGATAGGTTAGGTGAGTGGGCAAATGCATGGCAGATGAAGTATAATATGGATAAATGTGAGGTTATCCACTTTGGTGGTAAAAACAGAGAGACAGACTATTATCTGAATGGTGACAGATTAGGAAAAGGGGAGGTGCAACGAGACCTGGGTGTCATGGTACATCAGTCATTGAAGGTTGGCATGCAGGTACAGCAGGCGGTTAAGAAAGCAAATGGCATGTTGGCCTTCATAGCGAGGGGATTTGAGTACAGGGGCAGGGAGGTGTTACTACAGTTGTACAGGGCCTTGGTGAGGCCACACCTGAAGTATTGTGTACAGTTATGGTCTCCTAACTTGAGGAAGGACATTCTTGCTATTGAAGGAGTGCAGCGAAGGTTCAGCAGACTGATTCCCGGGATGGCGGGACTGACCTATCAAGAAAGACTGGATCAACAGGGCTTGTATTCACTGGAGTTCAGAAGAATGAGAAGAGATCTCATCGAAATGTTTAAAATTCTGATGGGTTTAGACAGGTTAGATGCTGGAAGAATGTTCCCAATGTTGGGGAAGTCCAGAACCAGGGGTCACAGTCTAAGGATAAGGGGTAAGCCATTTAGGACCGAGATGAGGAGAAACTTCTTCACCCAGAGAATGGTGAACCTGTGGAATTCTCTACCACAGAAAGTTGTTGAGGCCAATTCACTAAATATATTCAAAAAGGAGTTAGATGAAGTCCTTACTACTAGGGGGAATCAAGGGGCATGGCGAGAAAGCAGGAATGGGGTACTGAAGTTGCATGATCAGCCATGAACTCATTGAATGGCGGTGCAGGCTCGAAGGGCCGAATGGCCTACTCCTGCACCATTTTCTATGTTTCTATGTTTCTAATTTAAAAATGGCTATGCCATTATAAAATTAACAGAGCATTGCATCAAATAATGTCTGAATAGCTGAGCTTGGTGCTTTCATCAGCTGATACTTAATGTATAATTTAGTGATTGATTGAGTTTTGTATGGTTTTTGCATAAAATTGCTTGCTATAGACTTATTGGAGTAGATCAGGACTTTGTGTGATAGTGTAAAAGGGGTGTTAGCGAGCCGTCAGCCCACTTTATCTTTCTCTCCATTTTATATTTCCATTGAAGCCAACTGAAATAAAAAATATAGAGGGATGTAAAACGTGGTTATGCTCATGGATTAATGATCAGGAGATGTGAGTTCAAATCCCACCATGGCAGCTAAGGGTTCATTAATTAAATAAATCTGGAATTAAAAAAAATACTAGTGTCAGTAATGGTACTCATGAAACTATCGGATTGTCGTAAAAACCCATCTGGTTTACTAATGTCCTTTAGGAAAGGAAATCTGCCGTCCTTATCCGGTCTGGCCCACTTGACTCCAGATCCACAGCAACGTAGCTGACTCTTAACTGCCACTCAGTTGTAACAACCCGCTACAAAAAACAATAATAAGAATAAAACCAGGCGGCCCACGCATCATCGACCTAGCCACTTGGCTTTGGATAAGGACTGCAGTCATTCAAGAAGGCGGCTCATCACCATCTTCTCAAGGGCAACTAGGGATGGGCAATAAATGCTGGCCTTGCCAGCGACTCCCATGTCCCAGGAACAAATTAGAAAAACAGGCAGCCAATTCGCTATCACCTATTTTACATTAAGTCAAGGTCTAGCCCATTGAAATGTTGAAGTGATCTATATTTATCAGACTGAAATATAAATTGAGATCAGTCCCCATCTTTCACAGTGTTCTTTGTTAGTCAGGTTACAGTGGTTTTAATTTCAGGATAAATATATAGTGCAATTCTGTTTGTTTCTTACAAACTAACGATCCAAATGTTAAGCACAATTCAGGGTCCGAAGAGGCAGGAAGTTGAGACTGATGGGCACTTCCACTAACTTTAGCTTGAGAAGATAATGCAGACTTGAGCCTTCATTCACCTTCAGGTAAATATTGTGACAGAAAATGTGGTCCTCGTATTGGACTATACAGCCACCTAAGAACTCACGCTAAGAGTGAAAGCAAGTCTTCCTCGATCCCGAGGGACTGCCTATGATGATGAAATATTGTTGGTTTAAAGATGGGATTATTTTTTCATTTAATATGGAAATCATCATAATCCAGGTAAGGTATAAAAATCCTTCAGTTTTTGGCAGATCTTAAGCAGATCATAAAAGGGTTTTGCTGTGCTCGATTCTAAATCTAATCCATTGTCCCGCCCTAAAACACTGTACAGCACGGCACGGCATGGCACGGCACGGCAGACCATCAGCAGTAACAACTGATCAAAAATCCAAGCACCGTTTGCAACACAGAACTGAAGGTAAGCGTGCAGAGTAAAAGATACATCAGGATCTTACACAGTTATACGCAGGTTATTGGTTATGATGAAATGCTTCAGTAGAAATGGTGAGTTGAAGTATGGGGTACTGGAAGTGTAGGAGAATTCAGCTAACACTGCTGGTTAGATGTGAAACAATCAATCAAGGCAGCAGTCAGATAAAGATTTCTATTGACTTTAATATCAATAAAAGCAGCTTAACTGACATCAGTAAAAGCTTTTCTCATTTATCGCCAGCATGGATTCCATTAATGCAGTGAGATTCAGATCAGTGAAGACAGCTGAAGATATACATGGCACTCGCTGAAAGAAAAGGAACTTGCATTGATATACACAGCTGCAGTGTGCCCCATATTACTGTACATGCAATGATTTACTTTGGAACTGCAATCGCTGTTGTTTTGTAGGCAAATGCAGATGCCTCAAGCAGCAATTCTCTCAACGTTATCATCTCACCAGGGCCAAGAAACATGAACATCATGATGGAAATTTCCTCGGAGCTGCTCCCAATCCGCCGCCATACGTGTGCAAATGGGGTTTGTGCCGTACTTACGGCTTAGTGACGGCAGCATTGAAATTCATGTAACATGTGCACTAAGGTTATAACAGGAAAAGGAGTGGATTTGGTGTGCCTCGGGCCCCATTTGTGATAAAAGCTTGGCGATAGCGGGAGCAGAACTGCAAGCTGAATTGTAGCGCCAATCCACCACTTATTGTCTGCCTGTTCTGATTTTTGGGCTCGATCTAAGCGGCTGGACGTCCCACCAGAAACAGGCAGGAGCCTTGTGACTAAATGCAAATGGCGTTGTCACGACCCCAAAAGCCATTTTTTGTCCTTGCTGTTGTGTCCATGCTCTGTTTATTTGTTACAGTTCACCGGACGGGTATTAGGACCCTGCAGGAGCTATTCACAAGTGCTGCATTCATTCTGGTTCATGCTGGCTTGAGACTCCATTTTGGGAGCTGTTATAAAGCGCACGGTTTAAGTTACTTTTCTCCTGGCTCAGTTTGTCAGTTATTTACACATACACAACACTTGCCCGTGTTGCTATCACCAGTTCCTGATACTGATCACCAAAGCTGGGCAGTAGAAGATGGGAGGCAGATTTTTAAAGAATACTTTGAAGGGATCCTTAGCTGTAGCCAGAGAAAGCTGGAAGCGGGTCTGCCACTCATTTTCATTGCAGTCACTTGTGGATTTTGTGCCTTATTTCATCTGCTTAGTGCTGCAAAAAAAATTCCCAGCCAATATAACCCCCTGCTCCCTTTCACTCACAGTGCTCCCTCCCCTCCCCTTTAAGGAGCTCCTACAGACCCTACAGAACTGGCCACCCCTCCAGATTGGCGAGTGCGTTTTGCACTAGATGCTTGTTGGATTCAGTTAAGTTAGGCCCAGTCCCACTGCTGGCATGGACACTACACTGACACCTTTGGGGAGGCTTAGTCCACTGCCCACAATAAAAGCAGAGAATGCCACGAACACTCAGCAGGTCAGGCAGCATCTGTGGAGAGAGAAACAGAGTTAACGTTTCAGGTCGACTGCTATGTCCTTACTATACAGTACAAATACACACGAGGCCCATACTTGAGAGAGGGTCACTCTGTGACCAGTAAACTTTATTCCAGCACTGAAGTGATGAAGGTGGGTGGAGCTTGCCCTTTTATACCTGAAAGTCCAGGTTAGGAGTGTCTCCCACAAGTTCACCACCTAGTGGTCAGTGTTCTCACGGTGTACAACTTAGGTCAGTTTATACATGGATTACAATGACAGTTGAATACAATGACATCGATGACCCTTCCTCAGAACTGGAGCAGGTCGATGACCTTTCGTTAGAACTCGTAGCCCACTACCCACTCGGATAACTGTATACATACATCTCCCCCAAAGAATTGCCTGATTATATCTCTCAGAAATATTTAAAGGTGTTTAATATGCAATGAATTACTTTGAACAACAGTGACTGTAGGCAAACACTTCAACAGTTTTGTGTACAGCAAAAAGATGAATGAGCAAATTAATTTTGGTGGTGTTGGTTGAGGGAAGAATGTTGGCTAAGGCACTTGGAAAATTCTGTAAAGAGAATCCTGGGAACTTGAGAACATCCATCTGAACCATTAGAATAGGCATAGAATGGTAGAATGTTACAGCAGAGAAGGTCATTTGGCCCATCGTGCCAGTGCCAGCTCTCTGAGAGACATATCCACTGACTCCCATTCACCTGCCTTTTTCACAGACCCTTTTAAATTGTTATTTTTAAAATTATTTATTTGCTTCCCTTTTTAAATGCTGTTGTAGACTCCACCACTGTTTCTGACTGGGCACTGCATGTCCGAAAAACCCTCTGCATAAAAACATTCCTTCAAACCTTTCCCTTTGGTGATGGTCTTAGAGTTATACTCTCATTACCAACTCAGCAATCAGCGCAAATAATTTTTCCTGATTTAGTTTGCCTCTCATAATTTTGAGCATCTCGAGTAGATCTCATCTTAACCCTCTCTAATCTAATGAATTTAAAAAGCTCCCATTTATAAAACTTAGGATCCCATGGGCCTTTTTAAAAAACACAATGATCAACTTGTCCTCCCATTGTTAAAGATTTGTGCATCTGAACTCCTCGAACTCCTCTATTCCTTTTTAAATGTTACCATTTAACACATATGCTTTCTCCTTATTCAAAAGGTAGCACTTCAGACAACACAGTGCTCCAACCATCAGGTGTCTATTAGTGTGTAAACTATCTTGAACAAGACTAAGAAATAAAATGGAACAAAGTTACTTCCAGCCTGGGGAGTGGGGGGCTTATGAATTTAGGTGAGGTAACAATCATTGAAATAAAATGTTTAATTTCCTGAAGTAACATGAAGACTAAAATGATTTTTTAGAATTGATATCAATGGCATTGGAGTCTCCACGTTCAATAACAATATTGCAGCTAGATAACAGCAGACTGCAACAAACTCAGGAAACGCTCCGTGCTGATCATAAGTACGTTATTATTCCAAACAAATACACAGCATACACTTTGAACTGTGCATGCTGGAAATCTAAAATAAAAGCAGAAAATGCTGCAGATACACAGGGCCCGAAATTCAGTACCGCTGGAAAGCTGGTGCTCTCCCCACCTTTTTGAGGCCATTAGCGGCAACATTTTTGAGTGGCTGGTCCACCCCATATTCAGCTGCAAAAGTGAACAAATGGGTTCCAGCGCTAATGAACCCTTCCAAAGTGGATTTTTCAGCGGTGTGGCTGTCTTAATTTGAGCGTTATCACCACTGAGAAATTCAGCATACAGGTAAGGGTTTCTAATGAGCCAGCTGCTCCCTGGTCTTTTTAAAGGGCAGGGTTTGCAGTAAGGCCCTGAGGGGGGAGAGGAGTTTGGAAGGATGGCTGGTGCAAGAGGTGCAAGGAGAGCCAACAGGTTCACTGATATGGAGCTGGAGGCACTGATGGACGGTGTGGAGGACAGAAGAAGAATGTTTCCTGACGTGGGGAGATTGCAGGGGAGGTGTCAGGCACCTCCATATCTGTGAGGACCCACCCTCCCAGGAGGGTGCTGGCCAGTCTGCACCCGGCCCTTCTAGGGTGGCGACGGGTCGACGCCTCCTAGCTCTGGGGCGACGAGGATCCTCCTCCTCCTTCTCCTCCTCCTGCACCACCTCCTCCTCCTCCTCCTCCTCCTGCGCCTTAGCCTCCTCAGGTGGTACTGCTGGCTCGACCCCCAGCAGCTGTGCCCTCATGATGGCCAGGTTGTGCAGCATGCAGCAGTCGAGGACGATGATGGAGACCCATTGAGGAGAGTACTGCAAGGTGCCACCAGAGCGGTCCAGGCACCGGAACCTCTGCTTTAGGATGCCTATGCACTGCTCGATGATGCACCTGGTGGCACAATGAGCGTCATTGTATGCATGCTCTGGCACTGTCCTGGAGTGAGCAGCCAAGTGGACAGGGGATATCCCTTGTCCCCAAGCAGCCAACTGCAATCCTGATTTGGGCCGGTGAAGACAGTGGGCACACTGGTCTTGTGCAGAATGAATGAATCATGGCTGCTGCCTCCCTTGCCCGCTGTGTTTCTGCACGGTGCTGATGGCGATCCCTTCTCCTGTGTGCCGCCCTGCTTCTGACCAGGTGTACCAGGTGTCAACCTCCCAACACTGCTCCCATCCTCAGGGTGAACCCTGCCAAGCAGGTCTCTGCAGCCCACAGGACTCCACTAAAGACCCGAAAGTTGTACAAAAATACAGGGGTATGTGCCAACTTCTGAGCAGCACTCAGCAGTTTTAATGAAGCCAAAACAATTAATGAAACTATATGAAAAGATAAATACAGCAGATGCTGGAAATGCGATAAAACCAATAATAAGTCATAAAACTATTTACCTACCAAAGGGCCCCAGCGGTGTGGCATTCGAGCACTGCATCGAAAACCTCGCGGGGCACTGCTGGGGAAAAGTCCTACCCTTCCCTCGGTGAATGTGGCTGTGGTAATCCCATTCCAGTGGCCTGCATGCTGCAGAGCTCACCGCTGGAAACCCTCCTTTGCAGTGGTTCACCGCGCCGTTTCTGGCGGAAGTGAACACCGCTGAACTCCTCCCCGAGCTGAATCTGGCTCGGGGAGGGAAAAGTACCTGATTTTTTTGATCGACCGCCCAAACTATGTGGTAGCCGTCCCTTCGGGGACGATGAATTTCGGGCCCACAGCCTCTGGAAAGAGGAAAGAGCAAGGGTAAAAATTTCAGGCCTCCAGTAGAAGACATGCATCTTCCTTTTTGATGCAGATCAATCTACTAAGAACTTGCAGAATTTTCTGTCTTCGTTTTATATTTTTAACTTAATTTCTGATATTGAAATGCTGGCACATCTTGAAGGTTTTTCACTGGTCTAAGCTGCAAGTTAAGTCACCTCCGGAAAGTGTGCATTTCCATCTTTTGGGGTTTATTTTCTCCTGGTAGCGTCCTGTTAGTGTGCCCATTTAAAACTACCCGTACGCAATATTTTGATGCTATGTCAACCTTTAAAAGTTTTAAAATAATTTACAGTGGAATTTCACACATTAAGCAGTATGCAAGGGATTGGAAATGTATTGGTAACAAATGTGTTCATGCATTTATATCGAATGCATTCGGCCCACGAGGCTGCGCTGGCTCTTTCGAAGAGCAATCCAGTTAGTCCCCCTCGCTCTCTCCCCATATCCCTGCAACTATTCTGCTTCAAGTGTTTATCCAAATCCCTTTTGAAGGCTACTATTGTATCTGTATCCACCACCTTATCAGGCAGTGCATCCAAAATCCTAACCATTGCTTGAAAATCTCATCATTGCTTGAAAAGGTTTGTCCTCATATCGTCAATCACCTTAAATCTGTGCCCTCTCCTTATCAACACTTCAGCCACTGGAAACAGTCTCTCTTTATTTACTCTATCTAAATCCTTCATGATTTTGAACATCTCTATCAAATCCCCTCTTAGCTTTCTTGGCTCCAAGAAGAACAGCCCCAGCTTCTCCAGTCCATCCATGTAACTGTAATTCCTCATCCCTGGAACCATCTCTTCTGTACCCTCTCCAAAGCCTTTTGATGATGGTTCAATTGTTAATTTTAAATCTGAGATTGATTATATTTATTAACCAAAGGTATTGGGGGACATGGGGCAAAGGTGGGCATATAGAGTTAGATCACAGATCAGCCATGATCTCATTGAATGGCGGAACAGGCCTGTGGGCCTACTCCTGTTCCTGTGTCCTTATTGTTATGTTCAGAATAAATCCACAGGACTGTATTGTAAGCTCAAACTGTTGTGACCTTGGTCTCTTTATTCAGACTCCAGAGTGAGGAAGCAGCATGGTGAATCACCTTTTATACCTGCTTGCCCCTGGGTGCACAGGTGACCCTTAGGTCTCCCTTAGGTCTCCCACAGGTGTGCCCCCTAGTGGCAAGTCTTACATATCGGTAAGGTTTACATACATATATAATGCTGATTATTGCTTTCACAAGCAGTAAATGCTCACCTCGATTCTCAACCATCATAACAAAGCTATATGCGAGTGCGTTTTAAGGCTGTAACACATTCTTAGAATTAAGGTAATGTTTATATACCTTGCCACTTTTACTTTATACAGGTGTACCTTGCCACTTTTACTTTATACAGGAGTACACACAATCACTGAGAGATGGCCCCGACCTGCGTGAGAACACTAGCGATAGGTTGAGGCCAGAAAAGGAGCGGCGTCGGGAGCAGCGTGGAGGCATACTACTTCAGGGAGCAGCTCAAGCTGGTGCAGGAGGGCGACGGCAGCGAAGAGTGATGTCATCAAGATCCAGGTCGTTGATCGGAGCGTGGGCAGATACAGCAGGAGCGGCGAGACCAGGGCAAAGGAGCGGCAAAAGACTATAGAGGGACGTGATCGGGGCCCAGGAGAGGCGTAAGTTCGGGGCCCAGAAGAGGCGAGGGCCCAGGGGCAGCACGGGCCAGCCCACACTGCGATATATGTGTGCACTAGGCCCGTGCAGCAGAGCAGGTCTCCAGTCGTCTTGGATAACCCTTGCCACTGGACCAAGACCTAGCTCTGTCAAGCCCGTTTGATGGTTGGTGTGCAACGGTCACCACACGTTAAGAAAAATCCACGCACAGGCATCTTCCACCCTTCAGGATGTAGTTCAGGATCCAGAATATTAGATCCTTCATTGAACCACCTGTGAACTCATCCTTTTTTGGCGTGGTAGCAAGTCATCCTCGCTTCGAGGGACTGCCTATGATGATACAGGTATCAGTCAGCCAGTTCACCATCCCATCTTTACTCTTCCAGTTATACTATATATGGGACCAAACAACTAGTTCATCAATCTACCCACTCTCCCAATAATACTTTAAATAAAACCAATTGATCAACTTACCATTCTACAACAACAAATGAAAACTTACAAATATAATTCTTTGAGCAAAGCAAATAATTTGATGCCTTTCACAGTGTTACAAAGTCAGACTATATTATTGAAAATACATTAGCAAAACTCATTCTCAAAGAGTTAATGTTATCTGGAGACATTCCGCCATTGACTGCTAATCCCATGTTTAGTGTTGGGCTGGGTGAGTCTTCACAAACATCAGGGTTAACATCTAGGGTTCAATTTTCCCCAGTATTTGCGCCGTTTCTTTTGGAGCAGTTTGCTTTTTCTGGCCTAACTTAAAAATCCCCAGTTTCCCCAATCAGTTTGCACCAGTTAGTAACTCAGTTAGTTATGAATTTTTTAAGTCCGTTTTTTTTTCAGCCAAAGGGGGCATAACCAGCCACCTACGCCAATGCTGGCCATTTAGGAAAGTTTGGCCAGCTGAGACTTACTCCAGTTCTGATTAGGCCAGTGTATGTGGCCTGTCCTGAAAAACCTTCCCTAGAGTTAAGGAAATCGGTGCAGGTAAGGAAAGCGGCACAGCGGATGCCTGGACACACTGAAAGAATTAAAAAACACAGAGCAGCAACTTATCTCCAACCCCGCCCGAAGGCTGTCCAGTCCCCGCACACACAAGGAGGCTGTCTGGTTCCATTTTCGGTCCCCGGTTCACACACACACAGGGAGGCTGTCCGGTTCCATTCTCAGTCCCCGGTTCTCATACACAGTCCGGTCCTATGAGGGGGGGAAGGGAGAGAAGAGAGAGAGAGAGCGAGAGAGACTGGCGACTGAGCCAAAAAAAGCTTTGGGGAAAATTGAGCCCATAGTAATTAAAATTTGCCAGAGTGCCTCAGCCTACTATGTATGGTTAAAGCTGTCCTTTATAGCCATGTGAAGTTAACATAACAATCAAATTAATTATGAAAATATGACAATGAAAATGTGTGTAATTGATAGTAACCTTACACAATCAAAACTGGGAGTTGTGTAGAGATTATAGTCAGACGTTTTGGACGGAGTTTAAGCGGCGCTGAGAGGAGGCGGGTCAGCTGTGAAATTTGATCTGATTGACAGCAGGTCGGGAGGCAGTTGAGGTCATTAATACCGTGTTCAAAGGCTTTTAAACACCATTTTGAGCTGTACTTATCATTTTCCAGCTTTTGCACGAGGTAATCACGTCAGGTAAGTAGGTCGGGTGTTCAATCATTATTCTTCTGAATACTTGACAGCTGCAAGTGTGCTATTAAAGCTCCCATCTCACAGCTGTTCACTTTACAAAGATCAGAACTTCTTGCTTACTGCATTTGGAAGACAGATTAAGCTTTATTCAGGTTGCAAGTCTTTGGAGCAATCTCTCTATCCAGTGTCACCTCATTGGAACAACCTTTCTCAACATTTACAGATTGCTTCTGTCATCTATACTTCACCTGCCATCTATTAAATTAACATCGGTACCCTTGAAACTATTTCAACTTGGTCCGCAGTATCCCACCACAATCAGCCCCAACACCAGCAGCACTGGGCACACCAGCAGCACCAACAACAACCCCAACCTTCTCTGCAATCAACTGATGCTGCACAGGACAGAGGGCATCAACATCCAACCACATTGCTGCCTGGGATGCCAGGGATGGCCTCACCATGGCCAGATTTACTTCACTTGATGCTGTACACCCTGTACATGATGCGCCAGGTTGGCACCACCCCACACCAACACCATAAAGCAGTTCTACAATGCGCAAGCCATTCCTTTCACACTCATCACCATTGTGGGGGGACCCTTATGTCTCACCATTCACTGCAACTCACTAAGCCACTTCAAAAGGTGCACACAAATCTGTCCTAGAACGTAAAGTGTTGAAAGTAAAGATCTCAATGTTTGTCAACACATTAACATAAACTATTCATAAACATTGGCGAAAACACCCAGGTGCCTACCCTTGTGTGCTGTTCGTTGGTATTATTGGACAAGGATGAAGGTGAATGTGAGCGGTGCCTAGTGAGATGGGGATGTGATAATACCACCAACGATGTCTCCGCAAGATCCTGTAATCCCCCTGGGAGGACAGACACACCAACGTCAGTGTTTTCAGTTAAGCCAACATCCTCAGCATTGGAGCACTGACGACACTCGTCCAACTCCGTTGGGCTGGCCACATTGTCCGCATGCCCGACACAAGACTCCCAAAGCAAGCGCTCTACTCGGAACTCCTACATGGCAAGTGAGCCTCAGGTGGGCAGAGGAAATGTTTCAAGAACATCCTCAAAGCCTCTTTGATAAATTCCTACCGACACCTGGGAGTCCCTGGCCAAAGACTGCCCTAAGTGGAGGAAGAACATCCGGGAGGGCGCTGAGCACCTCGAGTCTCGTCGCCGAGAGCATGCAGAAATCAAGCGCAGGCAGCAGAAGGAGCGTGCGGCAAACCAGTCCCACCCACCCCTTCCTTCAACCACTGTCTGTCCCACCTGCAACAGAGACTGTAATTTCCATATTGGACTGTGCAGTCACCTGAGAACTCACTTTTAGAGTGGAAGCAAGTCATCCTCAAATCTGGCACCAAGCTTATGGTCTTCAGGGCTGTAGTGAGTTCTTACTGGAGTTAAGGAGGCTCACGTGAATATTTTCTTTGTCTAAAATAAGCCTTACTAAAAAGCTTTGAAAATATGGGTTATAAAAAAAAATGTTTGATGCTTAGAGAAACTCTTGGAACAGATAATGCATAAATATAGCAAATTACACCAAGACAAGTGATTGCATTGATCTGCCAAAAACCTCATCCGACATTTTCTGGGCGAAAATAATGACTAATATAATGTGTAAATGGCCGACATTAACCAATAATATGCAGGATATACCTGGAGCGGAGCGGGGGGAACAATCACCATCATAATAATAAGCACGGTGCGCCTGTTGTGAGCGAGTGAAAAGCTCTGTGTGCACTGATGCCTTTTCAAAGCAGGGACAGCATCACAATAATTGTAGTTATTGTGTTGATCTCCCCTATCTCAGGGTACAGCACTAAAAATATGCGAGGAAACACTAGATGCATGCTATCATAAAGATCATTTGTGATGTTCTTCAAGATTTGATCACAGTTATTAGTAATTCTCGTTTTCTGAAGTTTAGCACTGGGAAAAATAAGGCTCGATGTTGAATGCTATTCTTTCCGTCTTTTGGATGAGATGTTAAACCATCTGTCCTTTCAGGTGGATATAAAAGATCCCATGGCACTATGTTGAAGAAAGCAGGGGTGTTCTCCCCAGTGTCCTGGCCAATCCTTAACCCTCAATCAACATCACTATGCCATTTATCACACTGTTCAACCAGAATACCTCCCCTGCCCTTCTTCAAATAGTGCCACGGGATGCTGTATGTCTCTCTGAGTGGGAAAACAGGGCCTGAGTTTAACATCTCATCCAAAAGACAGCACCTCTACCTCAGTATTGCACTGAAGTGCCACCCCAGATTATGAGCTCAAATCTCTGCAGTGGGGATTGAACCCATAACCTTCTGACAGAGGCAATAATGCTACCACTGAGCCAAGGCTTGACACCAACATAGAATTAAAGCAAAGTTCTTGAGGCACCATCACGTTCACTATGTGTGCGATGCTTAGCCCCATATACTCAAGGATTTCTACGGGTCCACTAATGGCTCCATTGGTTCTCGACTTCCAGTTTGAAAACCTATTGCTTTTTGATTACTCTCTCCTGGTCCTGCACCTATGCCACCAGCAATACTGTTCAGTACCTGGATGCTAGGCAGCATGCACCTCTTATGTTGAAATTCGGTGATTGATGACTGGTGCCATCACCAATAAGACAGCAAGCAAATGCCCCCTTTTAACGGGGCACAACCAACAAACCACAAATTAAACCAAATTTAAATGAAATATAGCAAATCAAATGAAAATGTTGTTTCTGGGGCTGATGATGCAATCCAGTAATTCAGTCCCTCCAGTGCCTACTGGTCACAGAAGGCCATGAGCGTACCGGCAGACACCACATGCTCCATCTCCAGGGACACCTGGGTGCACTAGGCAGCATACAAGGATGTCTGCGATGATTTTCCTTCTGTTTGTTCCTCCATCCTCGGGAAGGATCTACGCTTGACGACAGGACACCCTGATGGCTCGGATGAAATCATGCTGACATTCAAAGAGTTTCTGCCTTGACTCAGTGGTAGCACTTTTGCCAGTGGGTCAGAAGGTTGCAGGTTCAAACCTCACTCCAGAGACTGGAGCACATGGAATCATAGAATCATAGAATCATAGAAATTTACAGCACGGAAGGAGGCTGTGTCGGTATGTGCTCAAGCCTCTGGAGTGGGACTTGAACCCACAACCCTCTGACTCAAAATGCTGCCACTGAACCAAGGCTTACACCTTGGTAGTGATGTTTAGTCATTAGGGTAGATCTGCATTTAACATGACCTGTCCCTTTAAGCGAATTGTTCATTGGGGAAGTGGTCTAAATAGGCACACACTGAGGTCAATTAGAAGCTAATTGTTGTTGGTGGGATAAGTTTGTCTCTAGTTTGGATAACTGGCAAACTAACGACTACGTAAGCCGTTTTGTGAGACCAGGTTATGAGGTCAGGAGCAACCAGCAGGAAATTATTGGCTTTGTTTTATCTTTTTAGACCTGTTTTTAAGATTATTCTGTTGTGATTTGTTGCTGTTTTAGAAATATGAGGCCCAAATTTCCCCAGGAGTTGCACCGTTTTTTTTTGAGCAACTTGATTTTTTTTTAGTATCTTTTTAGTTGCAATTCTGGCCATTTAATTTGCGCCAGTGTAAGTGAGTTAGCTAGGTTTTTTTTTAGTTTAGTTTTTTTTTCAAAAGGGGGCGTTCCCAGCCACATACGCCTGTTTTGGCTATTTAAGCGAGTTTGGCCAGCAAATAGTTGCTCCAAACTAACTTAGGCCAGGGTATGTTGCCACTTCTGTCCGCACAGAAAAACTTTACCTCGAGTTAAGGAATTAGCGCAAGTAACTACATTTAAAGCACCACCAAGCACCAAACAAAGCACAAAAAGTAATAAGCATTCAATAAAAAATAAAGAACTGAAGTAAATAATTAAATTAACAAATAAAGAACTGAAGTAAATCCTACCTTCAACTAAACTCGGCAGCGGCTGGCCGTGTGGGAGTCCCTTCAGCCTGGGATAGGGGAGGGAGAACGGGGCATCTGAACGGGGTGGGGGGGGAGAAGGCTCAACGCGGCAGGCTGGGGTGGGGGGGGGCGCTGTGGATGGTGGGTGGTGAATGCGGCATCTTAACCGGGGCTGGGGAGGAGGGGGGATTTTTTGAGATAGAGAGAGACACACACATGCACAAAATGTATTCGATTTGGTCAACAAAATAACGCCACGAACCGATATTGGGTTGGTGCCAGTAGCTTATTTGCCTTGGTTCGTTCAAAGTTTGCTTTTCTGGCCTCAGCCAGCTTGGTAACTCAGCTCGAGCCAGGTCCCCACTTGCCTCGCCCCCTCTTGGCCTGTTCCTTCACTTTCACACGCTGCATGAAGCTGTCTCTGCTCTCTGAATGCTTCATGTGCCCCACACGCACATTAACCCTGTTGCCGAGCATCTCCTGCCTTTGACTTGCTGGTTGACAATAATGCCTTTGGCAAGTTGTGCTGTAAAGATCCCAAGCTTATCATAAAATATTCAAGATGCTTTAAATCAAAACGTGCGCCCACACATAGGCACAGCCACTGAAATAATGCTGTTAGGGCCATTGGGGGCCTGCTCACATGAACGCGGCATCGGGGGAGCCCATTCGGCCAGGGCTAGGGGCAGCATGCTTCGAGCCCCTCCCACACAGCCTGCAGGGATTCGGGCTGCGAGGATCTACTGCACATGCGCGCACACTCTAGCACGCATGTGCAGAGGTCCCGGCACTGTTTTCAGCACCAGGACCTAGCTCCGCCCTCCACGCGTTCTGCTGCACTGCGCCAAGGGCCTGGATTGACTGGACTGCGGGGAGAATACGAAGGTAAATAATAGGCACCGTTTCTGTTCTAAAAAGTTGGTGCACCACACGGAGGTGGGGGCAAACTTGGGCCCATTATATTTTAGCCAATCTGGTGCAAACGTGACACATAATTGGCACATGTGACAGTACGATGGTTTCACTCGAGACACTTTGAGGTGTGAGGGATGTGAATTAGACACAAGGCATTTGTATACAGACATGGCTCTGCCAATGGCCAAGTAGGTAAATGCTGAGGTGGTGTGGGAGGGGACCTACACATGGGAAGGTCCATGTTTCAGCCTTTGGTTTCTATGAAGCCCTTCTCAGCTGGGGTAGTGGGACTGTTATAATTAGCCTGAACCTTCCTGTGCTAGGGAGGCAAAGTGAGATTCACATTTTACATTCCTGATCACTTTCCAGTCACCTCTGCTGGAGAGAGCTCATGCGTGGGCGACTGGTGAGGACAGCATTCGGCTTGGCTATGACGTTGTTTATGCTTGGACAGACTGTTGACCCTCACTGTCAAGATTCACACACCACAGAAGGGCCTTCAGGAGAGGAGGCAAGGGGAAAAACAGAAACAAATATTTAAGATAGACTAAACAGTACAAACCAAGATTGAGAGTACATTGCATAAGTAGCAAATTAATTGTTGCAATTCAGTGTGGTTTCAAAATTATTTATGTATATTGGAACATTATTCCACTTAGCACCCGCTCAAGGTATAACATTCCAAGGTTATTCCAAGCTAGATTCTTCCCACATTAGTCCAATCCAAACCCTTGCTTTGCTTCAATTGGCATAATTGAGGGGTGTTCATAAATTGGTGCCAGTTAGAGCCTATTAACAGCACAAACATGATGTGGAAATCACATTTTTTAAATTGCAAATTAGCTCTTTGGTCTGAGTGGGAAGATCTCTTTCCAATCTCGCATCTCCTGATGCCTCCTAGTTCTCCAGATCTGGGGATTGTTGGCTAGTCAGTAACATAGCAACAGGTTTCAGTCCTCAGTACTGAAAGTCCCTTATAGTCAGCGCTGACAGTCCCTTATACACAACAGTGAATGTATGCCTGGGGATCATTTCTTTCTGTGAGCAGTTTTTCCAAACGTTTTTATATTAGAATTTTTTTCATGTAGAAAATAACAGTTGTTCTGTGCAATGCGTAGAGCCCTGGGGCTTGATGAGGAATCAGCAGCTGTGCCAGTATATCTCAGCCAATGCCACATTTTTTACGCTTTTGCGCATTGAAATGCGCCAAGAATTGAAAGTCTTACTAGTTGCCCTCAGTGCATGCTGAAATAAAAATCAATTGAATACGTGAAACGTTGCTGTTGTGACACAAATAGGCTTGGGTCTCTGAGCTGGGCCGCATGCAGGAGTTTAGCTGATCTGATGACAGACATTACCATCTAGGCTTGCAACTGAATTCCTCATATCTACCACCCCTGAAGCTTTATTAGATAGTTCTGTTGTTGTGCAGGTTTGTTGAGTGGGTGGACAGTAGAGAATCTGACATGAATTAATTTAGCAATGATTCGAGTAATGTGTCGTCATCAAGACATATTCTGAGAGATATAAATAAGACTGGGGATCAAAGGGTGAAGATAATGTGATTAATAAAGCTTTTGGATATTATAAGCCAGCAATGTCTTTGAGAAGTGACTAAGGCTTGTCATTTGTCGTGGTCCTGTCACCTTTGCTGGCAAAGGAAGTTTATTTATTTCACTTGTTGATGATTTTTAAATGTTTATCTCGTAACACTCCTGTGAAGCGCCTTGGGATGTTTCACTGTGTTAAAAGCGCTATATAAATACAAGTTGTTGCTGTTTGAACAAAGTTGTTTGAACTGTGGAACCGAAGTTTGCTTTTGAATATTTATGGTGACTGAGACCTTCATTCCTACAATAAGATCTCGAATACAACCGGACGACATCCTGCCATTTCCATCTAATGCAGTACCCAACATACAGCTTTCCATTTAAATATTGAAAAGATTTTCAATTTTACTCATTGCTAATTTTTACTGTTCAATTCCTGTTCAGAATGTGCAACCTGCTTTAGCATTCAGTCAGACATTAGCAGTCGAGGTTGTTTTTTGACTTTGCATCCAAATACAAGTGGTTACAGCTAACGCTGCCTGAGTATAATGCTGCCATTATATTGCACTTTAAGTGCCAGGCAGGAGCCAAAATCTTTAGTGTGCTCCTGCCCAGAACTTGCTTTCGGCACCCGAGAATCCCAAGGCTCCCTGGTGCCCAAAGTGATGATAAATTTCAGTTGACTTGAGCTGCCAAAAATCTCACGTCTTCTGTTCTATGATTCATATATTGAAGGTACCAAATAACTCATCAATGAGGGAATGGTACAGTGCGTAGGTTAGTTTGAGTCACTTTGTGTAAGAGCTAATCAACCAGAAAGAGCCTGTATTTACTGCTCATGCTGCAGGGTCCTCTATCTTGGGTGACTGCTTTGCTAAACATTTCTGTCTTTTAGTGAGATGATTCAAACTTCACTACGGTTATATTCTAAAGTGCGCCATTATTATGCAGAATATAATCATCATTTCGTGGCTTTAGAGTGTACTGTACAGTTGAATGATACGTAGCAATGTCAAATTAGAGTTGACATGGCTGTTGCAGCCCTTCAATAGTTATTGTTTCTCTAAATATTAGGTCACTAAATTGCAGTAATTTGTGCTTTCACGCAAGACTGCGAGAGTCTCCATTTTTATTTGATGGATACATTAATGCTCTCACTCTGCCAGCCTATTATCCTGTCAAAGTCATATTTTGTATTGCAAGTGGAGCTCACCATTTATTTAATACAGATCAATTGCATAGGGTCAGAGAGTTCCTCAGCTATGTGTGACACAAGTCGCATTCCCCCATTTCGTGCTCACCTCAATTACTCTGTTGCTGTTGCAACATTGCAATCTGATGGCTGCTGACTGAGGTGCCAGCAATCAAACACCATCACAGGTTGGAAGATTAATTTTAAGTGAGGCTACAAATTGGCCTTCGTACTATGAAGGATCCCATGGAATGGCAGGAATGTGTTTGGCACTATGTCAAACTGGCAGGTGTAAGTGCTAGATTCTGGGACAGATGGGAGCAATTCCCCAAAGACGGGCTCCATTTGAACAGACATGGTACCAATGTACTGGCAAAATGGTGAAATAGGGAAGTGGCGAGGTATTGACTAAGGAAGAGAGGGACCGAGAAAACAAACTAACCAAGATCGGCTAATAGTGAAGGGAGAAACAGATGAGGATAATATTCATGCAGGAAACAATTTAGCAAGAGGAATATGGAGTAGAGGAATAAAATCAAATGGACTAGTTATAAACAGGGGGAAGACTGAAGACTTAGATTTTTAAAAAATCATGGGAAAACAGTATTGTTAAATAAAACGAAACGGTTAAAACAAGAGTGTGGGAACAGGGAAAACTGGAAGCAATTATTTTACTGGAAGATTTAGACTTAATAGCATTAACAGAAACCTGGCTGCAAACTGGACAAGAATGGGAAGTATATCGGTATATAATATATTTAGAAGGGATAGTAAAGATAAGGAAGGAGGAGGAGTAGCAATATTGATAAAGGAGGTAATACATGCTGTGGCAAGAAAGGGGTGCAGACTGAGTCAACACATAAAGTTAAACATTTGGGTATACGATCATTGAAGAGCACCGGTCAGCCTCCCGTTCCGGTAGTGAGGAGGCTGCTGCCATGTAGAGGCCTGGGCCATACGTGAATCTGACTAGTGAGCTGTGGGCGCCAAATGAGCGAACTCAAGGCAGCTCGGCAGCTTGGGCCACAGGAATACTGGTCAGCTGGGAAGCCAGCAGCAGCTGTAGGTAGTTCCTAGGTGGGGCGGGGAGGGGGGGAGGAGTTGAGGGGTTGAGCCTGAGCTTTGGCTGAGAGACCCGCAGTATTTTCGGAGGAGCACTCATCCCCACAAAAATAATCTAGAACTTGACTTTCCAAGGCTTCTTATGCTCTATCGGTGCAGGCTCCAGCCCATTCTATCCTAAAAAGGGTACTTAGGGTCCTAACTACATCAAGAGGACCCTGATTTTCAGATTTTCAGATTACTAGGGCCCTACCCCAATGAAACAGGTAAGTGTTTTGGCCACCCAACAATAGGCCCCCGTGACAGTGGCAGTGGGTCAATTGTCAGCGTTATGGGGGGTGGGCGGGGGGGAGTGGGCAGTTAAAATTGCCCTGGCTCTTACCTGTCCAGAAACCACCACGATCGCAACACCTTCAATTTTAACCTGCTTTCCTGAGCAGGCAGCAAAGACACACATCCGGAGCCAACAGGGTCCTTCTTTGCATGTTATGGTCCGATGACATCATTGAGACCTAACTGTCATTTTAACTGCGGCCTGAGTGGGGATTCCACCTGGAGTTAAAATTGGGGCCAGGTCTTCCCACTATTTAATTGGATGAAATATCTGCTAATCTAACACAGGATGTCGGACAAGCAGCGTGACAAATCAGATGCATTTGAGGGATCAAGAGAGAGGGCAGTGAGATAAAGATGGGTGTCGGCAGTATACATATGGAATCTGACATGTTTTTGGTTGAGTGTTGCCGAGGGGCACCATGTGGAGAAATGTTTAAATGGGAAGCAATGTGGAATTGATATATATTTTTTTTAAACATTCAGTAGCCAGTCCTCTACTGGTAGCACTCACTACAGAACCTAATATTTACTGAAAGATGAATTACTAAGTTGATGTTGTTTATCACCTTCAACTTGTCTGGGATTATTTATAAATCATGCCTTCCATAAAGAACAACAAGAAATATCAGCCCTGTTCACCAGACAAGCCTGATGGTCATGTGACAGAGACAAACCAGGGAGATGTGCATCAGATCCATCAGCAGTTCACAGAGAAAGTTAGGTCATCATTCTAATGAAGTGACATACCTGAAATGATACCTATCTTTCAGATTCAGACACTGACTGATCTGCCTTTGCAATGTCCAGTATTTACTGGTTTTATTTATAATATAGTTACGTGATGTCTCAAAGGGGATAAAATCGATTCATGGACAAGTTTAACTCAGTGGTCAAAGAACCCGTCAGCCTCCCACTTGATCCGGCAAATGGCCAAGAGGAGTACAATTTAAGCAAATACTAAATATTTCAGACATGAATGTTTTTTGACCTTTATGCCATATGTACCGCCTGACAACTTATAAAAGGAAAAATAGCTTATACTTCAAAAGAAGCTGAAAAGTACAGGCCAGTGACCGAGGGAAAGGGCAGATATTATTATAACCTGACACACTTAATCTCCTCGTCAGCACTCTCTGTGCACTGAGAAGTTATAAAGAAAGTCTTGCATTCATACAGGGGTTCATGACCACCGGACGTACCAAAGCACTTTACAGCCAATGAAGTACTTTTTGAAGTATAATCACTGTTGTAACGTAGGAAACACGGCAGCCAATTTGCACACAGCAAGCTCCTACAAACAACAATGTGTTAATGACCAGATAATCTGCTTTTGTTATGTTGATTGGGGGATAAATATTGGCCAAGGACACTGGGAATAACTCTCCTGCTCTTCTTCAAAATAGTGCTACAGAATCTTTTACATCCACTTGAGAGAGCAGATTGGGCCTCGGTTTAACGTCTCATTCTAAAGACGGCATCTTCGACAGTGCAGCACTCCCCTGGAGTGTCAACATAGATTTTAGTGCTGAAGTCTCTGGAGTGGGACTTGAACCCACAAAATTCTGATTCAGAGACAGAGTGCTACCTACTGAGCCACAGATATTATCACATACTAAGTTCCAAAGATTATGAGTTGATGTTGTGTAAGTTTCCCTATTGTACTATTGTACTGCTGAAGCCCTCATCCATATTTTTGTTACCTCTAGACTTGAATATTCCAACGCACTCCTGGCTGGCCTCCCACATTCTACCCTACGTAAACTAGAGGTAATCCAAAACGTGGCTGTCAATGTCCTAACTCGCACCAAGTCCCGCTCACCCATCATCCCTGTGCTCACTGACCTACATGGCTCCCGGTTATGCAATGCCTCAATTTCAAAATTCTCATCCTTGTTTTCAAATCCCTCCAGGGCCTTGCCCCTCCCTATCTCTGTAATCTCCTCCAGCCCTACAACCCCTCGAGATGTCTGTGTTCCTCTAATTCTGCCCTCTTGAGCATCCCTGATTATAATCGCTCAACCATTGGTGGCCATGCCTTCTGTTGCCTTGGCCCTAAGCTCTGGAACTCCCTGCCTAATCCTCTCTGTCTCTCCACCTCTCGTTCCTCCTTCAAGATGATCTTTAAAACCTACCTCTTTGACCAAGCTTTTGGTCACCTGCGTTAATTTCTCCTTACGTGGCTCGGTGTCAAATTTTTAAATTTCATAATACTCCTGTGAAGCCCCTTGGTACATTTCACTATGTTAAAGGCGCTATATAAATACAAGTTGCTGTTGTTGATCAAAAAAATCTTAAAGTGAGTCTATTTCTTGTGTCTACTTTACGCAGGTATAAGGTTAATTGGTTATAGGCCTCACTATAGGTTAACGGGATCTTGTAAACCTTTTGGAAAAGATTCCTTCATGAAAAGGTGAAACATTTTATTGCTTGCAATATGCACACATTTATTTCAACTGATGTATTCTGCCTGTAGCACTGCCTTCAATGTGGAATTGGTTGCTTGTTAATAATGAGCAAAACGGCAAAAAGAGCACAGCTGCTCATAAAAAATACTTTTTTGCGACAGAAAAATAAACTGTGCGAATGTTTGCACGCCATAAGAAGGAAGGATGCTTTCTTAGTTGACTAATTTGAGAAAAGGGTACCGTGATTCTCGCATATGCTGAAGAATATTTTGTTGCCGTGGGATCAGAATTCCATCTGTTCGTAAACCAGCAATAATACAACTACTCATAATTCATTTATGCACAAATCAAAGTGCCGCAGCTTTGAAACTTTGAAGCAGTGATACTAGCAATAAGGCCCAATGAACATCTGAGGGGGCTACCTGCCCTCCACATACGGCCCCAGAAGACTTGCTAGTCCATGCACCTTTGATTCAAGGCCAGCCTGGCTGGGAGTTGTAGACTGAGCTGAGATTCAGTGCAACAACCTTTCCATTTTCTTGCCATAAAAAGGAAAGGAGCAAGATTGCTACTGGGAGGCAGTAGTATTCCAGCTTCCAGAACAAGCGAAGACCCCAAGTAAAATGGAACTCAATATTAAAAGACTGTTGGCCCTACAGGCTTCCCCCCTGCTCTTGTAGACAAGTGCCTCGCTTTGGGAACTGCAGATAGTGGCATCACTGAAATCAGGAGTCCATTGTGTAGGGAATCACAGCGGGCAGAGCCATGTCACATTGATTGAGATTGTGGTCTACCAACAAAATGTTAGTAAGGCAGCACCAAAGAGTAATTTATAAAGAGCTATCCCACTTTCTCTTTCTAAATCTTATGAATAGAAATGGATTAATTCATCAACTTACTTTTATGCGTCTTGGTCGCAGGTCTGAATCTAATGTAAGCTACAGGTGAAAAAGGAGATAAGAGCAGTTTGCCAAGCTCTTGAAGTGGAACTTATTTTGGCTCAGTAAGATTGCTATTCCTTACTATAGAATGATCCGAATCCCACAACTAAGGCTGCTAGCTGTAGCATCTACACAATCGCTATTCAAGCTTCGGCTCAGTTGGCCACGCATTTGCCTCAGGTTGTGTGTTCAAATCCCACTTTAGGATGTAAACATTTAATCAGTCTTTTGGCCAAGATGGTAAATTGAGGCTCCATCTGCCTGATAAAGTTGACGTAAAAATCCTGTGGCACCGTTTGAAGAAGAGCTGAGGTTATTCCTGGTGACGTTGTTCCCTCAACCAATACTGCAGAAAAATGGATTGCCATTCATCCCATAGTTGGTTGGACATTGCTATGTGCAAAATGGCTGCTGTGTTTGCCTACAAATCACAAGTCAGGGGTGTGATGGAATACTGTCCACTCTCCTGGATGGGTGCAGCTGCAACAACACTCAAGAAGCTCAACGCCATCCAGGACAAAGCAGCCCGCTTCATTAGCAGTCCATCCATCACCTTAAAGATCCACTCCTTTCCACTCCTTCCTACGTCCTCACTGCATTGAAACCAGGGCTCATTGCACCACCTTTCTATCTAACTATTCTTCCCCATGACTCCTTGCCCTTCTCAATCTTCCCTTCACCCTGCAATCCACATGCTTTCCAAATTTGATGTTATTTAATCATTAAGTGGGAGAATATCCAGAGAAACAATGTAAACGGCCATCTCTCCAGGGATTCTGCCAATCTTCTACTAAAGTTACCGTCTGAAATCAGGAGAAGCCCTGTGGAAATTCCAGGTCTATTTCTTTCATCCCAACTTCTTTCACATGGGGTCATTTTACAAATCAATGCACCTAAAGTCCAACCAATAGTTAGAAGATCGGGAAAAGCGCATGCCAGAATTTCTCATGTGTGTTTCCGATGGTCAAGGCTCCTCACTGGGAGCACGGATTTGTAAAATGAATGCCTCTATTTTCAAATTTACTATTGTGATGCACTATGGGCTTTGACCCTTTAGCTTGGGTTTACATTAAAAAAAGGGCCAATTTAAGGGTTGTACAGCAGGTGTACAACTGGTGCGGAGGGAGCATTGACAGGGGAAAGCACAACCTGTGCCAGTTTCTATTTCGCACTTTATTCACTCCTCTATTGTCAGTGAACTGAAGTGTTTGCATCCCTTTCAGGTGCAAGCCACACTAACCATTCTGTGATTTGCCAGCAAGGGCACCTGGAGCCAACTTGCAATATTGGGCCAGCAGTATCAATGGCTGGAATGCCTTCAATTGTTACGCAACTGACTCATTCCCACCAGCACTGCAAAATCAACTACTGTGCGGCCCACATAGAGAAACGACTGATGCCGTGGTCAGCTTGCCAACATTTTCATTTCCTTTCCCATTGAACAATGCAGTGTTGCCTCACTGGTGCATTTGCCAAAAAACAACAAGCTACCGATGGCTGCCAATTGACCAACTGAAACCCTTGAAAAATGTGAGCATGGCAATACATTCAAATGTACAATGTATCTTAACTGTGTGCCTGCTGAAGTGTAGAGATACATGAGGTGCAATAAAAGGGCTGTAAGCTTGTGTGAGGGTTATGCATGGGTGTATAACAAGATGAGAGGCTACAATTTGTGATGTGTAACATTGACTGCTACCCCATATTGTTAGTTTGCCTTATCTTGTTACATTCCTTAAAGTGTGTGGCTTTCTTCTTCACCTGGCCCCAGGTCCTGCAGGTATTTTAGACAGTCTTCTATCTGGTATGGTGCCCTGCTGTCTTGTGAGGTGGGCATCCTGGAGTGCCAAACAAGTCCTCATGTCACAAATTGACCACTTTGCCAGCCATTATCCAGGGACTCCGGGACAATGGGCATCCGCCATTTAGTCACCTTCGCTGTTTAGTGCCTCCGCATTTCCTTATCCTTCCTTTGGGCCTTGCCTGTCATTTCTTACCTTTAAGTGGCTGCACCCTTTCATTCAGAGCTCCCAACACTCTGCAAGGCCTCCTTCATTGTGCTGTCTGGGCAAGGCTCAAGCCGCATGGGGAGATTGTTTAAGTGATATTCTGAGTAGTCCCCACTGTATCTGGCACGACCAGTTTATCGCTCTGCTGGCACGGGATTTAGACTTACACAGCGATCCCAAACAACATTGGCCATATAATATTTCCCCAGTCACTTAAAAAGAAACAACTTTTTTCTTCTGTAATGATGTGCATGAGTCATTCTTCACTCAAAGGCCAAAGATTCATTCTGCAGCTATCACATTTGTCACTTTCTCGATTGTGTGTCCATGAATTATTCAAAATATTCCAGAACCTCTGCCAAACATATTGATGTTTGACTTCTGAGCCCTTCCAATGAGGATCTTTTTAAATGTTGGATCCCTGAACTTGCTGAGAGAATGTCACTAAAGATTAAATACTCAGGGCAGAGATATGGACAAGAATGTTGTAGAATATGTGAAGCTATAAAGTAGAAAAAAGGCTCTAATCTCTCAGAGCAATTATAGCTCTGTGGTTTGGAGAGTGGCTCTGACTTTTTTCCCCTAAGGTTCTGTGCCTTTAAGAAAATTCCATTCTCTGCCTTTGACAGTAGGCAGATCCTGTTGACGACTTTGGAAAAGGCCTAAAACATTTAACCTTGCTGCTATGTTATGGGATTTTTGATCATTTTGTTTTCTTCATGGATAGGACTTGGTAATCAGCTAACTTCTGATACGAGGATAAATTTTCAGCTTGGGTGTGAGCTGAGCCTCAGTGCATAGCACACTTGCCTCTGAGTCAGAAGGTTGTGGATTCAAGTCCCACTCCAGGCTGACACTCCAGTGCAGTACTGAGAGAGTGCTGCACTGTCAGAGATGCCATCTTTCAGAGGAGGCCCCGTCTGCTCTCTCAGGTGGATGGAACTGTTTGAAGAAGAGCATGGGAGTTAACCACAGTGTCCTGGTCAATATTTATCCCCTCAACCAACATAACAAAAAAAAAGTTATCTGCTCATTATCACATTGCTGTTTGTGGGAGCTGGCTGTGTGCAATTGGCTGCTGTTTTTCCTTCGTTACAACAGAGACTACACTTCAAAAGTACTTCATTGGCTGTAAAGCACTTAGGGATGTCCTGAGGTCATGAAAGGTGCTATATAAATGCCAATCTTTCTTTATAAAATTGGAGTTGCAGTTGGAACCTTTTCTTCCTCATCTACCTGCTGCTAACACGATGACATCATTGGCAGACATGGGGTCAGCTTCCATGTATATGCTTACATCACCCAGCTCTACCTCTGCACCATTTTTCTCGACCCCTCCACTGCCTGTGTGTTATAAGACATATGACATAAGAATTATGAGCAGGAGTAAGCCCAACGGCCCTTCTAGCCTGCTCCACCATTTAATATGTTCATGGTTGATCTTTGATCTCAACTCCACTTTCCCTCCTGATCTCCATATCCCTTGATTCCCCTAGAGTCCAAACATCTATGTATCTCAGCCTTGAATATAGTGAATGAATCAGCATCCACAGCCCTTCGAGGTAGGGAATTCCAAAGATTCGCAACCATCTGAGTGAAGAAATTCCTCCTCATCTCTGTCTTAAATGGCTGACCCCTTATCTTGAGACTAGACCCGCTAGTTATAGACACTCCAGCCAGGGGAAACAACCTTTCAGCATCTACCCTGTCAATCCCCCTAGAATGTTATATGTTTCAATAAGACCACCTCTCATTCATCTAAACTCCAGAGAGTACAGGCTCAATCTACTCAATCCCTCCTCATAGGACAGCCCTCTCATCCCAGGGATCAATCTAGTGAACCTCTGTTGCACTGCCTCTAAGGCATGTATGTCCTTTCTCAGATAAGGAGACCAGAACTGTGCACAGTACTCCAGATGTGGTCTCATCAAAGCACTGTACAATTGTAGTAAGACTTCCTTACTCTTGTAGCCCTTTACAATAAAGGCCAACATGCAATTTGCCTTCCACATTGCTTACTGTACCTGCATGCTAGCATTCCACGGTCTCCTCTACATTGGGGAGACCAAACGTAGATTGGGCGACCGGTTTGCGGAACACCTCCATTCAATCTGTAAGCGTGACCCTGAGCTTCCGGTCAGCAGTCACTTTAATTCCCCGCTCCACTCCCACTCTGATTCCTCCGTCCTCGGGTTCGTACACTGTTCCAACTAAGCTCAATATACGTTTGAGGACTGGCATCTCATCTTTCGAGTAGGCACTTTACAGGCATCTGGACTCAACACGGAGTTCAACAATTTCAGATCAGAACCTCTGCCCCTATTTTTTTACATTGCAAGTGTTGATGATTCTACAATTTCCATTTATACCTCATCTCGACTCATCTTTTGTTCCTTTACTTGTCCCATTACCATCTCCTATTGCCTTGCACCATCATCTCTTTTGTCTTTTAATCTCTCCTGCATTCCATCCTATCACAGACCATCCCTTTTGTTACATAAGAATATAAGAAATAGGAGCAAGAGTAGACCATTTGCCCCCTCGAGCCCGCTCCCCTTCCCTCGTTCCCTGCCTCTGTACTTGCTTAAAATCTGTTACATCTCTAACTTTTTCCAGTTCTGACAAAAAGTCATCAGCCTGAAATGTAGGCTCTGTTTCTCTCTCCACAGATGCTGCCTGATCTACTGAGTATTTCCAGCACTTCCTGTTTTTATTTCAGATTTCCAGCATCTGCAGTATTTTGCTTTTGTGATAACTTTCTGTATTTCCTGTATGAGGATCTGAATCTCTCTGAACACCATCTTTTAATAGTTTCTCACAATTTAAAAAGTATTTTGTTTATCTATTCTTCCTACCAAAGTGAATAATCTCACATTTCCTCCTATTATATTCCCTCTGCCACCTTATTTCTCACTCACTTATTTATCCATCTATATCCTTTTGCAGGCTCTTTGTGTCCTCCTCACATCTTACTTCTCCACTTAGCTTTGTATCATCAGCAAACTTGGATACATTGCACTCGGTCCCTTCATCTAAGTCATGGACATAAATTGTAAATAGCTGAGGCCCCAGCACTGATCCTTGCGGCACCCTGCCAATTACAGCCTGCCAACTGGAAAATTAGCTGTTTATCCCTACTCGCTGTTTTCTGTCTGTTAACCAATCCTTTATCCATGCTAATACATTACCCCCAACCCCATTGCATTGCATTGTGTTGGATGAGCCACAATTTCCTCAAGCTAAACTTCGGTAAGACCGAAAACATTGAGGATCATTTTTGTCTGCTTACCACCCCATGCACGCAGAGAAAGTGAAATCCTATTCCACGTTGGCTGCACGAGCCTGCAATACAGGGTTGGACCTATTTCAGGAGTCGTTTGCGTCCTTTTTGTGCCTGTTTTCCGCCAGGATAATGGACTCAATGAGGTCCATATTCTTGGTCAAGTTCGAGTACTTCCTTTCTAAACTATGGTCATTAAAACTGAATTGAAATAAATGTTGTGGATTAGCATTGTGCTAAGTGAGGTAAATGACCCAAATTATGCTTCATTCATAATTTTCATCAACAAACATTACATTGCTGCTGGTTCGTCAGAAAAGACAGAAAGCCAAGTGTGCAATACAACGATTTTAATCACTTTGTGATTATTATTATTGCCCAGGAATAGATCAATCCTGAAGAGAGCTTTCTTCCTTCCATGAATGTTTGTTTTATATTAGGATTTCCACTCTACATCTGCACTGATAATGGTAAGAATATGGTGCATAATTAGAATGGGTAATTGAATCCCAAATGAGCCAGCTAAGCTGTGGAATAAAACTGCCAGCTATAATCTAACAACTGGGAATTGAGAAAATGCTTCCAAATTAAGGCCAGTGATTTAGCACACACTCTAGCATGGTCAGCAGTAACACACAATATCAGGGGTTCAAGTCCCATCGAATGATCTGAGCAAGTACTTCAGGTTGATACTGCAGTAGAGTACTGTATTGTCAAAGGTGGCATCTTTTGGATGAGATCTTAAACTATCTGCCAGTAAGGTGGTTGTAAAAACATTACATAAAAATAGTTCTTCTGGTCAACATTCCTCCTTTAGAGATCACCTCTAAAAAGATTAACTGGCTATTTGTGTTATTAATCTTTGTGGGATGTAAATTTGCCGACAGAACAACAATAAATACAACTTGGAAGGCAATTCATCGGCTGTGAAGCACTTTGAGATGTCCGGAGAACGTGAAAGGCGCTGTTTAAATTCTTCTTTCACGTAACATATCAGGGGTGATTTTACAATTCCACACTCCTCGCATGGTGTTTCTCCTGCGAGAAATGCAAATTGAGATTTCCTGACCATAAAAATCAATGGATGGAAAATTGTGAGGAACATGGACTCGAATTCCTGATACACGCTGGTGGTGGGTCCTGCTGCTCACTGGGGTCACAGATTTGTCAATTAAGCTTATTACAAATAGTTATCATTGCATTATTCTGCTAAACACAATTTTACCCTCAAGAGCATAATATTAAAAAAAATCAATTTATATTCTAATGTTTTTTTTAAAATCCACTGCTGTGAATAAATGTGATTGCTGTAACGAGGCTTTAACAAAAAAAACCACTTAATCTTAAGCACTGGGCTCAGCTCGAGAGCTGGACTTAATCGGCTGGAGCTGGAGTAAGACTTGCAGGCTGCTACAGCTGTTCAAGTGCTGCTATTGCACCACTGATGACACTCCAACTGATCATGGTGCTCAGATTCACAGTTCCCACTGCTTTATAAGGCACAACCGAATCACAGAAGGAGGCCATTCAGCCCATCGAGTCTGCGCTGGCTCATTCGAAGAACAATCCAGTTACCACTTCCCCGGCCCTTCCCTCCGTATCCCTGTATTTTGTTTTTCTCCTTCAAGTATTCATCCCATTTCCTTTTTGAAGGCTACTTTTGAAGAAACAAACCCATTTGTTGATGACAGCAAATTGAAATGAAACAGTCCCTTTGGCGCCGTGCTAGATTGCTGGCGGTGCAGTTGCACATTTCAGCAACAACTGCCAGTTGCCATGGGGATGCACACCTGCACCTGCAGAAAGTGGGAATATATAGTGAGCGCTATTGGATCAGCTGGAGCATTAGCTGTAGGGCATCGACTGGATGGCACTGATCCAGTGCTAGTAGTAACACAGCTGCCTGCCATTCTACACCTGACTGCAGTCCTTGTGATGTTACAAGGCACAGTCAAGCACCAGATGTGTTGATAAAAAAGAAAGACTTGGATTTATATAGCGCCTTTCATGATCACCGGACGTCTCAAAGCTCTTAACAGCCAATGAAGTACTTTTGGAATGTAGTCACTGTTGTAACGTAGGAAACGCGACAGCCAATTTGCGCACCAGCAAGCTCCCACAAACAGCAATGTGATAATGACCAGATAATCTTTATTTTGTTATGTTGATTGAGGGATACATATTGGCCAGGACACTATAATAAGTTCCGCACAATATTGAGCTCCCCCAAAAGGCAGGTGACATTTATTCTTTAGCCTTGGACATTAAAAAAAAGTCACATGAGCAAGGTACTGGTGGACAGCCAGCACATGTGGCTCTGTATCCCAACACAAGCCCCCATCTTCAGTGTGGGAGGAAACTGACCCACCTTCCCTACCCTGGCTGTGAAATTGCAAACCACGTTCTTAACAGTCTCAACACTGCGGTTGGGAGTATATTAGATTTGGTACCCAGAATTCCCCAGTAAATCTCCCTCATTTTTGGCATTGAAACATTCCAAAACATAGAAACAGCACAATTACTATAAACAGCACAACGCAATACACAACAGATAGCTACAAACTTCATAATTAGCAATTGGTAGATTGCAGGATAAGCCCACAGGCTTTGGGAGCCTTTCTTGGAATACTACTTTTAAACAAAGGATACAAAACTAATCACATTTGGCAAATTCAACGCTTCCCTTCGGAGCTGGGGATTCATAGAAGCTGTGCAAGGGAGTAAAAAGATGGGACTTGCATTTTTCCAGCACCTTTCACAACATCAGGACATCCCATCGTGCTTTACAGCAAATGAAGTACTTTTGTAGTGTAGGAAACCGACAGCTTCACACAGCAAGCTCCCACAAACAGCAATGTGATAATGGCCAGACAATCTCTTTTTAGTGATGTTGGTTGAGGGTTACCTGTTGGACAGGACACTGGGGATAACTCCCCTGCGAAATCATGCCATGGGATCTTTTACATCCACTTGAGAGTGTAAATGGGGTGTTGGTTTAACATCTCATCTGAAAGACGGCATCTCTGAGAGTGCAGCTCTCCCTCAGCACTGCACTGAGAGTTTTCAAAAACCCCATTCGAACAATGATGTCAGCTTTCCGCCGGTACAGGAATGAGTTTCAACAGCAAGTAGCTGGTCTTCCAGTCAATATGTTTTTCTCAATCGTACCAGCAACATTCCCACGACATTTGCGTAAATGTTTGTGACCAATCGCCTTATTCGTAAGCCAATGTGCTTCATACTGCCTTGACGTTTTGACATGCATTGGAAGTAGGGTTAACAACTCTGTTTGGACATATTCCAGCAGGTTTCATCATGTGACCTCCTGCCTCCAACCATCCTACCCCTCCCCCCACACACACTATCGCCATTGGTCGCATGACACACCTGCCCTCGCAGTGCCCCGCCTTCCCACGCCAAGTGGAAAATGAACAGACTCTTCATTACCCGATTAGATCGAACAATCTTCACTGTTAGCCCTTTCCTCCCATCGCTGCTGTTTTTATAACTAATTTAAAAAAGTGCTCAAAGTCAATGAGAAAACTAATGCACCATTTTTTTTAAAGCCTCTCTGATTTTGCTCCCTGTTTGCCTGCCAGTGTCTTGGCGATTAATCTTTCGTTCCTGTAGACCCCAGGAGAATCCTGGAGGGTTTGCAAATGTCAAGAAGCTTCCTGATAATTCAAGTCTGCTCCCTTTGCCTGGTGCACAATCTGTTCATAGGTAAATACATATTAGTGCAGCAAGGTACCCACTGGGCACGCTGGCTTTTTACGATTCTTGGTACACAATAGTTACATGTATGCATGTGCGACAAAAATAAAGCATTTCTCTCAAGTTCTAATCTGGTAGCAATCTCGTTCGGTCGTAATACAGTACTAAAAGGGGTTTAAAAAAAACATCTCTATAACAATCACTTCGCTGACTTAACTCGAAACAAATATTGCAAAGTTTGGCTTGGGTTGTTTTCAAGGCTACATGTTGAAACTCTTACAAACAATCAGGTACAGGTTCATTCACTTTAATTCAGGCACCTGTACGTTGGGTGATTCAATATCATTTTATGACCCGGATGATAAAATCCAATTTTCCATCTGTAGCCTTATTGTTATGGTCAGGAGTTGAAAGTTTTTATAAGACGCATGGTTAGGAGGGGTTAATAGAATTGGCCTGATTATAATAGGTAATTTTATGAGTGAGTAGCAAAAGGAAATTGTTCACAGAAACTAGGGGTGGTGGTGGGGGGTTGGGGGAGGTGTGGGTGGGGGTGGGTGGGGGGGGGGCGGGAGGGGGTGGGGCTGATTTTCACCGAAAACTTTAGGCACTAAATAGGTAGCCAAGATTGTGTCTTAAGCTGAAACGTCGGTTTAGCCTGCGTTTAATGCAAGGCACCATCTTGGTAAAGGAGTTGAAGCCAGCGCTAGGAACTGCCGCCCAGAAGCTTGTTAGACAGTTGATTTCCATGGAGGGTGAGGTGGGCGAAGTGGCATCCTTACCCCCTGTGGGTACAGGACATCCCTCCTCCTCTCGACTTCCTCCACCAGGAACTCAGTGCTGCATCCAAGGACATGTGCACTCTCTCCCTTGGTCCCTGCGCCAGCTTGTAATGTGCCGCTGTGTGCTAGCCCAAAGGGGATCGGGCGGTTCCACTTTGCCGCCCAATCCCCACAATGGAAATCAAGGGATATGGGGATCAGGCAGAAAAGTGGAGTTGAGGTCAAAGATCAACCCTGATCTTACTGAATGGCGGAGCAGGCTCGAGGGGCCGTGCAGCCTACTGCTCCTACTTCTTATGTTCTTATGTTCTAAGTGGGTGCGAGGAGCCCACAAATATTGCTCCACAAAAATTGTGTCTAATCATTACTTGAGTGCAAAACCTGCAGGTTTCTGGTTCAGCACCTCCAGGCAAGTTCAAATTATGGTAAAAATTGTGAGCTAAATTCAGTCTTTCAAACAGACTAGTCTCATTACAACAGTGACTGTACTTCATAAAGTACTTCATTGGCTGTAAAGCGTTTGAGACATCTGGTGGTCGTGAAAGGGCTATATAAAGCCTGACGTCAGTAATGGGGAAATTGTTAGCCTGACATCAGTAGTGGGGAAAATGTTGGAATCAATTATTAAGGATGAAATAGCAGCGCATTTGGAAAGCAGTGACAGGATCGGTCCAAGTCAACATGGATTTGTGAAAGGGAAATCATGCTTGACAAATCTTCTGGAATTTTTTGAGGATGTAACCACTAGAGTGGACAAGGGAGAACCAGTGGATGTGGTGTATTTGGACTTTCAAAAGGCCTTTGACAAGGTCCCACACAAGAGATTGGTGTGCAAAATTAAAGCACATGGTATTGAGGGTAATGTACTGGCATGGATAGAGAATTGGTTGGCAGACCGGAAGCAGAGAGTCGGGATAAACGGGTCCTTTTCGGAATGGGAGGCAGTGACTAGTGGAGTGCCGCAGGGCTCAGTGCTGGGACCCCAGCTCTTTACAATATACATTAATGATTTGGATGCAGGAATTGAGTGTAATATCTCTAAGTTTGCAGATGACACTAAACTGGGTGGCAGTGTGAGCTGTGAGAAGGATGCTAAGAGGCTGCAGGGTGATTTGGACAGGTTAGGTGAGTGGGCAAATGCATGGCAGATGCAGTATAATGTGGATAAATGTGAGGTTATCCACTTTGGTGGCAAAAACACAAAGGCAGAATATTATCTGAATGGTGGAAGATTAGGAAAAGGGGAGGTGCAACGAGACCTGGGTGTCATGGTTCATCAGTCATTGAAAGTTGGCATGCAGGTATAACAGGCGGTGAAGTAGGCAAATGGCATGTTGGTCTTCATAGCTAGGGGATTTGAGTATAGGAGCAGGGAAGTCTTACTGTAGTTGTACAGGGCCTTGGTGAGGCCTCACCTGGAATATTGTGTTCAGTTTTGGACTCCCAATCTGAGGAAGACGTTCTTGCTATTGAGGGAGTGCAGCGAAGGTTCACCAGACTGATTCCAGGGATGACTGGACTGACATATGAGGAGAGACTGGATCAACTGGGCCTTTATACACTGGAGTTTAGAAGGATGAGAGGGGATCTCATAGAAACATATAATATTCTGATGGGACGGACAGGTTAGATGTGGGAAGAATGTTCCCGATGTTGGGGAAGTACAGAACCAGGGGACACAGTCTTAGGATAAGGGGTAGGCCATTTAGGACTGAGATGAGGAGAAACTTCTTCACTCAGAGAGTTGTTAACCTGTGGAATTCCCTGCCGCAGAGAGTCGTTGATGCCAGTTCATTGGATATATTCAAGAGGGAGTTAGATATGGCCCTTACGACTAAAGGGATCAAGGGGTATGGAGAGAAAGCAGGAAAGGAGTACTGAGGTGAATGATCATATTGAATAGTGGTGCAGGCTCGAAGGGCTGAATGGCCTACTCCTGCACCTATTTTCTATGTTTCTACGTTTCTATGTAAATGCAAGTCTTTCTTTCTGTTATTAGCACTGCACCCATTTCGCACCTGTTTTCACCCTTTGGCCAAACTTAACCCACTTGGTATTTAGATTCCTTTCTAAAATATCTGGATACCTGCAATTCGTTGTCAAGCATTTCAGGCTGCAGATTCATCCGACCAGATTCTGATAGCAGTATTTTCTTTGATGATGCTATGGTCAACCTCAGTCTAACCAAACCATGGTCTGGATCCCTGTGATTAAATATCTGGACCAGCAACCTCTGCAACCACAATCTGAGAGTTCCCATTCTCATTCCCTTCCTTTCTCACCTTTTTTCCTTCTGGTCCTCTAAATGCTTCCCCTTTCTTTGTGCTTCCATTCCCTCTTTGGTTCTTGAGTGTCAGCTGTGGCTCGGTGGGTAGCACACTTGCTTCTTGAGTCTGAAGGTTGTGGGTTCAAGTTCTACTCCAGGGACTTGAGCATACAAATCAAGGCTGAAATCCCTGAGCAGTGCTGAGGGAGTGCTGCACTGTTAGTAGGTGCCGTTTTTCAGGTGAGATGTTAAACCGAGGCCTTGACTGCCCTCTCAGGTGGGCATGAAAGATCCAATGGCGCTATTTTCAAGAAGGGCAGGGGAGTTATCCCTGGTGACCTGGCCAATCAATATTTAAAAAAAACCAGATTATCTTGTCATTATCACATTGCTTGTTGTGTGCAAATTGGCTGCTGTGTTTCCCACATTAGTATTTCATTGGCTGTAAAGTGCTCTGAGACGTCCGGTGGTTGTGAAAGATGCTATATAAAGGCAAGACTTTATTTTCTTTCTTTATCTTTTCGAAATTGAGATTCATCCGTCAGAAAAAATCTATATGCAATGAAGTATTGTTTATTGGGATGCTGTATTATACTGGAATGATGCCGAGCTATACTGCAACTGACATACAAGTTTGGAGGTGGTTGATCTGATCTGCACTAAATCGTTTTACGTTCCATCCAGTATTGTTTTCTCTCTATTGTAAAACAAATAAAATGACCAACAAAATGTTGATAAAACAGCTGTAGTTAACAATTGTTTCAATACATTATTTTATAAGTTTAACTAAAACAAAATAATACATTCGATGAGTCTGCACCTTGTTTCTAGTCTGGGTACAGTGTAATGTGAGCCTGATCAGCATGTTATGTGTAAAATGTGTTTACTCTAAATGTGTGCAGTCACCTAGTAAAATTGTAATGTGCACCGCAGAAAGAACATCACACCCCACTGACACACAATTGATAATCATTATCTCTCCTTTCCTGGGTAAGTATGTGGAATTCCTAAAAAAAAAGTTGCCCATTTTTGGCAAGTCTAACTCACTGTCTGATTTTGTTGGGCTGATGCTTTGCGTAGCTTGCAGTAAATCTGCTTGGCTGAACCTTGCTGTAAAAAATGATTTAGCTCCTTCAGCTTATATTGTCTCTCTCACACAAAATTGGCAACTGTGAAAAGCATATCAGTATGTTTTATGATCTATTAGCTTCTTTAAAAATCTGAGCAGCTTAAGACTTGTGAACACAAGCTAAGATCAGCTGGGGCATTGTATCAACCATGATAGCTCTTTTCCTTGTTAATCCAGCTCCCTACCCTATCTCCGTATTCATTAATACCTCTTCCCCCCAAATAAACATGTATTTTCCTTTTAAATACCCCGGTTAATTCTGTACCTGTGGCTTTCTCAGGCAGTCCATTCCACAACTCTGTGTGAAAATGCTTTTCCTGGATTTGCTTTTAACCTGCGTAGTTCTAATTTCAAGATTATGTTCCCTTTTTCTCAACTTTTCTACTAGAGGGAAAATTTGTTCTCAATTTACCCTGTCACTTCCCATCCTTATTCTAACCCTTCCATCAGCTCGCTCCTGAACCTCCGCATTTCTGTGGAAATTGACGCAAGATTGCCAACTAACTCATCATAATTCTGTCCCTGGATCCCCGATATCATCATAGTCTCTCATCACAGGAGTCCTTCTAGGATTTAAAACTGAACACAATATCCAAATAAGGTCTGACCTGCACTTTATTTAACTGCAGTAGTAATCCCTTGCTTTTAAAATCTTTGCTTTTTATGATGAAGCCTAGTGTTCGATTAGAATTTTTGATCGTTTGTTGCAACTACAGACTGCCTTTTAATAATTTATGTTTCGAAGCCCCTAAATCCCGTTGTTCACCTTTGTCCTCTTGATTAGCTCACCCACTGCCATTCTTCCATCTAAAGTGTAATACCTTACCTTACTACACTTATGTTAAAATGCATCTCTCGCTATTCTGCTCACTTGCTCAATGTACTAATGTGTCTTTGCAAATTTCTTCTCTCTTCTTCACAATTCACTGTACCTATCAGCTTATCACAATTTGCAAATTCGGATATATCCTCCTCCATATCTATCACTATCTATCTATCTCTATGATATAAATATATACACACACATACACACATATATGTGCATATATACAAAAGCAAAATACTAGTGATGCTGGAAATTGGAAATAAAAACAGAAAATGCTGGAAATACTCAGCAGGTCAGGCATCTGTGGAGAGCAAAACAGAGTTAACGTTTCAGGTTGTTAACTTTTCGTCAGAATATGCATAAATGTACACATATATATAAGTTCCTATCTCCACACATATAATGAAATTGCCTATGTAAACTTGTTATGCTGTAATGACACCCTCCAGTCAGTAGAGGCACTACCTCCTCTATTCACCACCTCAGTGGCTCCAGCAAACAACTTGATTCGGTTAATAATATCACACTGGCTAATCAGCTTATACCTTTCCAAGTGCTCACTGACTTTATCCCTGATCAGTATCAGCTGTAGCTCAGTGGGTAGCACACTTTCCCTCTGATATCAGAAGGTTGTGGGTTCAAGTCCAACTTAAGCATATAAATTTAGGCTGGCACTGTCTTTCAGGTATATGATATCAGATATTAAACTGAAGTCCTGTCTGCTCGATCAGGTGGATGCAAAATATCCAATGGCACTATTTTGAAAGAGAGCAGGGGAGTTATCCCTGGTGTCCCAGTCAATATTTATCCCTCAATCAACATAACAAAAACAGATTATCTGGTAATTATCAGTTTGCTGTGTGCAATGGCTGCTGTGTTACCCACATTACAACAGTGACTACACTTCAAATTGGCTGTAAAGTGTTTTGAGACGTCCGGTGGTCGTGAAAGACGCTATATAAAAGTAAGTCTTTCTTTCATTTTATTGTCACTGGGATTGCTCTGTTTTTTTGCCTCACCCAGAACATTACATGGCTGTGGGACGGTGTGTGGCCAAGAGGGGTGGCATAGGATGTATCTGGTCAAGATGCACCAAGCATCATGGGTGTGGGGCAGGCTTGTTGGACCAGTTGATCTATTCCTGTTTTGTCATTTTCGTATCTTTGAATGTTTGCAGTGGATTTTCAAAGTTTTTAATTAATTAAAACTCTCAGAGCTCTTAACGAAAGAAAGACTTGCATTTATATAGCCTCTTTCATGACCGCTGGTCGTCCCAAAGCGCTTTACAGCCAATAAAGTACTTTTGTTTTGAAGTGCAGTCACTGTTGTAAAGTAGGTATTTGTTACTTCCAGCTATGTTGGAAACACAATGGATGGAAAATCTCAGTTCCCCAGTAGTAAGGCATACTTAAAAAACCAACCTTACCGAGTACACTTGGGTTATATTTCCCGGGGATAAGGAGGTGAAGGGCTAATCTGATTGAGGTGTTTAAAATAATGAAAGAGTTGCCCGGGTAGTTAGGGAATGACACTTCCTTCTTCGTGGGGAATTTGGAACCAGAGGATATCATCTCAGGGTAAAATTGTAATCTAGCCTGCCCATTCGGAAACTGATGGGATCAGTTCGCCCACCCATCTTACACCCCGCCAGATTTTATTTTACATCGAAGAGAGTGAAAAGGAAAATCAGGCAGGGTGTAACATTCTTAGCCTGCTTGCTATTGGTGCCTAAAACCAATATACCAACCTTGTCCCGGGCGGGTTAGGTTAAAATGATTTCCTTAGCGCTAAAGGTTAACTGCTTAAAAGTGAATCCAGGAAAAACTGTTTGACACAAAGGGGTATAGAATGCATGGCCCCAGAAGGCCATAGATGGAAAGTCAATTGGGGTACTTGCAATCAAGATAATTATTTGGGAAGTAAGAGTATTAAGGGATGGTGGGGGTGGGGGGTGGGGGGTTAAGCAGGGAATTGCGATTAAAATGATAGCGTTGCCACAGCTAACAAAAATAGCACAACAGGGTCGATGGGCGTAATAACTTACCTCTGCTCCTATTTGACGTTAAAATGAGATCTCACCTGACTGTTTGTTTTTTTAAAACAGGTTAACTGGTCACCCATCTAATCGCTGCTGGTGCTCCAGTATTTGCCTACACAACAGGTCAGAAGGCCTATGGGGCATTTTGAATAATTGCCATGAGGCATTTTATAAATATAAGTCTTTCTTTCAAAACAAATTCTCAGTATTTGAGATTCTTCATTAAAAATGTTCTTAAAAATGCACTCATTTCTCTGCCAATTTTTCTCTCCTGATTTATGCTGGAGTTTGCCCTCTGAAATGGATGGAAAATATCCCATAGCACTGTTCAAAGAAGAGCAGGAGAATTCTCCCAGTGTCCTGGCCAGCATTTATCCCTCAGTCAACATTACTAAAACAGATTAATTGATCACTTACCTCATTGCTGTTTGTAGGAGTGTGGTGGGCACAGATTGGCTGCTGTATTTTCCTACATTACAACTGCGACCACACGTCAAAAGTACTTCATTGGTTGTGAAGCACTTTGAGACGCCCTGAGTACATTAAAGGCGCTCTATATGATGCAATGTTCTAATTGCTCTGTTGATTGCTGCCAGTCCACTTCCTGCTACACCTTCAAACCCTGTCCAATCCAAGCCTGATCCTCTCAGCCTGCTTGCTATTGCTACCTCATACTAATATATAGAGTTGCACAGGCTCGCCTATCATTATGCATTCATTGCTCTTGTGTTTCTGAAAATATCAATGGTTAAAACTATCCCACTCTCGCCTGAACAGCAGCACCTCTGACAATACACCACTTCCACGTACAGCACTAAGGTGACAGCCTAGATTAGATGCACATATCCTGGTGTGGGGTTTGAAGCAATGACCTTCTGACTCCAAGGCATTGAACCAAGCTGACATGTACATGATTTTTCCTTTGCTATTTACAGAAATTACTTCCATCACTGATTATCGAAGAAATATGCAGCACTGCAGAGCATCCAACAAGGGATTTAAAAACTGAGGGCCTGGGACGTTTTTTTTTTTAATTCTAAAATGTCTGGCTTTTGCTTTTGGCCCTGACCTTTTCTGTCTCGTTGTTATCTGCCTTTCTCAATCTCCCATTAGTTTTGGTATCTTTTTTTAAAAAGCACCATCTCTTTGAAACTAAATAAAGTATGAGCATTTATAAATTATTAAACGCCACAATTTGTTTAAGGAGAATCTTTGGGGAAAGCCAATGTGGTTTAAGCTGTTGAAGAGATCATTGCAGAATATGTCAAAATACTTTTCATCAGAATGGTGAAAAATAAACAAAATCCACTGAAATATATCCGTGCAAATGTCTTTTTTTAAATCAAAATGTTACATATTGAGGATAAATAAACTGCAAAAATTAGCTGTGGTAAGAATAAAAAATTGAAATAAACCAGAAAAATATTGAGTGACAGTCAGTAATTGTTATTCCATGCTTTCAGTGCGAGGTTAGTCATTATTATTAAAGCAGGCTCTTTAATCTGTAGTGAAAATGCCTTAAAGGGGAAATTAAAGTGTGCACTGTTAAAGAATCAGAAGTCTGATTGTTACCAACAATGAGGAAACAGCCTCCCATCAAATTGGTGTCAAGTTCGGAACAGTTCAGTTCTTCACTTCCCTCTCCTTTTGCTCAACCACAAAGCAAAACCTTGGCCCCGTTTTAAGTTTCCATTTTGTCTTCGCAAAAAGAGAGAAATTATTTCATCAGATTCTAGTAAAGATTGAATGTGCGTGTACCAAACTGAGCAGGTTTAGATAAGAAATTCAGAGTATTTCAGAATCTCTTGATCCTTGAACAATGTGGCAGAGGGTTAGAGCATCCAAAAATGCAGGCGTGAGGCAATTTTATCTGTTTCCCACTCACTACCCACAATCTGTAAATGCAAAGAGAGAATGTCTCCATTGTTAATGGCATCTTTTCAAAAGCTTTCTCTCTGGGTTATCTAATTATTTTGTATCCCTTAGTTGGGAGTGAAGGGCCTAATTAATTTCAGCCCACTGGCTAAAACTAAGACGCTTGCAGTAATAACAGAACATATTGACTTGACATTCTGTAAAAGGTCACGTTATTCCTTTGAGTGCTTGATCTTCTAATCTTTCAAAACGTGTTCATCTTCTCTGTGAGATTTCACCTGAAAAAATAATTTTTTGTAATTTTGTTAGGGACTTGAGCACAAAAACTTAGGCTGACACTCCAGTGCAGTGCTGAGGGAGTGCTGCACTGTCGGAGGTGAGGTCTTTAGAATGAGACGTTAAACCGAAGCCCCCTCTGCCCTATCAGGAGGAGGTGAAAGATCTCATGGCACTATTTCGAAGATGAGCAGGGGAGTTATCCCAGGTGTCCTGACCAATATTTATCCCTTAATCAACATAACAAAAACAGATTATTTGGTCATTATCAAATGTAACGCCCTTATTTAAAAAAAGTAGGTAGACAAAAAGCACAAACCTATAGACCAGTTAGCCTAACATCTGTGGTTGGGAAAATGTTGGAGTCCATTATTAAAGAAGCAATAGCAGGACATTTGGAAAAGCAAAATTCTTCTGTATATAGTCCACGTCTCTGAGCCATAGAGGAGGGTGGGTATCACTACTGCCCTGAAGACCATGAGTTTGGTGCTGGGTTTGAGGTCCTGGTCTTCAAATACTCTCTTCCTCAGGTGACTGAAGACTGCGCTGGCGCACTGAAGGTGATGTTGGAACTCGTCATCAATGTCTGCTCTTGCTGACAGTAGGCTCCCAAAGTATTGAAAATGGTCAGGTTGTCCAAGGCCTCATTGTGGATTTGTGCTCCTATCAGGCGGGGTTCCACATTGGGAGCAGTGTTTTGCAATTTGAGAGCTTATATAAATTACTGATTTAAAAGAAAAACAAAAGCAAAATACTCTAGATGCTGGAATCTGAAATAAAAACAGAAAGTGCTGGAAATCTCAGCAGGTCAGGCAGCATCTGTGGAGAGAGAAACAGAGTTAACGTTTCAGGTCGATGACCCCAGTCGTCGATGTGAAATGTTAACTTCCGCTGAGATTTCCAGCATTTGCTGATTTAAAAGTCCTGTAACATGAGTACAGTGGGAAGGAGTGAATTTATATTCCCTAGTCGTCTAGTCCATGAACACTGCCAGACAATTGGGGAGCTGAATCTGCAAACTCTGGTGATCTACTGGGAGGAGGAATGGATATATCTTTCCGAGTGATTTAGGAAAAGTGACAAGCCCGTGTGATCAGGACGATAACCTTTATCAGTAGCAAAGCAAAGAGTCAAAACGTGGAAAATCTCAAGCCTACAACTCCACTAAATAATCATATGGGTTGAAGATCTAGATCAGGGTGTTCCTGGGACTTTGCAGGGGCACACTAGGTATGTTGGAATGGGACCGGTGTCCACTAAAATCGAAGGAACCTTGTCAGAAATCTGGGCTCGGCTAATTTAAATAATGGTGGGGGGATGGGGCGAGAGTTCCACCAGCAGGGGACCAGATGGAGGAAGGGTGCAACTTCCACATCTAAAGGGCTGCATGCAGTTCAAGGGCTGAGAAGGCTGTTGGAGGAGGGACCGAAATGGCTGGTGCAACAGAAGGGAAAAGGCGAATATCTAGCTTCAGTGAGGCTGCTGTGGAAGTACTGCTGTCCCTAATTAGAGAAAAGAGGGATACGATATTTGGAGTACCAGGGAAGAGGCCATCACATGCAGCATGCACAATGCCGCGGGAGCCGTTAGTACCCTCCCCCCACCCACCCCCGGGTGAAAAGTGTTGCCCCCCCCATTAGCGCCTCACGGAGGCACTAACGGGCATTGCAAAAAGGGGCAATTTCTACCCCTTAACGTCCTAACTAGGTCAGAAAAGGTAAGTGTGTTTTCAGATGAATAGCAGGACAGATAACTGAATCAGAGAGATGCACGTGGGTGTTACTTAGCACAATAGGGCATATTATGTTCCCCGTTCCAGATGCAAAGGCACTTGTCAAGTGGCTCGCGTCCTGAAATGCATGTTGACACATTGAAGTCCGTCATACTAGCTCCTAGCTCCTTTTCACCAGCATTACTACAATACATTCCACAAATCCTGACTGATTGTGACTGCTGGATCTGGAGACTGTAGCAAGCATTTAACACAATGCATTTCACTTGCAGGAGTAAAGAGAACTAAAATGGATTTTAGTTTTCTCTTTCATAACAAAGAAAGAACTTGCATATGTATAGCACTTTTCACAACCTCAGGATGTTCCAAAGCATTTTACAGCCAATTAAATACTTTTGAAGAGTAGTCACTGCTGTAATGTGGAGAAACGTGGTAGCCAATTTGCGCACAGCAAGCTCCCACAAGCAAGAATGAGACGATGACCAGATAATCTGTTTTAATGATGTTGGTTGAGGGATAAATATTGTCGAGGACACTGGGAGAACCTTTTGCTCTCATTCGAATAGTGCCATGGGAGCTTTTACGTCCACCTGAGAGGGAGCAGACAGGGCCTCGGTTTAATGTCTCATCTGAAAGACGGCACCTTCGACAGTGCAGCACTCCCTCAGTACTGCGAGTAAGTGTCAGCTTAGATTTATGCGCTGAAGTCTCTGGAGTGGGTTTTGAACCCACGCCATTCTCAATCCAAGGCGAGGCTGTTACCACAAAAATCTGACACAAAAGCAAAAACACCATCAATCCACAGTCTAATTATATTTTACTGGACAAATCTCATCTTTACAGTGCCATCGCTCTGTATCGTTGGTAATTTTGGTAATTGGCTCTTGGAAGTCAGCCTGGTAACAGAAAACAGCTGTGCCTTCATCTCTTTACTTAGAACTGTACAGCAATGGCCCGTTTCTAGGTTACTGCAATATCATTTGCTTGATTGACCTGGACGTTAAAATGTTGTGATCAGAAAACATTTGTTCACTGTGCATCTCACTCTGGAAAAATGACATTTTGTAACGAGCAAATGTATTTTACTCCCTTTGCATCGGAACTCCAGCATCAGTTTTGGAACGTTGATATTTGCTAGGGACAGACAATGCAATGGGAATAGTGACATCACGTTCTGCACTTGTGAACTTAATTGGAAAATATTTGGAAGGCAATAAATTTACTGGTTGATGTTAAAAAAAATTGTAGACCAAAGGACAAAGAAAGATGTGCAGATAAAAAATGGACTGAACAGTTCTATAATCAGATGTATCAGCTAAAATATTCTTTATTGTTCTTTAGTCAATATTTAAGTATGAAATTACTTCATAACTGTCTGTTTAGAAAGAACGACCTTCAATATACAATAACACCGGACATCCCAAAGTGTTCAACTCTTGTGATAGCACTTCCAAATCAAATCATTGATTGTGAAACATAAAGAAAAAGAAAGAAAGACTTGCATTTATATAGCGCCTTTCTTGACTATCAGATGTCTTAAAGTGCTTTACAGCCAATTAAGTACTTTTTGGAGTGTAGTCACTGTTGTAATGTAGAAACGTGACCGCCAACTTGCGCACAGCAAGCTCCCACTAACAGCAATGTGATAAGAACATAAGACCATAAGAACATAAGAAATAGGAACGGGAGTAGGCCTGCTCCGCCATTCAATAAGATCATGGCTGATCTGATCACGGACTCAGCTCCATTTCCCTGCCCGCTCCCCATAACCCCTTATCACCTTATCGCTTAAGAAACTGTCTATATTTGTCTTAACTTTATTCAATGTCCAAGCTTCCACAGCTCTCTGAGGCAGCGAATTCCACAGATTTACAACTCTCTGAGAGAAGAAATTTCTTCTCATCTCCATTTTAAATGGGTGGCCCCTTATTCTACAATCGGGCCCTCTAGTTCTAGTCTCCACCATCAGTGGAAATATCGTCTCTGCATCCACCTTGTCAAGCTCCCTCACAATTTTATACGTTTCAATAAGATCACCTCTCATTCTTCTGAATTCCAATGAGTATAGGCCCAACCTACTCAACCTTTCCTCATAAGTCAACCCCCTCATCTCCGGAATCAACCTAGTGAACCTTCTCTGAACACCCTCCAAAACAAGTATATTCTTTTGTCAATATGGAAAGCAAAACTGCACGCAGTATTCCAGGTGTGGCCTCACCAATACGCTGTATAGCTGTAGCAAGATTTCCCTGCTTTTAGACTCCATCCCCTATGCAATAAAGGCCAAGATTCCATTGGCCTTCCTGATCACTTGCTGTACCTGCATGCTATCCTTTTCTGTTTCATGCACAAGTACCCCCAGGTCCCACTGTACTGCAGCACTTTGCAATCTTTCTCCATTTAAATAATAACTTGCTCTTTGATTTTTTTTCTGCCAAAGTGCATGACCTCACACTTTCCAACATTATACTCCATCTGCCAAATTTTTGCCCACCCACTTAGCCTGTCTATGTCCTTTTGCAGATTTTTTGTGTCCTCCTCACACATTGCTTTTCCTCCCATCTTTGTATCGTTAGCAAACTTGGCTACGTTACACTCAGTCCCTTCTCCCAAGTCGTTAATATAGATTGTAAATAGTTGGGGTCCCAGCACTGATCCCTGAGGCACCCCATTAGTTACTGGTTGCCAACCAGAGAATGAACCATTTATCCCGACTCTCTGTTTTCTATTAGTTAGCCAATCCTCTATCCATGCTAATATATTACCCCCAACCCCGTGAACATTTATCTTGTGCAGTAACCTTTTATGTGGCATCTTGTCAAATGCCTTCTGGAAGTCCAAATACACCACATCCACTGGTTCCCCTTTATCCACCCTGTTTGTTACATCCTCAAAGAATTCCAGCAAATTTGTCAAACATGACTTCCCCTTCATAAATCCATGCTGACTCTGCCTGACCGAATTTTGCTTTTCCAAACGTCCTGCTACTGCTTCTTTAATAATGGACTCCATCATTTTCCCAACCACAGATGTTAGGCTAACTGGTCTATAGTTTCCTGCTTTTTGTCTGTCTCCTTTTTTAAATAGGTGTGTTACATTTGGTAATGACCAGATAATCTGTTTTTTTTATGTTGATTGAGGGATAAATATTGGTCAGGACACCTGGGATAACTCCCCTGCTCTTCTTCGAAATAGTACCATGGGATATTTCACATCTACCTGATAGGGCAGACAGGGTCTCGGTTTAATGTCTCATCCTAAAGACTTCCTCAGCACTGCACTGGAGTGTCAGCCTAGATTTTTGTGCTCAAGTCCCTAACAAAATTACAGAAAATTATTTTTCCAGGTGAAAACTCACTGAGTAGATGAACAAATTTTGAAAGATTAGAAGATCAAGCACTCAAAGGAATAACGTGACCTTTTACAGAATGTCAAGTCAATATGTTCTGCTATTACTGCAGGCTTCTTAATTTGAGCCATTGATATTTTCAGAAACACAAAAACAATGAATGCATAATGATAGGCGAGCCTGTGCAACTCTATATATTAGTAGATTGAGTAGACTGGGTCTTTAGTCGTTGGAGTTCAGAAGGATGAGGGGTGATCTTATAGAAACATTTAAAATCATGAAAGGGATAGACAAGATAGAGGCAGAGAGGTTGTTTCCACTGATAGGGGAGACTAGAACTAGGGAGCACAGCCTCAAAATACGGGGGAGCCAATTTAAAACCGAGTTGAGAAGGAATTTCTTCTCCCAGAGGGTTGTGAATCTGTGGAATTCTCTGCCCAAGGAAGCAGTTGAGGCTAGCTCATTGAATGTATTCAAATCACAGATAGATAGATTTTTAACCAATAAGGGTATTAAGGGTTATGGGGAGCGGGCAGGTAAATGGAGCTGAGTCCACGGCCAGATCAGCCATGATCTTGTTGAATGGCGGAGCAGGCTCGAGGGGCTAGATGACCTACTCCTGTTCCTAATTCTTATGTTCTTATGTTCTTATGTTCTTATGAGGCAACAATAGCAAGCAGGCTGAGAGGATCAGGCTTGGATTGGACAGGGTTTCAAGGAGTAGCATGAAGTGGTCTGGCAGCAATCAACAGAGCAATTAGAACGTTGCATCATATAGAGTGCCTTTAATGTACTCAGGGCGTCTCAAAGTGCTTCACAACCAATGAAGTACTTTTGACGCGTGGTCACAGTTGTAATGTAGGGAACTACAGCAGCCAATCTGTGCCCAGCACGCTCCTCCAACCAGCAATGAGGTAAGTGATCAGATAATCTGCTTTAGTGATGTTATGATAAATGCTGGCCAGGACACTGGGAAAATTCTCCTGCTCTTCTTTGAACAGAGCTATGGGATATTTTCCATCCATTTCAGAGGGCAAACTCCAGCATAAATCAGGAGAGAAAATTTGGCAGAGAAATTAGTGCATTTTTAAGAACATTTTTAATGAAGAATCTCAAATACTGAGAATTTTTTTTGAAAGAAAGAATTATATTTATAAAATGCCTCATGGCATTTATTCAAAGTGCCTCAAAGGCCTTCTGACCCAATGAAGTACAGTATCTGTTGTTGTGTAGGCAAATACTGGAGCAATATTGTGCACAGAAAGATCCCACAAGCAGCGATGAGATGGGTGACCAGTTAACCTATTTAAAAAACAAACAGCCAGGTGAGACCTCATTTTAAAGTCTCATAGGAGCAGAAGTACGTTCTTACACCCATCGACCCTGTTGTGCTATTTTTGTTAGCTGTGGCAACTCTATCATTTTAATCGTAATTCCCTGTTTCCCCCACTGCCCCCCCCCCCCCACCATCCCTTAATACTCTTACTTCCCAAATAATTATCTTGATTGCAAGTACCCCAATTGACTTTCCATCTATGGTCTTCTGGGGCCACGCATTCTATACCTCTTTGTCTCAAATGTTTTTTCCTGGATTCACTTTTAAGCAGTTAACCTTTAACACTAAGGAAATCATTTTAACCTAACCCGCCCGGGACAAGGTTGGTATATTGGTTATAGGCACCAATAGCAAGCAGGCTAAGAATGTTACACCCTGACTGGTTTTCCTTTTCATTCTCTTCGATGTAAAATAAAATCTGGCGGGGTGTAAGATGGGTGGGCGAACTCAATCCATTAGTTTCCGAATGGGCAGGCTAGATTATAATTTTACCCTGAGATGATATCCTCTGGTTCCACATTCCCCACGAAGAAGGAAGTGTCTTTCCCTGTCTACCCGGGCAACTCTTTCATTATTTTAAACACCTCAATCAGATTAGCCCTTCACTTCCTTATCCCCGGGAAATATAACCCAAGTGTACTCGGTAAGGTTGGTATTTTATGTATGCCCTACTACTGGGGAACTGAGATTTTCCGTCCATTGTGTTTCCAACATAGCTGGAAGTAACAAATACCTACTTTACAACAGTGACTGCACTTCAAAACAAAAGTACTTTATTGGCTGTAAAGTGCTTTGGGACGACCAGCGTCATGAAAGAGGCTATATAAATGCAAGTCTTTCTTTAAGAATTCGGAGAGTTTTAATACATTAAAAATTCTGAAAATACACTGCGAACATACAAAGATACGAAAATGACAAACAGGAATAGATCAACTGGTCCATCAAGCCTGCCCCACACCCATGATGCTTGGTACATCTTGACCAGACACTTCCTACGCCCCCGCTCCCCCCCCCCCCCCTTGAGCACACACCGTCCCACAGCCATGTAATGTTCTGGGTGAGGCAAAAAAAACAGAGCAATCCCAGTGACAATAAAATGAAAGAAAGACTTACTTTTATATAGCGTCTTTCACAACCACCGGACGTCTCAAAACACTTTACAGCCAATTTGAAGTGTAGTCACTGTTGTAATGTGTGTAACACAGCAGCCAACTTGCTCACAGCAAACTGCCACAAACAGCAATGTGATAATGACCAGATAATCTGTTTTTGTTATGTTGATTGAGGGATAAATATTGACTGGTACACCAGGGATAACTCCCCTGCTCTTCTTTGAAATAGGGCCATGGGTTCTTTTACATCCACCCGAGAGAGCAGACAGGGCCTCGGTTTAACGTTTCATCCGAAAGACGGCACCTCCAACAGTGCAGCACACCCTCAACACTGCATTGGAGTTATGTGCTCAAGTCTCTGGAGTGGGACTTAAACCCACAACCTTCTGACCCAGAGGCAAGTGTGCTACCCACTGAGCCACAGCTGACATAAGGAAACAAATATTCTCGAAAATCCCTCTCTGACCCTCTCAGGTGATCAAAACCAGTCCAGCGGATCACATGGACCAAGTGTTACCTACAGATTCAGTCATTGGGCTCAATTTTCCTCTTTTATCTGCGCTACTTTTTTGGGCGTAAATTAAAATATCCAAGTTACCCCAAAGATTATGCGCCAGCGTAACTCAGTGTGTTACGTTTTTTTAGGTTTGTATTTTTCTGTGTCATAGACCTGAAGTCTGCGCCAGTTTTTCACATTTAAGCAAGTTTGGCCAATTTACATTTTTCCTATGATGGTGTATGTGACCACTCCCAAAAAGCCTTCTGGGCATTTAAGAAAAACCAGCACACATTAAAAAATTGGCGCAGAAAGACGCCATTGTTTTTAGGCAAAGTTTTGAAGGGAGTCAAGAAAACAAAGAATATACATCATGAAGCTTAATTGTTTTCAAAGTCAAAAGGAAGAAAATGGAAGTTAATGCATCTCGGGAGCCCCTGTGTCTGGGCGAGGGAGCGATTTGACCAGCCGACCTTTTGAGCCCATTGAGGAGACATTTGGTGGTGGCATGGTACTTTGAAAAATTTCAAAAATTAAAGAATTGCATTAGACTTAGTTTTTTTATTGAATGTCTAGCTTCCCGTTCTAAGCAAGCCTATTGTGCATGTGCAGATCAGGTTGTGGTCCATACTAGGGCGTCGATTTTGGGGAGAGAGAGATAAGAAGTTGTGAGGGTTTTATCCTGCTGTTTTGAGCTTCTTGAAAAGCTACAATTAAATTATGGGGGCAATACTGACAATGCCATACCTCGTGCAAGGCTTCTGCATGATTGTACATGCAGAGGAGAAGATTGATTAGACATCATCGCATGAAGAACCTCAGATCATGTAGGACGATGGGCAGGAGGCCTTACGCACATCAGGTATATTGAGACAGGTGTTCATACCTGCACCTGAGTGATGCAGGCTGTGAGAGAAGGCAGCGTTTCATCAAATAAATTGTAACCGAGATCTGTGAGTTAATAAAGGCAGACCTGCAACCTAGAAGCGTCAGGAAGATTGCTTTGTCAGTTGAAGTGAATGTTACAGCTGCACTTTCATTTAATGCATCTGGATCATTCCAGGCCACAACTGGGGATATGTGCACCATTTCTCAACATGCAACACATATTTGCATTCGGCAGGTGACTGCTGCACTATATGCCTGGAGGAATGACTACATAAAGTTCCCCATGACTGCCCAGGCAATATGTGAAAGGGCTGTGGGCCTCTCCAAGATTGCTAGCTTCCCAAAGATACAGGGCTGCATTGATTGTACCCACATCGCCTTTGGAGGATTCCGAGATATACTGGAACAGAAAAGACTTCCACTCCATGAATAAGCAGCTCGTCTGTGACAACATGGTTATGCCCCCTATGGCAAAGGGTATGGCCTCACCAACTGGCTCATGACGCCCCTACACATAACCCGGATGGAAGCTGAGCGGGAATACAACATGTCGTACAGCATAATAGAGAGGACCATTGGCATCTTGAAACAGCGTTTCTGATGCCTGGACCATTACGGAGGCTACTTGCTATACTCCTCTGAGATTGTCGGTCAGTTCACTGTTGTGTGCTGCATGCTGCACAACTTAGCCATCATGAGGCAGCAGCAGCTCAAGTAAGACCCACCTCAGGTAAGAGCGGCTGATGATGAGGAGGAAGATGCAGATGACGAGGAGGAAGAGGAGGACGAGGAAGCCATGCAACTATCTGAACCCGGAGCACGATGGCGGAGGAGGGCAGGCCATCGTGCCCCTTTAACGATTGCGCAAGCCTTGTGCCAGCAGTTCATCTGTGAACGCTTTGCTGCCTGAAGGCTCAGCGACAACTATTCCACATGGACCATGTTTACTGTTTGGACCTGTTCCATAATGTTGTGTTGTGTTAATGGAACAAATAATGTAAATGATTCTTCTTTACTTCAAACTTTGTGTTAATAATGGAATAAATAAACAAAATGATTCAATAATAATTAAAATTATATTTTATTCAAAAGTTTAACACTTGTTTGTACTTAACTTATCTTCAATAAAAATATTCTTGTATCAAACTCTAAAGTTTTAAGTTAAGGTCACTCACAAACTTTAAGATCACTTACAAACTTTTAAACTTGTGAATTTACATCACTTACAAAAAATGTTTAATTTGAGAACAGCTACAACAGTAATAACAATAATAATAACAACAACAACCACAACAGCAGCAAAGAAAGGCTGCACCTATCTCTCGTCCTCCTTGCTAGGTGTTGGTGACTCCACCCCTGCCCGCAGGCGGTGGAGCAGCATTTCTCGGGTTGGTACCAAACTCATTCTTTTGAGCATCTCGGGTAATACGCACTTCTTGATGGGGGGGCATGGGGCAGGCGGTAATGTGGAAGGCCCGGCTTGGGCCTCTTCAGAGCCTGGTCTGGGGATTGGAGTGGGAGTGACAGTTGATTCCGTCAATGGCCGTGGGGACTGGGAGTGTTCCCTTATTGCAGCAGCTAACTCCGACATTCCCTCCCTCATGTTCACTGACTGTATTAACTACCTGCAACATTCCCTCTCTCATATGCCCGGACAGTGTTCAAATTTCTTGTGAGAGTGTTGTTACTTCTCCCTATAGTCCCGATACCTCATCACCTACACCACTGATAATGTCCAGGAGTGATCGCGTAAGGTCAATGCTCTCTGCACTCATTGCCATCTGAACCACATCTGTTAGATCCTGCACCTCAGGTCAGCGCTGTCGAGCTCTCATTCCCCTTCTCACCCTGGGTATGGCTCACTGCATTCCACTGGGACCTGCAGCCTCGGATGGTGGGGCCCCGGGTGTGCTTGCTGCACCCCACTGAAACCCGCAACCTCGGACAGTGCGAAACCAGGAACTGTCTCAACACTCGTACCACTCAGGAATGGGTACTTCAATGGGCGGCACCTGCACCTCCTCCAGGTGAGTACAACAATGGGGGCTTTATCCTTCCCCTCCCCCTCCACTTGCCCCTCTCCCTCCCCTTCACCCCCCCCGCTCTTGGTCTGGAAGGTGGGTTTGGAAGATGTTCTCCTCTTCAGGCTCGTCCGTGCCTGAATCTTCTTCTGCATCGTCAGGGTTGGTCTCAAGTTCTGCAAAATATAACCAAACAGACAAATGGTTAGCTGCAGAGGAGGGGGCAGGGTGGGTGGCATGAATAGGCTCACACAGCGCAGGAAGCAGGCTGATTTGAAGGACCACAATGAATGATAGCACATTGCATCAACCGGAGCGTAGCTGACGGAGACATCCCCATGAACTGAAGCATGGCTAGCCCGGGCAGTACTTTACTTTTATCAAACCCAGACTGTGGAATTGACAGGACTTACCCTCTCCCTCGAGTGTGGGCCCAGCTAGTGCACTGGTGGTTGCTTTTCTCCAGGCAGGACCCATCAAAGCAGCGACCCTCTCTTCCAAGGGTGTCAGTGGATGCAGATTTGCCGGGCCTCCTCCTGTTCAAGTTCTTTCACTTTTGTTGTGTGCCACCTTCCTCTGCAAAGATGAAAATATAACTTTTTAGAGAGGGCGTCTTTCTGCTGGGTGGGACATACAGATATTCACATTTACAATTGCAATTGTATTGAATAAATAAAAATATTCCTTACACTAACTATTTGACCAAGATCCAGCCACTTCTTTTTGCACTGACCTCCAGATCTCGGGGTGGTCACCATTGCACAGTAATCTTCTGCAAGTTGGTTCCAGCCTTTCTTCATTTCTTTTGATGGAACTTTTATGTGATCTCTGCTGGTGTCCAGCTCACGCCATCTGGTCTCAATCACAGTAACCAGTGCCTCCACTGCATCCTGTAAGAAATTCTTGGTCCTTGAGCCGCGTTGCATCTTGTATTGCAGCTCCCGTTTTTCTAATGAGAATTAAAGTTCTCACACACAACTAGCTCTTTAAAAATGGCCAAATGCAGACCGAGAGCTGTACTGGGCATGCGTGCCCATAGCAATCACGTCAAAAACGTCCTTTATTTTCCCGCTCATGCGCAGAAGGGGCGGCATCGTTTTTTCGGTGCAGACATTAGGCTCCACCTCCGAGGCTACAGGACAGGCTGCACGGCGTCAATTTCAAAAAATAGAACGGGGAAACTTGGTACTTTTTTTTGGCGTAGTTGGGACCAAGAAAAACTGGCATAACTCTGGCAATACACCAATAAACGGCATTGGGGAAAATTGAGCCCTATGTCTTTTCCTCCTTGATGGTCCGCTGCACTACTGACCTTACCTTTTCACCTCAGTTTGTTAACAAGGAAAAATTCTTTCTCTCTGTCTGCTCTGTTTACCAAAGCCGTCAAAATTTGCCGAACACTTTTGTACAAAGAAGACTAACTAATGTTAGAACTGACGGATAGAATATAGAGCATATATTGAGTCTCTTTGCCGCGAACACGCGGAAGCCAAGCACAAAAAGTGCAAGGAGCATACAACAGATCAAGCACCTCATCCACCCATCCCTTATTAGGCTCCACCCCCCCCGAAGCTAAAGGTCAGGCTGCGCGGTGCCAGTTTTAAAAATTGAAAAAGGGGAAACATTCAAGTTATTTTTTTGGAGAAGGCGGGACCAAAAGAAATTGGCGTAACTCTTGAAATATGCCAAAAAACGGCATTGGGGAAAGTTGATATCATTATGTTTATGTTGCAAGAAACTACTGAAGCTTTCTGAAGCTACTTTTTATTATCACATATGACAGTCAGGCTCCTGACTGTGAATAGAATTGACAAACACGTTGATAATTCACAAAAAATCTGTAAAGGGACATAGACAGGCTAAGTGAGTGGGCAAAGATTTGGCAGATGGACTATAATGTGGGAAAATGTGAAGTTATCCACTTTGGTAGAAATAATAGAAAAGCAAATTATAATTTAAATGGAGAAAAATTCCAAAATGCTGCAGTACAGAGAGACCTGGGGGTCCTTATGCAAGAAACACAAAAAGTTAGCATGCAGGTACAGCAAGTAATCAGGAAGGCAAATGTAATGTTGGTCTTTATTGCAAGGGGGATAGAGTATAAAAGCAGAGAAGTCCTGCTACAACTGTACAGGGTATTGGCGAGGCCACACCTGGAGTACTGAGTACAGTTTTGGTCACCGTATTTAAGGAAGGATATACTTGCATTGGAGGCTGTTCAGAGAAGGTTCACTTGGTCGATTCCGGAGATGAAGGGGTTGACTTATGAGGATAGGTTGAGTAGGTTGGGCCTATACATATTGGAGTTCAGAAGAATGAGAGGTGATCTTATTGAAACTTATAAGATAATGAGGGGGATGCAGAGAGGATATTTCCACTCATGGGGGAAACTAAAACTAGGGGACATAGGGCTCAATTTTCCCCAAAGCATTTTTTTGGTGTACTTGAATAGTTACGCACGATTTTTTGGGGCCTAAGTATGCCAGAAAACAATATTCTAAGTTTCCCCGTTGGATTTCTTCATTTTGGTCTGGCGTAACCCGACCTTTAGTTTTGGGGGTGGAGCCTTGATCTGTGCCAAAAAAGATCGGGTTGCCTTGGTAACCAAGGACACAATGCGAGCTGAGGCTGCAAAGTGAAGCAGAGAGCCACATCCCAACACATTAAAAGAATTGAAAAACACATAGCAGCAACTTACCTCCAACCCCACCCAAAGGTCCCATTCTCGGTCCCCTATTCGGTTCTCGAATGTTCGCGAATATTTTTTCTCTCTCTCTCTCTCTCTCTCTCTCTCTCTTGGACAGCCTTGTGTGTGTGTGTGAACCGGGGATCGAGAATGGGACTGGACAGTCTTCGGGCGAGGTTGGAGGTAAGTTGTTGCTATGTATTTTTCAATTCTTTCAGTGTTTTCGGGCATCTGCTGCGCCAATTTCCTTACCTGCGCCGATTTCCTTAACTCTCCGCAAGGTTTTTCTGGAGAGGCCACATACTCTGGCCTAAGCAGAAATAGAGTAACTATCAGCTGGTCAAACTTCCCTAAATGGCCAGAATTGGCGTAGGTGGCTGGTTACACCCCCTTTAGCTGAAAAAAAACAGGACCTAAAAAAATCGTAACTGAGTTACTCTGGTGCAAATTGTTTGGGGAGACTGTGGTTTGTCAACTTAGGCCAAAAAGAGCAGCCTGCTCCAAAAAAAACAGCGCAAATCACTGGGGAAAATTGAGCCCTATCTCAGAATAAGGGACCGCCCATTTAAAACTGAGATGAGGAGAAATTTCTTCTCTCAGAGGGTTGTAAATCGATGGAATTCTCTGCCCCGGAGAGCTGTGGAGGCTGGGTCATTGAATATATTGAAGGCGGAGATAGACAGATTTTTGAGCGATAAAGGAATAAAGGGTTATGGGGAGCGGGCAGGGAAGTGGAGCTGAGTCCATGATCAGATCAGCCATGGGCCCTGAAATTTTGTTTTGGCCTTCCCGCGGGCATTTTAGAGAAAAAACTACACACCTACCTTAAGCTGCTGCACATTTTCGACTTTCCTGACTGCAGTGACAGCACATGCATGTCGAAGTGTGTGCAGCCTACTGCTGGAGTCACATAGCTCTGGGCAGCCAATCAGGTTAAGTATCATAGTAATAGGAGTTCTGCAGGGTTCTAAATTCCTATTACTATGATTGTGATAAGAGTCCGAAACGCCCAAAACACAGCCCCAAACCCCCAAAACACTAAAAAAAAGAAAATAATGACACTACATTCATTTAAATTAAAGTTATTAATGTCTTAAAAAAAGTAATTCCCGATTTAAAAAAAAATGTTTTTTAAAATAAACTTACCGTTGTGGGGAGGGTTTTTAATGATAAAATATGTTTTAATAACTTTATTTTTATATGTTTTTTAAAACACTTGCGCCTGTAAAAGTCGGCTATGCGCCTGCTTTTTCAGGCGCAAGATTTTTGAGGACATTTGTAAGCGTAAATATCGGAAATTTCCACTTACAAGTGTACTCGCTCCCGAGGTGCAGCCATCTGTCCAGCCAGAAACTTGACAGATTGGAAATGTCGGTTTCCAGCGCAATGGCGCATTGCGCGCTGGAACCGGCATTTCCGATGCCTTCCCGGGTCCGTAGGAACTCCGTACGGATCCGGGGAGGTCGGAATTGTTGGCCTATATGATATTAAATGGCGGAGCAGGCTCGAGGGGCCAAATGGCCTACTTCTGCTCCTCTTTCTTATGTTCTTATGTTTCCAAATCCTACATCTATGTTTTGGAATTTATGTTGCTTATTTTTAGATCTTTTGCTAAATTATTCCGAAACATATCAAACCGAATCTTCCCACAGTTGATGCTGAGCTAGAAGGTACACTCTACAAAAGTCACAGCCGAGCTTGTCTGGCCTTGTGCCCTTCATGATGCAGCCAATATAATTTGCATTGACAAAAACCCAGAATCTAAGCTATGCCTTCGACTTACTTGACTATAGTATATGCAGGAATGGGCTAATGAAAATGAAAGTGGAAGCTCCACTGGACCTACGTTATGAAGATGTACCCAAACTCTATGAGGAGTTCAGAGTATAAGATGCCGATAAATAGTCCAGTTGCAGCTACAGTTTGTTCAGTTTAACTAGGAACATGAGAACTGTGTATTAGCACAACTGCTGGGAGCTGAAAGAGAAATTAGTCTGTGGATAGCTAACTACAGTTCTACTCTGATCTGAAATGATACATAATGCGCCAAACAAAAGTGTCAACAATGAGCATTTCCTGGGGGGGGATGAGGCAAGCTGCCTGAACCTTTTAGAATAGAAATTTCACACCTTCATCACTGTTGCAAACTGTACTTTTCTACACGTAGGATTTCTTTTCCCCAAAACTAAAATAAGGTATCAAATATTGGGTATACTTGCTACTCAGGTTATGACAAGTCTATGTCCTGTTGCACTTCCACATTTAAAACGGAGAGGAGAAGGAATTTCTTCTCTCAGAGGGTCGTGAATCTTTAGAATTCTTTACCCCAGAGAGCTGTTGAAGCTGGGTCATTGAATGTATTTAAGGTTTTTTGAACGACAGGAGAGTCAAGGGTTATGGGGAGCGGGCCAGGAAAGTGGAGTTGAGGCCAAGATCACATCAGCCATGATCTTATTGAATGGCGGAGCAGGCTCGAGGCCTACTCCTGCTCCTATTTCTTATGTTCTTATGACGTTGCTTGTGGGATCTTGCTGGGTGCAAATTGGCAGCTACGTTCGCCAACAAAGCAACAGTGGCTACACTTCAAAAGCCATTTATTGGCTGTGGATCGCTTTGCGATGTCCTGAGGACGCAAAAGACACAATATAAATGCAAGGTCTTTCTTCATTTCTAGGTTGGTGTGTCCGCACCTTAGACAGGTCAGCACGAGGATTCAAGAGGTGGAGTAAGGATGCGCTTTGTGGGGAAGGAACTCAGAACTGACATCAAAGCTGCCTGTGATTTTAACATACTTTGCACTCCATTTACAGGTGTTAGCAATAGTGCTGTTTAACTGGGAACTTAGACTCTACAGCACAGAAACAGGCCGTGCCGATGTTTATAATCCTCATGAGCCTCCTCTCGCTCTAGTAACCTTTTCCCACCCCGCCCCCATTTTCCTCTGTTCCCTTCTGCCTCATGTATGTTACCTGAGTGAGCAGTACTGTCGGCTTCTGCCACCTTGGCTCAGGGACTCTACCCTCTGTCGTGGAACGGAAGCTTGGATTAAGAAATAGGATAGATTTTAGTTTTGTTTGAGCAATTAAATCGAATGGTTTGTCTACAATCCTTATCATTTTGCGGGCTTTATTATGAACATTCAGCAATGAACTGTGTTCTAGCTAGGAGGTCGTAAGGGCACTCATGAATGATCGGATTAAGACAAAGGTCCTCCACCAGCCTGTCCTCGCCGCACAGCACTGCCCCCCAGTCATCAAGATCCACGGTGCGGCCCTGGACAATGTGGCCCATTTCCCATACTTTGGGAGCCCCTTCCCAACAAGAGCAGACATTGATGACGAGATTCAACACCGCCTCCAGTTCGCCAGTGCAACCTTCGGCCATCTGAGGAAAAGAATGTTTGAAGACCAGGCCCTCAAATCTGCCACCAAGCTCATGGTCTACAGGGATGTAGTAATACCCGCCCTCCTGTATGGCTCAGAAACGTGGACCATGTACAGCAGACACCTCAAGTCGCTGGAGAAATACCACTAACGACGTCTCCGCAAGATCCTGCAAATCCCCTGGGTGGACATTTGCACCAACATTAGCATCCTCGACCAGACCAACATCCCCAGCATTGAAGCACTGACCACACTCGATCAGCTCTGCTGGGCAGGCCACATAGTTCGCATGCCAGACACGAGACTCCCAAAGCAAGCGCTCTACTCGGAACTCCTTCATGGCAAACGAGCCAAAGGTGGGCAGCGGAAACGTTACAAGGACACCCTCAAAGCCTCCCTGATAAAGTGCAACATCCCCATTGACACCTGGGAATCCCTGGCCAAAGACCACCCCAATTGGAGGAAGTGAATCCAGGAGGGCGCTGGGCACCTCGAGTCTCATCGCCGAGAGCATGCAGAAATCAAGCGCAGGCAGCGGAAAGAGCATGCGGCAAACCTGTCCCCTCCACCCTTTCCCTCAACGACTATCTGTCCCACCTGTGACAGGGACTGTGGCCCTCGTATTGGACTGTTCAGCCATCTAAGTGTATATATGTAAACTTGTATTTACTCTGTACAGCCACCAGGGGGCTCATCCCCTGGAGTCCAAGGAATACCATAATCCCTTGGGAGCACAGGTATTTAAGGAGGCTTCACAGGTTGGAAAAGCACTCTGGAGACCTGCAATAAAAGACTACGGTCACACTTTACTTTGAGCTCACAGTGTTCAGTCTGACTCTATCTCCATACACAACAACTGGCGATGAGATACAGATAAGTGAACCCAAAGATGCAGAGAACAGTGGGCATCCTGGAGAAATTCTCGGAGGGAGATGATTGGGAAATTTTTGTGGAGCGACTTGACCAATACTTTGTGGCCAACGAGCTAGATGGGGAAGAGAGCGCTGCCAAACAAAGGGCAATCCTCCTCACCGTCTGTGGGGCACCAACGTATGGCCTCATGAAGAATCTGCTCACTCCAGCGAAACCCATGGAGAAATCGTACGACGATTTGTGCACACTGGTCCAAGAGCATTTGAACCCGAAGGAAAGCGTTCTGATGGCAAGGTACCGGTTCTACACCTACAAAAGGTCTGAAGGCCAGGAAGTGACGAGTTATGCTGCCGAGCTAAGACGCCTTGCAGGACATTGCAAATTTGAAGGACATTTGGAGCACATGCTCAGAGACTTTTTTGTACTTGGCATTGGCCACGAAACCATACTTCGCAAACTTTTGACTGTAGAGACCCCAACCTTGAGTAAGACCATAGCGATAGCCCGGGCGTTAATTGCCACCAGTGACAATACTAAGCAAATCTCTCAGCACACAAGTGCTGCTACAAGTATTGTGAACAAAGTGATGTTGTTTTCGAATCGCAACATACAAGGCAGGTCACACATGCCTGCAGCTGCACGTCCGCAGATGTCTCAGAGTCCACCATCAAGGGTAATGAATGCAAGGCCATTAACACCTCGTTGGTCCTCGGGGGGTGATCATCGCTTCCATCCATGCTGATTCAAAGGGTATGTTTGCAAGGGCTGTGGAACAATGAGACACCTCCAACGTATGTGCAGGCAAGCTGCTAATCCGGTTAAACCTGCAAACCAGAGGAGGACAGATCCACGGAGAATCACGACGAACCAGAGCCTCAAACCGAGGAGGCAGAGGTGCACACATTCACCATGAATTGTCCCCCGATAATGCTGAATGTTGAACTAAATGGACTCCCGGTGTCAATGGAACTGGACACAGGCACAAGCCAGTCCAGAATAGGCAAAAAGATTTTTGAAAGATTGTGGTGCAACAAGGCTTCAAGGCCAGTCTTAACTCCAATTCATGTGAAACTAAGAACTTACACGAAAGAACTGATTCCTGTAATTGGCAGTGCTACCGTAAAGGTCTCCTACGATGGAGCGGTGCATAAGCTACCACTCTGGGTGGTACCGGGCGATGGTCCCACGCTGCTTGGCAGGAGCTGGCTGGGAAAGATACGCTGGAACTGGGATGACGTCCAAGTGCTATCGCCCGCTGACGACACTTTGTTGCCCAGGTCTTAAACAACTTCCCTTCACTGTTCGAACCAGGCATCGGGGAATACCAAGGAGCAAAAGTGAAGATCCACCTAATTCCAGGGGTGCGACCCATCCATCACAAGGCGAGAACAGTACCGTACATGATGAGAGAAAGGGTAGAGATTGAGCTAGACCGGCTGCAAAGAGAGGGCATCATTTCACTGATCGAGTTCAATGAGTGGGCCAGCCCGATCATTCCTGTCCTCAAGGGAGATGGCACTGTCAGAATCTGTGGCGATTACAAAGTAACTATCAATTGTTTCTCCCTGCAGGACCAATATCCACTACCAAAGACCGACGACCTCTTTGCAATGTTGGCGTGGGGAAAGACGTTCACGAAGTTGGATCTGACTTCAGGTTACATGATGCAGGAACTGGAGGAATCATTGAAGAGCCTCACCTGCATCAACACGCACAAAGGTCTTTTTATTTATAACAGATGCCCATTTGGAATTAAATCAGCGGCGGCGATATTCCAGAGAAACATGGAAAGCTTACTGAAGTCGATCCCGCACACCGTGGTCTTCCAGGATGACATCTTAGTCACAGGTCTGAACACAGTCGACCACCTGCAGAACCTGGAGGAGGTTCTTACTTTGAGCTCACAGTGTTCGATCTGACTCTTTCTCCATACACAACACTAAGGACTCATTTTAAGAGTGGAAGCAAGGCCTCCTCGATTCCGAGGGACTGCCTATGATGGTGACATTAATGACTCATCTGCCCTTTGTGTTACATCTGACACTGATTAAAGACCGTTACATTTAGGGACATTGAGCTGTGATAATCAATAAAAAGGTTGATAGGCCATCATTTAAATCACTATAGTCTAAGCAATTTGATACACATGTCCTGCCTTTATAATCTGTTTTGAAAAAAGATTCTTCTTCACGAAACAAGGTCGCCATTAATGCACTTGGTCTCTCTAACATGTGGCTATTTTTTTCACCTATTTCAAATTCAACTCCGACGGACTTGAGCATAAATCTAAACTGATACTTCACGATAGGTCTGGGAAAATTATGCACGCTGGAACTGCTCCCTTTTAGATGAGATGTTGCAAACCCGAGTGAGTATTACAGCCAAGTTAGGTGAATAACAAAAGTAACAGACTTCAAAGAACAGCCCATTATGTGTGAAATGCTTTGAGATGTTTCTGAGAGAACTGACAATGTGTAAATAAATAGGAACTCTTTTATTCACAAATTGTCAGTGCCTTTGCTCTGTGTTGAGCTACAGAAGCAGGGGAGAACATCAGAGACTGATGTTCCAGCCTGTGCAGAGACTATTTAAACTTCTCATAGCGACGGTAATTCAGAAGGTTTGGAATCAATACAAAAATCATCAACCACCAGTTAATGGAAGATTGGAATTGGAAGGAATTTTTTCTATAGCAATGCCTGTCATTGTGAAAGGAACTTGCAGTGCCCCAGAGTCGAGGATGACTTGCTTCCACACTAAAATGCCTTCCAAGGTGACTGATGAGACCGATGCGGAACCTACAGTCTCTGTCACGGGTGGTTGGAGGGACGGGTGGATGAAGAGACGAGTGGATGGAGTGCTTGATTTGTCGTACGCTCCTTGCACCTTTTGTGCTTGGCTTCTACATGTTCCCTGCAAAGAGACTTGAAGTACTTGATATGCTCTATATTCTATCCGTCAGTTGTTCCAACATTAGTTAGTCTTCTTTGTACAGCAGTGTTCAGCAAATTTTGGCGGCTTTGGTAAAGAGAGCAGACAGAGAGAGAGAACGTTTCCTGGTTAACAAATTGAAGTGAAAAGGTAAGGTCAGTAGCGCAGCGGACCATCAAGCAGGAAAAGACATAAATAGGGACTGAAATTGGTGCAGGTTGCGCCTGCAGCCGCCGAGGTTTTGCCAGAAATGTTGTTTTTCTGGGTGATTCCTCCGGAACCGCCTATTTGCCGTCCACGTTCCGCCCGGCGGGAGATTGGTTGCGGAGGTTCCGCCGGCCTGACGTCATGCCCATGCCGGAGGCTGCAAATCATCCATTTTGGTGAGGGATGCTGACCTCAGATCGCAGGTGTGAGCTGGCTGTGAGTCGGGCGGCAGGGAGAAGGGCTCCGAGTGCTGCAGTGCTGCACATCCCGGCTATGGTGCAGACACTGGACCACCAGGAGTGGGACTGCTGGCAATAAGTTAGGTGGATGTTGCTTTACTTTATTGCTGATGGTCATGTTTAATTTGGATGTGATAAAAGCGACTGAAATGTGTTTAGGCTGATGGAAACTTTTTCCTTTGACCTTGCTGAAAGACCTTCATTGAGAAGCCCAATGGCGAAGGCAAAAGAATTATGAATAAGTGAAAAGTCTTCAGCATGTCACATTTTGTGCATCCAAGCTGATTAATTAATTCCGTGACACAGTCCTTCAAGAAGTTCTCAGGGAAGCACTACACATCACATAGAGGGAGAGAGGGTTAGGGTTACAATGATCTATTGTAAGCCGGAGACAGCTGCAGACTCTGACAACATTTGTATGGGAGGAAAAGGCTATAAAGTTACAGCTATTAGACTTTAGGGGCAGCGCGATTACAGACCAAACTGAGGCAGGACTACCGTCAATAGAACACAGCAAGAGACAAACGCCGTGGTGACTCAGTGGCCTACTGTTGAGGTTTCAATGACTAGACTGTACTATTGCCTTGTTAACGTGTCTTTCTTTGTACTGCAAGGAAACTACTTCATAAAATCAGTTCTGATTCATCACAAAAGACCTTTACCCAGCGTGCCTTATTGTGGTGATGGACATAAGTCTATTCTGAGAGATGTAATAAATCTGACAGATCGAATAACCCTCACAGCACATAAAGGTTAATGTGATGGACGTTAACCCGCACAGAAAGAGTTCAGATATGTTTCTCTGTATGACTCCGTTGAAGGGAAGGTGTGGTGGATGAAGCAGCAATGAGTAGCGAAAGATGGTAAAGGCTCAGTGGAGATGCCCTCCAAGAGTTATGAAAAATGCAGAACATATTTAGGCACATAGTGAGACTGCGCAGAGGGTGTGGGATTATGTCAGGGTGAATAAGCGAGAGGTCGAAGATGTAAAGGTATGGTGTGAATTACAGCAATTGTACATTCCTGTCTGGCGTAAAAATAAAAAAGGGAAGGTGGCTCAACCGTGGCTATCTAGGGAAATCAGGGATAGTATTAAAGCAAAGGAAGTGGCATACAAATTGACCAGAAATAGCAGCGAACCTGGGGACTGGGAGAAATTTAGAACTCAGCAGAGGAGGACAAAGGGTTTGATTAGGGCAGGGAAAATGGAGTACCAGAAGAAGCTTGCAGGGAACATTAAGGCGGATTGCAAAAGTTTCTATAGATATGTAAAGAGAAAAAGGTTAGTAAAGACAAACATAGGTCCCCTGCAGTCAGAATCAGGGGAAGTCATAACGGGGAACAAAGAAATGGCAGACCAATTGAACAAGTACTTTGGTTCGGTATTCACGAAGGAGGATACAAACAACCTTCCGGATATAAAAGGGGTCAGAGGGTCTAGTAAGGAGGGGGAACTGAGGGAAATCTTTATTAGTCGGGAAATTGTGTTGGGGAAATTGATGGGATTGAAGGCCGATAAATCCCCAGGGCCTGATGGACTGCATCCCAGAGTACTTAAGGAGGTGGCCTTGGAAATAGCGAATGCATTGACAGTCATTTTCCAACATTCCATTGACTCTGGATCAGTTCCTATGGAGTGGAGGGTAGCCAATGTAACCCCACTTTTTAAAAAAGGAGGGAGAGAGAAAACAGGGAATTATAGACCGGTCAGCCTGACCTCAGTAGTGGGTAAAATGATGGAATCAATTATTAAGGATGTCATAGCAGTGCATCTGGAAAATGGTGACATGATAGGTCCAAGTCAGCATGGATTTGTGAAAGGGAAATCATGCTTGACAAATCTTTTGGAATTTTTTGAGGATGTTTCCAGTAAAGTGGACAAAGGAGAACCAGTTGATGTGGTATATTTGGACTTTCAGAAGGCTTTCGACAAGGTACCACACAAGAGATTAATGTGCAAAGTTAAAACACATGGGATTGGGGATAGTGTGCTGACGTGGATTGAGAACTGGTTGTCAGACAGGAAGCAAAGAGTAGGAGTAAACGGGTACTTTTCAGAATGGCAGGCAGTGACTAGTGGGGTACCGCAAGGTTCTGTGCTGGGGCCCCAGCTGTTTACATTGTACATTAATGATTTAGACGAGGGGATTAAATGTAGTTTCTCCAAATTTGCGGATGACACTAAGTTGGGTGGCAGTGTGAGCTGCGAGGAGGATGCTATTAGGCTGCAGAGTGACTTGGATAGATTAGGTGAGTGGGCAAATGCATGGCAGATGAAATATAATGTGGATAAATGTGAGGTTATCCACTTTGGTGGTAAAAACAGAGAGACAGACTATTATCTGAATGGTGACAGATTAGGAAAAGGGAAGGTGCAACGAGACCTGGGTGTCATGGTACATCAGTCATTGAAGGTTAGCATGCAGGTACAGCAGGCGGTTAAGAAAGCAAATGGCATGTTGGCCTTCATAGCGAGGGGATTTGAATACAGGGGCAGGGAGGTGTTGCTACAGTTGTACAGGGCCTTGGTGAGGCCACACCTGGAGTATTGTGTACAGTTTTGGTCTCCTAACTTGAGGAAGGACATTCTTGCTATTGAGGGAGTGCAGCGAAGATTCACCAGACTGATTCCCGGGATGGCGGGACTGACCTATCAAGAAAGAGTGGATCAACTGGGCTTGTATTCACTGGAGTTCAGAAAAATGAGAGGGGACCTCATAGAAACGTTTAAAATTCTGACGGGTTTAGACAGGTTAGATGCAGGAAGAATGTTCCCAATGTTGGGGAAGTCCAGAACCAGGGGTCACAGTCTGAGGATAAGGGGTAAGCCATTTAGGACCGAGATGAGGAGAAACTTCTTCACCCAGAGAGTGGTGAACCTGTGGAATTCTCTACCACAGAAAGTAGTTGAGGCCAATTCACTAAATATATTCAAAAGGGAGTTAGATGAAGTCCTTACTACTCGGGGGATCAAGGGTTATGGCGAGAAAGCAGGAATGGGGTACTGAAGTTTCATGTTCAGCCATGAACTCATTGAATGGCGGTGCAGCTAGAAGGGCTGAATGGCCTGCTCCTGCACCTATTTTCTATGTTTCTATGTTTCTATGTCGCTGCAACTGATAGTCAGAAGAGCATTACATGAGGTACGGAACACGGGAAAATACATTTAATGTACTGATGACCATGTCATCTCAGGGGTGGCACTCCGCCATGTTTGGCCTTGGAAAAAGAGGGTTGAAGAGCAAGGCTTAAGGTCTGCCCTGCAAGTAGGTAAAGTGAGTGTCATTGAATGGCAGCCTTCCTGCATTGGTGACCCTTCCTTGTCGTGTTGCAATGGCCTGATGACAGGACCCATTATACAGTGTAGTCATATGTGGATGGAAAGATATTCCTGATAAAGCAGAAGACCTGAAGGACAGATGTGTGTTTCTCACAAGGTACCACACATGATGTTAAAACCAGACACTCACCAAGAGAGGGTCAACAATGTGAGTGTATTTACAAGTGCATAATATCAAAGGTTACATAACATTATTACATTTACAAACATTTACACCACCAATACCACCCCTCTACCCGGCACCACCACTTGTCTGCCCCCCACCTCCTTAAAGCGATGCGCCAGCTCTTCTTCACTGTCGAGGCGGGAGTCGAGAGCGGCCGCGGCCTATAAAAGGCTCAGCAGTCCAGGGAGCGTCGAGAGAGGCGGGAGTCGAGAGAGGCAGCGGCCTATAAAAGGCTCAGCAGTCCGGGGAGCGTCGAGAGAGGTGGGAGTCGAGAGCGGCCGCGGCCTATAAAAGGCTCAGCAGTCCGGGGAGCGTCGAGAGAGGCGGGAGTCGAGAGAGGCAGCGGCCTATAAAAGGGTCAGCAGTCCGGGGAGCGTCGAGAGAGGTGGGAGTCGAGAGCGGCCGCGGCCTATAAAAGGCTCAGCAGTCCGGGGAGCGTCGAGAGAGGCGGGAGTCGAGAGAGGCAGCAGCCTATAAAAGGCTCAGCAGTCCGGGGAGCATCGAGAGAGGCGTACTTGTGCAGCTCCAGCTGAGAGAAGTCAAAAAAGAAGTAGAAAGAAATCAAAAGGTGACGTCACAGCCAACGTGGTAAGTGATTGGCTGCTGATTGGTGAGTAGTTTTTCTTTTTCTTTATTAGTCAGTAACTTTTAACATTGTTGTCGGCAATTTAAGTGTATCGAAGGGTTAAGTCATGGCAGGACAGCTCGGTCACGTGATATGCTCCTCCTGTACCATGTGGGAACACGGGGACAACACCAGTGTCCCTGACGACTACATGTGCGGGAAGTGTGTCCACCTCCGGCTACTGACGGTCCGCGTTGCGGAGTTGGAGCTGAAGGTGGATTCACTCTGGAGCATCCACGATGCTGAGAATGACGTGAGTATCACGTGTAGCGAGTTGGTCTTACCGCAGGAGAAGGTCCACAGCCAGCGAGGGAATGGAAGACCAGCAGGAAGAGTAGTGCAAGGAAGGTAGTGCAGGGGTCCCCTGTGGTCATCCCACTGCAAAACAGATACACTGCTTTGAGTGCTGTTGAGGGGGATGACTCATCAGGAGCGGGCAGCAGCAGCCAAGTTCATGGCACCGTGGCTGTCTCTGTTGCACAGGAGGGCAGGAAAAAGAGTGGGCGAGCGATAGTGATAGGGGATTCAATTGTAAGGGGAATAGATAGGCGTTTCTGCGGCTGCAACCGAGACTCCAGGATGGTATGTTGCCTCCCTGGTGCAAGGGTCAAGGATGTCTCGGAGCAGGTGCAGGACATTCTAAAAAGGGAGGGAGAACAGCCAGTTGTCGTGGTGCACGTTGGTACCAATGACATAGGTAAAAAAAGGGATGAGTTCCTACGAAATGAATTTAAGGAGCTAGGAGCTAAATTAAAAAGTAGGACCTCAAAAGTAGTAATCTCGGGATTGCTACCAGTGCCACGTGCTAGTCAGAGTAGGAATCGCAGGATAGCTCAGATGAATACGTGGCTTGAGCAATGGTGCAGCAGGGAGGGATTCAAATTCCTGGGGCATTGGAACCGGTTCTGGGGGAGGTGGGACCAGTACAATCCGGACGGTCTGCACCTGAGCAGAATCGGAACCAATGTCCTCGGGGGAGTGTTTGCTAGTGCTGTTGGGGAGGAGTTAAACTAATATGGCAGGGGGATGGGAACCAATTCAGGGAGATAGAGGGAAACAAAAAGGAGGCAAAAACAAAAGACAGAAAGGAGATGAGGAAAAGTGGAGGGCAGAGAAACCCAAGGCAAAGAACAAAAAGGGCCATTGTACAGCAAAATTCTAAAAGGACAGAGGGTGTTAAAAAAAACAAGCCTAAAGGCTTTGTGTCTTAATGCAAGGAGTATCCGCAATAAGGTGGATGAATTAACTGTGCAAATAGATGTTAACAAATATGATGTGATTGGGATTACGGAGACGTGGCTCCAGGATGATCAGGGCTGGGAACTCAACATCCAGGGGTATTCAACATTCAGGAAGGATAGAATAAAAGGAAAAGGAGGTGGGGTAGCATTGCTGGTTAAGGAGGAGATTAAGGCAATAGTTAGGAAGGACATTAGCTTGGATGATGTGGAATCTATATGGGTAGAGCTGCAGAACACCAAAGGGCAAAAAACGTTAGTGGGAGTTGTGTACAGACCTCCAAACGGTAGTAGTGATGTTGGGGAGGGCATCAAACATGAAATTAGGGGTGCGTGCAAAAAAGGTGCAGCAGTTATAATGGGTGACTTTAATATGCACATAGATTGGGCTAACCAAACTGGAAGCAATACGGTGGAGGAGGATTTTCTGGAGTGCATAAGGGATGGTTTTTTAGACCAATATGTCGAGGAACCAACTAAGGGGGAGGCCATCTTAGACTGGGTGTTATGTAATGAGAGAGGATTAATTAGAAATCTCGTTGTGCGAGGCCCCTTGGGGAAGAGTGACCATAATATGGTGGAATTCTGCACTGGGATGGAGAATGAAACAGTTAATTCAGAGACCATGGTCCAGAACTTAAAGAAGGCTAACGTTGAAGGTATAAGGCGTGAATTGGCTGGGATGGATTGGCGAATGATACTTAAGGGGTTGACTGTGGATGGGCAATGGCAGACATTTAGAGACCGCATGGATGAACTACAACAATTGTACATTCCTGTCTGGCATAAAAATAAAAAAGGGAAGGTGGCTCAACCGTGGCTATCAAGGGAAATCAGGGATAGTATTAAAGCCAAGGAAGTGGCATACAAATTGGCCAGAAATAGCAGCGAACCTGGGGACTGGGAGAAATTTAGAACTCAGCAGAGGAGGACAAAGGGTTTGATTAGGGCAGGGAAAATGGAGTATGAGAAGAAGCTTGCAGGGAACATTAAGACGGATTGCAAAAGTTTCTATAGATATGTAAAGAGAAAAAGGTTAGTAAAGACAAACGTAGGTCCCCTGCAGTCAGAATCAGGGGAAGTCATAACGGGGAACAAAGAAATGGCGGATCAATTGAACAAGTACTTTGGTTCGGTATTCACGAAGGAGGACACGAACAACCTTCCGGTTATAAAAGGGGTCGGGGGGTCTAGTAAGGAGGAGGAACTGAGGGAAATCCTTATTAGCCGGGAAATTGTGTTGGGGAAATTGATGGGATTGAAGGCCGATAAATCCCCAGGGCCTGATGGACTGCATCCCAGAGTACTTAAGGAGGTGGCCTTGGAAATAGTGGATGCGTTGACAGTCATTTTCCAACATTCCATTGACTCTGGATCAGTTCCTATGGAGTGGAGGGTAGCCAATGTAACCCCACTTTTTAAAAAAGGAGGGAGAGAGAAAACAGGGAATTATAGACCGGTCAGCCTGACATCGGTAGTGGGTAAAATGATGGAATCAATTATTAAGGATGTCATAGCAGTGCATTTGGAAAGAGGTGACATGATAGGTCCAAGTCAGCATGGATTTGTGAAAGGGAAATCATGCTTGACAAATCTTATGGAATTTTTTGAGGATGTTTCCAGTAAAGTGGATAAGGGAGAACCAGTTGATGTGGTATATTTGGACTTTCAGAAGGCGTTCGACAAGGTCCCACACAAGAGATTGATGTGCAAAGTTAGAGCACATGGGATTGGGGGTAGTGTACTGACATGGATTGAGAACTGGTTGTCAGACAGGAAGCAAAGAGTAGGAGTAAATGGGTACTTTTCAGAATGGCAGGCAGTGACTAGTGGGGTACCGCAAGGTTCTGTGCTGGGGCCCCAGCTGTTTACACTGTACATTAATGATTTAGATGAGGGGATTAAATGTAGTTTCTCCAAATTTGCAGATGACACTAAGTTGGGTGGCAGTGTGAGCTGCGAGGAGGATGCTGTGAGGCTGCAGAGCGACTTGGATAGGTTAGATGAGTGGGCAAGTGCATGGCAGATGAAGTATAATGTGGATAAATGTGAGGTTATCCACTTTGGTGGTAAAAACAGAGAGACAGACTATTATCTGAATGGTGGCAGAGTAGGAAAAGGGGAGATGCAAAGAGACCTGGGTGTCATGGTACATCAGTCATTGAAGGTTGGCATGCAGGTGCAGCAGGCAGTTAAGAAATCAAATGGCATGTTGGCCTTCATAGCAAGGGGATTTGAGTACAGGGGCAGGGAGGTGTTGCTACAGTTGTACAGGGCATTGGTGAGGCCACACCTGAAGTATTGTGTACAGTTTTGGTCTCCTAACCTGATGGAAGGACATTCTTGCTATTGAGGGAGTGCAGCGAAGGTTCACCAGACTGATTCCCGGGATGGCGGGACTGACCTATCAAGAAAGACTGGATCAACTGGGCTTGTATTCACTGGAGTTCAGAAGAATGAGAGGGGACCTCATAGAAACATTTAAAATTCTGACGGGGTTAGACAGGTTAGATGCAGGAAGAATGTTCCCAATGTTGGGGAAGTCCAGAACCAGAGGTCACAGTCTAAGGATAAGGGGTAAGCCATTTAGGACCGAGATGCGGAGGAACTTCTTCACCCAGAGAGTGGTGAACCTGTGGATTTCTCTACCACAGAAAGTTGTTGAGGCCAATTCACTAAATATATTCAAAAGGGAGTTAGATGTAGTCCTTACTGCTAGGGGGATCAAGGGGTATGGCGAGAAAGCAGGAATGGGGTACTGAAGTTTCATGTTCAGCCATGAACTCATTGAATGGCGGTGCAGGCTAGAAGGGCCGAATGGCCTACTCCTGCACCTATTTTCTATGTTTCTATGTCTATGTTTCTATGTCTTGGGCTGAGGGCAATGTCGGAGTGGGAGACGTTGGGGTCTGATGGCTTCTCTGAAGGCCAGAAGTCGATGATGTGCCTTGATCCATGCTGTCCGAGTCATCATCTGCAAGTAGAGGACGATAAACCGTGAGTGCCTTAACATTACATGCCATGAGCGTGGCTCAGACCGCAGATCAGTATAACCTCACCATACTGTGGCATCGGATCTGCATCAGCCGTTGTGTTGCACTGTGGTGGTCACCCACCAATGCCAACGCACGCTCTTCTAGCCTGCTCAATTCTACCACCTCTGCTGCTCCCCCTCCTGTTGCTCTCAGGCTCGCTGCCTTGGATGCGTTTTTCTTCTGCACAAAGAAATGTTGCAGCCTTTAACCCCTTTGTTGATGCCCCCCACACACTCTCCCACACATCTGGCGCATAAGCTTTTTGGCGTGGACAGGAGGGGTGAATACATTTTTACTCACTCTTGCTGCCGCCACCAAATTGTTCAACGTTGCCCGTTGCGGACATGATCTCACCGATCTCCCTCCAAATGCACGGTATTGGGGTGGTGGAGGCTTGCCATGACCATCCCGGGTGAGGTCTTTGTACCTGCGCTCCAACTCCATCACAAACTCCTCCAATTCCTCCTCATTAAACCAGGGAGCTCTGGGCCTGGTTTTGCCAGCTTCATTGCTGGTTTCTGACCACTCATCGTCAATGATGAAACGAATGGCTGCGGAACAGTTTGTGGGTCTCAATTTCTCACACTGCCCCCTCTACAACTCACACTGCCCCCTCTCCAACTCAGACTGCCCCCTCTGCAACCTCCAAATCTATCCTCTCCAACCTCCAACTCTGTCCTCTCCAACCTCCAACTCTCTCCTCTCAAATGCCAACTCTCTCCTCTCCCCTCTGACGCTCACAGGTGGAATAAAGTGGTGTGCCTTTACGTGCATGCGTAGTACAGCAATCAGCCTCAACAGCTCCGAAATGACGACACATCGGAAGAAAAAAATTACGGGGAAAAAAATCGCAAAGTCTCGCGCATGCGCATTGGAGGCCCTCCGAAGATCCCCGAGTGGAGAGGCCTCCAACTGCCGCACACTGATGACATCGGCCGCTCACTCCCGCTCCCGCTCCCGCCCGGCGACTCCCGCTGCCTGCTGCTGACGCTGCCGCCCACACAACGGAGCCGAAAGTGGCTCTCGACAGGACCCAGCAGCAGCGGGCAGGGCCGCCGAGAAATGGGCGGTGACCAAATTCGGCCCCATAGGGCTCAATTTTCCCCAATGCCGTTTTTTGACATATTGCCAGAGTTATGCCCGTTTTTCTTGGCCCCAATTCTTGGTCGTCTGTCGCATCCAACAAAGACGTTGATGTGCTAATCATCAATGGCATGTGTCTTCAAGTGGCTGTATAGGCCAATTCTGGAAGCACATAGTCTCTTGCACATCGGACAAGGGAAGTTCGATGTGCCTGATGCTGACAGTACTGCCACCTGATGTCGTCTATCTCTAGTGTCCCGCAGGTGTTGACATCGGCTTTCTTCGAAGGTCTGGCAGGCAGTCCCCGTGCGGATTCGCCACTGGATTTTATTAGCTGTTGTATTCTCGAGGTCCTTTGGTCGGATGCCACAGCCTTGATGCAATCTTTGTAGCGCTTGCGGGGGCACCCCTGGTGTCTTCGACCTTCACAGAGCTCGCTGTGAAGAAGCTGACGAGGGATCCTTAACTCATCCATGCGGATGACATGTCCAGCCCACCGGAACTGGGCTCGCATGATCATCACCTCGATGCTAGTTGATTGTGCTCTCTCCAGAACCTCAAAGTTTGATACCCGGTCTTGCCAGCGTATGTGGAGTATAGATCTGAGACTGCGCATATGGAAAGCTTCCAACTTTTTGATGTGATGCCTGTAGGGTGTCCCGGTCTCACATCCATAAAGGAGAGATGAGAGAACGACTGCTCTATACACCAACAGTTTAGTTGACAGTCGGATGTGGTGGTGACTCAACACCTTAGTGCGCAAGTGACCAAGCGCCTGGCTGGCTTTACAGATCCTTACATTAATCTCCGTGTCCAAGGACCCGTCACTTGATATGGTGCTGCCAAGGTACTTGAAGCTGTCCACTGACTTTAGTTGTGTACTGCCGATGAAGACTGTGAGAGCAGGTGCTGTGGTGCCAGGGGCAGGCTGATAGAGAACCTCGGTTTTACTAAGGCTGATGGTTCGGCCAAACAATTCTGTTGCCTCAGCAAATTTGCTGAGTATGAATTGTAGGTCACTCTCCTTGTGTGCCATAAGGGCGCAGTCGTCAGCAAAGAGTGCCTCTGGGATGAGTCGTTTCCGTACTTTGGTCTTTGCAGCAAGGCGACGGAGGTCGAACAGCGAACCATCTAATCGATATTTCAGATAGACCCCAAACTCCAAGTCTTTTATGGCGTAGTTCAATTGCTCCCCAAGAAAAGTAGCAAGTTTCCCCGATCTATTTTTTTTTAAATTGTCACCGTGCAGCCTCGGGGGGTGGGTGGGGGGGGGGGCGGGGGTGGAGCCTAATGTCTGCACCGAAAAAACGATGTCACCCCTTCTGCGCATGTTCGGAAAAAAAAGGACGTTTTTGACGTGATTCCTATGGGCAAACATGCCCAGTACAGCTCCCGGTCCGGTCTGCAATCTGCCATTTTTAAACACCCAGTTGTGTGTGAGAACTTTAATTCTCATTGGGAAAATTGGAGCTGTAATACACGATGCAACGTGGCGCAAGGAACAAGGATTTCTTACAGGATGAAGTGGAGGCACTAGTTACTGTAATTGAGGGCAGATGGCATGAGCTGGGCACATAAAAGTTCCATCAAAAGAAATGAAGAAGTGCTGGAACCAACTTGCAGAAGATTACTGTGCAATGGTGACCAGCCCGAGGTCTGGAGGCCAGTGCAAAAAGAAGTGACAGGACCTTAGTCAAGTCGTTAGTGTAAGTAATATTTTCAATTATTCAATGGAATTGCAATTGTAAATGTGACCAGCTGTATATGTCCCACCCAGCAGAAAGACACCTCCCTAAAAAGTTATATTTTCATCTTTACAGAGGAAAGTGGCACACAACAAACGAGAAAGAACTCGAACAGGAGGAGGCCCGGCAAATCTGCACCCACTGACACTCTTGAAAGAGAGGGTCGCTGTTTTGCTGTGTCCTGCCTGGGGAAAGGCAACCACCACCGCGCTAGCTGGGCCCACACTAGAGGGAGAGGGTAAGTCCTGCCAATTCCACAGTTTGGCTTTGCTAAATGTTAAGTACTGCGCGGGCTAGCCATGCTTCAGTTCACGGGGATGTCTCCGTCAGCTACGCTTCGGTTGATGCAGTGTGCTATACTTCATCGTGGTCCTTCAAATGAGCCTGCTGCCCGCACTGTGTGAGCCTACTCATGCCACCCACCCTGCCCCCTCCTCTGCTGCTAACCATTTGTCTGTTCTGTTATATTTTGCAAAACTTGAGGCCAACCCTGACGCTGCAGAAGAAGATTCAGACGAGGAAGAGCCTGAAAAGGAGAACATCTTCCAATCCCACCTTCCAGATCCAGAGCATGAGGGGGAGGGGGAGAGGGAGGGGAAGGATGAAGTCCCTACTGTTGTACTCACTTTTGAGGAGATGCAGGTGCATTGAGGTGCCAGCCCCTTCCCTGACTAATAGTTTGAGTGTTGGTGGGACATTCCATGGTTTCCCACTGTATGAGGCTGTGGGTCCCATTGGTGGGGTGCAGTGGGGCACACCCAGGGCCCCTCCGTCCGAGGCTGCGGGTCCCAGTGGGATGCAGCAAGCCTCACACAGGGTGAGGAGGGGAAGGAGCGCCTAACAGCACTCTCCTGAGGTGCAGGATCCAACAGATGTGGTTCAGATGATGGCAATGAATGCGGAGAGCATTGACCTTACGCAATCACTCCTGGACATCATCAGTGGGGTGGGTGATGAGGTATCGGGACTGTCGGGAGAAGTAACAACACTCTCACGAGAAATGGAAACACTGTCCGGGAACATGAGGGAGGGAATATCTCAGTCCGCCAAAACAATGTCGGTGCACATGAGAGAGGGAATGTCGCAGGTAGCTGATGCGCTGTTGGTGAACATGAGGGAGGGAATGTTTCAGGTAGTTCAAACACTGTCAGTGAACATGACGGAAGGAATCTTGCAGGTAGTTGACACACTGTTGCTCAACATGAGGGAGGGAATTCCGGAATTAGCTGCTGCAATAAGGGAATATGCTCAGACCTCATGCCCAATGACAGAATCAACTGCCACTCCCACTCCAATCCCCAGACCAGCCTCTGAAGAGGCCCAAGCTGGGCCCTCCACATAACTGGCTGCACCCCCCCACCCCCCCACCCCCCCCCCCACCGTCCCCCAACCCCTTATCCAAGATGTTCGAAAGACTAAGCTTGGTACCAAGCCAAGAAATGCTGTGCCACCATCTGCGGGCAGGGGTGGAGTCACCAAGACCAAGCACAGCGGGCGGTCTTAGAATAAGGTGGAGGGGAGATGGGTGCAGCCTTTCTTTGCTGATGCTGTTGTTGTTTTTATTGTTGTTACTGTTGTAACTGTTCTCAAATTACAAGTTTTTTGTAAGTTATGTAGATTTGCAAGTTTAGTAGTTTGTAAGTGATCTTCAAGTTTTTAAGTGATCTTAGAGTTTGTAAGTTTGTAATTGATCTTAACTGAAAACTTTAAAGTTTGATACAAGAATGTTTTTATTAAATTTAAGTAAAGTACAAATATTTGTTAAACTTTTGAATAAAATATATTTTAAATGATAACCGAATCATTTCCATCATTTCTTCCATTAACTCAACACAACATTACGGAACAGGTCCAAACAGTAAACATGGTCCATGTGGAATAGTTGTCGCTGAGCCCTCAGGCAGCAAAGCGTTCATGGATGAGCTGCTGGCGCAAGGCTCGAGCAATCGTTAAAGGGGCATGACGGCCCGCCCTCCTCCGCCGTCATACTCTGGGTTCAGGTAGTTGCATGGCTTCCTCATCCTCGTCCCCCTCCTCCTCTCATGTGCATCTTCCTCCTCATCATCAGCCACTCTCCCCTCAGGCGGTTCTTCGACTACCACCAGCTGCTGCCTCATGATGGCTAAGTTATGCAGCATGCAGCATACAACAGTGAACTGACCGACAATCTCAGGGGAGTATAGCAAGTAGCCTACAGAATGGTCCAAGCATTGGAAATGCTGTTTCAAGGTGCTAATGGTCCTCTCTATTATGCTGCGCGTCGCAAAGTGCGACATGTTGTATTCCCGGTCAGCTTCCGTCCGGGTTACGCGTAGGGACGTCATGAGCCAGGTGGCGAGGCCGTACCCTTTGTCTCCCAGTAGCCAGCTCTGCCCTTCTGGCTGCTGCTGAAACATGGCAGATATAATGCTCTCGTGTAGGATGAACGCATCATGGCTGCTCCCAGGATATCTTGCATCGATTGACTTGATGCAGTGCACATTAATGGAGTGGAAGCCTTTTCTGTTCCTGTACATCTTGGAATCCTCCAAAAGTGCTCGCAAGGCGATGTGGGTCCAATCAATGCAGCCCTGTACCGTGGGGAAACCAGCAATCCTGGAGAAGCCCACAGCCCTGTCATGGATTGCTTGGGCGGTCATGGGGAACTTTATGAAGCCATTCCTATGCGCGCAGCCATGACCTGGTGAATGCAGACATGTGCTCCATGTTGAGAGATGGCGCACACATCCCCAGTTGTAGCTTGAAACGATCCGGAGGCATAGAATGAAAGTGCAGCTGTAACCTTCACTTCAAACTGACAAAGCAGTCCTCCTGATGCTTCTAGGTTGCAGGTCTGCTTTCACCAACTCACAGATCTCACTTACAACTTCTTTGCGGAAATGCAGCCTTCTGACACAGTCTGCATCACTCAGGTGGAGGTACGAACGCCTGTCTCGATATACCCGAGGTGGGTAAGGCCTCCTGCCCAGCACCCTACGGGCTCTGATGTTCCTGATGCGATGAAGTCGAATCAATTGTCTTCTATGTAGCACCATGATGCAGAAGACTCGCACAAGGTATGGCATTGGCAGTATTGCCCCCATACTTACATTTCACCTTTGAAAGAAGCTCAAAACGGCAGGAAAGCAGGCAGCTCAGGTTCGCAGATGTATCTCTCCGGGTCTGTATGGATGGACCACACCCAAAGGTCTTGTGACTTCTCCTCTCTCCCCCACCCCCCTTGAGTCTTGTGGCTTCTCTCTCTCCCTCCCCATCCCCAAGCTCCAAGCCTTCCGATCGGCACATCTCTCTCTCTATCTCTCTCTCTCTCCTCCTCCCCCCACCCCAGCCTTTACTAATTGGAGTCTTGTGACTTCTCTCTCTCATTCCCTGGGCTCCAAGCCTTCCGATTGGCATCTCTCGCTCTCTCTCTCTCTCTCTCCTCCCCCTCACCACCACCCTCCCCCCGGGCTTGTTTTCTAGCCGAATCCTGAGCCGCTCTGTCCGCACGAGGCCGATTCTGCTGACCCAAAGCTATGACACCCTCCAGCCCTGCTTCAAGACGTTCGGTGGTGGCATGTGAGTGAGTGAAAAAATGAGATAACTTCTGAAATCCAACAAATTTACACCTTTATATTGACAGATAAAAAAAGGTTGAACTTTATTATTGATTTTGACAGTGTCCTTGACTCCCTCCAAAATTTTCTTTTTAAAAACAATGGCGTCTTTCAGCACAGATTTGTGAATATGCGCTGGTTTTCTTAACTCACCAGAAGGTTTTTCGGGAGTGGCCAGATACACCAACCTAAGAGAAAAAAATGTTGGCCAAACTGTGAACAATTGAAAAAAACGGCGCAGACATGAGGGAACGCCTCCTCTGACGTTAAAAAAAAACTGGCCTAGAAAAATCGTAACTAAGTCAGTTATGCCAGCACAGATCGCAGGGGGAAACTTGGAAAAAATAAATACACCAAAAAAAATCAGCACACACCAAAATAACGGCGCAAATGACCGGGGAAAACTGAGCCTACAATCCTAAGCTAAATTATGATTAATATTAACATTTTATCTACACTATGATTCTTGTCTATATTTCTCACCACTGCAAGAAGCTGAAATAGTCCCGTTTTATTCTTAAACTTTCAAGCAGACGCTCTCAATCTAATTCTACTCACCTTAGACTAGACACAGATATAGTTCTCCAACAATTGTGGATTTTAAGCCTACAGTTCAAATGTAGAATTGGCAGTTGAGCTCTCTTCACATTTGCATCAGACTAGGGTGGGATATGGAAGGTAATTGTAGCTGGTTTTGGTACTGCCACTGCACTTAAAGGGACAGCTACTGAGCCGAACCTGAATGAAACAGCTTAATTGAGTCACAATGTCACTAAGATGCATCTGGGATAAATTTTCATCTTCACCGGCCGGGCAGGAATGAATGGAATGAACATTGGATGGGTCTGATAATAGACGGGCAATCTGCTGTGTGCCAGGTTAATACCCAGGCAATGAAGATGGAAACTGTTTATTTGTTGTCTTGCACGTCATTTTATTGAGGTTTAGATGCCATTATGGTAGTGTGCTCCGTCTACACTTTCATCAGCGATTATTCAAGAACCAAGATTGGTCAAGCTAGGGAATTAATACAGTAAATTAACTCCATCACATAGCCAAATGGTATCAAACACCTGCAAATATCCAAGCAGACATTAGCGTACCACAGTTAATGAAGAGGTTCTTAAAAAACAGTGACTATCAACATCTCAGCTCAATCTTCCAAGTTTTCATTCATTATTCATGCAGAAACTAAGGGGGAGAAATTCGCTGGTGTGGTGGGGGGAGTGGGGCTAACCGGGCACAAATGACTTTTCGTCCGGGTGCGGCACCACTAACGACTCCGGTGAAATTACGCGGGAGCTTAGCGGCAGCGGTAACTGGTAGCAACCCGCTCAGCTGCGCCGACGAGGGCGATGTCATCACCGTGCGCAGCAACCCGTTTTTGCCCGGAGCGAGAATTCGGTAGGGCCCCCCCCCCTCTGAAGCTGCACTGGGCGATGTCCTGTCATGGAGTCCTTCCGCCCCACTGGCAGCCCGCCCGTGCCCCACAGAGTAAGTGGAGTGCGATATTTTGCACTCCACTTGCTCTTGGGGGCAGTAACCCAAATTTAGGACGGGGGTGGGACTTCCGTGCCTGGCGCAGGAAATTCCGCCGCGCGGCTGCTGGGGCGCTACGCAATTGCGCCCCCTAAAATCTTGACTGCTTATTCGCGTTGCTGTTTTGTTGTTTTGCTGAATAATTTTTTTCTGTGCAGACCTTGCTTCTGTGACCCAGAGACCATGACAATAATGACAGTCTGAATTACTAGCAGCTTAAAAAAAATGTGAGCACGTCGAGGCCTCAAGATAAATGAAATAGCTCTTCAGCTGAGCAAAATAATGTTTTCGATTTCTCAGGTCAACAAGCATGATTATGTTTTTCTTTTTTTCTCTTAATTTGCTTTCATAGCACTGGTATCGACACCCAGTCTTGCATTGAATACTGAGACAGGTACAATATCTTCAGGCTTGGAATGGATAAGTTATATAAACTGATACTTCCTCTCCTTCCCAGTGATGCTCCCATTGCTTATTTTCATCTCTTCTTTGCGCATTACTGAGCTGAATTTGAAACACTACAAAAAAAAAAATCAAATAACTAGGTATTTGAAGCAATACTGTAAATTGCTAATGAAAACACAAGCAGACTAACGAAAGAAAGAAGGAAGGAGCAAAGGAAAGAAATAAGGGAATAAAGAAGGAAGGAAGGAAGAAAAGAAAGAAGAAAAAAAAGAAGGGAAGAAAGAAGGAAAGAAGGAATATAAGAACATTTATATAGCACTTTTCACGACCACAGGACACTCCAAGTGCTTCACAGCCAATGAAGTACTTTGTGAAATATAGCCACAGTTGTAATGTGGGAAATATTTTATACATGAGAGTTGAATTTATTGTTGACCATCACATTCCAGTCACCATACATGGTACTCCTACTTACTTATATTTTTGTGAGCTTTTTGCTCTTCAATGGTGAGCTGCTCCCAGCTCACGCAAATTGCAGCCAGACTGACAATAATGTTATTTCTACTACTCCGCCCCGAAGTGTGCTTTTTTTATGAATCTTGACAGATTCTCCCACTGCCCAATGTGAGTTTTCCAATATCCACATCCACCATTCTTATGGTCTCCCTGTATGACATTGTCAATTTAGTGTCACCTTTGTGTCATATTGTGGGGAGATCTTGTGTTGGGAACGGCGTGATACTGCTGCAGAAAAGGGCCGAGAAATTTGGGCTCGCGCATCTCTGGCACGTGTGACGGGGGGGAGGGGGGAAGCGCATGGAGCAATCCTTGTGTCTGATTAGAGGACCAAGGCACCCCAGATATTGGGCCTCATTGTAATAGGGTTGGGTTGAGGATGAGGGGGGAGACAATGCCGGGGCCGTGGTTCGGGCTGGGAGTTGGGATCGGGGGGCCAGGGATCTCGAGCAATGCAATTTCTAGGCCAAGATTCTTTGATTCGCTCAGTCTGGACTTGGCTCAAACCCCAGCAGTGAAAACACTGCATGCAAATATACTGCACCACACAATTTCTCCATACAGCATTTGCCGACAAGTTTTACCTGGACATATGTGCCTGAACAACTGGATGCATTTTTCCCTATCCCCTTTCTATCAACAGCAGTAAGAATGAACTGTAACTAACCCTCAGTACATGCATCAGACTTTACCTATGTAATATAAATGCTTAAGAATAAGTAAGCGTCAGGAAAAGTGGAGAACAATTCACTTATTCTTGTATTTCGCTACATGGTACAGAATATATGATCTGAATTACATCTGGTTAATGGAGGCATATTCTGTTGCCCTCTAACTCCCAGTATGTATTGCTATGGGGCCAGTGGGGCCAGTTTCATCCTTATGTGGATGTATGGAACATGTATTTTCAATCCCATGCATCCTCTAATGGTTCAATTTTAGAATCACTACATCCTGTTAATGGGTTATTAATGAAACCCAGAAACATGCTTTCTCTTTTTCATTCTCCTCTCCAGGACAGTCAGTTTAACCTCGGTGGTCGGGAAGCTTTTAGAAACGGTAATCCGGGGCAAAATTAACAGTCGCTTGGACAAGTGGGGATTAATTAAGGAAATCAGCACGGATTTATTAAAGGCAAATTGTGTTTAACTAACTTGATCGAGTTTTTTGATGAGATAACAGAGAGGGTTGATGAGGGCAATGCGGTTGATATGGTGTGCCTGGACTCTTTTTTTATTTGTTCATGGAATGTGGGTATCGCTGGCAAGGCCAGCATTTATTGCCCATCCCTAATTACCCTTGAGAAGATGGTGGTGAGCCGCCTTCTTGAACCGCTGCAGTCCGTGTGGTGAAGGTACTCCCATAGTGCTGTTAGGGAGGGAGTTCCAGGATTGTGACCCAGCGACGATGAAGGAATGGCGATATATTTCCAAGTCAGGATGGTGTGTGACTTGGATGGGAGGAGGTGGTGGTGTTCCCATGCCCCTGCTGCCCTTGTTGTTCTAGTGGGTAGAGGTCACGGGTGTGGGAGATGCTGCAGAAGAAGCCTTGGTGAGTTGCTGCAATGCATCTTGTAGATGGTACACACTGCAGTCACGGTGCGTCGGTGGTGGAGGGAGTGAATGTTTAAGATGGTGGATGGGGTGCCAATCAAGCGGGCTGCTTTGTCCCGGATGATGTCGAGCTTCTTGAATGTTGTTGGAAATGCACTCATCCAGGCAAGTGGAGAGTACTCCATCACACTCCTGACTTGTCACTTGTAGATGGTGGAAAGGCTTTAGGGAGTCAGGAGATGAGACACTCGCCACAGAATACCCAGCCTCTGACCTGCTCTTATTGCCAGAGTATGTATGTGGCTGGTCCAGTTAAGTTTCTGGTCTATGGTGACCCCTAGAATGTTGATGGTAGGGGTTTCGTTTGATAAAGTGCCACATAATAGGCTTGCCAGAAAAGTTGAAGCCCATGGAATAAAAGGAACAGTGGCAGTATGGATTGAAATTGGGTAAGTGACAGGAAACAGAGAGTAGTTGTGAATGGTTGTTTCTCGGACTGGAGGAAGGTATACTGTGGTGTTCCCCCGGGGTGAGTGCTAGGACCATTGCTTTTCTTGATATTAATGACTTGGATGTGGGTGTACAGGGCACAATTTCTACATTTTCAGATGACACAAAACTTGGAAGTATAGTGAACAGTGAGGAGGATAGTAATAGATTTCAAGAGGCCATAGACAGGCTGGTGGAAAGGGCAGACACGTGGCAGATGAAATTTAACGCAGAAAAGTGCAAAGTGATACATTTTGGTACGAAGAACAAGGAGAGGCAGTATGAACTAAAGGGTACAATTCTAAAGGGGAGGCATGAACAGAGAGACCTTGGGGTATATGTGCACAAATCGTCGAAGGTGGCAGGGCAGGTTGAGAAAGCGGATAGCAAAGCATATGGGATCCTGGGCTTCATAAACAGAGGTATAGAGTACGAAAGCAAGGATATTATGGTGAATCTTTGTAAAACACTGGTTTGGCCTCTATTGTGTCCAATTCTGGGCACTGCACTTTAGGATGTGAAGGTCTTAGAGAGGGTGCAGAAAATATTTAAAAGAATGGTTCCAGGGATGAGCAACTTCAGTTATGTGGATAGACTAGAGAAACTGGGGTTGTTCTCCTTAGAGCAGAGAAGGTTGAGAGGAGATTTGAGTGAGATGTTCAAATCATGAGGGGTCTAGACAGAGTAGATAGAGAGAAACTGTTCCCATTGGCGGAAGGGTCGAGAACCTGAGAACACAGATTAAGGTGATTGGCAGAAGAACCAAAGGTGACATGAGGAAAAACTTTTTTATGCAGCAAGTGTTTAAGATCTGGAATGCACTGCCTGAGAGGGTGGTGGAGGCAGATTCAATCATGGCTTTCAAAAGGGAGTTGGATAAGTACCTGAAGAAAAAATATTTGCAGGGCTACGGGGAAAGGGCGGGAGAGTGGGACCAGCTGAAGTGCTCCTGTAGAGAGCCAACACGGGCTCGATGGGCAGAATAGCTTGCTTCTCTGTTGTAACCATTCTATGGGCCAAACTTTCCCTAAAGGCCCTCAACACCCAATTGCCCACTGAGACGAAATGCTAATGCTCGGTGAGTAATGCTGGCGAGAATTTCCATTTTTATGTTTAAAGTAAGTAAAACTAATCGCCCGGCGAGAAAACGGGCATTGCACACCCATTGTCGATGGTTTTCTCGGCAGGTAAGTGGAAAGTTAGCAACATGGGCAGTCGTTACCGGAAAAGGACGGTAAGTACTACAATTTAGTCCGAGGCTGCGGTTGGGAGAGGGGAAAACTTAAAAAAACAATTATCATTAAAAAAAAATGTACAATGCATTCCCAAGACAGTTTTATACCTAATCGCCGTTTTAAAATTAAAAAAAATAAAGAACCTTTAACTTACCTTTGTAGGCTCCCCCCTTATCGCCCTGTAAAAGCTTCTTTTACAGGGCGGGTCTCTCGGCGATCTGGACCTCAGCGGTTGAGGCCAAACTTACGCCCTGGTTGTTCTCGGTGTTACACGTGGGCGGTTTGGTCCCGGCGGGTGAGTTCATATGTGGGTGCTAACATTGAAAAACTTACGTGGAATCTTTCGCCGGGTGGAAAACCAGCTTTTACGTCAAGAAAATTGCCGACAATGAAGCCGCATGTCTGGCCAAAGGATTCTATGATTCTCTTTGGATTACCAGCTCCTCCTTTTTATATGTTTCTTCTATATATCTTGTAAGATATTAATTCATACATTTGTGGGAGCTCTGGTTGAGATGACAGATGGTATGCTTTCTGGCTTAAAGTTATAATCAAAACTACTCAATTAAATACATTGGGTGTTATTTTGACTTTGTGCAATAGCATGAAATGGGTGAGATCTATCCTGATTTTTATTTCCATTGATGTTCGGAGAGATGTAAAACGGGCTGTCGGCTCAATATTGTTTTATTGCACAAACTCAAAAGAACTCCCATTCACTTTCATAAATAAATCATTTTGAAATTCCAAGAACATTAGTAATTTTCCCCAAATATCTGCCATAAATTAACAGATACTAATTAATTTTAGAATTACAAGTATTGTTTGAAATGTGCATGCACTTCATACAACCAGGATTTTCAACAAAGTATATCCCTTTCTTTCCAATATTGGAGAATAAACATCATTTTTATAAAGGGGAAGATAATTGTGGATAAGTCCTTTCATGGATAGCTACTTATAATCGAGTTCTTTCAGCAGCCCAAGCTTTTAATAATCCTCATTTTCAGGGTTCTGTTGACATTCTGTGTCAGCTGTGCTCGGTGTAGCACTCTCATTTCCGTCAGATGGTTGTGGGTTCAAGCCCCACTCCAGAGACTTGAGCACAAAATCTAGGCTGACACTCTAGTGCAGTACTGAGGGAGTGCTGCACCTTGGATGTGACATCTTTCAGATGGGACCTTAAACTGAGGCCCCATCTGCCATCGTAGGTGGCACTATACGAAGAAGAACAGGGGAGTTCCCTGGTCAACATTCATCCCCCAACTAACAGATTATCTGGTCATTATCATGTTGCTGTTTGCGGGAGCTTGCTGTGTGCAAATTGGCGGCTGTGTTTCTTACATTACAACAGTGACTACACTTCAAAAATACTTAATTAGCTGTAAAGCGTTTGGGACATCCTGAGGTCGTGAAAGGTGCTATACAAATGCAAGCCTCTTTCTTTCATTCATTTCATGCAGCAGCTTGTAGCAGCAGAGTGCTGAGGTGATTTCAGGATGGAGGAATCCTTTTAACAGATGTGTTCCACCAGATGGGGACATTTACCAGTTAGCTCAAGTTCCTACTGCTGTAACTAGTTCCCTAAAAGTTCTCAACAGTTTTAAACATTAGATGGAGTAACAATTTACGGGTGAGCAATTTAGTGGGGGATTGGCAAAAGTGTGGTCAAGTGGAAGATCTGCTTGTTGTTAAAATAGTATAAACAGTGATTAAAAGCAAAAATGTTAGCCTGTGCGCTCAAAACAGAGCAAACAAAATCCGTGGGTTGTTGGAACACAAGGGAGATTTGTGGAGATCTTTTTGGGATAGCTGTGGTGATTAGGCCAGTTTAATTCAAAATCGAAATAACACAGCTGAACAGTGTGCTGCTGAGCTGTCTCCTCAGCTCCAGATGAAGCACACTTCTACAGACCCAAAGAGGCAGGGAAAGCAGAATCCTTGATCACTGCTAGCAGATGAAAAGTGACATCACTCTATAAATTAGAACATCACAGCCGGCAATTGATTCTCTCTTTGAAATAATTATGGCTGCGATTAACTATGGTTGTAGTTTCTGCTAATTAAATAATCTAACTTATTACCCACTAAAATATTGATGACACCAGTTTTGAATTTAAAGATCCCTGCTATTCAATCAACTTCATTGAATCCTGTGCCTTTATTCATTAGAATTCAATACCTGTTCTTATGTAGAATGCGGCAAAATCTCATTATGCTAGTGCTGACTTCTGCTTATCAAAGGTTCGTTATAACCTCTTTGAGTGCTTAGATCGACTATATTGGAGTTTCACACAGAAGTTGGGAAAGGTGTTGCTGACAAGAGTTTAAAAAAAATGTTGCTCTGGAGATGTGATAAGGCCACAATTTTTTATCCATTCGCAGTTCCCTTGTAGGCATTGAGAGCCAACCACATATTGTAGACTAGATTCATGTGGAGGTCAGACCAGGTTCCCTTCCTTAAAGGACATTCGTGAAGCAGTTCAATTTTTAGGGCGATTCATAAGCTTTCATGGTTATTTTTACGGTGCCAGCCCACAAATGGCTAGATTTATTGAATTCAATGTTACAATTTACCAGGGTGGGTTTACTAATCCAATATCATCATCTTTACACTACCGCAATAATCAGTTTCAACTGTACTTTCTTCTGGCTAAATGATCAAGTACTGCTCTAAAATTAAGTTATTTTCAGTTCACCGCAACTGCAGTTTTTAAGACTTTCAAATGTAAAAAATTGTTCTCATTATCTGCATAAGTGCTCTCTCCCACACTTGAACTATTTGACGTTTTGAAGAACAACACCAATCCTGTTTGGCAATTCTTCCTATTCCTCTCCCATTCCTCACCCAAAGTTAAAACTTTCTCATATGGTGAGACATGTCCTAATTGACAACTAGCAAGCTTATCCTAACTCTGGCAGTCAGGACAACTCAAGAATGACAGCGCCTGACTGGGTTAGCAGCATTGTAATTACTAAACTGGGCCACACTGAGATTCTATTTGTGAAATGTTTTGTATCAGCAATTAGGTTTTTAGACTTTTGTAGCTGAGGTTATCTATTGGGCCCACTCTTTAACAGGAATTATATTTGGTTCAGCTAATTTAGTCAGTTATTTCGCACCAAAACCTCTACTTACGTATCAATCTCAGTGGGAAAGACTTATATTAGAAACTGACATAAAAAGAAAGAAAGAATTGCATTTATATAGCGCCTTTCATGACCACCGTACATTTCAAAGTGTTTTACAGCCAATGAAGTACTTTTGAAATGTAGTCACTGTTGTAATGTGGGAAACGCGGCAGCCAATTTACACACAGCAAGCTCCCACAAACAGCAATGTGACAATGACCAGATAATCTGTTTTTGTGATGTTGATTGATAAATAAATATTGGCCAGGACACCGGGGCTAACTCCCCTGCTCTTCTTTGAAATAGTGCCATGGGATCTTTTATGTCCACCTGAGAGAGCAGACGGGGCCTCGGTTTAACGTCTCATCCGAAAGACAGCACCTCAGACAGTGCAGCACTCGCTCAGCACTGCACTGGAGTGTCAGCCTAGATTTATGTGCTCCAGTCCCTGAGTAGGACTTGAACCCACAGCCTTCTGACTTAGAGGTGAGTGTGTGACACACTGAGCCACAGCTGACACTGTAATAAGCAGCATAAGAAGTAATAAATAGTAATAAGCAGAATACCTTCTAATATTGGAATCAGGGTGAATTGGAATGGACAATTTATCAATATTATTCAGAGGATCCTTTGTTTGAAGTTAAGATACCATGATGTAAAAAGAGAGGAACAGATTATTGGCCAAGATAGAACCATCTGCTAATGCACCTGTGGTGAAACCATTAATGGGATGTAAATAGAGCGATCACATGTAAATTCTTAGATTAGCAAAGGCTTCGTGACGATGTGCACTGCAAGCCCATACCACTCAAAGCAAAACAGCACTCAGTATGTGCAGCAGGAGGGATACTGTCTGCTTTCATTAATGTAACACGGCCCATGCATCTTAAAACTGATATAAAACTGATTAAAAATACACGAGGAGTACTGCACCAAACAGAAGATTCTTTTCTATATTTAAATCTGTAAAGATGCAAGAGAAAGCAAGACTACTGAAAGAATTGAAGACACAAATGTTCCAGGAAATAGTTTAAATCTTGACAATTTCTCTATCTATAATATATACATGCACAAGAGAATATATATATACATATGTCTGAATATTCAGGTTGTCAAGCAATTAAAAATTAATTGTGATTTATCTCATGATGAAACATTTTAATCTCAGTTAACCTTGTTTTTAATCATATATTTCATTGATACAATTACTGCATCAATCTAATTCAAGTTGTTTTTTATTACAGATGCTATCGTTATTATCATCATCCATAAAACAACCCATTTGAACAACCTTGCTTTTCTATTTCTGGATTCATATTGTTGGCCCCTCTTAGTAGTCTCATATTTATTTACACAACATTAGAGAGAAAATCTCATAAACTGAACTACTTATTGGGAAGAGAATATCAAAAAACCTTGATTCATCGGGCTGGATTTTAAAGAGGTGGGCGGGTTGTAGGCTGGGGTGGTCTGGAAACCCGGGAGGCCGACTTTAACAGCAGGGCCTGATTTGCATGCGAGGCCTTGATTTCTCGACCACAGCCAGCCAGAGTTAGAGGCTGATTTGCTGAGGGCGGGCAGGCCTGTGGCACTAGGGAGGGAGGGATCGCGGTGTGTCCGGGAAGTGGACGCAGAAGCATAGGGTGGGGTTTTGAGGATGATTAGGGCTGGGAGGAGCTGGGGAGAGGGGGGATGATTTCAGAAGATGGTGGGCCGGAAATTGTTAAAGGGGATAAGGGGTTATGGGGAGCGGGCGGGGAAGTGGAGCTGAGTCCATGATCAGATCAGCCATGATCTTATTGAATGGCGGGGCAGGCTCGAGGGGCCGTATGGCCTACTCCTATTTCTTATGTTCTAAAGAGCCGAGGGGGGGGGGGGGGAATCTTCCGATGATCGCAGCCCGGGAGGAGCTGGCGGGGGGGAGGGAACTCCAGAATATCAGGGGCCGGGAGCTGCATGGGGAAGGCCAGAGGACTGGGGGTGGGGGAAACCTCATGGAGGAATCAAAGGTGTGAGGGGAGGGGGGCTGATTGGTTGCCTTGGGAAGGGGGAATCAGAGGCCTGGGGAGTGACAGATCGCGGGGTGGTGGGTTAGATAGGGACCTTAGATCCAGCAGGTAGGTATAAAGGCACTTACCTCCTGGATCCAGCTGTCCCCGCCTTGCTGTAACTGCCACGTTTTACAAATTATAAAACCTGTCCACATGCAATTAAAAACAAAATGGAGGTTAAAACAGAGGCTTCCAGCTTCATTAAAATATTTAAATTGACATCCTGCCCCCCGGTAGCGGGCTGCTTGCCTGCCCTTGTTCCACTCCCCCCCCACCCCAACCCCGTTAAATCCAGAAGTGGGCGGGTTGGAGGCGGGGTCAGGTCGGTATCCGATTTTTAACAATTTAACTACCCCCCAGCCCGCAACCCATCCATTTTTTTTTAAGGTTAAAATTCCCCCCCATCGTATCTGGAGGTACAAATTAAAAAGGGAAATTGGTAGCGTTACATAGCTGCACCCAAAATAAGTACAACGTAGCCTAAAAATAGTCAGTGGGTTAATTAAAAACAGCAACTAAATAATGTGCAGCACAACTGACTCATCAATTACAATCCCAACACAACTTTATGGCTGCATTTCTGAGATTCACTGTCTACTGACATGCGTCATAAATATACAAGCAATGAAGCATTAAAAGTGCTTGCTGTTGAAGAATGGTGTTGTCAATACTCCCTCAGTGCCACTTTGTTCTGTGGGGAATCATAAAGAACAATAATTTGTTGCGACAAAAGATACGAAGACAGGCCTGCACTGGGTTACCATCAGCCCTTGTCTCCCTACAGTGTCTCTTTCTTCCCAGCACTGGTGTTACTGTTAATATGGGAATGTGCTGCTTCATGGGAATTTCAGTTTCCATCGCCCAACCTCCTGCATGGTGTCTTCTGGAGAACCAAGAACCTTATGAATCACATCTCCCAGCAAGCTTATCCAAAAATCACATATGATCTGATCGCGTCCAACACAAAACTCACCTTCTCTCATTTTACAGATTTTTCTCTCTCATTCCTTGCTGTCTGACTGCCTAAGGAGAAAGCAGAACTTTCTGAACCTTAACATTGGCGATACTATACCCAGCGGGTTCAGCTCCCGCCCGAGACTTTGCACATTACTTCCTGATCCCAATGGTGCCCGAACTTGGCATCCTGCTCAACACTGAGCTGAGTTTTGAGACCGACACCCAAATTATCACCAAGAAGGTGGTAAATTTGTATATATTTATGATTTTACAACTTTAATTCTTAAGGTATTTGATGATTGGATAACATCACAGTCATCAAATGTCTTTGTTGAAATAATGTAAGTTAATTTTGTGGTGGTTATTAGTTTGAAAGAAAGAAAGATCTTGTGTTTATATAGTGCCTTTTTGACCTCAGGATGACTCAAAGCGCCAATGGAGCACCTTTGAAATGTGGTCACTGTTGTAATGTAAGATGTTCTAGATTAGCATCTTTGAAAAATATGAACAACTTGATTGGTTTGAATTGTATGGATTGCTGGTTGTAGATTGCTGGATCCCTGCTTGCCTAATTGGGTATTTGAGGAAATCAATGCAGTTAACTAAATGTTTCTAGATTACATAATCCCATCATAATGATGCTACATACACACTTAAAGGGTGATGGACTTCCTGGTTGTTATACAAACACATTTAAGAGGTAATGTGCTATTCATTAAAAAAATATTTTAATATTTAAAAAACAGCTTCTACAAGTGGCATTCAATAAGACGCCACATAAAAGGTTATTGCACAAGATAAGGGCTCATGGGATTGGAGGTAATGTATTAGCATGGATAGAGGACAGAAAACAGAGAGTAAGGATAAACTGGTCTTTTTCAGATTGTAACTAGTGGGGTGTCGCAAGGATCAGTGCTGGGGCCTCAGCTATTTACAATCTATATTAATGACAAAGATAAAGGGACCGAAAGTAATGTATCCAAGTTTGCTGATGATACAAAGCTAGGTGGGACAGTAAACTGTGAGGAGAACACAAAGGGGGTGAAATTCGGTCGCACCTCTGTTGTGGCGTTAACCTGGGCCATCCCCGTTGCAATAAAGGCCAACATTCCATTTGCCTTCCTGATTACTTGCTGTACCTGCATATTAACTTTTTGTGTTTCGTGCACAAGGATTCCCAGGTCCCTCTCTACTGCAGCACTTTGCAATTTTTCTCCATTTAAATTATAATTTGCTTTTCTATTTTTTCTGCCAAAGTGGATAACCTTACACTTTCCCACATTATACTCCATGTGCCAAATATTTGCTCACTCACTTAGCCTGTCTATATCCCTTTGCAGATTTTCGTATCCTCCTCACAACTTGCCTTCCCACTCATCTTTGTATCATTAGCAAACTTGGCTACATTACACTCGGTCCCTTCATCCAAGTCACTAATATAGATTGTAAATAGTTGAGGTCCCAGCACTGATTCCTGTGGCACCCCACTAGTTACCATTTGCCAACTGGAAAAAGACCCATTTATCCCGACTCTCTGTTTTCTGTTAGTAAGCCAATCTGCTATCCATGCCATTATATTACCCTCAACCCCGTGAACTTTTATCTTATGCAGTAACCTTTTATGTGGCACCTTATTGAATGCCTTCTGGAAATCCAAATATACCACATACACTGGTTCCCCCCCTATCCACCCTGCTCATTGCATCCTCAAAGAACTCCAGCAAATTTGTCAAACATGATTTCCCTTTCATAAAACCATTGCTGGCTTTGCTTGACTGAATTATGCTTTTCCAAATGTCCAGCTACTGCTTCTTTAATAGTGGACTCCAGCATTTTGCCAATGACAGATGTTAGGCTAACTGGTCTATAGATTTCTGCTTTCTGTCTGCCTCCTTTTTTAAATAGGGGCATTACATTTGCTGTTTTCCAATCCGCTGGAATTTCTCCAGAATCCAGGAAATTTTGGTAGATTACAACCAATGCATCCACTTCTTATAAGACCCATGATGCAGGTCATCAGGTTCATAGGACTTGTCCATCTTTAGTCCCATTATTTTACCGAGTACATTTTCTTTAGTGATAGTGATTGTTTTAAGTTCTTCCCTCCCTATAGCCCCTATTTATCTATTATTGGGATGTTTTTAGTGTCTTCTACCATGAAGACCGATACAAAATATTTGTTGAAAGTCTCTGCAATTTCCATGTTCCCTATTATTAATTCCCCAGTCTTATCCTCTGAGGGACCAACATTTACTTTAGCTACTCTCTTCCTTTTTATATACCTGTAAAAGCTCTTACTCTCTGTTTTTATGTTTCGTGCTAGTTTACTTTCATAATCTATCTTCCCTCTCTTTAATATTTTTTTAGTTGTCCTTTGCTGGTTTAAAAAAATTCCCAATCCTCTGACCTCCCACTAATCTTGGCAACTTTGTATGCCATTATTTTCAATTTGATACCATCTTTTACTTCCTTAGTTTGCCTTGGATAGTTCACCCTCTTAAAGTCTTTCCTTCTCACTGGAATATATTTTTGTTGAGAGTTATGAAATATCTCCTTAAATGTCTGCTACTGCTGATCAACCGTCTTTTACTTTAATCTATTTTCCTAGTCCACTTTAGCCAACTCTGCCTTCATACCTTTGTAATCGCCTGTATTTATACACTGGTTTGAGATCCAACTTTCTCACCCTCCAACTGAATTTGAAATTCAACCATGCTATGATCACTCTTTCCTGGAGGATCCTTTACTATGAGATCATTTATTAATTCTGTCTCATTACACAGTACCAGATCCAAAATGGCCTGCTCCCTGGTTGGAGCAGTTAAGTCTGAGTCTAAGTCAGGCAGACAAACAGTCTGAAGCTGTAGAGAGTCCAAATGTAGATCAAAGGTTACCCTTGGAGAAAAACTTCTCAGGCTCAGTCTAGAATGAGTCTAAGTTTGACACCATGTTTGGAAGGTTCTGTTCGAGAGTGAAGGTATCCTCTTCGAAACAGAAAACAAGTGGTTAAATTTGATTTGTAAATATGGCAAAATAAGTCCATGGGCTAAACTTTCCTTTCATTTTCAGCGGGTTTTCGGCAATTTTCTCGGTGGTACAGCTGTTTTTCCGCCTGGCGAAAGTTTCCCGCTTAGTTTTTTAATGGTATCATCCAAATCTCAAAACGCCCACCAGGACGAAACCGCCGACGTGCACCGCTGAGAAAATCGCCAGGGCATAAGTTTGGCCTCAACGGAAGCCTGTCCAGATCGTGAAAGCTGCTTAAACAGGACAATACTCTGGAAAGAAAGGAAAGTTAAAAGTTCTTTATTTATTTTTTTTAAATTGTAAAATGGCGATGAGCTTTAAAAGTGTCTTGGGAATATTTTTTAACTTTTAATTTTTTTTTTGTGAAAATTTTTTTTTTAAAGACTTCCCCCCTCCGTATGCCCAACCGCAGCCTCAGACTAAATTTTAAAAAAATTTTAAGAACTGCCCGTTTTACTTAGTTTCCCCTTTAAGCGCCGAGAAACCGCTGAGAATAATGGTGCAAGATCAATTTTCTCGCCGGGCGATTATTTTTAACTTAAAAGTGGAAATTCTCTCCAGTGTTACTTACAAAACATTAGCGGTTTTTATGGGCGGGCAATTGGGCGTTGAGGGACTCTCGGGAACGTCTAGCCCCATATCTTTTGTTGTGTATAACCATGCAAGTTATGTATGATGATTATGTTGTTATAATTACTTCTTCATTAAGGAGGGAGAAGTGTACTATAGCTCCACCCAGTGGGCTACTGCTCCACCTAGTGGGCTACTGTGGTAATGCAACTGCTGATGTATATACAATAAAAGGGTCATGTTACAAGTGACATGATGACAAGTTCCTGTAGATCTGTTTTGTCTGCTGTGTGTTTGTGATGTCATAAAGAATATATGTAGGCCATTTATGACCGAGATGAGGAGGAATTTCTTCATTCAGAGGGTTGTGAATCTTTGGAATTTTCTGCCCCAGAGGGCTGTGAATGCCGAGTCTCTGAGTATGTTTAAGGTTGAGATAGATAGATTTTTGGAGTCTAGGGAATCAAGGGATATGGAGATCGGTCGCGAAAGTGGAGTTGAGGTTGATGATCAGTCATGATCGTATTGAATGGCAGAGCGGGCTCGAGGGGCCATATGGCCTACTACTGCTCCTATTTCTTATGTTCTTATGAAAGGTAACAAAGTCATGAACCAACGACATGGACATGCATAGCACATGCCGTGCAGAAACAGAAACTTGTAACGTGGAATATTCCATCTTTTTGCAACTGATCATTCTTCATCTGTGAGTCCAGGTAGTGAGTGTCAGAAAGCTAGTTGGCAAAAGGGAAGCATTACTCTCACCACCTGACATTCACTTTCTAGCAGGGGTTATTGCTGGTGATCAGATGTAGGAATCCTAGTTGACTTTTTCTCCCCTGCTTAGCTCAGTGCCTAGATCAGGGAGGTTATCAGTGTCCTTCTGCTGTCCTGAGTGAGATCAGTTAACTCTGCTCTGTACTGCACCAGGCAGTGCCGAAACCCACTGTGCCAATAGGGACTTAGGGTTATGAGCTACACAAGGTTTGTTTTACGGGTAAGGACATCTTCAGAACACCTTGGTGTAATTGGTGCTCTTGTAGCCAATCACGGAATTTAGAACAAGATGTGGCCCATCGAACTCTGCTTTACTTTCGGCTGAATGCGCTCACATCAACTTCACAAACTGATTTATTATCCTTGCCAATTTCATTAGCAATAACAATGAACCTAATACTGATTAGATAGACATTTCCAGTCATTGCTATTGCTAATGGAAATTATAGGGGTAATGAATCGGTCTGTGATGCTTATCTCTGCCTACTCAAGCTAAACTAAAGTTCATTTGACTATGGATTATTTTAAATTTCCTCAATAGATATTAAGTTCTATCAATACTATTTTCCTTGTTTCAGATAGAACTGAATCGAAGCAAAAGCAATCGTGGAAATATAAAGTCAGAGTAATTGACGAAGAAAGCTTAAGTAACCTAGTAATGATTTCATTAACTATATTGTTCTTGCATGGTTGGTTATAAGATGTTCTTGAAACTACTCAGCAAATATTCTGTTAAAATGCTGACTATGGTATAAGAACATTTTCCACCTATTTTTCAGACTTGTCTTTACATTCAGATTATAGTATAGTACATTAGAATGGGGTGCAGAATTTCATAAGAAACAATCAGTGGTTTTGTGCAATGATTGCTGTAAAGTACTTCAGTATCTTATTGCTATATTTATACATGAAGTGAGCATGAATGAATGACTGAAGCTACAATGTCACTGACCTGCTGTCAGAGCTGCTGCTACAAATGCATTAATAAAAAAAGATACCATTTGAAAATTACATTGTAATGTTTTTCTTGGCATCAGCTCTCATGGCTGAAATGGAGTTATTTCGAGCATGCTATTTCTGACTATTCCCTGAACTGAAGTTCTTGGTAGCTCACCAGTATAGTGATACCTTTCTTTAAAGACAACAAGATGGGGTTCTCGGTAATGGACAGACAGCCCTTGTGGGCAGATTTTCTTGCTTTTCTTCACATGTCCTTGCTGAGTTTTCTACCACTCCAGTGAATGTTGGCAGGCTATTCAACTGTGGCTTTACAGCCGAGTCGGAAGCTGTCCCCACCTGATGTCCATACACACACATGTTCAGAAGGGGTCATTGCATAGCAATCAAGAGCAGGAACCCTGGCTAATCTTTCTCCTCATTGATTCAGGAATGCTGAGGTCAATAGAAGCACCTCTACTGCTGCCTGAGCTGAGGTCAGCTGACAGCACAGAGCATGGAGTGAACCCGCAACTTTCCTGATCTTTCTAACTTAGCTGCTCACTGGATATACTTGCTGAAGAATTGAAACACCATCCTCCGCTGTATTGTCAAGCAGAATGATACTAAAAATGTTTCTGTCTTTAGGAAAATAAGACATTTCATTAGAATTCACCTGTAGCATATTGATTCAATTTGAGTATAATTTTGTGATACTTAAACCACACAATGAGCGTTTTCCTTCACCCAGTGATAAATAGTAGGAAAGTGCACCTATGAGATGAAACCAAAGTGTTTCGGGGTCCCATCGGAAATGCTCATGAGTTTGTTAAACGCAAAGATTTATTTCTGAGAACATTTTTATCTACAGCTGCAAGACATCAAAGTTGGTATAGTGTTGCAAAAAAAGTTATTAAGTGCCTGAGCTTATTAGTACCCAGAATACTGTAGGAGGCGCATCAACATAAATGCCATGGCTATTGGAACAGGTCAGAGGCTGGGTATTATGCAGTGAGTGTCTCACCTCCTGACTGTCCAAAGCCTCTCCACCACCTATAAAGCATAAGCCAGGGGTGTGACGAAATACTCTCCACTTGCCTGGATGGGTGCAGCTCCAACAACACTCAACAAGCTCGACGCCATCCAGGATAAAGCAGCCCGCTTGATTGGCACCCCATCCATCACCTTAAACATTCACTCCTTCCATCACCGGCACAACGTGGCTGCAGGGTGTACCATCTACAAGATGCACTGCAGCAACTCTCCAAGGCATCTTCAACAGCACCTCCCAAACCCACGACCTCTACCACCTAGAAGGACAAGGGCAGCAGGTGCCTGGGAACAACACCACCTGCACGTTCCCCTCCAAATCACTCACCATCCTGACTTGGAACTGCTCACAATGTGGTCTCCTGTACACTGGGGAGACCAAACGCAGATTGGGTGATCACTTTACAGAACATCTACGTTCAGTCCGTAAGCGTGACCCCAAGCTTCTGGTCGTCTATCACTTTAATTCTCCGCTCCACTCCCACTCTGATTGGCACCTCATCCACCAGCCTAAACATTCACCCCTTCCACCACGGCTGCAGTGTGTACATCTACAGCATGCACTGCAGCACTTCACCAATTCTTCTCCAGCAGCACCTCCCAGACCCATGATCTCCACAACCTGGAAGGACAGAGCAGCTGATGCATGGGAACATCTCAAAGTTCCCCACCATGTCACACACCATCTTAACTTGGACACATATCACCATCCCTTCATCGTCGCTGGGTCAAAATCCTGCAGCTGCCTGCCAATTAGCATTGTAGAAGTACCTTCACCAAAATAGACTGCAGCAGTTCAAGAAGAAGGCTCACCACCACCATCTGAAGGGCAATTTGGGATGGCCAATGTGCAGGTTTTGCAAACAGCACCCACATCCCAAGAATAAATTGTCAGGCAAAATAATGAGCTCAACAAAATACTCACTTAGAAATTCTGACCAGAATTTTAAATCCGAATCCTCGAAATGTTTTGCTGTAATGAAAAGCTGATACTGAAGGGATCAGCCATTGCAGATTTCAGTATGATTAATCTCACTGTCAAACACAAATAATGTTAATTCTTTAAATATATTGCTCTTAGCTCCTATCTATGTAATCTGATATGTCGTATTATGACACTAAGGATGTGTTATTGTGAACCCATGTTCAAAATTTATGCTTTATTTTTGGTAAATTTCAAAAATATCGGGCGTCATTCTTCTCCCATTGGCAGATTAGTGTCCGCCCATGTGAACCCCGCTGAACTTACCTTCTGGTGCCCTCATTGACATGCAGCATGGGTTAGCAGTAATAATACTGCCCCTGAGTGCGTTACCAGCATTAGGAGGGAGGGAGGGAAATTGACCCCTCTGTCCTTGCAAACTATCGCCCCATCTCCAACTTCCTTTTTTTCTCCAAAGCTCTTGAACGTGTTGTCGCCTCCCAAATCCATGCCCACCTTTCTTGCAACTCCATGTGTGAACCCCTCCAATCAGGTTTCTGCCCCTGCCACAGCACTGAACTGACCCTTATCAAAGTTGCAAATGACATCCTATGTGACGATGAGCATGGGAAACTAATACTCTTCATCCTTCTCGATCTGTCTGCAGTCTTTGACATAGTTGACCGCACTATCCTCCTCCAATGCCTCTCCTCTATCGTCCAGCTGGGCGGGACTGCACTCGCCTGGTTCCATTCCTATTTATCCGGTCGTAACCAGAGAATCACCTGCAATGGCTTCTCTTCCCGCTCCAGCATCATAACCTCTGGAGTCCCCCAACGATCCATCCTTGGTTCCTCCCTATTGCTCATCTACAAGCTGCCCCTCCGCGTCATCATCCAAAAACATGTCAGGTTCCACATGTACGCTGACGCCACCCAGCTCTACTTCACCACCACCTCTCTAGACCCCTCCATTATCTCTGATTTGTCAGACTGCTTATCCGATAATCCAGTATTGGATGAGCAGAAATTTGCTCCAACATAATATTGGGAAGACTGAAGCCATTGTCCTCATTACCCGCACCAAACTCTGTTCCCTAGCCACCGACTCCATCAGGCTCTCCCTGGTCATTATCTAAGGCTGAACCAGAGATTTTTCCCTGAGATGAGCTTCTGATCCATATCCACCCCAAGACTGCCTACTTTGACCTCTGTAACATTGCCCATCTCCACCTCTGCAAAAGCTTATCTGCAGCTGAAATCCTCATCTATGGCTTTATTACCTCTAGACTTGATTATTCCAATGCCCTCCTGGCTGGCCTCCATCTTGCACCCCCATAAACCCAAACCCTGCTGCCCGTATCCTAACTCACACCAAGTCCCGATCATCCATCTCCCCCATGCTCGCTGACCTACATTGGCTCCCGGTCCAGCAACACCTCGATTTTAAAATTCTCATCCTTGTTTCCAAATCCCTCCATGGCCTTGCCCCTCACTATCTGTGTAACCTCCTCCAGCCCTACAACCCTCCGCGATCACTGCGCTCCTCCAATCCTGACCTCTTGCGCATCCCCGATTTTCATCGCTCCATCAGTGGCAGCAGTACCTTCAGCTGCCTAGGTCCTAAGCTCTGGAATTCCCTTCTTAAATCTCGCTGACTCTCCACCGCTCTCTCCTCCTTTCAGATGCTCCTTAAAGCCTACTGTAGCAGGAAGCTCACCTTTAGAATGGCTGAAGGAGTGTCAACCTTGGGAGTATCAGCAACAGGAAGGGCTCACAGATGTATCTGTGGTGGTGTTGCTGGCTGAAGTCAGAGTGAGGCAGGATTGTTTGTTGGGCACTAAGGTCAGGAAGCCCCATTAAGAGGGTGGTTCTGTCTGTATGGAGGGAGGTGGCAAATCCAGCCACCGCCCAGTGCAGGAAAAGGTTCAAGGACCTCTCAAAGATGGCCAAGGTAAGTGAAGGCAGTGTTCCCCATTCCTCACAGAGAATGGAGAAAGGACCAGTGCAATGCTGATGGAGTGCTGCACTGTCGGAGATGCTGTCTTTTGGAAGAGACGTTAAACCAAGGCCCCGCCTGCCCTCTCAGGTGCACGTAAAGTATCCCATGGCACTATTTTGAAGAAAAGAGGACGTCTCCCCGGTGTCCTGGGCCAATATTTATCCCTCAATCAACATCACTAAAACAGACTATCTGGTCATTGTCATATGGCTGTTTGTGGGAGCTTGCTGTGTGCAAATTGGCTGCCGCGTTTCCCACATTACAACAGTGACTACACTTCCAAAAAATTTACTTCTTTGGCTGTAAAGTGCTTTGAGATGTCTGGCCATAAAAGGCGCTATATATCTGCAAGTCTTTCTTTTTTTTCTTTCCCTCCTGGGACCTAACCCAAGGCTGCTGCCTGTGGAGATGCGACAAATGGCGGCAGCTTGTGCTCAGTGTGCTGATGAGGCACAAGGATACATTTCCATCGATTCTTGAGCCTCTTGGTTCAGGCCTGCTCTAATTGTCTGAAAATAGGCCCAGACCAACATTTATCCCTTTATGTCAAACTAATGCATTCTGTCAGGTTGAAAAATCCACTGGGACAAGTTACAAGCAATCTTTTTCGATATAATTAAGATGTCGATACCCGTGATAAATTGTGTGTTCGTTGTAAGAGTTTTCTAAGAATAAGAGAGCTGTACAGAGTGCTAAAGAAGTTTAGGCTGCTTGTGCCAGTGTTCTCTCTCACTGTGAAACCACAATAGATACTCCTTAAAAGGCACAGTCTTCTCGTTCAATGTAAAATCCACTGGCACGTTTTTGGAAAATGAGCAGGGAGTTCTCCCAGTGTTCTGGGTAACGTGCATCCCTCAACCAACACCACCAAACAGATTAACTGGTTATTCATACCATTGCTGTTTGTGGGACTTTGCCTACAAAAGTAACAGTGACTACACTTCAGAAAGTAATTCATTGGCTGTGAAGCACTTTGGTATGTCCTGAGTACATGATCAGCACTATATAAATCCAATTCTTTCAAACCTTCCTTCAATTCTTTTAGCTACTTAAGCAGCATACGTTTCAGCAAAGCCAAATAAATCATGGTAATGGAAGCCTCACACACTCGATAAACATATTACAGACAGTTGTGAACACACTAAGCAAATATATTTGGTGAGGTCATTCTGCATGTAGTCATTAAGGGTATTTGCCTGGTAAATCTGTGGTAATTGCCAACATTTACAAACCCAAGATAACGAGATTTAGTGCATTTAGGAATACAAATGCCCGTGGCAGGAAGTTTCAATAATTGTTTCAAGCTGCTTAGTTGGCTAGTGAGTGTAATGTAGCCAAGGTTGCTGATGATACAAAGATGGGTGGGAAGGCAAATTTGGAGGAGGACACAAAAAATCTGAAAAGGGTAAATGAGTGGCCAAAAATTTGGCAGATGGACTATAATGTGGGAAAATGTGAGGTTATCCACCTTGGCAGAAATAATTGAAAAGCAAATTTTAACTTAAATGGAGAAAAATTGCAAAGTGCTACAGTACAGAGAGATCTGGGGGTCCTTGTGCATGAAACACAAAAAGTTAGTATGCAGGTACAGCAAGTGATCAGGAATGCAAATGAAATGTTGGCCTTTATTGCAAGGGAGATAGAGTATAAAAGCAGAGAAGTCCTGCTACAACTGTACAGGGTATTGGTTAGGCCACACCTGGAGTACTGCGTACAGTTTTTGTCACCGTATTTAAGGAAGGAAGCATTGGAGGCTGTTCAGAGAAGGTTCACTAGGTTGATTCCGGAGATGAGGGGGTTGACTTATGAGGATAGGTTGAGTAGTTTGGGCCTATACACATTGGAATTCAGAAGAATGAGAGGTGATCTTATTGAAACTTATAAGATATTGAGGGAGCTCGACAAGGTGGATGCAGAGAGGATATTTCAACTTATAGGGGAAACTAAAACTAGGGTACATAGTCTTAGAATAAGGGGCCATCCATTTAATACTGAGATGAGGAGGAATTTCTTCTCTCAGAAGGTTGTAAATCTGTGGAATTCTCTGCCCCAGAGAGCTGTGGAGGCTGGATCATTGAATATATTTAAGGCGAAGATAGACAGATTTTTGAGCGATAAGGGAGTAAAGGGTTATGGGGTACGGGCAGGGAAGTGGAGCTGAGTCCATGAACAGATCAGCCATGATCTTTGAATGGTGAAGCAGGCTCGAGGGGCCAAATGGCCTACACCTGCACCTATTTCTTAATGTTCTAATTAAGCTTTTCACCAAGATTGCCAAGATTTAAGAAGCAGGGAGTTGACTTAATTGTTAAAGAGGTGTGTTTCCAACCTTTGACCAATGCCACTTGGCCAGACACCAGAATGGAATTGGAAAATGTGCCTGGTCCATCTCTTGCTATAAAACAACTGGTGATAAAAAAGTTAGCAATAAAGAAGACGACCAATGAGAAGATCATTTAATCATCAAGTTCGCAGAGGCACTGGGGGGTGGGGAAATAGATGGTACAGAGAAGGGTAGGATCAAACTCTTTCTTCCTTGGAATGTGTAAAGGAAAGCTTGATGCTGGCCGCACTGTTTCTGATCATTGTCACTCAAGGGATAGAAAGGCACAAACAAATAATGAATGTCTCACAAGGGATAGCGTACAAAGCATTATATTCACCATGAAATTACGTAGAAATTGCCATTTTTAATAAAAACACTGTATGAGTGAATAATATTCTTTCATGATAGGTATGTGACAAATATCTTACAGCTGGACAAACATGAAGGTTTGTCGCAATGTTCTCAGTATCTTATTTGTCTTTGTCTATATCCGCCTGGTCCATCAGAACTTTCAAAGATATTCCAATAGACCATTAGTATTATCAATACAAAATCACTTTGTCACCCACTTATCACCAACACTAATATCAGCAGAGGTTGATGTCCAGCTGAAATCTACTATGAGATTTATCACCAGAGGGCTTTTATCGACACCGACACCTTGGCTGCTGGTGCTTGCAAATATCGCACCACCACACCTATGCTGCGAATATGCAGTCTCAGTTAAATACAGCCTCTACACCAGCAAAAACATGTCGATCCAGATTGACTTGAACAATCTACCACTAACCTGACTCAAATCTAGAGGACCATTTTGGACCATCTCCAAAGCCCTTTAGCGAAATCCCCTCAGCCTTGATGACCGAATGCTTGGCGAAATGCTTGGAAGAACAGCGACATACCAAATGGATTCCTTATAGAGGACCCCACAGTACAACCTGAAGGATCAAATCTTCCTCGCAAACAGTGGACAACCATCAGAACCGGTCATGGTCGATGCTGCCACCTTCTCCATAGGTGGAAGATTAAAGCATCCCCACAGTGCGACTGTGCAGCTTCTAATAAGACCCTGGAGCAAATCATTGAGCACTGCCTTCAGAGGATATTCACAAGCAACCTACAAGATAGCCACATGGTTACACAGGAAGCTTTGGCCTGGATATTTGACTTAGATATTGACATTTGATTTGCTTTTCTACTACCATACGAATGACCAGCAGAGGGCAATCACAGGCAAAATTCATCCAGTGGCCCTCCTCTGCATCCTTTCCAAAGCCTCAAATCACCCACCATGTGGGGAGACCAAATCTGGACACGGTATTCCAAGTGAGGCCCAACCAAGGTCTTTTACAAGGTCAAAATAGTATGCTTTGTCTTAATCCAGATATCTCCACCACAAGAAGCTAGTTGAGGATTATGGGTTACCAAGTGCAGCAAGCAAATGCATAGTCATCTTTAGAATCCAAAAGGTGCAGCAGGATCTATTTAATGAACCTTTCAGGCATTAGCAAAGTGCAGAATTGAGCATTGGAGCTACAGTGTGATTAGCCATGCATAGCCTGCACTCTGCTGTGCATCTGGGACCACAAGAACACATGAGTAGGCCATTCTGCCCTTTGAGTCTGTTCCACTCATTTAGATTATGGCTGATCTGTATCTTAACTCCATTTACCTGCCTTGGTTCCATGTCCCTTAATGCCCTCACCACATAAAAATCTATCGATCTCAGATTTGACATTTTCAACTGACCCCCTCCCCGCCCCCCCCTCCCCCCCTCCCACACCCCACCCCAACCAGCCTCACCAGCTTTTTGAGGGAGTGAGTTCCAGACTTCTACTACCCTTTCTGTGTTTTTCAATAATGAATATACCGGGAAAGCTCCCCCAGTAGCGTATGCAGTTAGATATGGTTGACTGTGAGATTACTTGTATGTTTACCCCTGGATGGCTAGGAGTAATTAGCAGCCTCGGTGGTTATGGCACCAGTGACTTTCACAGCTGCATTATAGCACTTTGCTCTCACAAAGGGTGGTTCTAGGTATGTACACAACTGTTGGGATATGTCAGCAAGGACATCTCAATTGATGTGGGAGTGATGCAAGTATTGCTCTTGCACGAATAATAATTAGCTAGTTCACGGCTAGCAAATTCTTCTAAGAGACGACTGTCTCATATTCCGATTCTCTTTCTCCTTCCCCGGTTCTCTCTCTGACGCTGCAGGGCAGCTCCTGCCAAAACGAATGTCCCACTCAAATGAAACACTGCTGTTGCTTCATAACATGGCTAAAAATTCTGTGTGCAAAAAGCAGTGTTTAACCCTGCTTCAATTGTGACTTATAGTGCATGTTGGTACTTGATGTGCAGATTTGTTGGTTGTTCATCATTATCAATTCCATCACATAGTAATTGGTTGAACTGGTGATTTACACCCTAGGTGACAATGCATTATTCTTGTGCAAGATTTGATTTTAAGGGAATTGATACTCCTGTATGGCTCAGAGGCATGGACCATATTCAGTAGACACCTCAAATCACTGGAGAAAGACCCCCAACGATGTCTCCGCAAGATCCTGCAAATCCCTTGGGAGGACAGACGCACCAACGTCAGTGTTCTCGACCAGGCCAACATCCCCAGCATTGAAACACTGACCACACTCGACCAGCTCCGTTGAGGGGGCCACATATTCCGCATGCCTGCCACAAGACTCCCAAAGCAAGCACTCTACTCGGAACTCCTACACGGCAAGCGAACCCCAGGTGGGCAGAGGAAACATTTCAAGGACATCTCAATACCTCCTTGTTAAAGTGCAACATCCCCACCGGCACCTGGGAATCTCTGGCCAAAGACCACCCTAAGTGGAGGAAGAGCATCCGGGAGAAAGAAAGAAAGGAAAGATAGATTACGAAAGTAAACTTGCGCAAAACTTAAAAACAGATAGTAAAAGCTTTTACCGATATATAAAACAGAAAAGAGTGACTAAAGTAAATGTTGGTCCCTTAGAAGATGAGAAGGGGGATTTAATAATGGGAAATGTGGAAATGGCTGAGACCTTAAACAATTATTTTGTTTCGGTCTTCACAGTGGAAGACACAAAAACCATGCCAAAAATTGCTGGTCACGGGAATGTGGGAAAGGAGGACCTTGAGATAATCACTATCACTAGGTGGGTAGTGCTGGACAGGCTAATGGGACTCAAGGTAGACAAGTCCCCTGGTCCTGATGAAATGCATCCCAGAGTATTAAAAGAGATGGCGGAAGTTATAGCAGATGCATTCGTTATAATCTACCAAAGTTCTCTGGACTCTGGGGAGGTACCAGGGGATTGGAAAGCAGCTAATGTAAAACCTCTGTTTAAAAAAGGGGCAGACAAAAGGCAGGTAACTATAGGCCGGTTGGTTTAACATTTGTAGTGGGGAAAATGCTTGAAGCTATCATTAAGGAAGAAATAGCGGAACATCTAGATAGGAATAGTGCAATCAAGCAGACGCAACATGGATTCATGAAGGGGAAATCATGTTTAACTAATTTACTGGAATCCTTTGAGGATATAACAAGCATGGTGGATAGAGGTGTACCGATGGATGTGGTGTATTTAGATTTCCAAAAGGCATTCGATAAGGTGCCACACAAAAGGTTACTGCAGAAGATAAAGGTACGCGGAGTCAGAGGAAATGTATTAGCATGGATCAAGAATTGGCTGGCTAACAGAAAGCAGAGAGTCGGGATAAATGGGTCCTTTTCGGGTTGGAAATCGGTGGTTAGTGGTGTGCCACAGGGATCGGTGCTGGGACCACAACTGTTTACAATATACATAGATGACCTGGAAGAGGGGACAGAGTGTAGTGTAACAAAATTTGCAGATGACACAAAGATTAGTGGGAAAGCGGGTTGTGTAGAGGACACAGAGAGGCTGCAAAGAGATTTAGATAGGTTAAGCGAATGGGCTAAGGTTTGGCAGATGGAATACAACGTCGGAAAATGTGAGGTCATCCACCTTGGAAAAAAAAGCAGTAAAAGGGAATATTATTTGAATGGGGAGAAATTACAACATGTTGTGGTGCAGATGACCTGGGGGTCCTTGTGCATGAATCCCAAAAAGTTAGTTTGCAGGTACAGCAGGTAATCAGGAAGACGAATGGAATGTTGGCCTTCATTGCGAGAGGGATGGAGTACAAAAGCAACTATACAGGGTATTGGTGAGGCCGCAACTGAAGTACTGTGTGCAGTTTTGGTCACCTTACTTAAGGAAGGATATACTAGGGGTACAGAGACGATTCACTAGGCTGATTCCGGAGATGAGGGGGTTACCTTATGATGATAGATTGAGTAGACTGGGTCTTTACTCATTGGAGTTCAGAAGGATGAGGGGTGATTCTTATAAAAACATTTAAAATAATGAAAGGGATAGACAAGATAGAGGCAGAGAGGTTGTTTCCACTGGTCGGGGAGACTAGAACTAGGGGGCACAGCCTCAAAATACAGGGGAGCCAATTTAAAACCAAGTTGAGAAGGAATTTCTTCTCCCAGAGGGTTGTGAATCTGTGGAATTCTCTGCCCAAGGAAGCAGTTGAGGCTAGCTCATTGAATGTATTCAAATCACAGATAGATAGATTTTTAACCAATAAGGGAATTAAGGGTTAAGGGGAGCGGGCGGGTAAGTGGAGCTGAGTCCACGGCCAGATCAGCCATGATCTTGTTGAATGGCGGAGCAGGCTCGAGGGGTTAGATGGCCTACTCCTGTTCCTAATTCTTATGTTCTTATGTTCTTATGAGGGCGCTGAGCACCTTGAGTCTCATCGCTGAGAGCATGCAGAAAGCAAGCGCAGGCAGCGGAAGGAGTGTGTGGCAAACCAGACTCCCCACCCACTCTTTCCTTCAACCACTATCTGTCCCACCTGTGATAGAGACTGTGGTTCCCATATTGTACTGTTCAGTCACCTGAGAACTCATTTTTAGAATGGAAGCAAGTCTTCCTCAATGTTGAGGGACTGCCTATGATGACTAAAAGTAGAGTTAATGCCAAAATAACTATTCCACTGGAAGCACTAAATGGGCAGTAACGTAACTGTAAACACAATGATTTCACGCTTGGAGATAAGGCCACAAAGCCTGGAGAAATCCATTTGTCGACCCAACCTTGGATGAGTTCACTTCCAGCCACGGTGAGCTGAAAAAGCCACATCGGTGGTTTCTGACTGATTGCAGCTTTTGGCTCCTGTTTGACATTCTAATATTTAGGTTGTAATTTAGACCATTTTAGGACGCATTTACTCCAGTTACATTTCTGGTGAATATTTTCTGAGCAGAAAATTAATGGAAAGCAAATAAATGTGTTGATAATTCATCAACAATTAATCTTTCTCTCTAGACTGAGGGTCGTAGTGGAAGCTGCAGCATTAGGGCTGATGTTGTGAATGTACGTTACTGGCTAATTACCTCAAAACCAAATCTTGCTCAGGCATAACACATTGCCAATGGAGGAATAAAGTGCCAGTGAGATAGATTCATAAAATCCGTCCAATTGTGTTTTGATCTTTAGGAACTTGAAGATTTCCTCTCTTACTTAAACTTCTGAATGAAATGATTTTTGAAGAGGATCAACTCATACTTCGGAGCATGAGTCCTCAGCTGTATAATTAAACTTAGTAGTACGATGGTGCTGTGGTTATGTTATTGGTCTAGTAATTGAGAAGTCTGGACTAATAATCCAAGAACATGGCCTAGGGATTCGTTCCCTAGCACGAATTTGACTCAGGGAACGATTCCTCTTCTGGAACTGTGAGGCCTGAGGTACACCCGATATTGGGCCTCAGGCTTCATTTACACAAGACCGGCGAGCTGCAGACTACTGTTGAACATCTCAGGCATCTCTGCCGAGGAAGAAGATTTCAATTTCGGGCCACTGTATCACCGACAGTGGCCCTCAGGTAGGTTTAGTGAGCTGGAGAGGGGCAAGTGATTGGGAAGAGAAAGGACGATTGAGAGAGCTGTGGAATGGTTGGCGAAGGCAGGGGCAATCGGGAGGGGGCCGAGTGGGGAGCCAGTAACCATCTTCGGTACTATGGTGGAATAGGGAGGAGCATTCCTGCACCTTCTGGCTCCACATTCAGGTAAGTATTTTTTTTTAAACGTACATTTTTAATGGTGGCCTTCTCTGGTCCCTTTAAGGATCGCTGCCTTACGCCGCATGTAGGCCAAGCTTTCCTGATCAGGTGCTGGTGGCATTCAGGGCAGCCCAATTTTTCAAAAGGGGGCCTCAAACAGGCATAGGCCTCCTAACTGCACATGAAAAGGGCCTAATTCCTGTTTCAGGCACGGGCCCTGGACATCTCTTTTTCTGCCTTTACCAATATGGCAGGCGGCAAATGTCCGCCATGCGATGATACAATATTTTGTGACATTTAACGAGGCTTCCCGATGGACCTAAATGCTACCTGCTAAGAGAATATTGGGCAGTCAGCTCCTGGTAAATTTTTGGAGCTCCTAAACAGCTTCAAATTTTCCACCTTCCTTCTAGCATCTGGCTCTCTATGTGTGACTGGTACATTGGATTGGACGATATTTGCTTTCGTGCATCTTGTAATATTTTTCTTGCTAATGTTCTCCTCTCCCCATCTCACCTGAAGGCATTCTGGTACATCACTCATGAGGCTTTAATTAGTGTGAGTTTGACAGACTTTCCAGCAGAGCCTGATGTTGACCTCACCAAATACAAACACACGCATACACTTCAAATAGGAGTCATTCGACAACTATCACAAGCTAGAAGCTTGCCTGATATCCCCCTCCATAACCATGGGTGCCTGCAGCATCCTTACTGTAGCTTCAGCTGAGATTATCATATTCAGTAAAAACCGGGAACTAACAGTGAGGCCTCCCTGGCTTGCAAGGCCCTGAGATGTACTGGATAAATTTGCTGAGCCATCAGAGATGCACCTTTTTTATTTAAATACTTATTTGATTGTTCGAAATGATCAAATTTCATGACTGGATATTGTTTGCCAAGAGGCTTTGGGGCCAAAAATGACCCTTTTTTGCACCCTGATAGCGCCTCCAGGAGGTGGGCAGCGGTAGCACCTTGGGCAAAATAGCCCCTGAGATTTTGGGGGTGATTTGCCGTTAGCGCCGCACCTCGCGGTTAGCACCCCAGGCCGACTCTGCCATCATGTAGCCCGGCACTCCCTTTTGGGTGCTGGGTCACTGGCCCAGTCGAGCACATCGCTGGTGGCCCAGTGGCAGCTACCAAAGGGCCTGTAGGGTGCGCAGCAGCCCTCCCCTTTAACTGAAGGGGAGGGGTGTTATAGCACCTCAGCGCTACACGGAGCTTCCACATAGCGCTGACCTCTTCAACGCGGCGCTGAACTCAATGCTGCACTTGTGCCCTGGGAGCGCCCCTCCAATGAGGTGGCGTGCCTGAGACAGCCTCTTGCCTCATTTGAGGAGCGCAAAGCCCAACTGCATGCTGGAGGCGGGACTTCCGGCCCAGGCAGTAAAAGTCCCGGGCCCAGAAGATTACTGCCCCCAAACAGGGCGTGGGGCAATTTTGGCCCCCTTAATTCTACAAAACCTCTTGTATGCACAAAGATAAATATGAGCATATATACATGCAAAAATACTGCATTTTGTTTTTTGAGTTGCATTTCAATATGTATATTTGCATTTTTTTATTTTTTATCTGAAAATAATAAAAATTTAAAAAGGGAATATTGACTCTCATGTGAAACACAGAAATAATTTAAACTTTATTTTCACATCACTTACAGACATTGACTGGTACATAGCAATAAACCTTACTGATATTGACTCGCTCCGACTGCACCAATATCACCAGGAAGTCCAAGGACCATTTCAAATTGAACTACTGCCATGTTGAAAAATTACCCAGGTATTTATGATGTTAGTTTAGCATTCTGAGCCACTGCACATAGTCTTATAGAAACGATGAGAATATTTGTGAAGCCATAACAGATGCTATACATATTCCAGAATTTCTTGTATCTAAGCTGTGCAAGGAAATGCACTATCCATCAATATAGGCACACACAATATTGTGAGAGGGCAAGGGAGAGTAGTGTTATACATGTGTAATAGAAAACTTTCACTTTACCCTCTCTTCCTAGGCACAACTATACTTCAATGCTCAAATGGTAATTTATTTATTATTTCATAGGCTACATGTGATCATTTTGTATGGTAAGGTACAGATACAGAGGAACAGTGTTCATTGTATGTTTATTAACACTGATTCCTAAATCTGTAATATTAATAATAGAAATCAGTAAACATTAAGACAATACCACATATACCAGCACGTAGGATGAACAAGATTCCAGAATGATTGCTAAACATTACTCATGGTGCAAAAGCATATACATTACTATCCTTTCACTCAATGGGATGCTTGTAGCATCAATGGTACCCATGAGTTATATTATTTTTACACATAATAACAGTGCATTATAATCATCACTGTTGGGAATATTGTATTCTTCCCAACTAAAGAGAACATATACATCACAATTAGGTGTGAGCATGATGGGCCGAATGGCCTCCTTCTATGCTGTATGATTCTAGGTGGCAATCAGAAGTTATATACTCTAGATAACAAGCAGTACTTCATGTGATATAAATAAATATCAATACAACAGCCATCCAAAATATTAACCTCCTGATGAAACATAGCAAGCTAATATTATTCATATCTTAACGTGGTACTTCTTGCAATTAAGCATGACAGACCTTGGTGAAGTCACGACACGAGGTATATTAATACATACAGTGCTTGTACTGCTAATATAGTAGTGACAGATACAGCCCAAAGTAAGACTGTTGTAGGTTTGTTCTAGAAATCCAAGCTAGTATTAGTACCTATTTTTACTGTTGCCTTTGATAGTGCCAATTACATTCACTGTATGTTGATAAATAACGTGGACAAATATAATAAAATGATTTAATGGTAAATGCAGATACTGGTTTATATTGTTGCAAACCATCAATTGTTTTCATTCTAGAACTTTACATAAAACAAAGTTAGAACCATCTACCTTGGTAATTATTTGCAAATTATTTCAAAGATGATTTTGCTATTTCGCTATAATGCAGGTTGGTAGCTGTGGGCAATACACAGCAGTCCCCTCGCTAATCAAAGTATAAAAAAATGCCAGTTATTTGTGACATCTAATTTAGATACCTGTACAAATCACTGAATCTGTTTTCAGCTAAATTGGCATTAAACTGACATAGCAGCACCATGTATTACAGCTGTCAAACAGGACTTGGGAATCGATGACATTGTGTTCATTCAGCTCATATACCGTCTCCTCATCTACTTTACTAAACTTTACTACATCTAAAGTATTCTGCCAATCAATTGGTTTCAGCCCAACTTTACAAATGACCAAAATCACAGCCATCTGCAGTTTCTTTGGATTTACTTTAATATAATTTTAAGAATTCTTAAAGGCCAGATTGTTGGAAGTTAGTCTGATTGCTGTTAAGCAGCTGCTGTATAATTTCAAAATCTGCCATTAAATTAATGCTAAATACTATGGCACATATAATCTTGAGCTAATCATCATATCCTACTTTCTTAACCATTTCAGATTTGGCAATGGGCTGCTGCTGAGTACATCAAAGGATATGTCATTTCTTAAAATACTGAATTTTAAAATGACCATCTTGTCGTTAAATGTTTAATTATAGTTGACAATAAGTTGAAATATCATTATAGTTAGTTTTTGTTTGTGTTCAACTGAGCAAGGATACTGGTGAATGAAATTGCAGATAACTCCTCCAGGTTTGGGAGGGTTACTGTGCTTTATTGTGCGTGTGACCAGTTGGACTATTGTCAGACCTGGACAAAACCAACAAAATGACTGGAACTCATTTCCCTGTGGTTGAATATAGAATCATAGAATCATAGAGGTTTACAGCACGGAAGGAGGTCATTTTGGCCCATCGTGTCCGCGCCGGCCAAAAAGAGGCTATCTAGCCTAATCCCACTTTCCAGCTCTAGGTCCGTAATCCTGCGGGTTACAACACTTCAAGTGCACATCCAAGTACTTTTTAAATGTGGTGAGGGTTTCTGCCTCTATCACCCTCTCAGGCAGTGAGTTCCAGACCCCCACAACCATCTGCGTAAAGAAATTTCTTCTCAAATCCCCTCTAAACCTTTTACCAATTACTTTAAATTTAAGCCCCCTGGTTGTTAACCCCTCTGCTAAGGGAAATAAGCTCTTTCTATCCACTATATCTAGGCCCCTCATAATTTTATACACCTCAGTGAGGTCTCCGCTCAGCCTCCTCTGTTCCAAGGAAACCAAAAACAGCCTATTCAATCTGTCTTCATAACTAAGATTCTCCACTTCCAACAACATCCTCGTAAATCTCCACTGTAAATCTCGGGAGATCGAGAGCCAGCGGCAGTTGGTGAGAGGGGAGCGACCTATCAAAAGCCCAGCGGGAGATCGAGAGCCAGCGGCAGTTGGTGAGAGGGGAGCGACCTATCAAAAGCCCAGCGGGAGATCGAGAGCCAGCGGCAGTTGGTGAGAGGGGAGCGACCTATCAAAAGCCCAGCGGGAGATCGAGAGCCAGCGGCAGTTGGTGAGAGGGGAGCGACCTATCAAAAGCCCAGCGGGAGATCGAGAGCCAGCGGCAGTTGGTGAGAGGGGAGCGACCTATCAAAAGCCCAGCGGGAGATCGAGAGCCAGCGGCAGTTGGTGAGAGGGGAGCGACCTATCAAAAGCCCAGCGGGAGATCGAGAGCCAGCGTACCGGTGCAGCTACAGCGGGAGAGAAAGCAAAATAGAAGTAGAAAGTAATCAAAAAGTGACGTCACAGCCAATGGGGTAAGTGATTGGCTGGTGATTGGTGAGTAGCTTTTCTTTTATTTTTTATATCAGTAAGTGAACTGTAACATTGTTATTACCAATTTAAGGGTATCTAAGGTTAAGACATGGTAGGAGAGCTCGGTCACGTGATATGCTCCTCCTGTACCATGTGGGAACTCGGGGACACTTCCGGTGTCCCTGGGCGCTACGTGTGTGGGAAGTGTATCCGCCTCAAGCTCTTGACGGTCCGCGTTGTGGAATTGGAGCTGAGGGTGGATTCACTCTGGAGCATCCACGATGCTGAGAATGACGTGAGTATCACGTGTAGTGAGTTGGTCTTACCGCAGGAGAAGGGTCCACAGCCAGATAGGGAATGGAAGACCAGCAGGAAGAGCAGTGCAAGAAAGATAGTGCAGGGGTCCCCTGTGGTCATCCCCCTGCAAAACAGATACACTGCTTTGAGTACTGTTGGGGAGGATGACTCATCAGGGGAGGGCAGCAGCAGCCAAGTTCATGGCACCAAAGGTGGCTCTGCTGCAAAGGAGGGCAGGAAACAGATTGGGAGCGCGATAGTGATAGGGGATTCGATGGTGAGGGGAATAGATAGGCGTTTCTGCGGATGCAACCGAGACTCCAGGATGGTATGTTGCCTCCCTGGTGCAAGGGTCAAGGATGTCTCAGAGCGGGTGCAGGATATTCTGAAATGGGAGGGAGAACAGCCAGTTGTCGTGGTGCACATTGGTACCAACGACATAGGTAAAAAAAGGGATGAGGTCCTACGAAAAGAATTTAAGGAGCTAGGAGCTAAATTAAAAAGTAGGACCTCAAAAGTAGTAATCTCGGGATTGCTACCAGTGCCACGTGCTAGTCAGAGTAGGAATCGCAGGATAGTGCAGATGAATACATGGCTTGAGCAGTGGTGCAGCAGGGAGGGATTCAAATTCTTGGGGCATTGGAACCGGTTCTGGGGGAGGTGGGACCAGTACAAACCGGACGGTCTGCACCTGGGCAGGACCGGAACCAATGTCCTAGAGGGAGTGTTTGCTAGTGCTGTTGGGGAGGAGTTAAACTAATATTGCAGGGGGATGGGAACCTATGCAGGGAGACAGAGGGAGACAAAAATGAGGCAAAAGCAAAAAAAAGAAAGGAGATGAGGAAAAGTAGAGGGCAGAGAAACCCAAGGCAAAGAACAAAAAGGGCCACTGTACAGCAAAATTTTAAAAGGACAAAGGGTGTTAAAAAAGCAAGCCTGAAGGCTTTGTGTCTTAATGCAAGGAGTATCCGCAATAAGGTGGATGAATTAACTGTGCAAATAGATGTTAACAAATATGATGTGATTAGGATTACGGAGACGTGGCTCCAGGATGATCAGGGCTGGGAACTCAACATCCAGGGGTATTCAACATTCAGGAAGGATAGAATAAAAGGAAAAGGAGGTGGGGTAGCATTGCTGGTTAAAGAGGAGATTAATGCAATAGTTAGGAAAGACATTAGCTTGGATGATGTGGAATCTATATGGGTAGAGCTGCAGAACACTAAAGGGCAAAAATCGTTAGTGGGAGTTGTGTACAGACCTCCAAACAGTAGTAGTGATGTTGGGGAGGGCATCAAACAGGAAATTAGGAGTGCATGCAATAAAGGTGCAGCAGTTATAATGGGTGACTTTAATATGCACATAGATTGGGCTAGCCAAACTGGAAGCAATACGGTGGAGGAGGATTTCCTGGAGTGCATAAGGGATGGTTTTCTAGACCAATATGTCGAGGAACCAACTAGGGGGTAGGCCATCTTAGACTGGGTGTTGTGTAATGAGAAAGGATTAATTAACAATCTCATTGTGCGAGGCCCCTTGGGGAAGAGTGACTATAATATGGTGGAATTCTGCATTAGGATGGAGAATGAAACAGTTAATTCAGAGACCATGGTCCAGAACTTAAAGAAGGGTAACTTTGAAGGTATGAGGCATGAATTGGCTAAGATAGATTGGCTAATGATACTTAAGGGGTTGACTGTGGATGGGCAATGGCAGACATTTAGAGACCGCATGGATGAATTACAACAATTGTACATTCCTGTCTGGCGTAAAAATAAAAAAGGGAAGGTGGCTCAACCGTGGCTATCTAGGGAAATCAGGGATAGTATTAAAGCCAAGAAAATGGCATACAAATTGGCCAGAAATAGCAGCGAACCTGGGGACTGGGAGAAATTTAGAACTCAGCAGAGGAGGACAAAGGGTTTGATTAGGGCAGGGAAAATGGAGTACGAGAAGAAGCTTGCAGGGAACATTAAGGCGGATTGCAAAATTTTCTATAGGTATGTAAAGAGAAAAAGGTTAGTAAAGACAAACGTAGGTCCCCTGCAGTCAGAATCAGGGGAAGTCATAACGGGGAACAAAGAAATGGCAGACCAATTGAACAAGTACTTTGGTTCAGTATTCACTAAGGAGGACACAAACAACCTTCCGGATATAAAAGGGGTCAGAGGGTCTAGTAAGGAGGAGAAACTGAGGGAAATCTTTATTAGTCGGGAAATTGTGTTGGGGAAATTGATGGGATTGAAGGCCGATAAATCCCCAGGGCCTGATGGACTGCATCCCAGAGTACTTAAGGAGGTGGCCTTGGAAATAGCGGATGCATTGACAGTCATTTTCCAACATTCCATTGACTCTGGATCAGTTCCTATCGAGTGGAGGGTAGCCAATGTAACCCCACTTTTTAAAAAAGGAGGGAGAGAGAAAGCAGGGAATTATAGACCGGTCAGCCTGACCTCAGTAGTGGGTAAAATGATGGAATCAATTATTAAGGATGTCATAGCAGCGCATTTGGAAAATGGTGACATGATAGGTCCAAGTCAGCATGGATTTGTGAAAGGGAGATCATGCTTGACAAATCTTCTGGAATTTTTTGAGGATGTTTCCAATAAAGTGGACAAAGGAGTACCAGTTGATGTGGTATATTTGGACTTTCAGAAGGCTTTCGACAAGGTCCCACACAGGAGATTAATGTGCAAAGTTAAAGCACATGGGATTGGGGGTAGTGTGCTGACGTGGATTGAGAACTGGTTGTCAGACAGGAAGCAAAGAGTAGGAGTAAATGGGTACTTTTCGGAATGGCAGGCAGTGACTAGTGGGGTACCGCAGGGTTCTGTGCTGGGGCCCCAGCTGTTTACATTGTACATTAATGATTTAGACGAGGGGATTAAATGTAGTATCTCCAAATTTGCGGATGACACTAAGTTGGGTGGCAGTGTGAGCTGCGAGGAGGATGCTATGAGGCTGCAGAGTGACTTGGATAGGTTAGGTGAGTGGGCAAATGCGTGGCAGATGAAGTATAATGTGGATAAATGTGAGGTTATCCACTTTGGTGGTAAAAACAGAGAGACAGACTATTATCTGAATGGTGACAGATTAGGAAAAGGGAAGGTGCAACGAGACCTGGGTGTCATGGTACATCAGTCATTGAAGGTTGGCATGCAGGTACAGCAGGCGGTTAAGAAAGCAAATGGCATGTTGGCCTTCATAGCGAGGGGATTTGAGTACAGGGGCAGGGAGGTGTTGATACAGTTGTACAGGGCCTTGGTGAGGCCACACCTGGAGTATTGTGTACAGTTTTGGTCTCCTAACTTGAGGAAGGACATTCTTGCTATTGAGGGAGTGCAGCGAAGATTCACCAGACTGATTCCCGGGATGGTGGGACTAACCTATCAAGAAAGACTGGATCAACTGGGCTTGTATTCACTGGAGTTCAGAAGAGTGAGAGGGGACCTCATAGAAACGTTTAAAATTCTGACGGGTTTGGACAGGTTGGATGCAGGAAGAATGTTCCCAATGTTGGGGAAGTCCAGAACCAGGGGTCACAGTCTAAGGATAAGGGGTAAGCCATTTAGGAACGAGATAAGGAGAAACTTCTTCACCCAGAGAGTGGTGAACCTGTGGAATTCTCTACCACAGAAAGTAGTTGAGGCCAATTCACTAAATATATTCAAAAGGGAGTTAGATGAAGTCCTTACTACTCTGGGATCAAGGGGTATGGCGTGAAAGCAGGAAGGGGGTACTGAAGTTTCATGTTCAGCCATGAACTCATTGAATGGCGGTGCAGGCTAGAAGGGCTGAATGGCCTGCTCCTGCACCTATTTTCTATGTTTCTATGTTTCTATGTACCCTCTACAGTGCAATCACATCCTTCCTATAATGCGATGACTAGAACTGTCCGCAGTACTCCAGCTGTGGACTAACCAGTGTTTTATACAATTCAAGCATAACCCACCTGCTCTTATATTCTATGCCTCAATAAAGGCAAGCATTCTGTATGCCTTCTTAACCACCTTAAACACCTGGCCTGCTACCTTCAGGGATCTGTGGACATGCACTCCCAGCACTATTTGTTCCTCTACACTTCTCAATGTCCTACCATTTAATGTGTATTCCCTTTCCTTGTTAGCCCTCCCCAAATGCATTACCTCACACTTCTCTGGATTAAATTGCATTCTGCCCACCTGACCAGTTGATTGATATCTTCCTGCAGTCCGTGGCTTTCTTCTTCATTTTCAACCACACAGCCTATTTTTGTATCATCTGCAAACGTCTTAATCATTTTAGTTTACTTTTTATTTTAAAGGGAAAGTACGTGAACAAATTGTACTTTTTCTCTATTTTAACAATGTTGAGACATTTGTAGCATAGCTTCTCAACAACTGAAAGAACTTTGTGGGCAAATGTAATTTAGCTTATCAGTTGCTAAAAGTAGAATGGATTTGCCCTATGAACCTTGAAACTGTATTGTCCAGAATTGGTTAAGCCACACAATGGACTAGTGATAACATCACATAATAATTCGTACAATGTAATTGGTAAAACTTTGCAGTTTGTGAAATAGGATTCGATTAAAAAAGAAAATTGTGTTGCTTAGTTTATCCATTATCAAAATCAAATGAACTGTTTCATTTTAAGAGCAAGGACAAGTGTTTTATAACTGTTTTGTGATTAAAAAGATACACTTTAGTTACTGGCTGATAGCGACACTGCAATTATCTTTCCTACTTCTCAGCCTGGCTGCTTTTGTTGAGTATGGAGACGTTTTCATACTAGGCTCTTCATGATCTATTTGTGTCTCCCCTCCCGGATGGCTATAAAAAAATTAGTTTCTCTCATACAGATTAGAGGAAACAAAAGCTGTGATCTTTTACAAATAGTATTAAGTTGTCTGAAGGATGAATTAACTATTCGCAACAAAAGCTGCATTCGTTTCTTCAATCGAACTTGTGTCAACCCTGAACGCATCAACACGGTAGAATAAGCCAATAACAGATTGTCTGAGAACTGTTTGAATTTATCACACACATTATTTTAAGTTTGGAGTGTTGACGACAGAAGAAAGAAGCCTGAAATGCCCTCAAGGGGTGCTCAGTACTAATTAAGTTTATGGCTGAGATGTAATGCCACTTACTACCATGATTGTTTTTCTATTGCAATTGTTTGTGAAATGCTTACTGTGCCCAGAAATCTTCAGCTTTGTTGAATGGGTCTTCATTGCAATTGTTGGTAACAATGCCTTGTTGCCGTTGCAGTCATATAGCTTTGGTTGGGGCTATAGCATTGGAAAGATTCACAAGAAACTGCTGTCGATCATTCTTCTTTCAGATCTGTAGGATTAAATAATGTGCCATCAAAAATCAGGTGCCCTGTGCCTCTCTTGTAGCACTGGCACCGTAGAGTTCCTGCCAGGGCAAGAAAAAGCCAAAGGACCAACAAAAGATAGCAGGGTGTGTTGGTAATGGTTGGGACCCTGTTTAATTTTTCCTTTTCAAAACTATGATAAGAATAAGGGTAACCAATATAGTTAGTTCCTTCAGCAATTAACATTTCTAAACTAGTTTCTCATGGACAAAAAAATGTCTCCCTCTTTCCACTGCTGTGTGTGTGTCTCTCTGTCTTTCTGTAGTCTTCAACTATTTGTCTTCCCTGTCTCTCTTTTTCCCTCTCTATAACTCTGAGGTTTTCTTTTGCATGCTTCTCTGCATCTGTCATTTCAGATTATTTCTCACTCTTTCTAACCTAATTTCCTATAAGTCTGTCCTCCCCGTCTCCTCTTTATATTGTGCCTCGCCCTTCTCACGGTGTGTGCTTGTCATATAGTATATGCCTTGCTGGGTACCTGTTCCTGCAGTAAAGGGCAGATATTATGTCTGTCACCCTAGCTTAGTTAAAGTGCAACATTCCTCACATCCAACTTTAGGGAAAAAGACGTGAAGCAAATAGAATTACCTGGGGTAAATTTTCATCTCCAGCTCATGGATGGTAATCTGGCAGAGTGGATTGACTGCCCACTGTGGAATCCACCCAAGTCAATGAATGAAAATCAGGCAGGTTCTACAAGGGGCAGGCGATTTGTTGCACCAGATTACTACCCAGGAGTTGAAGACTTACTTCTGTCTCTTCACGCTAACATTTTGTTTTGTTTTTTCTAAAGAAAAAATTTAGACTGCTTCACTAATGGCTCATTGGTAGAGGCACCAGTCACAGAGATGTACAGACCAGAAGATCCCAGTTGAATTTGCAGTGAATATTGAGTTAGCTAGTATTACCCACAGTGGCAGTAGGGACACAACAAACCTCAGTGCATATAGATTAGAGAGGGAAAACTCACCCAAGGTTCCAGCTTCTGATAACTATCAGGTGGCAATTGCTGGAAAGTGCATGTTTATTTGGACATTGAAGGAGATCAGAATTAGGATCACCTATGAACCCCACCCCTCCCCGAGTCAACAGCATTCAGTGTTGAGATTCACATATGAAGATGAGTCAGTTGGACAAGGTACTGGATAATGCCTGGCAGCTTTCGATTCAAACCCCCAACATAAATATTCAGGAGAGATGGGGAGAAATAAAATAGGCTATTTATTCTAAAATGAAAGCTATCACTTTTATGGAGACATCTAGGAACTCAAGAGCAACTGAAATGATTAACTCTGCCCTAAGCAAAACTGTCAGATCAGTAGACCAGACATGGTAGATAAGCAAAGTAATGTAAAGCATTCACTGCTTCAAAAAAAATAGTAAACTTAAAAGTCGTTAATATAAATAATATAGATGTGTATCATCATGGTTGTCAAAATCTGTGGATTCAACTTAACGTTAGTTTTTTGTTCTACATGCTGTTTTGTTGAGGTCTCTGTATGAAGTGACCTAACTAAAGATATATATTTGTAACACTAACCCAAGCAGACCACAAGATGCTAGGTTCAGTTCTGTGCTGAAATACTTGATTTCAGCTGGCACAGTAGCTAGAGTGCAGCAATTGATTCCAGTGTCCCGGGGATAAGGAAATTTCAGTCAACATTCCCACTCCTGATGTCTATGCTGGAAAATGTGTATGTCAGGCAAGAACAACATTGGGCTTAACTGTGATGCTCTCCCTGCTTGAATAGCATAGCAACATTCACTTTCTAGACTAACACATGAACAATGGTCGCTTGGGAGAGGAACTGAAGGGTTCCCAGCACTTATGCAAACATAGTCCAGCAAGTCAGCAAGAGAAAAAATACACAGGTTAGGAATTACACTATTAATTATAGAAGATCTGGGGTTGTCCAAGACGTGAATGATAGATTGATACATGTCACAATCTTCGGCTTTACATAACTCTATATTGGTTACCCAGAGAGTACCTAACAAAGCCATTTTCTCTCACCTGGGTTGGAGTCAGGGATATTATCAAATTGGGAATGATAGTGATGGATTAGTCAGTGACAAAATGTTAACTCAACAGTAACAGATTTCTACAAGTACCATATAGTCTATTTGCTGTTCCTTGTGGCATCTTTATCACTTAGAGCAGTATGTTTTGGAACAGGGTGGCACGTATTCAATGATGTCTGACAAATACCAGCAGGTGTACAACAATCCTTACACTTATCCTCCTTTGACTCAATGGAATTGATTTCTTTAGTGGATATCTGATAAGATTCTTTGTAGGACAGTGATTTGGGTATGGATGACCTTGTGGAGCCTTCCGACAAAGAATAGTTAAAGATGGAAATCAGCGTTCTTCTATATTTGTTTTTCATTTCCTTTGCTGATCTGTACAGGTCCCCAACAAAGCAATAGCAAATTGGATTGAGGGTAGAATTGGTGAGACCAAGCCATTGGGCAAATGGTCTAAAATGCATGATCCACTCTGAAGACGTGTCTTCGTCCTTTGACGCTTCTTCAGTATTGAAATCGAGCCAGATGTCCACCACGTAGACAGGCAGCCACGAAAGGGCAAACAGAATCACCAAAGCCACCACCATTTTGGCAATCTTTTTGCGGATTTTCAATCTGGAAGCTGGCAGGGATTGGCTCTTGGAGTCACATTCTTTGAAGTGACTGGATGTGATCCAAAGTCTGCGCCAAGTGAGAAAGCAAATCACGAGATTAAACAGCACAGGCAAACCATAGAGAGCACAGAAGAGGAGGAAATTGTATGCCTGCTTCAACTTGACTTGGGGCCAGACCTCACTGCAGAAGGGAACCCCGAATATAGGGTCAATCTCTTCCAACCTGTTCATAAAAATAAGAGGCATGCAGATACCAGATGACAGCAACCACACCACAAAAATGGTCCAGCAGATTTTTCTCCAGGTGAAGAATGATCTGGCGTTTAATGGGTTGTGGACATTATAGTACCTGTTAACACTGATGACGGTGATACTGAGGACACTGGCGGAGACTGATACGGCCTGGGTGAAAGGTGCCGCTCTGCACATGAAGTCACCATAAATCCAAGCTTTGTAGATCTGGTAACCCAGCGTTGTGGGCATGCACACGCACACCACCATCAAATCACACACAGCAAGGTTTATCAGCAAACTGCGAGTGGCACTCACCCCAGGCATCCTGTTATGTCTTTTGCTCGTCAGTACTTTGATTGACATCACGTTCCCAACGAAGCCAACGACGAAAGATACGGTGTACATCACCGTCAGGGCGATAGTGGACGGTTCTCGGATGGTTAACAAAATATTCTTCAGGTTGCCCAGGTCTTCGTGAAAGGAAGTGCCCGAAAGGTTGAGGGAAAGATTGTTTTGCTTTGAATGTTTAACCAAAGTGAAGTTTGAATAGGGAAAGCCCAGTGAATAATTCATTCTCCTCTTGACCCAGATCTTCATAGACAGCATGTCGGAGAGACAAACTCCGCCGGTATTTCAGTCCTCAGCATGGTTACATCACAGGTGCTCTGACATCTCTTCCAAAGATAAATCCGTTGTTTACTTGAACCGTTAAAAAAAAAATCACTTCTTACTCACTGTTGGAGTTGAAACGCCCTCTGATTCTCGTTTTCAGTCGTGAGTTTAGCAGGTGCTGAAAGAACAGCGACAGAGCGCCAAATCCTGACTGCTCAGGAGAACTTCAGCATTTCACAATTCACAACACTGCAGAGTCCCCGACAGCAAAGTGGTCGGTGTTTCCAGTCACACTCGCTGGAATCTAATATCCTCAAACGCGTCGTGTTAATTCTCAACCTTCTGTCTGTTAATGCGATTGATCTCATTCGTCTTTAGCTGTGTTTTCTAAAAGATATTACAAGATCTTACTCGTGAGGCACTGCTCCCCTTTATTCACAGTGTGCTGTTCTCAGTCCATAACCAGTTTGCCGTTTATACTTGCTCGCTTCTTGTTCATCACTTCTGCCTAACTTTTTTTTTTAGTGGTTTTTGATTTGTCTTTTTTTCCTGTTCTCTTGGCGCGTTATTTCCTGATCTGCTCTCTCTCCCCTTTGATTCCTTTGGTATTGTTGGACCCCTCTTCCCGCTGGCTCTGCTTTAGTTCCCGGCTCTCACTAGCCTCTCTCCCAATACTTTCCGCGGTTCCTTTTGCTCTGCCAGCTTTCCTTCTCTGTCAGCTCTCTCTTCCTTCTTTTGTTTTCCCCCGCTCTCTCCCTCTCATCCATTCCTCATCTTCGCCATAGGCTGCTGTCCATTCAAAAGATGAATTAAAATGTAATCTCTGGCTCAGACGAAAGGGGGTCGTAAGTTCAGTCCCGAATCACGCGTGACTCCTGCTGCGTGCAGGCTCTGTCAGCGCGCTATGTCAGCACTAGCTGCAGATAATCCGCAGAACCGAAGAAACGGCGGTCAGCCCAACCACCCTGACACGACCGAATCCAAGCCGCAATCTCAAACTTCTCGGGAGAGATTCCCCGCCGTCCTATGTGTTAGGCTGTGGAGCTGGCAGCTGTGGAGCTGAGCTCTGTCCCTAGCCGAAGACAAACTGATGCGCTGCTGCCGGGGGCTGGCCGGTCTCATCCTTGACTCATCTGTCTCTGCCACACTTCACACAGTGCTGTACACTCCGCCAGCCAGCCTTCGCGGACCTGCAGAAAGTTGAAGCTGCAGAGTCCAGCATTTGCTTTCTACCTATGATTAGTTCCTTTGTTTAAAAAAAAGTGCTCTAAACACTACCCAAAGGTAAGATGCTAGCTGTGGCTCAGTGGGCAGCACTCTTGCGTCTCTGAGTCAGGAAAGTCGTGGGTTCAAGTTCCACACCAAAGACTTGAGCTATTAGCCCAGGTTGAAGCTCCTGTGCAGGACTGAGGGAAGGCTGCACTGTCTGCGATGCAGTCTTTCAGATGAGACATTAAATCTAGACCTTGTAAAATCCCATGGCAGCATTTGAAGAAGAGCAAGGGAGTGCTCCCCAGTCTCCTGTGGAGGCTGGGTCATTGAATATATTTAAGGCGGAGATAGACAAATTTTTGAACGATATGGGAATCAAGGGTTATGGGGAGCAGGCAGGGAAGTGGAGCTGAGTCCATGATCAGATCAGCCATGATCTTATTGAATGGCGGAGAGGCCAAATGGCCTACTCCTGCTCCTATTTCTTACATTCTTATGTCCTGGCCAATATTTATCCCTCTACCAACATTCCTAAAATGGATGTTCTGGTAATTGATTGCATTGCTGTTTATGGGAGCTTGCTGTGTGCAAATTGGCTGCCGCATTTCCTGCGTTACATAGAAACATAGAAACATAGAAAATAGGTGCAGGAGTAGGCCATTCGGCCCTTTGAGCCTGCACTGCCATTCAATGAGTTCATGGCTGAACATGCAACTTCAGTACTCCATTCCTGCTTTCTCTAAATACCCCTTGATCCCCCTAGTAGTAAGGACTACATCTAACTCCTTTTTGAATATATTTAGTGAATTGGTCTCAACAACTTTCTGTGGTAGAAAATTCCACAGGTTCACCACTCTCTGGGTGAAGAAGTTTCTCCTCATCTCAGTCCTAAATTGCTTAGCCCTTATCCTTAGAATGTGACCCCTGGTTCTGGACTTCCCCAACATTGGGAATGTTCTTCCTGCATCTAACCTGTCTAAACCCATCAGAATTTTAAACGTTTCTATGAGATCCCCTCTCATTCTTCTGAACTCCAGTGAATACAAGCTCAGTTGATCCAGTCTTTCTTGATATGTCAGTCCCGCCATCCCGGGAATCAGTCTGGTGAACCTTCGCTGCACTCCCTCAATAGCAAGAATGTCCTTCCTCAAGTTAGGAGACCAAAACTGTACACAATACTCCAGGTGTGGCCTCACCAAGGCCCTGTACAACTGTAGCAACACCTCCCTGCCCCTGTACTCAAATCCCCTCGCTATGAAGGCCAACATGCCATTTGCTTTCTTAACCGCCTGCTGTACCTGCATGCCAACCTTCAATGACTGATGTACCATGACACCCAGGTCTCTTTGCACCTCCGCTTTTCCTAATCTGTCACAATTCAGATAATAGTCTGTCTCTCTGTTTTTACCACCAAAGTGGATAACCTCACATTTATCCACATTATACTTCATCTGCCATGCATTTGCCCACTCACCTAACCTATCCAAGTCATTCTGCAGCCTCATAGCATCCTCCTCGCAGCTCACACTGCCACCCAACTTAGTGTCATCCGTAAATTTGGAGATACTACATTTAATCCCCTCGTCTAAATCATTAATGTACAATGTAAACAGCTGGGGCCCCAGCACAGAACCTTGCGGTACCCCACTAGTCACTGCCTGCCATTCTGAAAATTACCCATTTACTCCTACTCTTTGCTTCCTGTCTTACAACCAGTTCTCAATCCACATCAGCACACTACCCCCAATCCCATATGCTTTAACTTTGCACATTAATCTCTTGTGTGGGACCTTGTCGAAAGCCTTCTGAAAGTCCAAATACACCACATCAACTGGTTCTCCCTTGTCCACTCTACTGGAAACATCCTCAAAAAATTCCAGAAGATTTGTCAAGCATGATTTCCCTTTCACAAATCCATGCTGACTTGGACCTATCATGGCACCTCTTTCCAAATGCGCTGTTATGACATCCTTAATAATTGATTCCATCATTTTACCCACTACCGATGTCAGGCTGACCGGTCTATAAAGGAATTTGAATCCCTCCCTCTTGCACCACTGATTAAGCCACGTATTTATTCTAACTATCCTACTCCCTCTACTCTGATTAGCACGTGGCACTGGTAGCAATCCAGAGATTACTAACTTTGAGGTCCTACTTTTTAATTTAACTCCTAGCTCCGTAAATTCAGCTTGTAGGACCTCTTCCCACTTCTTACCTATATCGTTGGTACTTACATGTACCACGACAACTGGCTGTTCACTCTCCCTCTCCAGAGTGCTCTGCAGCCACTCCAAGACATTCTTGAACCTTGCACCAGGGAGGCAACATACTATCCTGGAGTCTCGGTTGCGGCTGCAGAAACTCCTATCTATTCCCCTTACAATAGCTCTCCCTATCACTAGAGCTCTCCCACTCTTTTTCCCGCCCTTCTGTGCAGCAGAGCCACCCATGGTGCCATGAACCTGGCTGCTGGTGCCTTCCCCTGGTAAGTCATCTCCCCCAACAGTACCTAAAACGGTATATCTGTTTTGGAGGGAGATGACCACAGGGGACTCCTGCACTACCTTCCTGCTCTTGCCTTGTCTCTTGGTCACCCATTCACTATCTGTCCTAACCCTTACCTACGGTGTGACCAACTCACTAAATGTGCTATCCACAATATTCTCAGCATCGCGCATGCTCCAGAGTGAGTCCATCCGCAACTCCAGTGCTATCATGCGGTCTGTCAGGAGCTGCAGCTGGACACACTTCCTGCACACATAGTAGTCAGGGACACATAGCACAAGAGGAGCATGATACAGGTCCTAGCTCTCCTGCCATGACTTAACCCTTAAATTAATTTACTTACTAAAATTAACTTAAACACCAAACAGCTACTTAGTAGTTCGCTGCCAATTAAACCAATCTAAAAGTCAGTCTAAAAGAGAGTTATACTTACCAGTCGAACAGCCAATCACTTACCAGCTTGGTTGTGACGTCACCTCTCGATTTCGCACCCCTCTATCTTTGTCTGCAGCTGGTTGGGCAACAGTGACTACACTTCAAAAAGTATTTCACCGGCAATAAAGCCCTTTGGGAGGTTCTGAGGCCGTGAGAGGTGCTACATGAATGCAATTTTTTCTTTAAATGATTCATTGCTTCACAAAGTGGAGGACCAGTGTTGTTCTAATCAATCTGGGCTAGCCTGCATTCATTTATTAACAGCTACTAATGCATCTCCTGTGGCATTGCTCATGGTATAGTCTGAGATTTGATAAGTACTAAACTGGCTTTTCTCTTTGAGCCCGGGGCTGCAGGAGCCCAGCCAATGGCAGATGCTTGTAAATATGCCCTGATCAATAAATTATTTTTAAATTTCAGGCTTGTAGTTCAGGACCCAGAATGAAATGACTGCCTTTCTTTATTAAGATTATTTTGCATGTGTAACAAAGTGCGACATATGGAGTGTGATGCTTGCAGCCTGCTGGATGGTAAGAAATAGATTTTCTTATTAATCCATGACAGTTTAAACCAGATGGAGGTCCTATATAACTGTGCAGTAAAACTAATGTAAACCTAACATAGAGACCACCTGCTTATAGACACGGAGTGAATCACTGAACATGGATGGTGGCATCAATGAACTGAAAACCGGGAGGGATGTACCTGCTGCTGTTTACTATAAGGTGGTAAAAGTGATTATTCATCCCCATGTCTTCACTAAAAGAAGAAAAGAAAGAAAGACTTGGATTTATATAGCGCCTTTCACGACCACCGGACCAATGAAGCACTTTTGGAGTGTAGTCACTGTTGTAATGTGGGAAACGTGGCAGCCAATTTGCGCACAAGCAAGCTCCCACAAATAGCAACGTGATAATGACCAGATAATCTGTTCATAAGGAGATATTAGGGATGATGACCAAATGCTTGGTCAAAGAGGTAGAGTTTTAAGGAGCGTCTCAAAGGAACCTTTATTAAGAGGTTCCCGTCAAACAGCAGAGACCCGAGTCCCGTTATGATAGAAAAATGTCACCGTAAATCTATTGGCATTTACATAAAATCATTTGCTTGAAGGAAGTGGCCCTTTAAATTTTATCCTGAGAACCATTTCTGGTAGACACAGCCAAGGCTCTGCAAGTTTATTATTGTGATCTTGTTCCCTGTCTCAGCTGTAAGAATATAGGCAAAAGATTATCAGCTGCAATAGGTTCAAATCGGAGCGTATGTCTGGCATGAAACTGTAGTGTGAAACCTGAAATCAGAACGCATCACATCTCAATGGTGCTGCTCGACTGTATGTAGAGGGGAAAAAGTAATCACTAGCTCAAAGAACCGGCAACTATTCAGCTAACCATGCTGATTGGGAACTGTGCAACAATCAAAAAACAGTTCCATTCACTAGACAAGTGGGCAAAATTACCAATCAAATGACTCCTGTTTTTTCAATCCCAGCAATCTGAAGCCAGCTGCTGACAAAATTCCATTGGTCAAACAATTTTTTTGTAAACTGCAGAGGGGTGAAATCCACATAATTTGTGCCTCCCATTAGCATCCCCGGGGGTGCTAACAGGGCGCAAGTGATTCCTCACCCGGGGCGGGGTCGTTACCGTCTGCCATGAAATTGTGCGGGAGTTAGCGGAGACTCAAACCGACAGTGCCCTGCTCCCGCCGGTAGCGCCCAGAGCCGCTGCGCCAGCGATGATGACGTCTTTGCCGTGCGAAGCAAACCATCTTCGACTCTCCGAGGAAATTGGGTAGCACTACCTGAGGCCACCACGGGCACAGCCTCGCCAGTCGCAAACCAGGCCGCACTTCGCTCACGGGGTGAAAAGTAAAGGGGAGTTGTACGGCGCCACACTTTTTGCTTGGCCGACTTACCGGTCCGGCTGACCATTGCCCATTTCGCAGGGTCTTTGCCGTGATGGTGCAGCCCGGCACTCCGCTTCTGTGCCAGGCTGCGGCCATGACACCCCACATCGCCGGTGGCATAGTGGTGGTCCCTCGCCCCACTGCAGAGCTTGCAGCCTGCCCTACCCTTTAATGGAAGGGGAGGGCCCTGTGCTTGGGCCAGCACTACATCGAAGGGCCGCTTAGCGCTGGAAAATGCGTGCACTTACAACCCCGGTCCTGCTCCCGAGAGGAAGTGGAGCGCCCGACATTACACTCCGCTTCCTCTCGGGGGCGGTAACCCCAATTTCACAACTGGGATGGGACTTCTGCGCCGGGCGCAGGAAGTTACTCCTCGCTTCGGTTACCGCCTCCAAACGGGGCGATACCAAATTTCACCCTGCAGAATTTTCCCTCCTAATTCATGTCAGTATATACAGCTAAAAATAACATTTATACTAAAACAATTACACAATTCCAAAAAACAAAATGCCTAAACAAGTTCATAAAATGAGTAACATTGTTAGAGCAACCTGCTGGATGTCCCTCCGAACAAGCCTGGAGGGTTGGGAGCATGTTTGGCTGGGGAATTGGTGGGGCTGGAGGATTGAAGGGCTCGGGTGTTGGGGCTGGGAGTGGTGGGAGGCTGGGAGTGGTGGGCTAGTGGACTGGAAGGGATCGGGAACTGTGAGGCTGGAGGATTGGGGGCTGAGGGCTGGGTTGGGGAACTGGGAGGCTGGGGCTAGGGCTGGGGAACTGGGAGGCTGGAGGGTTGGGGGCTGAGGGCTGGGCTGGGGAACTGGGAGGCTGGGGGTAGGGCTGGGGAACTGGGAGGCTGGACTGAAGAACTGGGGGGCTGGGCATTGAGCTGGGGAACTGGGCATTGAGCTGGGGAACTGGGAGGCTGAAGGCTGGACTGGGGAACTGGGAGGCTGGAAGCCTGGGGGCTCGATAGTTTGACTACTGCTTCTGCCTGTGATTTCGACATTTCCTTCTCCTCTTGTGAAATGCTGTGCACAAGAGAGATGCATCATGAAGGTGCACTTTTCACCCTGCTACTGTGAAACGGCAACACCCAGATTGCACCGTGTTCTATAAAAACTACACAAAACAAAATTACAAATAACACCTGAGAGATATGAGTGTTGGAGAAACATTGTTATTTTTTTAAAAATCATCTTTTTCAGTATTTTTACAGTTTAATACATGAAATAAAACTATTTCAGCTGATGGTGTTGCTTGAGTAGAAAGACTGGGCCGGAGGGACACTGATGAGGTGTTTTCATTCTCGGCTCAGACACTGCGGCTGCAACCAATCAACTAGCCAGGCCTGGAGCACGGTTAATGGCCGCCTGTTGAAAGAGCTGACAATGGGAGACTGAGCAATGGGGGGAAGCTCGCTGGTGCAATGAGAAGTAAACAACACCTTCAGCATGATCAAGAAGAGGACAAACACTAATCTTTTATAATCATGCAAAGAGTCGGGGAAAAAAATCCAGAATGCTTTTGGGAAGGGAATAAACAAATATCTGCAAATGGGTGGATGAAAATAGAAAATAGAAAATAACTGAGAAAGGAATAAACAGTATTACTTGTATCTTAACCAAGTCTTGTGCTGTGGTAAGGAAATGGTATTGGAAATATTATGGGGCTGAAATTGCCCTTCCCTTGAGGCCTGTTACCGCCGGAAATCACCGGCCACGTTGCGGAGTGCAATGGCCGCCAATTTTTTGTGTTATGGCTGCCATTTTCAAAATTCTGCTCCTGCAGTATCCCGGCGGTGACCCGCTCCCCCCCCCTTGCTCCGTTGCTGCCGATCTGTCCTAAGTGCGTCATAAGAGCGCGCACCACCGATGTTTCCCTCTGATGGCCAAATTTCACCTCAAAAATCTTCCTCCTGCCGGACGGTGCTTTTTTCAGGCGGTGCAGTGAGTCTATGCCCTTTTAAAATTGTGGTGCGGCTCCCATTAAACGGGAGGACTTAATGCCGCTGCCGCCCTGTTTTATTTTGTCAGCCGACAATTATGCCCCCCCCACCCCGAGTTTGGCCGGACTGCCAACAGGCAGCCTGGCAGCCCCTCTTGGACGTCAGGCCATTGGCCTGGCCGAAACCCTCCCTGGTGGCCCAATGGACCGAACTTAAAAAATCGCGCAGGCTCTCTGTTATGTCTTCAGATGCTCTGATAATGGCTCCACGAGACAATGTGTTGTGCTTGAACTGTAGTGACCGTAGTCCATTTAATGTAACTCCAGAGTGAGGATCACACATGGTGGCCTGCCACACCTGTACAGGTAACCTACAAGTCTCCCACTGCAGTGCCCTCTGGTGGCACATTTTGTAATAGTACAAGCAGTAACCATGTAGGATACATGACACTCTCCCCTTTAAGTGAAGTGGACAGCCGTGGTGACGCGACGCCGTGATGACATCATCAGTGCTACGCTGGTGATTGACAACGGAGGCCACTCCACACCCCCCCACCGCCCACCAACATCCGCCCCTCTAGTGTGCTCACTGCTGCACTTCCGCCCCCATTGTGACCGTCTGCTGGAAAAAAAGGCCAAAGAGCGGAATTTCGCATCCACCGTGCCGGTAAAAACACGAGAAACGGGGTAGGTATGCCCCATTTCCAGCAGTGGGCCATTTCGGCCCCTATATATCTTTCAGTGTCAAGTTCATTTACCTCATGTCAGTCCTGTGATATGTGGCTCAAGTAAATTTGCTATATTGCAGTGATAAGCAGCAACTCTTCTGTTTAAGCTGGAGTAGAACTGTGGAAAAAAATCAGAAAGCATGATCAGGGAAGGACTTGCAGTAATATTAAAAAGGGGTTGTATCTTAACACTGACTCTGCACCCAAGGACAGAAAGGCATGCATTCTCTGTGCTTATTTGTTCGCACCGGTGAGAAAGTAGATCACTTTGGGCACTGGACACGTTAAGGTAAATTCATTGATCCTGCAATCTCAGCCACGAGCTGTACACACAGGGAGAGTAGCTCAGAGAATCAGGACTTCAGTGTTGTAGCCCTATCTCCAACTCCAAGTGTATAAAATTATGAGGGGCCTAGATAGAGTGGATAGGAGGACATAGAGTTAAAGTAATTGGTAGAAGGATTAGCGGGGAGTTAGGGAGAAATATTTTCCCACTGCCTGAAAGGGTGGTAGAGGCAGAAACCCTCATCACATTTAAAAAATACTTGGATATGCACATGAGGTGCTGTAACCTACAAGGCTACGGACCAAGAGCTGTAATGTGGGATTAGGAGGGATAGCTCTATTTTGGCCCGCACAGACAAGAGGGGCCGAATGGCCTCCTTCTGTGCTGTAAACTTCTGTGATTCTTTGAACCCGTGCTCTCTTTGAATACGGTTGGGAGATCAGTCATGGAATTTACCCTGTCACATTAATAAATAAAGACTGGCGCTGTGTTCAGCCATTTTAATCTGAATGATGTGGTTTTTTCTACAGTAGCTTGGCGAAATGCTTCTGATCTTATGTTTCTGTTTTTATGTACAATACGAGAATAATGCAAGGAAAGTACTAAATGTATTTGTATCCCCACCTATCACTATGAGTGCAAATATTGTAATGTTTTAAATTTGTAGATTTCCAAATATATTTATTATAAAGGTTCATTAATACAGGTTGTCATATCAGAGGCTCTCACATGGTAGTTTCATATCTTTTGGATGAGGCTTTAAACCGAGGTCCCGTCTGCTCTCTCAAGTAGATGTAAATGATTCCATGGCACTATTTCAAAGTAGAGCCGCATTTCCCACATTGCAACAGTGACTACACTTCAAAAGTACTTCATTGGCTGTAAAGCGCTTTGAGACGTCCGGTGGTCGTGAAAGGTGCTATATAAATCCAAATCTTTCAAATCATTCTTTCTTTGAAGCTGATTTGATCTTTTTAACTCACTTTTCTCCCCTTGTAAATATTTTCCTCTCCTGCAAACATGGGATGGAACTTTGTCCTGTAGGGTAATGCAAAGTGGGCCATAGCAATTCAGCAGTTCGGTTTGCACTTCGCCTGATTTCTTTTTCCATTTGATAAAAACAGGCTCCGATTCAGTATTGCCCATCTTGTGCTGATGCCCAAGATGAATTTCTACACCATTAATTCCGTGTAAGGTTCCACAGGAAGCTGTGGCCCCCAGTGCCTTGCTGAAGTGGTCCATTATTCATGTATGAGCATTACCAGTAGGCATTGGCAGGCAATTCAGTTTTGAAGGGCATCACAACCGAGACCAATCTTGTCCTTTATCCACTAGACAGCAACTGGACGTTCCTTCATCGTCCGCTGGGTCAAAATCCTGGAACTGCCTCCCTAACAGCATTGTGGGAGTACCTTCACCACACGGAATGCAGTGGTTCAAGAAGGTGGCTCACCACCACCTTCTCAAGGGCAATTAGGGATGGGCAATAAACACTGGCCTTGCCAGCGACGCCCACATCCCAGGAACGAATTAAAAAAAAACTCACTTGAGTCCTTTGACTCCCAACCCAGGCCGCTGAAGACAGTTGAAGCACCATAACCATTAACCCGGCTGAGGTAATTCAGTACAGACTGGGAATGAACATGTCAGAATGCCTCAGATATCCACTGGGTAATCTCTGAGCCATTAGCAGCGTTGCTTCAGTTTATTCTCTTGTGAGTTTCTTCCTCAATCCATCATCCTTCTGCTGGAACTGCATGGAACAGGGACAGAAATATCTATAGCCAAATCAGGCTTCAACAAAAAATATAATTTAGATGCATAATCCTGATGTAAACAAAATACGCTCCTCACAGTTATTCTTGTTTTCATTACTCAGTTTTATTACTATTGAATATTGTCAATTCAGCAAGCGTAATTTTTTTTGTTGCCCATTACGATATTGTAAAATGTCTGTGTGATAAATGATTCAATACCAGGAATGCAAATATGGAACAAGTTTTGAATAAGCAGTTCACAGAGCGTCTAATCTAAGTGTAATATTTTGTGTGAATTCATGGGCCTAGAAATTTGTTGACGCTGCTCTCGTTTTATAGACGCAAAACAGGTGCCTGACTATCCAATATGGCATGCGGTGTGTGCATATTCCACGCCAGAGGTGTGCCGTCCACCATATTAATAAAGGCTGAAGTATAGGTGTCCAGGTCCCGCGCTTGAACCAGGTGTAAGGCTCTTTGCAGCAAATAGGGAGCCCAACACCTGTTTCAGAACTCCTTCCTGAAATTGTCCTGCCATGACCTGCCAATGCAGTAATGTTGTGAAGTGTAGTCCCTGTTGTAAGGCAGGAAATGCAGCAGGAATTTGCACACAGCAATATCCCATGAAGTGCAGTGTGATAATGACCAGATAATATGTTTTTTTTAACTGAGTTGGTTGATGAACATAAGAAATAGGAGCAGGGGTAGGCAATACAGCCACTCAAAGGATAAATGTTGGCAGGGGCACCGGGGAGAACTCCCCTGCTCTTCTTCGAAATAGTGCCATGGGATCTTCCACATCCATCTGAGAGGGCGGACAGGGCCTCAGTTTAACGTCTTATCTAAAAGACAACACATCCAACAGTGCAGCACTCCCTCAGAGTGTCAGCCTAGATTTAAGTGTACAAGTCCCTGGAGTTGGACTTGAAGCACAACCTTCTGGGTACTACCACTGAGCCATGGCCAGATGAAACATATAAACATAGAAAATAGGTGCAGGAGTAGGCCATTTGGCCCTTTGAGCATGCACCACCATTCAATAAGATCTTGGCTGATCATTCACCTCAGTATCCCTTTCCTGCTTCCTCTCCATACCCCTTGATACTTTTAACCGTAAGGGCCATATCTAACTCCCTCTTGAATATATCCAACGAACTGGCATCAATAACTCTCTGCGGTAGGGAATTCCACAGGTTAACAACTCTCTGCATGAAGAGGTTTCTCCTCATCTCAGTCCTAAATGGCTTACCCCTTATCCTTAGACTGTGTCCCCTGATTCTGGACTTCCCCAACATTGGGAACATTCTTCCTGCATCTAACCTGTCCAGTCCCGTCAGAATCTTATAAGTTTCTATGAGATCCACTCTCATCCTTCTAAACTCCAGTGAATAAAGGCCCAGTCGATCCAGGCCTCACCAAGGCCCTGTAAAACTGCAGTAAGACCTCCCTGCTCTTATACTCAAATCCCTTAGCTATGAAGGCCAACATACCATTTGCCTTCTTCACTGCCTGCTGAACCTGTATACCAACTTTCAATGACTGATGTAACATGACACCCAAGTCTTGTTGCACCTCCCCTTTTCCAGTCTGCAGCCATTCAGATAATATTCTGCCTTCATGTTTCTGCCCCCAAAGTGAATAATCTCACATTTATCCACATTATACTGCATCTGCCATGCATTTGCCTACTCACCTAACCTGTCCAAGTCACCCTGCAGCCTCTTAGTGTCCTCCTCACAGCTCACACCGCCACCCAGTTTAGTGTCATCTGCAAACTTGGAAATATTACACTCAATTCCTTCATCCAAATCATTAATGTATATTGTAAATAGCTGGGGTCCCACTAGTCACTGCCTGCCATTCTGAAAAGGACCCGTTTATTCCGACTCTCTGCTTCCTGTCTGCCAACCAGTTTTCTATCCATGTCAATACATTACCCCCAATACCATGTGCTTTAATTTTGCACACTAATCTCTTGTGAGGGACCTTGTCAAAAGCCTTTTGAAAGTCCAAATACACCACATCCACTGGTTCTCCCTTGTCCACTCTACTAGTTACATCCTCAAAAAATTCTAGAAGATTTGTCAAGCATGATTTCCCTTTCATAAATCCATGCTGACTTGGACCGATCTTGTCACTGCTTTCCAAATGCGCTGTTATTTTATCTTTAATAATTGATTCCAACATTTTCCCCACTACTGATGTCAGGCTAACCGATCTATAATTACCCGTTTTCTCTCTCCCTCCTTTTTTAAAAAGTGGTGTTACATTAGCTACTCTCCAATCCATAGGAACTGATCCAGAGTCGATAGACTGTTGGAAAATCATCACCAATGCATCCATTATTTCTAGGGCCACTTCCTTAAGTACTCTGGGATGCAGACTATCAGGCCCCGGGGATTTATCGGCCTTCAATCCCATCAATTTCTCTAACACAATTTCCCGCCTAATAAGGATATCCTTCAGTTCCTCTTTCTCACTAGACCCTCGGTCCCCTAGTTATTCCGGAAGGTTATTTGTGTCTTCCTTCGTGAAGACAGAACCAAGGTATTTGTTCAACTGGTCTGCCATTTCTTTGTTCCACATTATAAATTCACCTGAATCTGACTGCAAGGGACCTACATTTGTCTTCACTAATCTTTTTCTCTTCACATATCTATAGAAGCTTTTGCAGTCAGTTTTTATGTTCCCGGCAAGCTTCCTCTCATACTCTATTTTCCCCCTCCTAATTAAACCCTTTGTCCACCTCTGCTGAATTCTAAACTTCTCCAAGTCCTCAGGTTTGCTGCTTTTTCTGGACAATTTATATGCCTCTTCCTTGGATTTTACATTATCCTTAATTTCCCCGGTTAGCCACAGTTGAGTCATTGAGCCACCTTCCCCGTTTTATTTTTACTCCAGACAGGGATATGCAATTGTTGAAGTTCATCCATGTGATCTTTAAATGTTTGCCATTGCCTATCCACCATTAACCCTTTAAGTATCATTTGCCAGTCTATTCTAGCCAATTCACGTCTCATACCATCGAAGTTACCTTTCCTTTAGTTCAGGACCCTAGTCGCTGAATTAACCGCATCACTCTCCATCTTAATAAAGAGTTCTACCATATTATGGTCACTCTTCCCCAAGGGGCCTCGCACAACAAGATTGCTAATTAGCCCTTTCTCATTACACATCACCCAGTTTAGGATGGCCAGCCCTCTAGTTGGTTCCTCGACATATTGGTCCAGAAAACCATCCCTAATACACTCCAGGAAATCCTCCTCCATTGTATTGCTGCCAGTTTGGTTAGCCCAATCTATGTGTAGATTAAAATCGCCCATGATAACTGCTGTACCTTTATTGCACGCATCCCTAATTCCTTGTTTGATGCTGTCCCCAACCTCACTACTACTGTTTGGTGGTCTGTACACAACTCCCACTAGTGTTTTCTGCCCTTTGTTATTCCGCAGCTCCACTCATACAGATTCCACATCATCCAAGCTAATGTCCTTCCTTACTATTGCGTTAATTTCCTCTTTAACCAGCAATGTTACCCCACCTCCTTTTCCTTTCTTTCTATCCTTCCTGAATGTTGAACACCCCTGGATGTTGAGTTCCCAGTCTTGGTCACCCTGGAGCCATTTATATCATATTCATTAATTGCTGCCTGTGTAGTTAACTTGTCCACCTTATTATGAATACTCCTTGCATTGAGGCACAGAGCCTTCAGGCTTGTCTTTTTAACACACTTTGCCCCTTTAGAATTTTGCTGTAATGTGCCCTTTTTGATTTTTGCTTTGGGTTTCTCTGCGCTCCACTTTTACTTTTCTTCTTTCTATCTTTTGCTTCTTCCCCCATTTTACTTCCCTCTGTCTCCCTGCATAGATTCCCATCCCCCTACCATATTAGTTTAACCCCTCCCCCCCCCGCAACTGCACTAGCAAACACTTCCCCTAGGACATTGGTTCCGGTCTTGTCCAGGTGCAGACTGTCCGGTTTGTACTGGTCCCACCTCCCCCAGAACCTGTTCCAATGCCCCAGGAATTTGAATGCCTCCCTTCTGCACCACTCCTCAAGCCACATATTCATCTGCGCTATCCTGCAATTCCTACTCTGACTAGCACATGGCACTGGTAGCAATCCTGAGATTACTACCTTTGAGGTCCTACTTTTTAATTTACTCCTAGCTCTCTAAATTCAGCTTGAATGACCTCATCCCATTTTTTAACTATATCGTTGGTACCCATATGCACCACGACAACTGGCTGTTCACCCTCCCGCTTCAAAATTTCCTGCACCCGCTCCGAGACATCCTTGACCCATGCACCAGCGGGGCAATGTACCATCCTGGAGTCTCGATTGCAGCCGCAGAAAAGTCTATCTATTCCCCTTACAATAGAATCACTGTAGCTCTCCCACTCTTTTTCCTGCCCTCCTGTGCAGCAGAGCCACCCACGGTGCCATGAACTTGGCTGCTGCTGCTCTCCCCTGATGAGTCATCCCCCTCAACAGTACCCAAAGCGGTGTATCTGTTTTGCAGGGGGATGACCGCAGGGGACCCCTGCACTACCTTCATTCCACTGCTCTTCCTGTTGGTCACCCATCCCTTATCTGGCTGTGTATTCTTTACCTGCGGTAAGACCAACTCACTAAACATGCTATTCCCGTCATCAGCATCGCGGATGCTCCAGAGTAAATCCACCCTCAGCTCCAGTGCCGCAAGGCAGTCTATCAGGTGCTGCAGGCGGATGCACTTCCTGCACATGTAGTCGTTTCCAATGTCCCTGAGTTCCCACATAGCACAGGAGGAGCATAACACGTGTCCAAGCTCTCCTGCCATGACTTAACCCTTAGATGAATTTAATTTGGCAACAACAATGATAAAGGTTACCTACTGATAAAGGAAAGAAAAAGAAGAAAAACTACTCACCAATCCCCAGCCAATCACTTACCCCCTTGGCTGTGACGTCACCTTTCGATTTCTTTCTACTTCTTTGAAGCAACTTTGAATTAGAAGTAGATTGTATTTCTAATTCTTTCACCAGTACAGTGACCAGAAATACTCCATGGGGCCGAAATTCATCAACTCACCACCCACTGCCGCCAATTGCTGCCCACTGCCGCCGACATCGCTCTTGCAGATCCGCCCAGTGCCACTTTCAGGCAGGAGGGGAGAGCCGCCGGGAACCGCCCGCTGACGTCAGCGGACGGCCGAGTGGCATAATTGACCTCCCGCCCGCCGAGCTCCCAGATTCCTGCGGGCAGGAGTCGGCGGGACTCAGTGACAGAACAGGGGTGGACCGCTGTGAGGAGGCTGGTCTGTCCCCGATGGTATGTATGAAGAACCTGAAAAAACGGTTAGTGAACACTTTAAAAAAAAAATTCCGCAGTGACTTACCTGGATGGGGTCATAAGAACATAAGAACATAAGAATTAGGAACAGGAGTAGGCCATCTAGCCCCTCGAGCCTGCTCCGCCATTCAACAAGATCATGGCTGATCTGGCCGTGGACTCAGCTCCACTTACCCGCCCGCTCCCCGTAACCCTTAATTCCCTTATTGGTTAAAAATCTATCTATCTGTGACTTGAATACATTCAATGAACTAGCCTCAACTTGGGCAGAGAATTCCACAGATTCACAATCCTCTGGGAGAAGAAATTCCTTCTCAACTCGGTTTTAAATTTGCTCCCCCGTATTTTGAGGCTGTGCCCCCTAGTTCTAGTCTCTCCTGAAGGTCTTCCGATAGTTTTTTTATTTTTTACTGTTGAGTTTTTTTCAGGTCTTCAACCTCCGTGGGCCCGACTCCATCCTCAGTGCCACTTGGGCGGCAAGTGCCTCTGCCACCGAGAATGAGACCTCCCGCCCGCTGCAGCCCAGATTGGTGGCGTACGTCATCCATTTGCTGCCCGCCGGCCATGAATATCCCACACGAAGTACCGTTCGGTACCTCGGCGGCCATCTGTGGCACTTTGGGCAGCACTTGGGCAGGTGGAGGCCTTGATTAAAATCGGCCACCATATGTGGTTTCACTGGTGCTTTGTGGAGTCTGAGTGTCAATTCCCTGGATTTAATCTTGGGTCTACCTATACTCTGCAAGGTGCTATTTTCCTTGACAATCACTCTTATGAAACATATAAGATTCTGAGGGGGCTTGACAGGGTAGATGCAGAGAGGATATTTCCCCTCATGGGGGAATCTAGAACTAGAGGGCATAGTTTCAGAATAAGGAGTCGCCCATTAAAACAGAAATGAGGAGGAATTTATTTTCTCAGAGTGTCGTGAATCTGTGGAATTCTCTACCCCAGAGAGCTTTGGAGGCTGGGTCTTTGAATAAAGTCAAGGTGGAGATAGACAGATTTCTGAATGATAAGAGAGTCAAGGGTTATGGGGAGAGGGCAGGGAAGTGGAGTTGAGGCCAAGATCTGATCAGTCATGATCTTATTGAATGGCGGAGCAGGCTCAAGGGGCCAGATGGCTGACTGCTCCTTTTTTCTTATGTTCTTATGTATATGCTATTATCAAACCTTGAATTCTGGCCAGTTATCATATTAAGATATTTTGCCTGATGTACTTTATATTTAACAATATAAATTTGATTCTATACCTCAATAGAACCAATATATATTAAAATCCATCTCCCAGTATTGGATATCACTGTTGGTAAGTTCTTGCATACCTCTATGAATTTTGTTATTTTCTGTGGAAAATCCTCTTACCCACGCATTAGCCAAAGCATCACCCTTTCACCAGAAATGTAAACATTCCGCTTAAACTGTCCCTGTCAAGGTTATTTATAATCGCTAGCAGTTTTCACATTGTATTATGCACAGAGCATCAGGGGGTAGGAATGGGATGAGTTAGCAAGGGGAAAATATGAGGCTTTGATCGGGGAAGAAAGGATTTGGAGAATTGGCGACCTTTTCTTCAATGTTATCCTAAAATCTGTCTTCTCGATCAAAGGTCTCTTGTGAGCCACCTTCATGCTGTCAGAAAGTTAAGGTATATAACATTCATCTGCACACTGCCAACTCTGTTCCATATTCAAAGAATGCCAACAAATTTATTAGCATGCGATGCCAATCAAAAGCATCTGATTAGATTAGAATTTACTTAATGAACTCTTGTTAAATGTGCTTCATTTGCTCTCAATATTTTTCTCATCATAAAGTGTCAGGCCACCAAGCCTATAATTCTCGTGATCACTGCTTCTGTCTTTTGAAAGCTTTGAGCAGGATTAGCTTGCTTCTAAATTAGCAGTTCACAATTCCTGTGTCAAAGAGCTTTGTAGAATTTCTGGCACAGTTTACTCACTTTGACCCTAATTTCTTCAAGTGCCCTTGGATCCATTCCATCTGATTCTGGTGTCTTATGAATATTCAAATACACCAGCTCCATGATGATCATTTCATTGCTAACCTTTAATTTCTCGGGGGCACGTGAATACATCTCCCGCTGCTCCAATTACAGGAATCAGACACATTCTGTAATGAAAACTGTTATCAAATCATCATTTCCTCTTTCTGTCACACTGTTAGCCTCCCCGTTATTATACCTTCCTCTTCTTAAAGTGCTCATTTATTCCTGCACTCCCTTTGTTAACTGCTGCCCTCCCTGCCCCACCCGAGTACTGAGCCAACTCCTTTATTCTTATTTATCTTTGTAACCGTAGTGATGACTTGTGGTGACAAAAAGTTGAATCTGGTGATATGATTGGTGGTCAAGTGTTCCCAGAGCTAAGTTTTCCACCATCTCAACATTATTACTTCAAGGGATATGGGGATAGTGCAAGTGGAGTTGAGATAGAAGATCAGCCATTATCTCATTAAATTGCAGAGCAGGCTCGAGGGGCTGAATGGCCTATTCCTGCTCCTATTTTTAATGTTCTCAAAGCATAGCCTCTTCTTGATGATTGCCCTGCTAGCATGGTATGGTAGGATGGAGTCTTGCCCTAGTTTTTCTGTGAGAGATCCCCACACTCATTCTACTGTAATTCAGGATAATTAAAATCTTCAATAATTGCATCTTTACTCTATTATTATTATTCAAATAGCCCAATTTTCTCTTCTTGCTCTGAAAACTTCTAACAATTCACAATTCTTAATCCATTTCCCTCACAGTCACAAATTTGTGTACCTACGTTACAACAGTGGCTACACTCCAAAAGTAATTAATTGGCTCTAAAGTGCTTTTGATTGCTCCTGAGGTTGTGAAAGGCGCTCTATAAATGCTTCTGAAGGCTGAGGTCCAACAAAAAACTCGCGACCTAAGGCACAGATGGTGGGTGGACAAAGGGCAGGAGATCCAGCCGACAATCACAACGTGCGAGGATTTTTCAGTACATTCAAGACCACCTACGGCCCAAGCACCCAAGGTCCTACCCCACTGCAGCCAAAAACGGAGAAGTACTCATCAAGGACAGAGAGGCAGTCAGTGCCCGCTGGACGGAGCACTTCGAAGATCTCCTTAACCGAGACTCTGTTTTCGACGTGAGTGTACCCGATTCCATCCCGCAGCATGCTATGCGCCACCACCTCAGTACAACCCCAACCCGACATGAGGTTGACAAGGCCATCCAACAACTGAAGAACAACAAGGCCTCAGGAGCAGTTTAAATCCCCGCCAAAGCACTAAAACATGGCAGAAAAGCATTTTGACGCGAATACACGAACTCATCTCTCTTATTTGGAAGGAGGAGAGAATGCCAGGGGATATCAGGGTATTCGTGACCACCTTCAAGAAAGGGGACAAATCCGATTGCGATAATTACAGAGGAGTTTCCCTGCTGTCTACCACAGGGAAAGTTATAGAAACATAGAAACATAGAAAATAGGTGCAGGAGTAGGCCATTCGGCCCTTCTAGCCTGCACCGCCATTGAATGAGTTCATGGCTGAACATGCAACTTCAGTACCCCATTCCTGCTTTCTCACCATACCCCTTGATTCCCCTAGTAGTAAGGACTATAGAAACATAGATAATCGCAAGAATACACCTCAACCACCTTCTCCCTGTGGCTGAAGAGCTCCTCCCAGAGTCGCAATGTGGATTCCTCCCACTAAGGGGCACAATGGACATGATCTTCACAGCGTGACAAATTCAAGAGAAATGCAGGAGCAACACCAACCTCTGTACATGGCCTTCTTTGACCTCACAAAGGATTTCGACACTGTCAGCCATGAGGGATTATGGAGTGTCCTCTTCAAATTCGGGCTGTCCTCAAAAGTTTGTCACCATTCTCTGCCTGCTTCATGATGACATGCAAGCCGTGATCCTGACCAACGGATCCACCGCAGACCCAATTCATGTACGAACCGGGGTGAAGCAAGGCTGTGACATTGCACCAACACTTTTCTCGATCTTCCTCGCTGCAATGCTCCATCTCACTGTCAGTAAGCTCCCCACTGGAGTGAAGCTAATCTATAGAACAAACGACAAACTGTTCAACCTCCATAGCCTCCAGTCCAGATCCAAGGTCATCCCATCCTCTGTCATTAAATTACAACATGCAGATGACGCTTGCGTCTTCGCACACTCCAAACCATCATCAACACGTTCAAGAGAGCATTGGCCTTACACTAAACATCCATAAAACAAAGGTCTTCTACCAACCTGCCCCCACCACAGAGTACTGCCCCCCCAATTATCAAAATCCATGATGAGGCCTTGGATATCGTGGGCCATTTTTCATACCTCGGGAGCCTACTGGAAACAAGGGCAGATGTTGATGACGAGGTCCAACATCACCTTTAGTGTGTCAGTGCAGCCTTTGGTCACCTAAGGAAGAGAGGGTTTGAAGACCAGAACCTTAAAACCGGCACAAAGCTCATGGTCTACAGAGCAGTAGTGATACCTGCCCTCCTATATGCTTCAGAGACATGGACTATATGCAGCAGGCACGTCAAAGCACTGGGGAAGTACCACCAACGCTGCCTCCGCAAGATCTTGCAAATTCATTGGCAGGATAGGCGCACTGACGTCAGTGTTCTGACTTAGGCCAACATTGAAGCATCGAAGCATTGACAGCGCTCGATCAGCTCCAATGGATGGGCCACATCGTCCTCATGCCCGATACGAGGCTCCCAAACAAGCGCACTACTCAGAACTCCGACACAACAAACAAGCCTCAGGTGGGCAGAGGAAATGCTTCATTAACACCCTCAAGGCCTCCTTGAAAAAGTGCAACATCCCCACCGACACCTGAGAATCTCTGGCCCAAGACCGCTCTAAGTGGAAGAGAAGCATCCGGGAAGGCAACGAACAGCTCGCGTCTCTTCGCCGAAAGCAAGCGGAGGCCAAGTGCAAACAGCGGAAGGAGCGCGTAACAACCCAAGCACTCCAACCAACCGACCCTTCAACCGTCGTCCCTTCAACCACCATCTACCTCACCTGTGACAGAGACTGTACCTCCCGCATCAGATTCATCATTCACCTGAGAACTCATTTTTAGTGTGAAACAAGTCATCCTCGACTCTGAGGGACTGCCTAAGAAGAGAAGAATAAATGATTTACCTAAATTTAAATGGTTCTACTAATGCAAAGCTAATCCAATGCATTCCATAACTTTCACAGCCTGCCTTTACACCATTCTTATTCTTTCCTCTGTCCCTCTTGCACTGCTAAGCCTTTAAACCCCAGTAAATGAGAAACTCCAATCTAGCCACAGTTTCAATAAAGCAGACGTTGATGATGAGATTCAACACCGCCTTCGGCTGCCTGAGGAAAAGAGTGTTTGAAGACCAGGCCCTCAAATCTGCCACCAAGCTCATGGTCTACAGGGCTGTAGTAATACCGCCCTCCTGTATGGCTCACAGACATAGACCATGTACAGTAGACACCTCAAGTCTTTGGAAAAATACCTCCAACGATGTCTCCGCAAGATCCTGCAAATCCCCTGGGAGGACAAACACACCAACATCAGTGTCCTCGACCAGGTCAACATCCCCAGCATTGAAGCACTGACTACACTTGATCAGCTCCGATGGGCAGGCCACATAGTCCGCATGCCAGACACGAGACTCCCAATGCAAGCGCTCTACTCGGAACTCCTTCACGGCAAACGAGCCAAAGGTGGGCAGAGGAAACATTACAAGGACACCCTCAAAGCCTCCCTGATAAAGTGCAACATCCCCACCGACACCTGGGGGTCCCTAGCCAGAGACCGCCCTAAGTGGAGGAAGTGCATCCGGGAGGGCGCTGAGCACCTCGAGTCTGAGCCGAGAGCATGCAGAAAACAAGCGGAGGCAGCAGAAAGAGCGTGCGGCAAAACAGTCCCACCCACCCCTCCCTACAACACCTATCTGTCCCACCTGTGACAGGGACTGTGGTTCTCGTATTAGACTGTTCAGCCACCTAAGGACTCATTTTAAGAATGGAAGCAAGTCTTCCTCGATTCCGAGGGACTGCCTATGATGATTATGTCCACTTTCTAATCACACGTAGCCCATAAACTCTAATGAGCTTTAGAATTCACTATTCATAAAGAGTTGCAAAGTTAAAGATGAAAATGTAATCCTATTCCTGCAAATGTAACTCTCTCCTTAATGTATTTGCTTCATGGATTCTTTGCTTAAGAGGTCATAGCAACACATTGCTATTAAGAACTAGTTGGTTTATTAGCAAAAGGTTTAACAACCACACTCCACATTACCAGTTCATCCACTAGGCTCACAATCACCTGCCTCATCGTGGATCACTCAAAACCAACTGGCTGGGATTTTATTGAGTCTTGTGAACATCACATGGCAGACTAAGCCATTCCCAGCTCAACAAACCTATGAGCAGACTCACCGGTGCATACATTACACTCTCCAGATCAAGATGAACACTTTCCTTGCAATACAATACATTGGAATGCAGTCATATATACCTCAACAGCAAGGGCTGGAATCAGCATCTTTAGGAGAGCCACAGAGAATATTAAGGGGATAAAACCTAAAAGAGGAAATATGAACACGCTGATGAAGGCCATATTTCCATGAACAGAAGTTCATGGCAGGCTATTGCCATAATCCTGTGAAATCAAGTGCATATCAATGATCTAGTTGCATTTAAGCTGTAATTTCTATTCTGTTAATAATCAGTAGTTGTTTTGCAACCTATAGCATTCCTTCTCTGTTAAAGTATGCCTTTAACCAACATGTTCCACTTACCAGAGCAATGACACTGCAGGCTGTTGATGCAGGTTATATCAGCAATACTCACAGGCACTGGGCAATCGCCAGGGACTTCTGTGAATTGAACAACAGCCTTCATGATTGAAAGAGAAATAAATCAACCCACAATGATGTTTTAGGATAGACTGATACTGATAGAAGACACAAATTGTTATTGTAAAGCTAAGGAGGTGAAAGTTTGATGAATCACTAGGCCCGATTTTATTTGAGTTAATTGTCATTGCTCTGGTAAGTGGAACATGTTGGTTAAAGGCATACTTTAACAGAGAAGGAATGCTATAGGTTGCAAAACAACTACTGATTATTAACAGAATAGAAATTACAGCTTAAATGCAACTAGATTATTGATATGCACTTGATTTCACAGGATTATGGCAATAGCCTGCCATGAACTTCTGTTCATGGAAATATGGCCTTCATCAGCGTGTTCATATTTCCTCTTTTAGGTTTTATCCCCTTAATATTCTCTGTGGCTCTCCTAAAGATGCTGATTCCAGCCCTTGCTGTTGAGGTATATATGACTGCATTCCAATGTATTGTATTGCAAGGAAAGTGTCCATTGAGCTGAACACACTTGGCACATGTAATCCTTCTGCAATCCTGACACTGATCCTTAAAAATGCAAGTATTCCAAATTATAAACTAGTAGTAAGATATTGTTTTATATGGTTAGGTTTGGTGAATTGCAAACGTTAGATTAAAAATAATGTGATAGCTTCCTTTGATCGCATGATGTACCTGGCAACTTGAAAGGAATATTTATTAAAGACTCAAAAGCCCCGATTTGAACCTAACTCACCTGATGGGGCTGGTAAGGGTCAGACGACCGGTTTACACCCAGCCCAATTTTACTCTTCATTGAAGTCAATTCAGCATAAAATCATGTGGGGTGTAAGGTTAGGTTAGGTGGGTTAGGTTCAAATCGGGGCTAGTTAAAAGCCTGTAACATGGTAACAGATATTAAGTAACATATAACTGTTATATATGTAAACTTGTATTTACTCTGTACAGCCACCAGAGGCTCATCCCCTGGAGTCTCAAGGGATCCCATAATCACTTGAGAGCACAGGTATTTAAGGAGGCTTCACAGGTTGGAGAGGCACTCTGGAGACCTGCAATAAAAGACTGAGGTCACACTTTACTTTGAGCTCATAGTGTTCAGTCTGACTCTATCTCCATACACAACAACTGGCGACGAGATTCAGATAGCGAACCCAAAGATGCAGAGAACAGTGGGCATCCTGGAGAAATTCTCGTAGGGAGATGACTGGGAAACGTTTGTGGAGCGATTCGACCAATACTTTGTGGCCAATGAGCTAGATGGGGAAGAGAACGTTGCCAAATGAAGGGCGATCCTCCACACCGTCTGTGGGGCACCAACGTATGGCCTCATGAAGAATCTGCTCACTCCAGCAAAACCTATGGAGAAATCATCCAACAATTTGTGCACGTTGGTCCGAGAGCATTTGAACCCGTAGGAAAGCGTTCTGATGGCGAGAAAGTGGCGAGTTATGTCACCGAGCTAAGACGCCTTGCAGGACATTGCGAATTTGAAGGACATTTGGAGCACATGCTCAGAGACATTTTCATACTTGGCATTGGCCACGAAACCATACTTCGCAAACTTTTGACTGTAGAGACCCCAACCTTGAGTAAAGCCATAGCGATAGCCCGGGCGTTCATTGCCACCAGCGACAATATGAAGTAAATCTCTCTGCACACAAGTGCTGCTACAAGTACTGTGAACAAAGTGATGTTGTTTTCAAATTGCAACATACAGGGCAGGTCACACATACCTGCAGCTGCACGTCCGCAGATGTCTCAGAGTCTACCATCAAGGGTGATGAATGCAAGGCCATTAACACCTTGTTGGCGCTGCGGGGGTGATCATCGTTCCATTCATGATGATTCAAAGGGTACGTTTGCAAGGGCAGTGGAACAATGGGACACATCCAACGAGTGTGCAGGCGAGCTGCTAAGCCTGTTAAACCTGCAAACCACCATGTTGTAGAGGAGGACAGATCCACGGAGGATCACGAAGAACCAGAGCCTCAGATCGAGGAGGCAGAGATACATGGGGTGCACATATTCACCATGAATTTTCTCCCGATAATGCTGAATGTTGAACTAAATGGACTCCCAGTGTCAATGGAGCTGGACACGGGCGCGAGCCAGTCCATCATGGGCAACAAGACTGAAAAAAGGTTGTGGTGCAACAAGGCTTCAAGGCCAGTCTTAACTCCAGTTCGCACGAAACTAAGAACTTACACAAAAGAACTGATTCCTGTAATCGGCAGTGCTACTGTAAAGGTCTCCTACGATGGAGCAGTGCACAAGTTACCACTCTGGGTGGTACCGGGCGATGGTCCCATGCTGCTCGGCAGGAGCTGGCTGGGAAACATACGCTGGAACTGGGACGATGTCTGAGCGCTATCGCCCGCCGACGACACTTTGTGTGCCCAGGTCTTAAACAAATTTCCTTCGCTGTTCGAACCAGGCATCGGGAAATTCCAAGGAGCAAAAGTGCAGATCTAATTCCGGGGGTGCGACCCATCCATCACAAAGCGAGAGCAGTACCGTACATGATGAGAGAAGGGGTAGAGATCGGCTAGACCGGCTGCAAAGAGAGGGCATCATTTCCCCAATCGAGTTCATCGAATGGGCCAGTCCTATCGTCCCAATCCTCAAAAGAGACAACACCGTCAGAATCTATGACAATTACAAAGTAACTATCAATCGTTTCTCCCTGCAGGACCAATACCCACTACCAAAGGCCGACGACCTCTTTGCAATGCTGGCGGGAGGAAAGACGTTCACGAAGCTGGATCTGACTTCAACCTACATGATGCAGGAACTGGAGGTATCATTGAAGGCCCTCACCTGCATCAACACGAACAAAGGTCTTTTTGTTTATAACAGATGCCCGTTTGGAATCCGATCGGCAGCGGCGATATTCCAGAGAAACATGGAAAGCTTACTGAAGTCGGTCCCACACACCATGGTCTTCCAGGACGACATCTTGGTCACAGGTCGGTACACAGTCGAGCATCTGCAGAACCTGGAGGAGGTTCTTAGTCGACTCAACCGCATGGGGCTCAGGTTAAAATGCTCGAAGTGCGTTTTCCTGGCACGTGAAGTGGAGTTCCTGGGAAGGAGGATTGCGGCGGACGGCATCAGGCCCACCAACGTGAAGACGGAGGCAATCGAGAACGCACTGAGGCCACAGAACGTGACGGAGCTGCGGTCGTTTCTGGGACTCTTGAACTACTTTGGTAACTTCTTACTGGGTCTCAGCACACTGCTAGAACCACTACATGTCTTACTACGAAAAGGGGACGAATGGGTTTGGGGAAAAAGCCAAGAAAATGCCTTTGTAAAAGCGAGAAAATTGTTATGCTCAAACAAATTGCTTGTGTTGTATGATCCATGTAAGCGTTTGGTACTAGCATGTGATGCGTCGTCATATGGCGTCGGGTGTGTATTCCAACAAGCTAATGATTTCTGGAATTGCAACCAGTTGCTTATGCATCCAGGAGTCTGTCTAAGGCTGAGAGAGTCTACAGCATGATTAAGAAAGAAGCATTAGCGTGTGTCTATCGCGTAAAGAAAATGCATCAATACCTTTTTGAGCTAAAATTCGAATTGGAAACTGACCATAAGCTATTTATATCCCTGTTTTCCGAGAGTAAAAGGATAAATACCAACGCATCGGCCCGCATCCAGAGATGGGTGCTCACGTTGTCCGCATACAACTACACCATCCGCCACAGGCCAGGCACAGAAAACTGCGCCGATGCTCTCAGTAGGCTGCCACTGCCCACCACGGGGATGGAAATGATGCAGCCTGTAGATCTAGCCATGGTTGTGGAAGTATTTGAGAGTGAGCAATCACCCGTCACTGCCCGGCAGATCAAAACCTGGACAAGCCAGGACCCCTTTATTATCTCCAGTCAAAAGCTGTGTGCTTCACGGGAGCTGGTCCAGTGTCCCAGTTGAAATGCAGGAAGAGATAAAGCCGTTCCAGCGGCGCAAAGATGAAATGTCTGTACAAGCAGACTGCCTTCTGTGGGGCAATTGAGTAGTGGTCCCCAAGAAGGGCAGAGTCACCTTCATCAATGACCTCCACAGTACCCACCCAGGCATCGTAATGATGAAAGCGATAGCCAGATTACATGTGTGGTGTGGACTTAGAGTCGATGTGGAGTTAGAGTCCTGCGTTCACAGATGTCATACATGCTCGCAGTTAAGCAATGTACCCAGGGAGGCGCTATTAAATTTATGGTCTTGGCCCTCCAAACCGTGGTCTAGGGTACACGTCGACTATGCAGGCCCGTTCTTGGGTAAAATGTTCCTTGTGGTTGTAGACGCGCAATCTAAGTGAATGTGAGATAATGTCGGCTAGCACGTCCGTTGCCACTACTGAAAGCCTGTGGGCCATGTTTGCCACTCACGGCTTACCCGATGTCCTGATGAGCGACAATGGGCCATGTTTTACCAGTGCTGAGTTCAAAGAATGCATGACCCGCAAAGCTGTCAAACATGTCACATCTGCCCCGTTTAAACCAGCGTCCAATGGTCAGGCAGAGAGAGCAGTGCAAACCATCAAGCAAGGCTTGAAGAAGGTAACTGAAGGCTCACTGCAGACTCGCCTATCCCGAGTCCTGCTTAGCTACCGCACGAGACCACATTCACTCACTGGGATCCCACCTGCTGAACTACTCATGAAAAGAGCACTTTAGACAAGGCTCTCGTTAGTTCACCCTGATCTACATGAACAGGTAGAGAGCAGGCAGCTTCAACAAAGTGAATACCATGATAGTGCAAATGTGTCACGCGAGATTGAAATCAATGATCCTGTATTTGTATTAAATTATGGACAAGGTCCCAAGTGGCTTCCCGGCACTGTCGTGGCCAAAGAGGGGAGCAGAGTGTTTCGGGTCAGACTTTCAAATGGACTCATTCACCGGAAACACTTGGACCAAATCAAACTTAGATTCACGGACTATCCTGAGCAACCCACCTTGGACCCTACCTTTTTTGATCCCCCAACATACACACCAGTGGCAACTGGCACCACGGTTGACCACGAAGCAGAACCCATCATCCACAGTAGCCCTGCAGGGCCCAACACACCAGGCAGCCCAGCAAGGCCAGCTGCACAGCAGCCCAGCGAGGGCCCAACAAATGATTCAACAACACCAGCTTTCACACCGAGATGATCAACCAGGGCAAGAAGGGTCCCAGATCGTCTCACATTGTAAATAGTTACATTATAGTCATTTGGAGGAGGGGAGGGAGGTGCGGGGGCGTCGGGTATAAAATTTTGAGGGACCTGGATATAGTGGATAGCATGGGCCTATTTCCCTTGGTGGAGGGGTCAATTATGAGGGGGCATAGTTTTAAGGTGGTTGGTGGAAGGTTCAGAGGGGATTTCAGGGAAGCTTCTTCACACAGAGGGTTGTGGGGATCTGGAACTCACTGCTTGGAAGGATGGTAGATGCAGATACCCTCACCGCATTTAAAAGGTGCTTAGATGAGCACTTGAAGTGCTGTAACCTGCAGGGTTACGGACATACAGCTGGTAAATGGAATTAGACTGGATAACCTCTTATTGGCTGGTGCAGATACGATGATAAGTACTGCAGGGAATCAAATACAGCCAGGGTGATCTCCTGGACTAGTTTCGATCGCCTGGATGGGTCGGAGAGGAATTTTCCCAGATTTTTTTCCCCAATTGGCCTGGGTTTTTATCTGGTTTTTTTTCCCTCTCCCAGGAGATTACATGATTCCAGTTGGGATGGAGTGTAGAATGTTGCGGTGCAAGGGGTGTCGCAGTTGTGTGGGGTGGACTGGTTGGGCCAGATGCTCTTTACCTTTCCGCCATTGTTCATTGTTCATGGGTTTATATGTAACCTTCAGGGCTGCTGACCAAGGGCCGTGTGGCTCTTTGTTGGCCAGCGCGTACACGATGGGCTGAAATGGCCTCCTTCTGCACTGTAGATTTCTATGTTTCTATGTCATTCCAAATTCCATAGTGATTTCATTGTAGTGTTTTAACAGAGAACTGTAGGAAATAAATGTGAAAAAAATGTTTTCATTACTAAGGAATGATCATGAGTGATTAATTCCTATGTGGATTCATAAAGCGAATGATTTTACTCTGATTTCTAAAGAAAAATGAGTCTTGTGCATTAATATTGATAAACATTGTATAATTTGCCCAGTGATGTGTTAGATGAAGGACTCAAGTGCAGATCCACACTTTGAAATGCTGTCCTCTTTAATTTAGTTCAGAAATTCATAATTAGCAGCGAGGCAGCTTTTAAAAATGCTAAACGTACACACAACACTGAGCAGCTTGACAAGGAAACATTTGCAATGTACAACTTCTAAAGACGAAATAAGGAACAAGGTGAATCACTGAATTACTCCGGAGGCTAAAATCAGGGTGTCTTAAAGAGGATTTTAACAGGCAATAATAGACATGTTCCATATTTACTGAATCCATTATTTTCTGCAGCAACTGCGTCAGCACCAAAGCTGAAATCAATGATCTCGCACTGCAATAAAACTAGAAAGGGAATCACGTGATCAGGCAAGATAGATGAGTGATCTTGCTTACAGCAGCTTGACCTGCACCACTCATCTTAGTAACTAACCCAGCACCTTTGTTTCCTTGTTTCAACTCATTTCACAGCTGACTGCATCACTTTTTGAGCTTTTATTTCATGTTGAGAATAAACCAGCCCACCTGACCGCGTGAAATCTGCCTATTGTTCCAATGGTTGATGGTGATAGGGGGCAGAGTTACATCGGGTGATTCTAGTTAGATCAATTAAACACTACACGGATGAAAGAGGTCAAGTGAGTAATTACAGGATGATTTATTTTGATGTAAATTGTCCCAACCTTGAATAGGGTGCATGTTAAACTACTCAAACCCTTCTAACTCAGGTTATATTTTCTTTGTGCACAAATGGGTAAATTTCCCATATCTGAAACGTTCGATATCTCAGAGGCTTTTGAAAACTGGGACAACTCGATTAGTTCATCAGCGATGACGAGGAAATGACAGATGATAACTTGCTCCAATAACTAGCTTTCCTGGTGTAGCTTGGTGTCAAAGACATTGGGAACTGGGAGGTAAAATGAAATAGCGCGCTGTCCTGTCACAACCAGAAACTGGTTTCAGATCCAGCACAGACTCATTCAATGAAAGTTACCTCTCTTTGCTAAATATAATGGAAAGTCTCAATCCAGTTCCAAGTGGATACGAGTCCATAAAACAATTTTTTTTTCAGCTATTAGTAGCGTGAGTGAGATCATAAAGATTCCTTTTATGGAAAAATGGAAAAGTTACTGGGAGTGTTTTTGTGAAACTGAATTAAAGCAGATTCTTGTGCAGTGTATGGGAACCTTTATCTTGCAATAGCTCCCTTGCATATAACCCATGCCATACTTAAGAACATAAGAACATAGGAAATAGAAGCAGGAGTAGCCCTTATGGCCTCTCGAGCCTGCTCCGCCATTTAATACGATCATGGCTGATCGATCATGGACTCAGGTCCACTTCCCTGCCCGCTCTCCATAATCCCTTATTCCCTTATCATTTAAAAAAACTGTCTATTTCTATCTTAAATTTATTCAATGTCCCAGCTTCCACAGTTCTCTGAGACAGCGAATTCCACAGATCCACAACCCTCAGAGAAAAAATTTCTCCTCATCTCAGTTTTAAATGGGCAGCCCCTTATTCTAAGATTATTTCTTCTAGTTCTAGTCTCCTCTATCAGTGGAAAGATCCTCTCTGCATCCACCTTGTCAAGCCCCCTCATAATCTTATGCATTTCGTTAAGATCACCTCTCATTCTTCTGAATTCCAATGTAGAGGCCTAACCTACTCAACCTTTCCTCATATTTCAACCCCCTCATCTGTGAAATCAACCTAGTGAACCTTCTCTGAACTGCCTCCAAAGCAAGTATGTCCTTTCGTAAATATGAAAACCAAAACTGCACACAGTATTCCAGGTGTGGCCTCACCAATACCCTGTACAACTGTAGCAAGACTTCCCTGCTTTTATACACCATCTTCTTTGCAATAAAGGCCAAGATTCCATTGGCCTTCCTGATCACTTGCTGTATCTGCATACTAATCTTTTGTGTTTCATGCACAAGTAGCCCCAGGTCCCGCTGTACTGCAGCACTTTGAAATCTTTTTCCATTTAAATAATAACTTGCTCTTTGATTTTTTCTGCCAACGTGCACAACCTCACACTTTCCAACATTATACTCTATCTGCCAAGTTTTTGCCCACTCACTTAGCCTGTCTATGTCTTTTTGCAGTTTTTTTTGTGTTCTCCTCACACTTTGCATTCCCTCCCATCTTTGTATCATCGGCAAACTTGGTTACGTTACACTCGGTCCCTTCGTCCAAGTCATTAATATAGATTGTAAATAGTTGGGGTCCCAGTACTGATCCCTGCGGCACGCCACTGGTTACTGATTGCCAACCCGAGAATGAACCATTTATCCCTACTCTCTGTTTTCTGTTCATTAGCCAATCCTCTATCCATGCTAATATATTACCCCCAACCCCGTGAACTTTTATCTTGTGCAGTAACCTTTTATTGGCACCTTGTCAAATGCCTTCTGGAAATCCAAATACACCACATCCACTGGTTCCCCTTTATCCACCCTGTTCGTTACATCCTCAAAGAATTCTAGCAAATTTGTCAAACATGACTTCCCCTTCATAAATCCATGCCTGACCGAATTTTGCTTTTCCAAATGTCCTGCTATTGTTTCTTTAATAATGTACTCCAACATCTTCCCAACCACAGATGTTAGGCTAACTGGTCTATAGTTTCCTGCTTTTTGTCTGCCTCCTTTTTTAAATAGGGTTGTTACATTTGCAGTTTTCCAATCTGCTGGGACCTCCCCAGAATTCAGGGAATTTTGGTAAATTACAACCAATGCATCCACAATCCTGCCGCTGCTTCTCTTTCGACCCTAGAATGCAAGCCATCAGGCGCAGGGGATTTATCTGCCTTCAGTCCCATTATCTTACTGAGTACCACCTCCTTAGTGATTGTGATTGTATTAAGTTCCTCCCACCCTATAGCCCCTTGACTATCCACTGTTGGAATATTATTAGTGTCCTCTACTGTAAAGACTGATACAAAATATTTGTTCAGAGTTTCTGCCATCTCCATGTTGCCCATTATTAATTGCCCGGTCTTGTCCTCTTGGGAGTACTTGGTATAGCTGCTGTCATTTCCATTCTTATCACACCTGCTCCCATAAAGTATAATAATTTAATCCGATTTCTATTTCCATCTTGCAAGCTCTTAATTCTGGTCATGAAAGCTCAGGCAGTATAAAATTTCATCCATTACAGAGGTAGCCAGTTGACTGTTTGTCTGCTCTCAGTGGGAGCTGCTCGGTTTCAGAGCGGTGATTGATTCAATTTGAAAAGACTGCATCACTTTGTCAGTATCTTGAGGTATTTATTTTTCACAATGCTAATTCCTATCATTTATTAATTTTTCTTTCAATATATGTTTGTTTTACATATAAGTATACGAATTATAGTTTGCAATATTAAAGGACGAATGCTTAATGCATTCATGTGACATGTGAGAACTGGTGCTTTCAGGGATCTGTAACTGGGGCTTAAGCTTTTCACCATATATATATGAGTGACTTGGAAGAAGGAATAGAGAGTTGTATATCCAAGTTTGCAGATGACACAATGTTAGGAGGCACAGTAAGTTGTGTGGATGGGAGAAGGAAGTTACAAAGAGAGATAGACAGACCAAGTGAGTCGTCATCATAGGCAGTCCCTTGGAATCGAGGAAGACTTACTTCTAGTCTTAACATGAGTTCTTAGGTGGCTGTACAGTCCAATACGAGAACCACAGTCTCTGTCACAGGTGGGACAGATAGTCGTCGTGGGCAAACTATGGCAGATGGAGTTCAATGTAGGGGAAGTGTGAGGTCATCTGTTTTGGATGTGAGAAAGACAAATTGCAACATTTTCTTAATGATGTGACTAGGGGCTGTGGAGGAGGACACGGACTTAGGGGTCCATCAGCAATAATCAATACAAGCTAGTGCACAGGTACAACAAGTAATCAAAAACCTGATGGAATATTGGCCTGTATTTCAAAGGAATTGGAAGTGAGGAATTGAGAGCTTCAGTTGTGCAGAGCCTTAGTCAGAACCCATCTGGAATAATGCATGCAGTTTTGGACACAACACCTCAGGAAGGATATATGGGCGTTGGGGGCACAGTGCAGATTTATCAGAATGATAGCAGGGCTTAAATAGTTAAGTTATGAGGACAGGTTGCAAAAACCTGGTTTGTATTCCCTTGTGTCTCGTAGGTTGAGAGGTGATCTAATCGAGATATTTAAAATGGTTAAGGGTTGATATAGAGAAATAATTTCTTCTAGCGGGGAATACAGAACAAGGAAGCAGCTTTTCACCTAAAAGGTGATGGAAGGCTGTGGATGCTTAGTCAACTGAAATGTTCGAGACTGAGATCGATAGACTTTTATTAAGTAAGGGTATCAAGGGATATGAATCAAAGGCGGGTAAATGTGGGTGAGGTACAGATCAGTCATGATCTGATTAAATCAGGAACAGGCTCGAGGGGCAGAATGGTCCACTCCTGTTCCTATGTTCCTATTATTCCTCAGTCCACTATTTTGACAGATACATTCATCCTTTTAAAATGCACTAATATCGGCAACTGTAATTTCTGTGCTATAGTTTCATTCATGACAGCAGCAATGTAGTTTTAAGATCCTAATTAAGATTTTGTAATAACATCTAAAACTTATGCACATTGTTCCAGTAACATGACTAAACTCTTCAACTCATCCCATAAAATGATGTGAAGAGGTAAAACTACGATAAGCCTATTCTGAAGCATACTTTTATTTTGGATGGTTATGTGTTCAGATGAGGATTTTTAAATATGGGTAGTTACCCAAAGTAAACATCTGATCATTATAGAGAAGATTCGGGTCATATTCCTGAGTTTGGTTTCAAAATTAAGATTAACAATATTCTGACTGTATAAGAAAGAAAAAGTTGCATTCATATAGCATCTTTCACGACCACCAGATATCCCATCACGCTTTACAGCCAATTAAGTACTTTTTGAAGTGTAGTCACTGTTGTAATGTAGGAAATTCAGCAGCCAATTTGCACACAGCAAGCTCCCACAAACAGCAATGTGGTAATGACCAGAAATCTGCTTTTTAGTGATGTTGATCGAGGGATAAATATTGGCCAGCACACCAGGGATAACTCCCCTGCTCTTCTTCGAAATAGTGCCATGAGATCTTTTACGTCCACGTGAGAGGGCAGACAGAGCCTCGGTTTAACGTCTCATCCGAAAAACAGCACCGCTGACAGTGCAGTGCTCCCTCAGTACTGCACTGGAATGTCAGCCTAGATTTTGTGCTTTAGTCTCTGGAGCAGGACTTGTCCCACAGCCTTCTGACTCAGAAGTGAGGGTGCTACGAACTGAGACACTGGCTGACGCATTTCACATTTTGTATTAAATTGATAGTAGAAAGGAAGATTGAAATGATTACTTCGCTCCAAAAATAATAACTCACTGCAATCTGATTTTTATAGGATGTTTTAATTTCCATGCATTGCTTTGGGAATTTTTTTGGAATAATATTAGAACAAATTGCAAGTTGTGCTCACCACCTCATCAGGTCCCTTTTTCACTATAGCAGCACTGGGGAACAAGTCTGTGTGATCTTTGGAAACTTAAAGTAGATTAAAAACAACAGTGAAGCAGGAATAGGTTGCAGCCATCTTGTTAATATTAGTTTGCAGCTGGCCAGCGAACCTGAGGCAAATTATGAGTATTCATGATTTAGAGATTTGACAAATGAATTGCTATTTGTCATCACTGGATACTGGAGAAGGTGCAACATTTTTTACTGGAATGATACCAGAACTGAGAGCTTAAAACAATCGGGAATGATTGAACAGGCTGGGTTTTTTTCTCTCGAAAAGAGGAGACTGAGGGGTGACCTGATAGAGGTCTTTAAGATTATGAAGGGATTCGATAGGGAAGACGTAGAGAAGATGTTTCCACTTGCGGGTAAGGTGATTAGAATGTGGAACTTGTTACCACAAGTAGCTGAACCGAAAAGCATAGATGCTTTGAAGGAGAAGCACATAAAGGAGAAAGGAATAGAAAGATATGTCGATGGGATTAGATGAAGTGTGGGAGGGGGCTCGTGTGGAGCATAAACACTGGCATGGACCTGTTGGGCTGAATGGCCTGTTTCTGTGCTGCAAGTACTTTGTAAAATGTATTAAAAGTAAAATCCCTAAAAGCCAATACCATTCAGCAGAACCTGACTTCATGGGTTGTCAGAAAACCTCTAGGTAAGGCTTGATATTCTGTACTTCTGTACGAAGCACACTGAACCACACTTTCTGTGTGTATAAATGTCTGACTACATGCTGTAACCTTAGAACATTGAATTAATAAACAAACTGCCATTTAATTAGTACCCAAGGACCTCCGAACATGGACAAGTAGTTGCATGTTAATTATTTTGTTCTTTGTCGATTAAGCATAGCGGGTGATAATGAATCAGCAGTCGGTTTTACACCCTGCCCAATTTTCTTTTCCATTCAGCGGGATGGAAAGTCCACTGCCAAATCGCCATCATTCATTTTGCACTACCGGCAAAGAGTAATTTCACTCCCAACGTTCCTTTAAATCTGTCACATTAGCAAATTAAGGCTAAAAAGCTTTGTAGCATACCTGTTACTTGATTCATACCCAATAACCACTGGAAGCCACTGTTTACATTGTCCTTGTGTCAGTATAATAGTGAAGGGGTCGATTTAATCCCCAGTTGGTATCGGGCACTCGCAGACCTGTGTTCGAGGCCCAAGGTATTGTAACACCTGGGCCTCACCTGCATGTCTGCCTGAAATGGCCGGGGAGTGCCAGCTGGCAGATGTGCGGAAGAGGAAGCTCAGGCCAATGTTGCTGGCTGGCTGCAAAGGCTCACCAGCAAGCAGGTAAGTTGCGGGAAGGGGGTTTCAAGAGGGTCTTTTGGAAGAAAAGGGATGGGAGTGCAGGGATGGCCATGACTTTCCTTGTGGGGCCCAGAGGAGCACTCTTGCTCCTCCTGGACCTACAAAGGAAAGTTTTTCATTAGTCTTTGAGGGTTTTGTCGTCCTTACCGATAGCTGCTAACCTGCCTTCACCTGGTAGGAATGACGCAGCGCCTTCCCCACTCAGGCCAGGTTAAAATGCACAAATTGATGTAATAGGATCCCAATTTGCATGAATTCATGAGGCTCCTGCCTACTACTGGCAAGTGCTACAGCCACCTAACTGCAATCAGCAGCTAAAATGGTGACTCACCTAATGGTGGCTAACGTGATTGGCAGAAGATCCAAAGGCGACGTGAGGAAAAACCTTTTTTATGCAGCGGGTGGTTAGGATCTGGAAAGCACGGCCTGAAAGGATGGTGGAGGCAGATTTAATTGTGGCTTTCAAAAGGGAATTGGATAAGTACATTAAAAAAAAATTGCAGGGCTGGTGGAAATGGCAGGAGAGTGAGTCCAGATGAAATGCTCTTGCAGAGAGCTGGCATGGGCTTGATGGGCTAAATGGCTTCCTATTGTGCTCTAACAATTCTATGATGCTATGATTCCAATGGCAATGGGCCAGTAAACCTTCAAGAATGGATATGGTATAATGCTTATGTTATTGGACTAATAATCCAGAAATGTGGGTTCAAATCCCACTATAGCAGTTTGTGAATTTGAATTCAGTTTAATAAAAAAATAAAGCTGGTATCAGTAAAAGTGACCATGAAGCTGTTGGATTGTTGTAAAACCCTGCAGGTTCACTAATGTCCCTCAGGGAAGGAAACCAGCCGTCCTTACCTGGTCTGGCCTAAATGTGACTCTAATCCCACAGCAAGGTGGTTGAATCTTAACTGCCCTCTGAAGTGGCTGAGCAAGCTGCCCAATTATACCAAAGTGTTACAATAAAGGATATGAAGAATAAAACTAGATGGGCCACTTGGCTTTGACCTAGCATTGGGTTTGGACACGGCGATGCGAGACCCAGTCCAGTCAGCCAGGCAAAGTCCTCCTCATTAATATCTGAGACTGGTGCCAAAGTTGGGAGAGTGGTCTCGTCATGCAACAGCATGATATAGTCATATTCACAGAATCATATTCATCAGCTCGTGTCCCAGACTCCTCCATCACCATCCCTGGCTATGTCCTGTCTCAGCGGCAGGACAGACCCAACAGAGATTGGGGCACAGTGATATACAGTCGGGAGTAAAAGTCCTCAGCATTGACTCCAGACCCCATGATGTCTCGTGGTATTAGGTCAAACATGGGCAAGGAAACCTTCTGGGCCCATCCTTCTTCAGCTGATGAATCAGTATTTCATGTTGAACACCACTTGGAAGGAGCATTGAGGGCAGCAAGGGCATGGAATGTACTCTGGGTGGGGGATTTCAATGTCCACTGCCAAGAGGGGCTTGATAGTACCACCACTGAATGAGCTGGTCAAGTCCAAAAGGATATAGCTGCCAGACTGGGCCTGCGGAAGGTAGTGAGAGAAGAGGGAATAATCTACTTGGCCTTGTTCTTACCAATCTACCTGCTGCAGATGCATCTGCCCATGACAGTATTGGTAGGAATGATCACTGCACAGTCCTTGTGGAAACCAAGTCTTGTCATCATACTGAGGGCACCCTTTGTGTTGCATGGCATACCACTGTGCCAAATAGGATAGATTAGGAACAGATCTAGCAGTTCAAAACTCGGCATTCATGAGGTGCTGTGCGCCATCAGCAGCAGAATTGTATTCTACCACAATCAATAACCTCATGGGTTGGCATAGCTCTCACTCCTCCATTACCATCAAGCCATGCTGCCAACTCCAGTTCAAGAAGGAGTGTAGAAGTACATGCCAGGAGCAACACGGGTGTGCCTGAAAATGAGGTGCCAGCCTGGTGAAGCTACCACACAGCACTACATGCATGCTAAACAGCAGAAGCAGCATGCTATAGACAGGGCTAAGCCATCCCACACCAACAGATCAGGTCAAAGTTCTGCAGTCCTGCCACATCCAGTTGCGAATGATGGTGGACAATTAAGCAACTAATGGAGGAGGAGGCAAAATGAAGATCCCTATCCCTCGTGAGTGCAAAATGAAAAGGCTCAAACGGTCACAACCATCTTCAGCCAGAGGTGGCAAGTGGATGATCCTTCTCGGTCTCCTTCTGAGGTCCTCACCATCACAGAAGCCAATCTTCAGCCCATTCAATTCACTCCACGTGATATCAAGAAATGACTGAGTGCACTGGACACAGCAAAGGCTACTGGTCCCACCAACAGTGCTGAGGATTTGTGCCCCAAGACTAGCCGCGCCTCTAGCCAAGCTGTTCATTACAGCTGTAATGTTGGCATCTACCCGCCAATGTGGAAAACTGCCCAGGTATGTCCTGTTCAAAAAAACAGGACAAATCCAACTCAGCCAATTACTGTCCTAGCAGCCTATTCTCAATCATCAGCAATGTGATCAGCAAGGTGTCATCAACAGAGCTTTCGAACGACACAGATTCTCCAATAACCGACTCACAAATGCTCAGTTTGGGTTCAGTCAGGAGCACTCTGCTCCAGACTTTATTAACAGCTTTGGTCCAAACATGGAAATGAGCTGAATTCCAGAGGTGAGATGAGAGTGACTGCCCTTGACAACAAGGCAGCATTCGACTGAGTGTGGCATCAAGGAACCCTAGTAAAACTGAAGTCAATGGGGATCGGGAGGAAAACTTTCCAGTGGCTGCAGGCCTACATGACACAAAAGAAGAAGGTTGTGTGGCCAATGATATCCGACGCAGGACATCGCTGCAGGAGTTCCTCAAGGCAGGGTTCGAGGTCCAACCCGAGGAGCAATGACCTTTGCTACATCATAAGGTCAGAAGTGGGCTGTTTGCTGATGATTGCACAGTGTTCAGCTCCATTCAGCTCTATTACTTGGTTAATGAAGCAGCCCATGCCCGCATGTAGCAAGACCTGGACAACATCCAGGCTTAGGCTGAGAAGTGGCAAGTAACATTAGCTGCACACAAGTGCCAGGCAATGACCATCTCCAACAAGTGAGAGTCTAACCACCTCTCATTGACATTCAATGGCATTACCATCGTCGAATCCCTCATCATCAATATCTTGCGGCCACCATTGATCGGAAGCTTAACTGGACCAGCCACATAAACACTGTGGCTACAAGGTCAGTGGGTGGGTATTCTGTGGCGAGTGGCTCACCTCCTGACATCTCCGGATGGGTCAAAATCGAATCCAAAATGTTCCTATCTAAGTGCACTTTGATATATACCACATAAACAAAATACTAATTGGATTTAAGATCAAATTAACAAAATGTTTCCAACTCCTTCAATTTATGCCTTTATATAGGAAGGAAATTTATATATATATATATATATGTTTTATCAATAGCATGCAGTGATCAATCTGTAATCTAATTCATAAACTTATTAGTTATTCTAATAAATATCTTTCATAATTTTTTTCTTTTGATCTAATCAGGAGCCTATTTTCTCTCAAAGCCATTTTATTCAATTAATATTTTAGTTATGCTGGTGGTAGTGAATTGTAAAATCAAGTGTAAGAACTCAGTCAACAACGCAAAAACCATAAGAGATTTTTGACCTTTTGAAATAGGTCAGCATGAACATCTGGTTCAAAATAATTTGATCTTGCTTTAGATACAAATTTTCATTAAGGCTGACAGTTCATATATTTTCTTTTTACGAGCTCTGTCCTGTCCAACATTCAAACTTCCACAGCTCTTCAGTTTGATGAGAGGACGTCTGGGCTCTTGGCTGTTCCACAACATCACAGGAAGGGCTTTTTGGTGATTTCTACAGAGGAAATGTTGACGTCATTCAGCACTTGTAACTTGGTGATGGTTTTGAGTTCCTCCACGCGATGTTTGAACTGACAGACTGTAGTTCCGTCAAGCATAACGTGAAAATATTCTTCATCGGAATAAATTTCAACCTGTCACAAAAACAGAATAAAATATGTGAACCACTTTGTAGCTCGGGAAAGAATATTAGGGTAAGACTTGAATCCCAAAGTATAGCGTTACTGAATTTGGCCTACAAAGACACAAGGCCGGATTTTAACCCAGCCTGTTCGAAGCGAATGTGGTTCATTAAAATGTCAGTCAGGGGATTGCGCCATGTTCCCAACATGTTCGTGCCCTCCACCATTTTTAATAACCTCAAAACATGCACGGGATAGCTGCTCATGACAAGCAGATGGGAGCCCATCTTACCTTCAAAGGTCACAGCCGCATAATGTCATCGATGCTATGGCACAATTTTAACTCAGAGTTCGGGAAAGTCGCACGGGGCCCAAACCCGACAGCCAGAACTGTCAGAAGAGTGGCCAGAAAAGGCCACGGTAAGTATATTTATTCAATTTTACTGAGGATTGCTTGTGTGCCCTGCATGGTGTCCTTGGACCTCCCCAGCCTTGCCTCTCCCTCCCAGAGCCGGCATCTCCTGTCACACCCCTCCCCAGCTGTAACTTTATGCTGAGGACTGTTCACTTGGGTCCCCGGCAGCGTCGCTCTCACCCGCACTCTCGTTCCCACCTGTTGTCACCCCCGCCAGTTTCCCCGGGAGACAGCCCTGCCAAATGCTGACAATGTCTGGAAATGAAACTCCTGCTCAACTCTCCGCAGGGAATTCCCGCCTGCTCCGAGTGAAAATCAGCGTGCTGAAGTCGGGCTGAATAAAATGTTATATGTAATTCTATATATGTAACGAGAGAGAGAAAACATGAAAGCTGCAAGCCTGAAATATGTCTGAACTCTTGACTTCTGTTCATTATTCTCTCCCACGTTTGTTTTGTCAGCCCTATAAAGTGACTGTTCTACCTGAACATGCCAATTCCGATGAAGAGCCTCACCTGAAACTGTCTCTTGTGCTAATAGACCTGACACGCATTTGCAGCATTCTCTGCTTGTGGGAAATAACATTATGCTTTTCGTGTCATGTTGTCAGGATAACTTAAGAGGTTTTGCAGTGCATCCAACTCAATCCATATCTGACTTTTCTATTCTATAAAATGCGGTAGTGCTTTGAACAAAATACATTCCCCCTTAATTTTAGTTGACATTGAGGGCCAGATTTCTATAATAACTACTGGATCTCCCATGGAGTTGCTCAGAGGTAGTCTGGAGCAAGGCTGTAATATTTGGTTCGTCACCTGGCCTGTTTCTTTAAGCTCACTGCTCTGAACAGGCAAATCCAGGTAATTTAAGCTATTTAAAAATTGCTAAGGCTGCTGATAGGACAATTGTAAATGCTTGTAAATTTCGGCTCCATGCTGAAGTCTGGCTTTCTCTTTTTTTAATGGAGTTACATCCGTAGCAAACTGGAACCCTTTGAAATATGATTTCTGCAATATGATCGATATCTGCTAGACACAATACATTAATCATATAGATTACAATATATGCGTTAAGTACCAATTTAAATGGAGAAAAATTGCAAAGTGCTGCAGTACAGAGAGACCTGGGAGTCCTTGTGCATGAAACACAAAAAGTTAGTATGCAGATACAGCAAGCAATCAGGAAGGCAAATGGAATGTTGGCCTTTTTTGCAAGGGGAATAGAGTATAAAAGCAGAGAGGTCCTGCTACAACTGTACAGGGTATTGGTGAGGCCACACCTGGAATACTGCGTACAGTTTTGGTCTCCGTATTTAAGGAAGGATATACTTGCATTGGAGGCTGTTCAGAGAAGGTTCGTTTGATTCGGAGATGAGGGGGTTGATTTATGAGGATAGGTTGAATAGGTTGGGCATATACACATTGGAGTTCAGAAGAATGAGAGGTGATCTTATTGAAACTTATAAGATATTGAGGGAGCTCGACAAGGTGGATGCAGAGAGGCTATTTCCACTCATAGGGGAAACTAAAACTAGGGGACATAGTCTTAGAATAAGGGGCCGCCCATTTAAAACTGAGATGAGGAGAAATTTCTTCTCTGAGGGTTGTAAATCGATGGACTTCTCTGCCCCAGAGAGCTGTGGAGGCTGGGTCATTGAATATATTTAAGGCGGAGGTAGATAGATTTTTGAGCGATAAGGGAGTAAAGGGTTATGGGGAGCGGGCAGGGAAGTGGAGCTGAGTCCATGATTAGATCAGCCATGATTTTATTGAATGGTGGAGCAGGCTCGAGGGGCCAAATGGCCTACTCCTGTTCCTATTTCTTATGTTCTTATGTTCTTACAACATCTGTAAGTTTCAACTTGTCTGAGCTGTTAGCAGTCTTGTTGCTGAGGCAGAGGGTTATGGGTTCAAGACCCTCTCCCAGGGCTTGAACTGTGGGCGATGCTGACACTTCTGTGTGGTACGAAGGGGAATTCTGCAGTGTTGGAGTTACTAGGCTAGATTTTCAACTCGTCGCCTGGGCGTAAAACCGGTGTTGCCGATTGGCCACTGTTATAGAAACCACTCCATCTTTCATTGCCATGGGCAATTTCTATAATGGGCAGTCTAATCTACAATGCCAGTATTATGCCCGACCAGCCATTTTAAAACCTACCCCAATATTTTGCAGATAAGATGCTAAACTGAGGCCCTGCCTGATTAGGTGGACAATCAAGATCTCATGGTAGTATTCAAAAAAAGCAAGAGTTTCTTCTGATGTACTCTACAACATTCCCCTTCCAACCAACAAAGAGATTAATTGCTCGATCATTTGATCTGCTATTTGTTGGGCTTTGCTGCGTGCAGCTTGGCTACTGTGCTTGACAGCACAAGAGTGACTGCCGTTCAAAAATAATTCATTAGATGCGAAGCACTTCAGGACGTGATAAGGTGCTATATCATAAGATCATATAGGATACACAGGACAGAAACAGGCCAATCAGCCCAATCAGTTTATGCTCCACTCGAGCCTCCTCCCGTCTTTCCCCATCTAACTATCAGCATAACCTTCTAATCCCTTCTCCCTCATATGCTCATCCAGCCTCCCCCTAAATGCATCTACATCATTCACTTCAACCACTCCCTGTGGTATCAAGTTCCACATTCTCGCCACTCTTTGGGTAAAGAAGTTTCTTCTGAATCCCCTACTGGATTTCTTGGTGACTATCTTATATTGATGGCCTCTAGTTATGCTCTTCCCCACAAGTAGAAATACTCTCTCTGTATCCACTCTATCAAAACCTTTCATAATTTTAAAGACCTCTATTAGGTCACCCCTCAGCCTTCTTTTTTCAAGAAATTATTGCAAGCTTTTCCTTTCAATTTTGCACAATGAATGAATTAGAGTTTGGCACTGTACCCAACACAATGCATAGCTGACTATTTTATTCTTTAAAATGTGGGCGTGCTTTGAACAAAAAGTGACGCAGTGGATAAACAATTAGCTGATGAGCTGATTCTCAAACTTTTGCTCCTTTTTTTTAAATCACTGCATTAATAAAAATCAATATTTTATTTTTTTAAATTGCACTTATCTATCTCAGAGAAGAATATAGAAAAGTCCACTCATCTGTGGATACATTAGAAAATGATCTGTAGCTTTTTTAGGGAGGAGGTGGGCTGTTTGAGTATAATGAAGCATAATTTTATGTTAAAATTTTCATTTTTTTTTTATTAGTTGCCTCAGGTGTGGATCAATACATTTAGGACACATAAGGCTAGTCAAGCAATGCATTGGTGGCAAAATTTGAAGAACAGTATAAACAGGTATCTGTCTTCAGGAGATCAACTATGTAGTTATCCATGTAGAATCATGTGTACAATATAAACTGGTGAGTTTTCTTTTTGTGCTAAACTGAGTATACAAAGTGCACGTCTGCAAGTGAGCGATATGATGTAACAGCGCAGCAGAAATATCAATCACGTTTTTGCTTCTATAGCCTGTATATGGGCTGTAATGTGTAGGCAGAACAATTACATATCCTGAGGAATAAACGTAAATCAAATGTTTGGTAAATTTGTCATGCTGCACAACCTCTGTAAGATTACCCAGGAGTCTCTCCCTCCTGTTTCCCATCTCTTCCAGCAGGGTCTGCAGGCCTTGTGTCGTGCTTTGAGGGCACAGCTGGTCTGTGACTGCATATAGTTCTGGGAATAGGTACTTCTGATGAGGGTAGGAAGGAGATCCCCTGAGTGGATATAATGTAGAATGGTCGGGAAAATAATCTCTCTAGCCTCCCCTAGCTCTCGCCCCTATGCTCGAATGCAGACTGCAGTCTTTACAGAGACGGCACTGCTTCTGCACCGAAGCTCCCTGGCACCTAAGTAGCTTACTGTGCGTTTGAAAAGCGATTAAGGCAGAACTTGCACCTCTTAACGTACTCAGGAAACTTGCGTGAATGCTGTTACTTTCCGGCACAAGAATGGCACAATGGACATTGAGGAGATTCAGGGCCTGGGTCAACAGTTGAGAATAGGTTAGATAGGTGGTATGAAGGAAAGGGGAATAAAGGGCTGTGGGAGCAGAGCAGGCACATGAAATTAGGATTACTGTTGGCATTACTTCAACATGGACTAATTAGGTCGAATGGCCTATTTCCATGTTACAACTTCAGTCTGACTAATCCAACACAGACTGAGGATCAAAGCTAAGACCTACGCACATTGATGGCTGTGCACTGTACTGGGAGCGTTCTTACCATCTGAGGCTGTGCACCATTGTGTTCAGCCTGAGAGAGCAGCTGAGGAGGGGGGAATGGAATCTGGGAATAACTGGAGAGACTCAAACAGGATCATTTCAGTCTTCCCAAGGCTAGGCTGTAGAGAGTTTTGTCTCAGCCTTGGATAATAACCGTGCCTTCCCCTGAACAAGACGTGGCAAACTTTACACTGAAATAAATGTGATGTTATTTTCACAAGTTATAATGAATACAGCACTGGATGGTTACCTGGAATGGTTCTTCCGCCTCGAGTGGACATGTTGTGGCCCGTTCCTCCTCACCCCACTCTTTGGCCAGGTAGGAATTACACACAAGCAATGATTCGGTAAAGCGTGGGTTAAAATGGAATGCTATTTCTTCAGTTCTTTCACACAGAAAATTGATTTCAAACCTATCACAGATAAACCACAGTTAGATTGTGTTCAATTCTGTACTTCAATGCCCGCTTTGATTTTCCAGGTTAATCCTTCATTAAGGACAAAATCCTGTCATTGCTTTTCTCTTTCCTTGCCAATTCTCATCCCGTTTCTGCTCTCCTGGGGCCATCGACTCTCTGTCGGTGTATGTTTCCACGGTCACTGATCATTATCATTCACATGTGAGCCTTGGCTGTGAGTGGTGGTAGGCTATTCAACTTAGGGCCAAGGCCCTCAATCCTAAACCGATATTCACTACTCCACTAATTGGGGTAGGCAATCATGGCTAATTTTCTCTTCCATAACACGGGCACTGAGGCCAGTTGGGGTGCCCCCACCAATGCCTCTCACAGCATGAATTATGGACTGTACCTGAGATCGACGTAGCCTGAATGCCTCAGCTACTCACTGGATCACTAAACCATATGGGGATCAAACGCCTGAAATTTAAAGCTGCATTGACAATTGGTAGATCTTCCAGTTAGTAAACAGAGAAGATACTGATGGGATTGATAGAATTATAACAGTGCATTATCACACACATCAACTCTCAGTTTATATGCCAGCTTAGCTCAGTTGGTAGCACTCTTGCTTTTGGGTCAGCACGTTGTGAATTCAAGCCTCATTTCATAATCTGGTCTGACCCTACTATATAGTACTGAGAGAGTGCTGCATTGCCACAGGTGCCATCCGTTGGATGAGATGTTAAACCGCGATCCCATCCATAAATGCTTCAGGTGGACATTAAACATTGGAGAAGAACAGGAAATTCCCCCCAGTATCCCAGCCCAAATTCTTCCCTCTATCAATATAATCAGCTTAACTAACTGGAAATTCATCACAATGCTATTTGTGGGACATGCTGGTGTCGAATGGCCTCCAAAACAACAATCACACTATCCCAAAAGTAAACCAACGTGACAAGCGCTTGAGACGTTTCAACGTGACAAAGTGCTAGTAGTATTTATCTATTGACCACTATAACTTTTCAATTATAAACATGTCCAATAACAAGCTAGCAAAACAGTGTATTGATGACGTATGATACAGCATCAATAGTACGTGCTGCAGAATGAATCTTCCCCGGAGGCTAACGTAACATCATCAAATTTTGTGCTGACAGATTTTCCGTCTGTTTTTGCAGGTCTGTACGTAACTTCACATTACATTTCATTTACTTTCCTTGAGTGATTGTCCCTATTAACACTTTCCTCCCAGAGGCACTGGGCTGTGGCCATTACTTGCATTTCAAGTTATTCCTGGTCAGAAGATCTATTTGCATGCTCACGAGTCTGGCTGACGTTGCTGCAGGAAGCTATGTTGATGATTATTTTATGGGATAGATTTTTAACCTGCCATCTGGGTATAAAAGTGACACTGGGAATCAGCCTACCCATTATAGAGACAGCCTGATTTTTTTTTCCACAGAAACATCTCCGGAAGAAAATATACTTTGACCGCCAGATCATAGAATCATAGAATGGTTACAGCACAGAAGAAGGTCATTTGGCCCATCGAGCCCGTGCCGCCTCTCAGCTAGTCCCACTCCCCCTGTCCTTTCCTCGTAGCACTGCAAATTATTTTCCTTCAGATACTTATCCAAATCCCTTTTGAAAGATAAGATTGAGTCTGCCTCCACCACCTTTTCAGGCAGTGCGTTCCAGGACCCGACCATTTGCTGCGTAAAAAAGATTGTTCTTACATCGCCTCTGGTTCTTTTGCCAATCACCTTAAATCTGTGCTCTCAGGTTCTCGACCCCTCTGCCAGTGGGATATGCTATTGATGTTATTCTATTTTTGAGGATGAGTCTTTTTGTCCTCTCATTTTCTTTCCACTCCTCCAGGATGCTTTGCTGGGATTTCGTTGCACACACACCAAGCACCCTCCATTATCTTACCCAAGTTAACATTCTCCATGCATGAATCTTGACGGCGAGTGTTGACTCGACTACTTGCGGTATTGCCTTGGAGGCTGATCCAATCCTGTGCTGATGTGCACACACTTGCTCACATCAGCATCGGAAGTGGCAACTCTGGATGATTCTCTCCTATTTAACACAATGGTGCTGAAACTAACTCATGGTGATGAATTTTTGAGGATAGCCAAATTTGAGAAGGACACTCCATAATGCCTCATGGTTGACAGAGTCGAAGGCCTTTGTGAAGTCAAAGAAAGCCATGTACAGAGGTTAATGTTACTCCCTACATTTTTCTTGGATTTGCCGCGCAGTGAAGATCATGTCCGTTGTGCCCCTTAGTGGGCGGAATCCGCATTGCGACTCTGGGAGGAACTCTTCAGCCACTGGGAGGAAACGATTGAGGAGGATTCTTGCGATGATTCTTGCGTAGTCGGACTTGTCCCCTTTCTTGAAGATGGTCATGATTACAGCGTCTCTGCGATCCTCCTTCCAGATAAGAGAGATGAGGCCATAGATTCGCACCAAGAGTACTTCTCCGCCATGCTTGAGTATTTGGCAGGGATTCCATCTGCTCCTGAGGCCTTTTTGTTTTTCAGTTGTCAGATGGCCTTTTCAACCTCATGCTGGGTCGAGAGCATGCAGAAATCAAGCGCAGGCAGCGGAATGAGCGTGCGGCAAACCTGTCCCACCCACCCTTTCCCTCAATGACTATCTGTCCCACCTGTGACCGGGACTGTGGTTCTCATATTGGACGGTTCAGCCACCTAAGGACTAATTTTTAGAGTGGAAGCAAGTCTTCCTCGATTCCGAGGAGTTGAGATTGTGCCGAGGTGGTGACGGGTAGCATGCTGTGGGATGGAGTCAAGGATACTCACGGTAAAGACAGACTGACTACCTCTCTGTCCTTGATGAGCACTTCTCCATTCTTGGTTCTCAGTGGAATAGGACCTTGAGTGCTTTGGCCATAGGTGGATTTGACTGCGCGATGCAGGGAAGAGGTAGGGAAAACCAACTCCAATGGTATCCTGCTCCTGACGAAATGCTCAGACAAGTATATAGTGCCTTTCACGACCACCGGACGTCTCAAAGCGCTTTACAGCCAATTAAGTACTTTTGGAGTGTAGTCACCGTTGTAATGTGGGCGGCAGGCAACTTGCACAGCAAGCTCCCACAAGCAGCTACCTGATAATGACCAGTTAATCTGTTTTTGTTATGTTGATTGAGGGTTAAATATTGGCCAGGGCACTGGGAATAACTCCACTGCTCTTCTTTGAAATAGCGTCATAGGATCTTTTAAGTCCACCTGAGAGGGCAGATGGGGCCTCGGTTTAACGTCTCATCTGAAAGTCGGCACCTCTGACAGTGCAGCACTCCCTCAGCACTGCACTTCGTGTGTTTCATATGTAACCCTCTTCCCTACACTCACACTATAACAGCTTTACATTTCCATGTGCAACATTCTCCATCATTTCAAATTCAATGAATTTACCAGAATGTAAATAACGTTGATCTTAAGGCCATGCTGCAATGTCCATCTTTATCAATTAACAACTGCACTTCGACTGACCAAGGACATTTAATTTAAGATGTTTAATGGAGTGGGACAGACAGGGTGCAAAGGTCTAAAGGAAAGGAGCCAACGACAGGCATATAAAAAGGAATGACGTGAGACAATGACAGAGCAAGTGATAAATAGTAAAAGGGAGACAATGAGACAGATTCTGCTCTTGTATTAGTCCTGGCACCAACAGCAGCCTTGACTTTGATGGCAGGTGCATGGATGTAATGTAAATGAGGTGGCACCAATGTCTCTTGTAGTACAAGGTGCCATGTTAAGAGTTTTTTTTCTCCAAGCTACTAAAGAAACAATGTCAATGGCAGCAAATATAAATGTCAGACTCTGGCAGTACAACACCATGCATTTATTAGGCCCATTTAACAGGTGTTTTATGGGAGCGATTATCAAACAAAATTTGACACCCAACCACATAAGGAGATATTAGGACAGGTCAAAGAGGTAGGTTTTTGTGAGCACTCTAAAGGAGGAGATAGACATAGCGAGGCAGAGAGGTTTAGAGAGGCATTTCCAGAGTAATGGCCTAGGCAGCTGAAGGCATGGTCACCAAAGGTGGAGTGATGAAAATCGGGGATGCGGAAGAAGCCAGGATTGGATAAGCACAGAGATCTCAGAGGGTTGTAGGACAGGAGGAGATTACACAGATAAGGAGCGGCGAGGCCATGGAGGGATTTGAAAATAAGGATGAGACTTTTAAAATCGAGGCTTCGCCAGACCGGCAGCCAATTTAGGTCAGCGGGCACAGAGGTGATGGGTGAACGGGACTTAGTGCGAGTTCGGATATGCAGTGGCAGCAGAGTTTTGGATGAGCACAAGTTTAGGTAGCATGCAAGGTGGGAGGCCAGCCAGGAGAGCATTGGAATAGTCAAGTCTAGAGGTAACAAAGTCATGGTTCAGGGTTTTAGCAACAGATGAGCTGAGGCGGGGTTGGAGATGGGCGATATTGCGGACCTGGAAGTAGACAGTCTTGGTGATGGAGTGGCTGTAAGGTCGGAAGCGCATCTCCAGTTCAAATAGAACACTAAGGTTGCGAACGGTCTGGTTGAGCCCCAGACAGTTGCTGGGGAGAGGAATGGAGTCAGTGGCTAGGGAATAGAGTTTGTGGCAGGGACCGAAGACAATGGCTTCAGTATTCCCAATACTTAGTAGACATAGAAACATAGAAACATAGAAAATAGGTGCAGGAGTAGGCCATTCGGCCCTTCGAGCCTGCACCGCCATTCAATAAGATCACTGCTGATCATTCCCTCAGTTCCCCCATTCCTGCTTTCTCTCCAATAGAAACATAGTTGTAGGAAATTGCTGCTTATGCAATACTGAAAGTCAGACAAGCAACATGAAAAATCAAAGGCAGTGGAGCGGTTGATAGAGATGGTGGAGCGGTAGAGCTGGGTTTCGTCCTGCACATGTGGAACCTGTGTTTTCAGATAATGTCGCTAAGAAGCAGCATGTAATTGAGCAACAGGAGGGGGCCATGGATAGATCTTTAGGGGACTCCAGAGGTAACCATTACAGATGATTCTTTGGCTACAACTGGATAGATAAGAATGGGACCAGGTGAAGGTAGTTCCACCACCTGGACAACGGAGGAGAGGCGTTGGAAGAGGATGATGTGGCCACCCATGTCAACTGTTGAGAACAGTTCGAGAAGGATGAGGAGGGATAGTATACCATGGTCACAGTAACATAGAAAGTCATTGTTAACTTTGCTAAAGGACATTTCAGTACCTTGGCATAGGCCGAGACCTGATTGGAGGGATTCAAACATGGAGTTGCGGGAAAGTAGGCACGGATTTGGGAGGCAACAACACGTTCAAGGACTTTGGAGAGGAAAGGGCAGTTGAAGATGGGGCGGTAGTTTGCAAGGACAGGTCAAGGATGTTTTGCTTGAGGAGAGAAGATTTGAAGGGGAGTGTCTGAGGAGAACAAACCGTTACCAGTATCGGCTAACATGGGGACCAGGAAGGGAAGTTGGGTGGTTAGCAGTTTGATGGGAATAGGGTTGAGGGAACAGGAGGTAGGTCTCATGGACAAGATGAGCTCAGAGAGGGCATGAGGGGAAATAGGAGAGAAACTAAAGATGCAAGTTCAGGGCTTGGGCAGGTGGGAACCTTAAGGGAAATTTGTCCTGGTGGGCTAGGCAAAGGGGTATAAGTGGCAGAGGCAGCTGAATGGATGGCCTCAATCTTAGAGACAAAGTAGTCCATGAGCTCCACACAGTTGTTGGAGGTGAGGCTGGAGGGGGAAGTGGTTGGGAATGGAGACAATAAACCGGGGATTATCTTTGCATTCCAGCATGATCCTGGAATAGTGAGCCATTTCAGTAGAGCAGAGCAGTTCGATGAGGTCCAGCCAGATGTGACAATGAATGGCTAAAGCAGTTGTCCACCATAAATGTTCAAGTTTGTGTCTCTTGGACTTAAGGGGGCAGAGATGGAAGGCCGTACCAGAGGGATCAACCAGGATGAGAGATAGTAATGGTTTTAATAGGGCCAGAGCATCAAAGAAGGAGGCAAGGGTGTGATTGAGTACAGGCTGCTACAGACTTCTGTTTTGTCTCACCACATCTGGGTTGAAGGCCTGGACATCTCCTCCAGCCAGCATTGTAGTTGTGTACAACTTTCACCAACATCTGGAAATGTCCAAAAAGCTGAAATCCTAATTGTAATTTTTACAAACATATGAGCGATGGCAGACAGGAAAAGAGCCTCTGGTACATCCAGCCTGTCCCACTCAACTGTGATGCCTTGTGCATCACAATATATACAGTCTCTGCCCCACCTAAAAGCCATGTAATCTCCTGGGAGAGGTGAAAAGCCAGATAAAAAGATAAGCTGATTAAGGAACAGCGAACTGGGAAATTCCCCTCCCACCCTATTAGATGATTGAGACTCATCCAGGAGACCACCCGGACCCCGATTTTGAGTGCGGTGGTCTCCGCCCCAGCCAGAAACAAGTCCAGCTCTCGCTGGATGGAATTTGGGAAATTTGAAAACATCAGATGAGGCAGCAGCCTGTTTCAGAGGTCCACTGTTCCTGGGGAAGGACCCCCTCCTAACATCTAACATATTTGCACCTGTGTTTGTGTTTGTGTTGCTGCCTATGCTCTGAAACATGCACATGGGGTGATTCCAGAGCATTAGGAACTAACGGCAGGGTGAAGCCGCTGTAAAGGTAACATTCCAGCGGTGAGCTCTGCAGCGTGCGGGCGACAAGGTCAGGGATTTTCAACTGCAAAAAGGTAAGGCTTTTCCCGGCAGTGCCCCCGCGAGGTATTTGAGTCGGTGCTCGAACACGACACTGCTCGAGTGTTGCTGCGATCAGGGCCCTTTGATAGGGAAATAGTTTTATTAATTACTAGTGTTTTTATTTCAGATTCCAGCATCCACTGTATTTATCTTTTCATATAGTTTTAAATTATCAGCATTTTTATGTCAGATTACATCATCCACAATATTTATCTTTTCATATGGTTTTATTAATTGTTTTTGGCTGAGTGCTGCTCAGAGGTTTGCACATACCCCTGTACTTTTGTACAACTTTCGGGTCTGACTCTTTAGTGGAGGCCTGTGAGCTGCAGAGACCAGCTCATTGAATGCATTCAAGTCACAGATAGATAGATTTTTAACCAATAAGGGAATTAAGGGTTACGGGGAGCGGGCGGGTAAGTGGAGCTGAGTCCACGGCCAGATCAACCATGATCTTATTGAATGGCGGAGCAGGCTCGAGGGGCTAGATGGCCTACTCCTGTTCCTAATTCTTATGTTCTTATGTTCTTATGCTTGGCAGGATTCACCCTGAGGATGGGAGGAGTGTTGGGAGGTCGACATCTGGTACACCTGGTCAGAAGCAGGGCGGCATGCAGAAGAAGGGGTCGCCATCAGTACCGTGCAGACAAGCAGTGTGCAAGGGAAGCAGTAGCCACGATTTGTTCATTCTGTGCCAGACCAGTGTGCCCGCCGTCTTCACCGGCCCAAATCAGGATTGCGGTTGGCTGCTTGGGGACAAGGGATATCCCCTGTCCATTTGGCTGCTCACTCCTCTGTGGAACCCCAGGACAGCGCCAGAGCATGCATACAATGATGCTCATTGTGCCACCAGGTGCGTCATCGAGCAGTGCAAAGGTATCCTTAAACAGAGGTTCCGGTGCCTGGACCACTCTGGTGGCACCTTGCAGTACTCTCCTCAATAGGTCTCCTTAATCATTATGGTCTGCTGCATACTGCACAACCTGGCCATCATGAGGGCACAGCCGCTGGAGGTCGAGCCAGCAGTACCACCTGAGGAGGAGGAGGAGGAGGTGGAGCAGGAGGAGGAGGAGCAGGAGGAGGAGGATCCTCGTCGCCCCAGAGCTAGGAGGCGTCGACCCATCGTCACCCTGGAAGGGCCGGGTGTAGACTGGCCAGCACGCTCCTGGGAGGGTTCGTTCTCACATATATGGAGGTGCCTGACACCTCCCCTGCAATCTCCCTCCATGCATTATGTACTGGCGGTCTGCCAGGTCTCCCCACGTCAAGAAATAGTATTCGTCTTCTGTCCTCCACACCATCCATCAGTGTCTCCTGCTCCATATCAGTGAACCTGTTGGCTCTCCTTGCACCTCTTACACCATCCACCCATCCTTCCAGCCAGCCACCCTTCCTTCCTCCCTTCCAGCCTCCCTCCCTTCCAGCCTCCCTCCCTTCCTTCCTTCCTTCCTTCCTTCCTTCCTTCCTTCCTTCCTTCCTTCCTTCCTTCCTTCCTCCCTTCCTCCCTTCCTCCCTTCCTCCCTTCCTCCCTTCCTCCCTTCCTCCCTTCCTCCCTCCCTCCCTTCCTCCCTCCCTCCCTCCCTCCCTCCCTTCCTTCCTCCCTCCCTCCCTCAGGGCCTTGCTGCAAACGCTGCCTTTTAAAAAGGCCAGGGAGCAGCTGGCTCATTAGAAACCCTTACCTGCATGCTGAATTTCTCAGTGGTGATAACGCTCAAATTAAGACAGCCACACCGCTGAAAAATCCATTTTAGAAGGGTTCATTAGCGTTGGAACCCATTTGTTCATTTTTGGAGCTGAATATGGGGTGGCCCAGCCATGAAAAAACTTCGGCGCTAATGGCCACAAGAAGGTGGGGGGAGCACCAGTTTTCCAGCGGTACTGAATTTTGGGCCCGCGTGGTCTGTTCTGTAATGATATGGATTGGCTCTACTTCACCATGGGAATGTGGGGCTGAGCCAGCCAGCAGAACATATAATGATTATGGCAGATAGCAGGTTCTTCAATTACCTTTTGGCTTCGGAGCTTGGTTCACCCTTCAGTGTCACATTCCAGCCAGGACACAGGCCCCCGGGACACACAGCTTCAAACTGCCCAGAAACAGAAAGATTCAAAGCATTTTATTAAAGCAACCCATTTCTCTTTAAATAAGTAAATTAATATACACATAACTTTTTTGCAATTTTGTCCCTTTCCTGGCTGATTACCAATCTTCATATTCCTGTAGTTAGGAGAAGGAGTGCAGTTGAGGTTGTTTACTTATCTGTGACTATTTAAAACACCAGTCTATGATTGGCTTGAAGAAGATTAGATTTCATGAACCAAGGCAGCTCCCTTACCCCCTCGCTTCCTATAGTCCTCTCTCTGGTTTGAGAAAATTGGTTTGAGCTTGACTTATTGCCAGAGTTAATTGCTCAATTGCATGAACTACTTAGTGACTCTCATTTTCCAATTTTCATCATCTTTGTAAGCATTGCATTATTGTAATAACTGCTAACAGATCCGATAAATGAGAAACAAATTGTAGCATGGTACAAGGCTCGTGATGGTCTGATATATAATAATTATTATGACTGATAGGTTTACTCAGTCACTCTAGCAATATTCTTTCTACAGTCATTGCAGAAAGTTTAAAACTTAAAAGTATAAATAGAGCTTTCTGAATAACAAGTCTGTTTTTGTCCCAGTAGAGAGGCAAGTGAATATGCAACTTATAATAGGAGCGGTGCTGGCCATTAATGAGGAGGTACTCTTAATGTTTGTTAATTATTCTAAAACCTTGGATTTGTTTAGTCAAGTGGGGCTGTTTGAGGTGCAGCTAATACTGGGTTTTGTTGAAAGTCTAGTTGCTGTGTTACAAGCTTTACATCACTGTAGTAATTGGATAGAATGAAGGAGAAGAAGGACAACAACTTGCATTTATATAGCGCTTTTAACATAGCAAAATGTTCCAACCTGCTTCACAAGAGTGTTATCAATCAGAATTTGACACCGAGCCACAGAAGGCGATATCAGGGCAGTTGACCGTAAGCTTGATCAAAGAGGTTGGTTTTAAGGAACGTCTTAAAGGAGGAGTGGGGAAGTAGAGAAGCAGAGAGGTTTAGGAAGGGAATTCCAGAGCTTAGGGCCAAGGCAGCTGCAAGCACGGCTGTCAACGGTGGAGTGATTAACATCGGGGATGCACAAGATACCAGAATTGGAAGAGTGCGGAGATCTCGAAGGTTTATAGGGCTGGAGGAGGTTACAGAGATAGCCAGGGACGAGGTCATGGAGGGATTGGAAAACAAGGATGAGAATTTTAAAACTGAGATGTGGGAGTCAATGTAGGTCAGCGAGCACAGGGGTGAACGGGACTTGGTGCGAGTTAAGCTATGAGTTTCAGAGATTTGGATGAGCACAAGTGTATGTAGGGTGGAAGCTAGGAGGCTGGCCAGGAGCGCTTTGGAATAGTCAAGTCTAGAGGTCACAAAGACTTGGATGAGGGTTTCAGCAGCGGATGAGCTGAAGCAGGGGCAGAGACGGGCGATGTTACAGAGGTGGAAGTAGGCAGTCTTGATGTTGGAGTGGATATGTGGATGGAAGTTAAAGTAGCAAACACTGACATGAGTGTTATATGCGTCTGTATGCTAACAGCATCAATAGTCCTTTCTACCCTCATTTTTAAAGATGTGTTGCTTTGTTTAAAAAACTTATTTTTTCCCCACCTTGTACAATGTGGAAAATTACAATCTGGGAACCGGGGAAACATCTATTATATTGAGGAGTATATGATAACAGATTGCAATTGAATAATTATATGATTGCTATTCAGCAAATGTGAATAAATCGAACAAACCAGAATCAATTGAATTAATATTGAAGAGTCTCATGCCCAGACAGTTCAAGAACTTAACGATAGTTGTAATATGTGCAGTCATTCAGTTTAGTTCCCTAAAGTCTGTGCATTAGTATATTATAAGTGAAAATACGTTTGATAGCGATGAATATATTATGTTCCAATTTGCCACAGGCTAAATATTTTGAAATCTGCATCAAAAGAGACGTGTATAAGAAACCCTTGAAAAGCATTGGTTTGAAGTGTAATTGGAAGTACTCAGACCAATGGGCTGAGCTAATATTTGATTATTTTCATATCCCGAGCATGCTCCAGCTTCACGAACGTGAAATCACTGATGCTGGCTCTAACCTCACACAGAAGCCCGAGGGAAGCTTTGTTTCCATTCACAGTTGAGCAGACAGGGATGTGGGCTTCATTCACTTCTGCAATGCTTGTCCCATTTAGAGGAGAAAGACTGATTTAGGCTCTTCCTCACAGAAATGGATTATCTGTTACATCCCGGAAGCCAAATGAAATTCTCCAACAACCTGGCATTTAAGCACCACGACAGTTATAAATCAATATGAAAGGTCAAACTGCATTATGGGTGACAATTAAAAAAAACCTCTAGGGTGCAGTAGCATAGTGGTTATGTTACTGGCTGCAGATGCAGTATAATGTGGATAAGTGTGAGGTTATCCACTTTTGTGGCAAAAACAGGAAGGCAGATTATTATCTGAATGGCGACAGATTAGTAAAACGGAAGGTACATGGTACATCAGTCATTGAAAGTAGGCCTGCAGGTGCAGCATGCAGTTAAGAAAGCAAATGGCATGTTGGCCTTCATAGCGAGAAGATTTGAGTATAGGAGCAGGGAGGTCTTGCTGCAGCTGTACAAGGCCTTGATGAGACCACACCTTGAGTATTGTGTGCAGTTTTGGTCTCCTAATCTGAGGAAGGACATTCTTGCTATTGAGGGAGTGCAACGAAGGTTCACCAGACTGATTCCCGGGATGGCAGGGCTGACATATGAAGAAAGATTGGATCGACTAGGCTTATATTCACTGGAATTTAGAAGAATGAGAGGAGGTCTCATAGAAACATATAAAATTCTGACGGGATTGGACAGGTTAGATGCAGGAAGAATGTTCCCGATGTTGGGGAAGTCCAGAACCAGGGGTCACAGTCTAAGGCTAAGGGGTAAACCATATAGGACTGAGATGAGGAGGAACATTTTCACGCAGAGAATTGTGAACCTATGGAATTCTCTACCACAGAAAGTTGTTGAGTCCGGTTCGTTGGATATATTCAAAAGGGAGTTAGAGGTGGCCCTTACGGCTAAAGGGATCAGGGGGTTTGGAGAGAAGGCAGGAGTGGGGTACTGAAGTTGCATGATCGGCCATGATCATATTGAATGGTGGTGCAGGCTCAAAGGGCTGAATGGCCTGCTCTGGCATCTATTTTCTATGTTTCTATACAGTGATACCCGCTCTCCTATATGGCTCAGAGATGTGGACTATATACAGTAGACACCTCAAATTGCTGGAGAAATACCTCCAACGCTGTCTCCGCAAGATCCTGCAATTTCCCTGGGAGGATAGACGCACCAACGTCAGTGTTCTCGATCAGGCCAACATCCCCAGCATCGAAGCACTGACCACACTCGACCAGCTCGGTTGGGTGGGCCACACCTCCCACGTGCCCGACACAAGGCTCCCAAAGCAAGTGCTCTACTCGGAATTCCTACATGGCAAGCGATCCCCAGGTGGGCAGAGGAAACGTTTCAAGGACACCCTCAAAGCCTCCTTGATGAAGTGCAACATCCCCACCGACACCTGGGAATCCCTGGCCAAAGTGGAGGAAGAGCATCCAGTAGGGCGCTGAGCACCTCGAGTCTCGTCGCCGAGAGCATGCAGAAAACAAGTGCAGGCAGCGGAAGGAACGTGTGGCAAACCAGACTCCCCACCTACCCTTTCCTTCAATGACTGTCTGTCCCACCTGTGCCAGAGACTGTAATTCCCATATTGGACTGGACAGTCACCTGAGAACTCACTTTTAGAGTGGAAGCAAGTCTTTTTCGATTTTGAGGAACTGCCTATGATGATGATAAGAACATAAGAAATAGGAGCAGGAGTAGGCCATTTGGCTCCTCGAGCCTGCTCCGCCATTCAATAAGATCATGGCTGATCTGATCATGGACTCAGCTCTTCTTAATCCTTTACTCCTGTATCGCTCAAAAATCTGTCTATCTCCGCCTTAAATATAATCAATGATCCAGCCTTCATAACTCTCTGGGGCAGAGAATTCCATAGATTAACAACCCTCTTAAAGAAGAAATTTCTCCTTATCTCAGTTTTAAATGAGCGGCCCCTTATTCTGAGACTATGTCCCCTAGTTTTAGTTTCCCCTATGAGTGGAAATATCCTCTCTGCATCCACCTTGTCAAGCCCCCTCATTATCCTATATGTTTCAATATCACCTCTCATTCTTCTGAACTCCAATGTGTATAGGCCCAACTTACTCAACCTATCTTCATAATTCAACCCCCTCATCTCCGGAATCAACTTAGTGAACCTTTTCTGAACAGCCTCCAATGCACGTATATCCTTCCTTAAATATGGAGACCAAAACTGCACGCAATACTCCAGGTGTGGCCTTACCAATACCATGTACAATTGTAGCAGGACTTCTCTGCTTTTATACTCTATCCCCCTAGCAATAAAGGCCAACATTCCATTTGCCTTCCTGATCACTTGCTGGACCTGCATACTAACTTTTTGTGTTTCATGCACAAGGACTCCCAAGTCCCTTTGTACTGCAGCACTTTGCAATTTTTGTCCATTTAAATTATAATTTGCTTTTCTATTATTTCTGCCAAAATGGATAACCTCACATTATCCCACATTATACTCCATCTGCTAAATTTTTGCCCACTCACTTAGCCTGTCTATATCCTTTTGCAGATTTGTGTCCTCCTCACAATTTCCTTTTCCACCCATCTTTGTATCATCAGCAAACTTGGCTACATTACACTCGGCCCCTTTATCAAAGTCATTAATATAGACTGTAAATAATTGAGGACCCAGCACCGATCCCTCCAGCACCCCACTAGTCACTGTTTGCCAACCGGAAAATGACCCATTCATTCCGACTCTCTGTTTTCTGTTAGTTAGCCAATCCTCTATCCATGCTAATATATTACCCCCAACCCCGTGAGCTTTTATCTTGTGCAGTAATCTCTTATGTGGCACCTTATCGAATGCCTTCTGGAAATCCAAATACACCACATCCACTGGTTCCCCCTTATCCACCCTGCTCGTTACATCCTCAAAGAATGATGATACTGGACTGGTAATCCAGAGGGCTGGACTGATGATCCGACTGACTTGAGTACAAATCCCACCATGGGAGCTGGGGAATTTAAATTCAGTTAACTAAATAATTCTGGAATAAAATGCAATGTTTAAACTGCCCTCTACAATGGCCTAGCAATCCACTCAGTTGCACCAAACTTCTACTGCAGCATTTCAAAAAAGCAGCTCACTACCATCTTCTCAAGGACAATTAGGGATGGGCAATAAATTCTGGCCTTGTCATGAACGAATATAAAATAAAAGATTGCCTGGTATGTGTATTTCGTTATGTTGATCTGTTAGAAGTGTGTGCGTATGGTCATTGAACGAGGACAAGCATCGGCTTGGCTGCAATGTCCCTTTGATTGAATGGCTTACCAACACATATTGTCAAGGCTCACACTTGAAGATTAATGACTTGGGAAAGGTATTGGAGTCAGCCTCCCCTGGAACCATACCCCAACATGGAATTAGTGCCACTATGGGGGAGGGGAGATGATGACAAAGATTGATATAAGTAAACATGAATTTACATTGCTCTGTGATTTTAGCAAATTTAATTTTAAAAAATGATTTAAATTAAACTATCTCGCAAAGTTTAGACGTGGATTTGACAGTTATAAATAAGTGAAATTTGAACTTCTTAATAAATACAGTGGGCTGTACTCTATCAAAAACAACTCATTTGTGAAAGTAAATGGTCCATATTGTTTTTCCCAAACAAGAAACATGTTGCATTCAAACATGCCTGCCAAAACTTCAAGATGATTGAGGATGCCCTCATATATGAAATATAAACATACCCACACAAGCACTCTCCCACATCCACACTTCTTTTCCACTCTGAAAAGTTCAATGCAGTATGGGGATAGTGTCCTATCTGATAAAACCCAAACCTGGAATTAGCCAAATTGGTGTTCAACTTCAAAAAGAAATGTCCTCTATCAGACACACAGCCTTATTGTTAACCGCTAAATTAGGAAGAATTTTTAATTGTCAACCTCAGTTTGAATTATAGGTGAAAGATTAGTCATGGTGACTGTTCCTTCATTTTGCAGTAGAATATTTTGCCAAATCTAAAATCAGATGTGGTGTTGTATATTGGTTTGAAGCCTGATATTAGGTTTGCTGATGATAAAATAAATCATTGAATTATGAGAAATAATTGTCAGCTGTGGCTCGGTGGGCAGCACTCTCACCTCTGAGTCAGAAGGTTGTGGGTTCAAGTCCCACTCCATAAACTTGAGCACAAAATCTAGGCTGACACTCCCAGTGCAGCACTGAGGGAGTGCTGCACTGTCAGAAGTGCCGTCTTTCGGATGAGCCATTAAACCAAGGCCCTGTCTTCCCTCTCAGGTGGACGTAAAACATCGCATGACACTTTTTGAAGAAGAGCAGTGGAGTTCTCCCTGGTGCCCTGACTAACATCTCTCTCTCAACCAATGTCGCTAAATTAGATTATCTTGTTATTATCGAATTGCTGTTTGTGGGAGCTTGCTATGTGCAAATTGGCTGCCGTGGTTCCTGCACAACAGCAGTGACGATACTTCAAAAAAAAAAGTACTTACTTGTCTGCAAAGCACATTGTTACGTCCTACGATTGTGAGAGTTGCACTATAAATGTAAGTGATTTTTGCTTTCTTCATATCAAAGACTCAAAAGTAAGTGGGAAATGGGTGTTTTAACAATCACCTCCTGTACACATTATGAAAATTTCCAGGCGTCACCATTCAAAAGCATAACTCTGGGATTCACACCTAGCTACGATTTTCATGAACCCTGTGTTTTCAGAAGACATTTTCCTTCAATAGATGGGAACAAGGAAATATACCCAAAGAAGTATGGTGACGTAGCAACAATATACCCTGCACCAGGGAGTTTAAGATAGGCCTGTGACCTGTGGTGTCATCTTTAAATCCAACAAGCCTCTCCTTACTTCCCTGGGGCTGCACACATACATGTACATTATTACTTAAATCTGTTAGTTATGTGTGAATATTACACAATGCTACAACCTGAGCATTATTAGTCAACAGTAATTTTTATTGCATTTTAATGTTAAAAACTCTCAGTAAAGAAGCCAACAATGAAACTATTTATGTTCCTGTTCAATGTCTGAAAATCATCCCTATCTTCAGATCATTATTTATTCCCTTTTCTCCTGTCATTTTGGTTTATATTTCTTCCATTCATTGTCAGACCTTTCTGAAAATGAAGCAAAATCTTCTCCGCTCTACATTCCAAACCTGCATTTGACTTAACCAAGGCGCAGAGTGTGGGCAAAAGACTTATACTGTGCAATACATCTCACAACCTTACCCAGCTAACAATGCATGAACAAACACAATGCTGAGGGACAAGATACATTCTTAAATCAATAAGTAGTTCAGTTGTGGAACTGGAGATGTTAGAAGCGTCACACTCACCCTTAAAGCCATCGTGTCTGCTATGATCTAGCTATGCACTGAGAACGCTGGACTCACATCAGTTCCAGCTGGGAAGCATATATAAAGAAGGACTGGGACCACGTGGGGCCGGATTAGCGGCCTGACAAAGCAGATGAGGGGGCGGGGGATATGTGCTAAACACAGGAAAGCTCTGTTTACCCTGTGGCTGCGAATCAGACATAACAACCTTCTCATGAAAGGAGAATAGATAGGAATGTCTATGCTGAAGACCAACTCTTCAACTTCACCCCTCTCACTGGCCCCACATTTCCCTTTGGGTGGTCCACAGGGTGGTCCATGGATCTTCTAAAAATATTCCAATAAAAAAAATAAAATTAAACGTTTGAACTTCCTGCTGTCGGGATGGATATTTTGGCACCGGGTCGACTATTGAAAATTGTGATGTTAATAACTTTGTTCAAAACTAGCTTCGCAGCTTACATGGTAGCACCATTGACTTGCATCTAAAGGGCATGAGTTTGACTCCCAAACTTGTCTTTGGCATTCATTTGTATGATTGCACTGAATGCCCAGACACAACCAGCTGGTCCATGATATGCAGTGTGACGTGTAAAAAGCCACATTTGTAATTTAAGAAGAGCAGAATGTCAAGCAATCTGTCTGTTCCAGACTCTAGTGTTGAGAAAACTATGCACCAAGTTAGGCAGAAAAATTCTCATTTGCAGAATGATTGCAATGGAAATACACAAATTGATGTCCTAAGATGTCACTACTCAATGTTTGCTCACCTGTTCATTGCTTACCATCTCTCCATCTCCGAGGTCTACTTCCATAACTCCTTCACTCTACTTTTTAAATCTTTCATTCCATTGTTATTTTTATAAGAACAGTTCCAGGAGTGTGGAGGAGGTAATTCCACTGTTATAGTGTAATATCTGGTCATTTGTGATGGTAATAAAACTATTAAATTCAATGAAAGTTGTCAATATCATGACAGGAGGGTTGTGATGCAAAATGCTTCATATGTAATTAAAGGCAGATAGATGATTTCAGGAGGTATTGGGGGGAGGGGTGGGGTGCATGGATGCGGGACATGTTCTCAGGCGTCTTTGGAACTCCGGCAATTTCAAATATGCGATCATTAGCATCACCATGCTCTCATTTCATTCAACCACTGGGATCTATCATAAAAACAGAAAATGCTGGAAATACTCAGCAGGTCAGGCAGCATCTGTGGCGAAAGAAACAGAGTTAACGTTTCAGGTCGATGACCGTTCGTCAGAACTGGAAAAAGTGAGAGATGTCACAGGTTTTTAAGCAAGTGTAGGGGCAAGGAAAGGGGGGAGGACAAAGAGAACAAAAGGGGAAAGTCTGGGATAGAGTGGAAGGCAGAAGAGATTAAGAGACAAAAGGGATGAGATAATGGTAATGGGACAAGTTAAGAAACAAAAGATGAGTCTAGATAGGGTGTAAATGGCAGAATCATCAACAGCTGCCGTGGGAAAGAGAGAAAAACAGAAAAAAAGGGGGAAAAAATGGGGGCAAAGGTTATGGTTTGAAATTGTTGAACTCGTTGTTGAGTCCAGAAGGCTGCAAAGTGCCTAAACGAAAGATGAGGTGCTGTTCTTTGAGCTTACATTGAGCTTCATTGGAATAATGTAAGAGGCCAAGGATGGAGAGGTCAGAGTGGGAGTGGAGTGGAGAATTAAAGTGATAGATGACCGAAAGCTCAGGGTCACGCTTACAAACTGAACGTAGGTGTTCTGCAAAGTGGTCACCCAATTTGCGTTTGGTCTCCCCAATGTACAGGAGACCACATCGTGAGCAGTTCCAAGTCAGGATGGTATGTGATTTGGAGGGAAACTTGCAGTGGTGGTGTTCCCATGCACCTGCTGCCCTTGTCCTTCTAGGTGATAGGGGTCGCGGGTTTGGGAGGTGCTGTTGAAGATGCCTTGGCGAGTTGCTGCAGTGCATCTTGTAGATGGTACACACTGCAGCCACGTTGTGCCGGTGGTGGAGTGAGTGAATGTTTAAGGTGGTGGATGGGATGCCAATCAAGCGGGCTGCTTTGTCCTGGATGGTTCTTGAGTGTTGTTGGAGCTGCATTCACCCAGGCAAGTGAAGAGTATTCCATTGCACAGGCGGTATTGTCATTTTGCTACTTTTAATAATCAACAAATACTTTTTTCCTACATTCTTCCTCCAATTACTTTCTGTCCAATTTTGCAGGCATTAACCTCTGCTGATTTATGGTTCCACAGATCTCAGCTCCCTACCCAAATGACTAAATGTGTGTCTAGATAGTGAGTGTCAACAGAGCAATATGACCATCAAGTGAGAGCATCACAGACAAGCCTGATGCTTTCCTGACCTGCATCCACACATGGACACGTCATTGCATCATTCACTAGATAGTGATCAGGAACACTAGCCTGAGGGCAAAGAGGTCAATTATAGTACCTATCACTGTCATCCCAGTTGAGATCAGCTAAATGAGCATACAGCCGGGAATTAAACCCGAGGGGTCTCTGGTTTGCATAGCCCAGTTTTGCATTGGATAGTGCATTAACAACTGAGCCATGAAAGAACCTTGCCATTTTTTTAAACTAAGGTCTTCCTGTATGCACTAACTATTATTGATTGTTACGTGCCTCTTTGCTCAAGGGGGCAGCATTGACTCTAATTTATTTTTTGGAGCACAGCCTAGGTGTGTGTCCTATAATGACACTGTGGCTGAATTTAATCAAAGCTGCAATCATGCTGTGTGAGCGTTTTGCCTGACACATTGTTGTTGAATTCGTTCCCTCAGAGATATTTTATTGTCCTAATGTCTGTTCACATTTTCCACTCTGCAGGTTTGGCTTTGCTGAGCACTACACACGAGTGGGTCACTATAATGCCATTGCTTGAATGTCAAATTCTTATTGACGCCTAAAATGTTTAACAGTTGAGAACCGCAAATTCCTCGGCTCAACAGTATTTTCTGCTGATTTTTTTCATTCTTACAAAATATGTTGCCAGGACAAATGTAGTGTCAAAGTGCGCTGATATCCTCGATAGTCTGTTTATATAAGCACCAGCCGAGCACAGTCAAATTAAATCAAAGTATTAATGTCTGTTCAAGGATTCTGTGTGTAATGATTCACTGGTGTGGTGACAGTTGGGTTGGTGGGTTAACTGAGATTAGTGGTGCAATTGAAATTGTTGTCAGGGCAACATGGAGGAAGAAAGCTCCATACTGTATCCATATCTGACCTTGGCATACCTAGAATTGTAGGATCTTACAGCCCAGAAGGATGCCATTCAGCCCATCGTGCCTGTGCCGGCTCCTGAATGAGCGATCCAATTAGTCCCGTTCCCTTGCTCTTTTCCCATAGCCCTGCAAATGTTTCCTTTACAAGTATATATCCAATTCCCTCTTGGTTTACAGACACTTAATGCTCCAAGTGTCACTGAATCCAAGGTGGAAAAGAATTACATGCTGAAAGCAGCAATCCCGATCTTGACAAGGAAGTGTGATCAGGATAAATACATAAATACTTCTTTAAAATTTACATTCTGGTGAATGGGTTTAAATAATTTCCACTTATGGAATTTGAATTTAAATCCAGTCTAGACTGATGGGGCAAAGTATTCTTACCAAGTAATATAAGTCTGGCTGTCTCACTCTCCATGAGTCGGCACTGAACCGACAGCTCTAATCGTAACTGTATGGTGTCACAATATGCAATCAAGTGTTAGTCTGAGTGTCTGAGGCACATATTTCATAGTGATACACTCCGTCTAACTTACATTATACTTGACCGGGAATGTGTAATATTCACACTGGGCAAGAAAAATTAAAACATTTTCCCTTTGCCCATAGGTGCTTCTTGAAATGAAGAAAAATCTAAGCCGTACATGTGGATCATCAGCTTTTAAATATCTAAATGGCAATTCTTATCACCAAAGTTTGTGTTCAGAAGTATGATGTGGATCACTCAACAGCAGGATGGGACTGTGTTCTACTCTCAGTTTCTCTTTCTGCCCTTCCCAAGATCGGATGTTTTGCTGCAATGCAGTGCTTCATCTGTCACATCAGCTGAGACCAGGCCAATGCATCCATTGAAAGCGAGCGAGACCGAGTGACAATTGAAGCTGGGATTTGAATTCATGACCCTTTTGTTGACAGTGTTGATGAACGTAACATTCCTCCTAACTTTTAACGCTTTGTTTTAGAATTCGGTTAAAAAATTTCCGTTCCAAATAATAGCTTAACCTTAAAGTGACTTTACTGGAAGCCGACAAATAGTTTTAACAGTATTTTCAATTTGAACTAGTAAATAGAGAAGCTGCCTCTTAAAGTACTGCATTGTGCATATAAAATCAGTAGGGAAAGCATAGTTTGTGGTGGCATGAATTGCCGATACTGACTCCACTCCTTGGAAAAATATATTTATAGTCAAGGGGCAAAACTCTACCATAAATGTCTGGAAAGCTGTCGGTTAAATGATGCGTGAACAGGTTTCCCGCTGAGGTTTTGGTGGCGCAGCAGGAGAAGTCCCAAGGATATTCACCCCCTTAAGAGTTTTCCATAACTCTTGGGAGCGTGAATTCAAAAGAATGGAGTGCTTAAAGACAGGCCAATGAAAAATGACTGAGATTTTCTGTAATTCTGGTGACTGATTCCGGTGGGAAATTCAGGTTGTAATGTATGCACCTGTGAGCTTGTGGAGCTGTTGCCATCAGCCGGTAAGTCAAGGGGGTTGTTCAGCCTGACCGCCCGCCTCTCTTCCGCGGTTACGTTCGAGCCAGGGTGTCCCTGGAGATGGAGCACGCGGTGTCTACCGGTACACTCGTGGTCTTCCGCGAGAGGTGGGCACCGGAGGGACTGGAGTGCACCACCACTCCCGGCAATTGAATCCTAATTTGATTTTAAGTTTTTCATTAAAGTTTTAAATTGTTAATTTGTGGGTTCTAGTACCCTTGCAAAAAGGGGGCATTTGTTTTACATTTCAACTAAAATAGTTGTGGAGCTGTTGCACTGTGAGTGGCTTAGCCAGTCACGTGATGTTCATAAGACTCAATAAAACCTCAGAGGTGTGCAGTTGTGAGCCTGATGGATGAACTGGTAGTATTCAGTTTGTTTGTTAAACCTTTGCGAATAAACCAGCTGGTTCTTTACAGCAAATGTGTAGCTACGAATTCTTGAGCAAAGAACCCATGAAACAAATACACTACACACGACAGATTCCTTATTTGGTGGATAAGCTACACTGACACCAAAGAGTGGTGTAAGAAACACAAACCAGTTTAAGTCCCTTTGCCAGTTATTGGGACATTCTCTTTGAAAATTAAAAAGGATTTCTACCAATAATTTTTTTTTTTTAATGAAGATTAATTAACATGGTGGACTTTTCTCATCTTACATTATGGCATTAACATTTTGCAGAATATTTTGTGCTTTTTAATTGTAAATAAATATATTAGTTATTCTGGGCTCAATTTTCTCCAGTGATTTATACCGCGCTTTTGGCCTAAATTATAAAATCCAAGTTTCCCCAATCTTGGTGTGCCAGCGTAATTCAGTTCATTACGATTGTTTTAGGGTTTTTTTTTTTGCGTAACCTGATGTCTGCACCAGTTTTTCACAATTATGCAATTTTGCCCAATTTAAGTTTCTCTTAGGACGGCGTATGTAACCACTCCTCGAAAACCTTCTGTTCACTTAAAGAAAACCAGAGCACGATTAAAAAATCGGTACAGAAAGACACCATTGTTTTTATGTGAAGTTTTGGAGGGGGTCAAGAATACATAAACATGCATAATCAAGCTTGAATTTTTAAAACTTAAAACGCAGGAAATGGAAGTGTAATGGAATTCTTTAAGTTTTAATTTTTTAAAAACTGACATGCCACCACCGAACGACTCCAAACCGGGCTCAAGGGTTGGAGCATCAGCTGGCAGAATCAGTCCCTCGCCCAGACACGGGTTAAGGATTCGGCTTGAAAAGAAGCCTGGGGAGGAGGGGCGGGGGGCTATGGAAGGTGAACGGAAGGCATGAGAAGCCTTACTCTAAGCATCAAATGAAGCTGGCGGGGGTTCCCTATCATTGTGCCTGCTCAGACCTGGGTGTGGTCCATACTAGGGTATCGAACTTGGAGAGAGAGAGAACAAAGAACTTTGTCCTGCCTGACATTTTGAGCTTCTTGCAAAAGTACAATTTAATCATGTGGGGCAATACTGACAATGCCATACCTTATGCAAGCCTTCTGCATGATGGTGCTATGGAGGAGACAATTGATTAAACATCATCGCATGAGGAACCTCAGAGCACATAGAGTGATGGGCAGGCGGCCTTATCCACATCGGGTATATCGAGACAGGCTTTCATACCTGCACCTGAGTGATGCAGGCTGTGTCAGAATGCTGCGTTTCCACAAATAAGTTGTAACTGAGATCTGTGAGTTAGTAAAAGCAGACCTGCAACCTAGAAGCATCATGTAAAGTCCTGACCCTGCAGTACAGACTAACACGAGGCACATGCTGAAGTCAAGGTCACTCTGGACCTGCACCTTTATTTCACAGCTCTCGAATGCTACACTTGCCTGAGACCTGCCTTTATATACCTGTGTGGAACAGGTATGCAGTGTCTCCTGCAAGTGCACCCCTGGTGGTAAAGTATGCTTATGATTACAGGTCATATCTAGTTACAGTCATGTATAGCATGGTAAGATACAGTTATATACAGTAGTGTGAGATACATGACATCACCCTCCCCCAAGGTCTCATTGTCTTTATAGATTCAGTCTCTCAGGTGGTCTACGCTCTCGCATGGAGCGTCTTAGTTGTGGTTCAGTTGTTTGCCTTGGTGCCTGTTTTTCTTTCGGTGTGATTGCTGGTATCTCGCCTGGGCTGTCTGTTTCGTTCAGTATGATTGTTGGTATCTCACCTGGGCTGTCTGTTGAGACTGCCCTTTCCTCAGGTTGTTCCCTCTGTCTGTCCACCAGGTGTGGTGTGAGTTCCACATTGTAGTCTGCCTCTGGTTCTGCAGTGTTGTTGGTGAATCTACTTTTTACTTGGTCTACATGCCTCTGGCAGGTTTGGCCATTGTCCATTTGTATAACCAGTAGCCTGTTTCCTTCCTTGCCTGTTACTGTCCCTGCAAGCCATTTTGGACCCCAGCCATAGTTTAGCACAAACACTTTGTCCACCTCCCCCTCGAATTTCGGTCATGGTACTCAGTTAGCTTCCGGCGCTTTGCCTCAACAATTTCATGCATGTCTGGGAAGATTAACGAGAGCCTAGTCTTTAAAGTCCGTTTCATCAATAGTTGCACGGGGGGAACCCCAGTCAACGAATGCGGACGAGATCTGTATGCCAACAGCAGTTGCGACAGGCGGCTCTGCAGTGTGGGACCTTGGATTTTTAGCATGCCTTGTTTAACGATTTGCACTGCTCACTCTGCCTGGCCATTGGCGGCTGGCTTGAACAGTGCCGTCTTAACGTGATTTATGCCGTGGTCAACTATAAAATCTTGAAATTCTGTGCTGGTGAAGCACGGACCATTATCACTGACCAATATGTCAGGAATTCCTTGCGTTGCAAACATGGTTCTAAGGCTCTCCACAGTGGTGGAGGTGGTGCTCGAGTTTAAAATGGTGCACTCGATCCACTTTGAAAATGCATCGACGACTACGAGGAACATTTTGCCCGTGAATGGGCCCACATAGTCTACATGTACCCGGGACCACGGTTTGGTGGGCCAGGGCCAGGGGCTTAGGGGGGCCTCCCTGGGGGCATTACTGAGTTGGGCACAAATGGTGCACCGCCGGACGCAGAGCTCCAAGTCCGCGTCAATGCCAGGCCACCAGACGTGGGATCTGGCTATGGCCTTCATGAGGACGATCCCCGGGTGCTCGCGGTGGAGCTCCCGGACAAACGCCTCTCTGCCTCGCAAGGGCATAACGACTCGGCTGCCCCACACCAGGCAGTCTGCCTGTAGTGATAGTTCATGCTTGCGCCTATGGAAAGGTTTGATCTCCTCGGGGCAGGCATCGCAAGCCTCTGCCCAGTCACCAGTTAAAACACATCTTTTGACTAAGGATAACGTGGGGTCGTTGGTCGTCCATGCTCTGATTTGGCGAGCCGTCATCGGCGAACCTGTGGATTCAAAGGCATCTCACAGTCCTGTTCGTCGGACCCTTCTGTGGTCGCCAGGGGTAGCCTGCTAAGTACGTCAGCACAGTTGTTTGTGCCTGGTCTGTGCCTTATTGTGTAAGACGCCAGCATGAGTGCCCACCACTGAATGCGCGCCAAGGCGTTTATTGCCTTGCTCTCGGATAGCAGGGACGTGGGGGGTTTGTGGTTGGTTTCTAACGCGAACTTGGCCCCGAAAAGGTATTGGTGCCTCTTTTTGACACCGTACATGCATGCAAGCGCCACCTTCTCAACCATACCGTACCCGCGCTCCGCCCACGAAAGTGACCTGGAGGCATAAGCAATGGGTTGTAATTTACCTGCATCATTGACATGCTGTAAAATGCACCTGACTCCGTATGCTGATGCATCACATGTAAGAATTAGCTTTTTACCTGGGTCAAAAAAGGCTAAAACACTGTTGGAACATAGAAGGTTGCGTGCCTTATTGAAGGCGCGTTCTTGGGCCTCCCCCAAAACCAATCGCACCCCTTTCTGAGTAGCATGTGGAGAAGCTCCAGCAGCGTGCTCAAGTTCTGTATAAAGTTCCCAAAGTAATTGAGTAGCCCGAGAAAGGCGCGCAGTTCCGAGACATTCCAGGGCCTGGGTGCCAGACGAATTGCTTCGGTTTTGGATTCTGCCCAAAAATTCAACCTCGGGCGTGAGAAACAGACAATTGGATTTCTTAACTGTTAGGCCTACCCGATCCAATCGACTTAGTACTTCCTCCAAATTGCGGATATGGGAGTCGGTGTCCCTGCCCGTGATGAGTATGTCATCTTGAAACGCAACCGTTCCCGGGATGGACTTGAGCAGACTCTCCATGTTGCACTGGAATATAGCAACTGCTGACCTGATGCCGAATGGGCATCGATTGTACATAAAAAGGCCTCGATGTGTATTGATGGTGGTGAGTAGCTTAGACTCTTCGGTCAGTTCTTGCGTCATATACGCAGATGTGAGATCTAGTTTCGAGAAAAGTTTTCCTCCAGCCAATGTGGCAAATAGGTCCTCCACTCTGGGCAGCGGGTATTGGTCCTGTAGGGAGACTCTGTTTATGGTAGACTTGTAATCCCCACAGATTCGTACGGATCCATCAGGCTTCATGACGGGGACGATGGGACTTGCCCAGTCGCTAAATTCCACGGGTGAGATAATGCCTTCCCGTAGAAGCCGGTCCAGATCGTGTTCAATCTTTTCCCTCATCACATAAGGCACAGCTCTAGCCTTGTGATGGACCGGTCTGGCATCCTGTGTGATGTAGATTTTAACTTTAGCCCCTTTGAAGGTGCCCACACCTGGCTGAAAGAGATGTTCAAAACGACTTAGAACTGTTGAGCAGGAGGTCCGTTCCTCTGACGACATGGCGTGAACATCATCCCATTTCCAATTTAGTTTTGCCAGCCAGCTTCTCCCCAACAGTGCTGGGAGATCTCCGGGGACAATCCACAGGGAAAGTCGGTTCACCGTACCTTTGTGTGTGACTGAGAGCATGGCGCTGCCAAGGACTGGGACGATTTATTTGGTATCGGTCCTTAGTTTGGTGTCAATCCTTGTGAGTTTCGGTCTGTTGCTTTTGTGCGGCCACAGCTGTTCAAATTGTTGGACGCTCATGAGAGATTGACTAGCTCCCGTATCCAGCTCCATGTTGACGAGTATCCCGTTGAGTAAGACCCTCATCATTATTGGAGGCATCTTGTTGTAATAACAGTGGACATTGATCGTGTTGACCCGCTGTACCTCGGTGTCCCGGGCACTGTCCCCACCTTCTTCTGGTCCGCTTTCCGACCCTTCCGATTCGTATACCAGCTGAGCTGCTGTTTTTCTACACATGCGAGCCAGATGCCCTGTATAGTTGCAGTTTCTGCAAACAGCATGCTGAACTCGACACCCCCTTGTTGAGTGCCTTCCCCCACATCTCCAGCACAGACCGCTTCCATTGTTTCTGAAGGATGAGCTGCATCTGGCTGATCTCTCGAGCTTCTCTCATTCTGTAGTTGATTGCTCGCATTGTGGGTTGATGAGGTGTGAATGGCCGTTCATGTGGCCCTTGATGGCTTCTGGTGCCACTGCCTGCTGTTGAAGGCCCGCTCTCCTGTCTTTGTATGTGAGTGGGGGTAGTGGCTTGTTTCACGCTGTGAACCCCTTGTTCCGATGTTTCATTAGTTGTCGTACCCGCAGTATGGATCAACCTCGTTTCTTCTTCTCCTGCGAAGAATGTCGGTGTGACCAGTGCTGCTGCCTCTAGGGTCAAGTTCTTGGTCTCTATAAGCTTTCGGAATATGCCTGTGTGGCCTATTCCTTCAATAAAAAAGTCTCTCAGTACTTCTCTTCTTAGTTCATCGGAGAACTAGCCAGCCTCCGAAGTTCTGCCACAAAGTTGGGTATGCTCTGGCCCACACAGCGTCTGTAGTTGTAGAACCTGTGTCTGGCCATGTGCAGGCTGCTCGCTGGCTTCAGGTGGTCTTTCACCAGTGTGTTCAACTCCTCAAACGACTTGCTTGCTGGTTTCTCGGGTGCCAGCAGGTCCTTCATGAAGGCGTATGTTTTCGAGCCACAGCGGGTCAAGAGATGGGCTCTTCTCTTGTCTGCCTTATCGTCGCCCAACCAGTCTTTGGTTACAAAGCTTTGCTGGAGCCTTTCTATAAAGTCCTCCCAATTGTCTCCAGCATTGTATTTCTCATCTGAGCCGTTGGTAGCCATTCTGTGGATTCTGTGATCCCGTAACTCGTCGCCACTGTAAAGTCCTGACCCTGCAGTACAGACTTACACGAGGCACATGCTGAAGTCAAGGTCACTCTGGACCTAAACCTTTATTTCACAGCTCTCGAGTGCTACACTTGCCTTTATAAACCTGTGTGGAACAGGTATGCAGTGCTCCTGCAAGTGCACCCCTGGTGGTAAAGTATGCTTGCGGTTACAGGTCATATCTAGTTACAGTCATGTATAGCATGATAAGATACAGTTATATACAGTCGTGTGAGATACGTGGCACATCAGGAGGACTGCTTTGTCAGTTGAAGTGACTGTTACAGCTGCACTTTCATTCTATGCATCTGGATCATTCTAGGCCACAACTGGGGATGTGTGCCATCTCTCAACATGCAACACATGTCTGCATTCGGCAGGTGACAGCTACACTATATGCCCAGAGTAATGACTACATAAAGTTCCCCATAACCGCCCAGGCAATGCATGACAGGGCTGTGGGCTTCTCCAGGATTGCTAGCTTCCCAAAGATACAGGGCTGCATTGATTGTACCCACATCGCCTTGCGAGCACCTTTTGGAGGATATTTCAGCAGCAGCCAGAAGGGCAGAGCTGGCTACTGGGAGACAAAGGGTACGGCCTTACCACCTGGCTCATGATTCCCCTACGCGGAACCCATACGGAAGCTGACTGGGAACACAACATGTCGCACATTGCGATGCACAGCATAATAGAGAGGACCATTGACATCATGAAGCAGCGTTACCGAGGCCTGGACCATTCCGGAGGCTACTTGCAATACTTCCCTAAGATTGTTCGTCAGTTCACTTTTGTGTGCTGCATGCTGCATAACTTAGCCATCATGAGACAGTGACAACTATTCCACATGGACCATGTTTACTGTTTGGACCTGTTCCGTAATGTTGTGTTGTGTTAATGGAACAAATAATGGAAATGATTCTTGTTTACTTCAAAAAGTTGTGTTAATAATGGAACAAATAATGGAAATGATTCAGTTATAATTTAAAATATATTTTAATCAAAAGCTTAACAAACATTTGTTTGTACTTAACTTTAATAAAAATATTCTTGTATCAAAAGTTAAAGTTTTCAGTGAAGATCACTTAAAAACTTTAAAACTTGTAAATTTACATCACTTACAAAAAGCTTTAATTTGAGAACAGTTACAACAGTAATAATAACAACAACAGCAGCAAAGAAAGGTTGCGCCCATCTCTCCTCCACCTTATTCTAAGACCGCCCGCTGCGCTTGGTCTTGTTGACTCCACCCCTGCCCACAGGCGGTGGCGCAGCGTTTCTCGGGTTGGTACCAAGCTTATTCTTTCGAACATCTCGGGTAATGCGCACTTCTTGATGGGGGGAGCAGACAATAATGTGGAAGGCCCGGCTTGGGTCTCTTCAGAGGCTGGTCTGGGGATTGAAGTGGGAGTGGCAGTTGATTCTGTCAATGGGTGCGGGGTCTGGGCATATACCCTTATTACAGCAGCTAATTCCGACATTCCCTCCCTCATGTGTCCTGACAGTGTATCAACTACTTGCAATATTCCCTCTCTCATGTTCACTGATAGCGCATCAGCTACCTGCGACATTCCCTCCCTCATGTTCACTGACAGTGTTCCCATTTCTCATGACAGTGTTGTTACTTCTCCCGACAGTCCCGATACCTCATCACCCACCCCACTGATGGTGCCTAGGAGTGATCGGGTAAGGTCAATGCTCTCCGCACTCATTGCCATCATCTGAACCACATCGGTTACATCCTGCACCTCAGGAGAGCGCTGTCAAGCTCTCCTTCCCTTCCTCATCCAGAGTGTGGCTTGCTGTATCCCACTGGGACCCGCAGCCTTGGACGGTGGGGCCCTGGGTGTGTTTTGCTGCATCCCACTGGGACCCACAGCTTCCGACTGTTGGAAACCAGGTGAATGTCCCAGCAACACTCATACCACTCAGGAAAGGGGCTGGCAGCTCAAAGGGTGGTACCTGCATCTCCTCTAAAGTGAGTACAACAGTGGGGGCTTCATCCATACCCTCCCTCTCTCCCCCCCCTCCCCTCAACCTCATGCTCTTGATCTGGAAGGTGGGATTGGAAGATGTTCTCCTCTTCAGGCTCGTCCACGTTTGAATCTTCTTCTGCAGCGTCAGGGTTGGCCTCAAGTTCTGCAAAATATAACAGAACAGAAAAATGGTTAGCTGCAGAGGGGGCAGGATGGCATGAGTAGGCTCACACAGCGCAAACAGCAGGCTCATTTGAAGGACCACGATGATCGATAGCACACATTGCATCAACCGAAGCGTAGCTGACGGAGGCATCCCCATGAACCGAAGCATGGCTAGCCCGCACATTTAGCAAAGCCAGACTGTGCAGGACTTACCCTCTCCCTCGCGTGTGGGCCCAGCTTGTGCAGTGATAGTTGCTTTTCTCGAGGCAGGACCCATCAAAGCAGCGACCCTGTGTTCCAAGTGTGTCAGTGAGTGCAGATTTGCCGGGCCTCCTCCTGTTTGAGTTCTTTCCCTTTTGTTGTGTGCCACCTTCCTCTGCAAAGATGAAAATATACTTTTTTAGAGAAGGCGTCTTTCTGCTGGGTGGGACATATACAGATAGGTCACATTTACAATTGCAATTCCAGAAATAACTTTTTATTGTAACTCCAGAGTGAGGCACAAGCCATGGTGGGCAGCCTTTTATGCTAGGCCCTGCACACCTATACAGGTGACCCTCAGGTCTCCGACAGCAGTGCCCTCTGGTGGACAGCCTCTGCCACAGGGGCAGGAAACCCCGGTCTCCACCAGTTGCACCCTCTAGTGGTGCCAGCATAGTATATACACAGTGTAAACCTTATTGATAATACATCAGGTAACAAGTCTCCATCTTATGCAACTATACAGTGACTACACAGAGAGTATATCTATAGTCTGCATATATAACATCATTCTCCTCCAAGTCCTTTGTGCCGATTACCTTTGCACTATGTGCTCTGGCTTAGCTCTCCCCAGACTTAAGTGCCAATAGCCCTTGCACCTTGGTCGTGCTTTGGCTTGGCTCTCTCCCTGTTAACCCCCAAGTCCTTTTGCCACAACGTTGGGTAGTGGTTACCAGTTTGGATGGTTCCAGTAGGTTCTGGGTGTGATCCATGTATGTGTCCATGGTTACATACATCCATTCCCCTCTCCCCCACTCCCCCCACAGCAAGATCATGCAGCAGGCCCGTTACATTGACATACAGGATCAGACACAGTGCAAAAAGAAAGAAAGTTACAGTTTGTATCGTGACACCTTGGCTCAGTGACTTACATTCGTTACGTTTTACGGTCGTGCGCCAGGATTGGGTAAATTGCATTCATGGTTCAGTCATGGTAAATACTGAGGTAGCAGTACAGGTATGCGAGGATGCAGGTTCCAGAGCAACTGGACGGGGTCCTAGTCGTCTGATAGCGGTGCTGCGCCCCTGCTAGCGGGGTGGGCTTGGTTCACTCACCTCACCAGGACTCAGGGCCTTTGCCGTTGCCTTGTGGTGGGCAGAGCCACAGATGTGTATGGCCTCCCTGTCCTCCTTTGCAGAATCTTCTGCCTGCTCTCTAACGGTGTTGGGAACCTGGCTGTTCCAGGTCCAATTTGGGGAACTTGTTCGTTCTGACCTTTCGCTCCTGGAGATGGCCGAGGTAGCGACTGGGTCTGGGGGCTGCACCGTCTCCACCCGGGTGGTGGGCAACGGCGGCCGACTGCGCGTATTGGCGCCATTTTCGTTTCCAGGTCTGTGGCGAATAGTGCCATCGGGTGTCTGCAGTGTGGGATAAACCTGGGGCAGGGTATCAGGATCAGTGCCTTCACCCTCCTGAGATCGCTGGCCTATAACTTGTGGGGACACCTGGGGCAGGGCATCAGGATCAGCACTTTTAGCCTCCTGAATTCGCTCGCTTGCTACTTTTGGGGACACTCTATTCCTGACATCTTGCAACAACATTTTGTTCTTTACATTAGGAATAGTACCGACATCGCGCAACAACATTTTGTTCACAATCTTAATTGGTTCGTTACATTGATTGCCATGCATACAATGTCTCTTTAAGTTCAGTTGGTTGTAGGTGTCCTTTAAGAGAACCCTGCTGGCTTTACCCCAATCAAATCCTTTGTTAGACACCATGTGTTGGTCCCTCAGAATTGCACCTCGTGATATGGCTGCGGCCATCTTTTTTTTCAACCATGTTGCACCTCACTGCAGCAAGGCCGCCATCTTGCCCCTGTCCTTGAGGTCGACTTTCTTGATCCTTCTCTCCCACGATTCTGCCACAAAAGCTGGAAGAGTACCTATGAATTCGATCTTCCTCCCCAGGAGTCCTGCCACTGGAGCCGGGAAGGTATTTTTAGGTTGTTCCGGTCGGATCATTGCCACGCAGTCATGATGGACGGTCTGTGCCTCAGGTGCTGCGTTGGTCTGTTCTCTGGTGCCTGGCCCAAGCGAAGGTGAGGTTTTGCCCTGCCTCTGAGCAAGGGGGACATCGATTGCTGGAGTGAAGAGGTCTTCCCATTTCCACTGGATCTTCCCCATCCACCTTCTTCCGAGTAGCGTTGGACCATCACCTGCAACAATCCACAGAGGTAACTTGTGCACCACGCCATTATGGATTACACTTGCATTCGCACTACCAAGGACTGGGATCAGCTCCTTGGTGTAGGTGCGCAACTTTTCCTGTACTGGAACCAGCTCGGGTCGTTTTTCGTTCCATAGCCTCTCAAAGGCATCCTGGCTCATCACTGACTGGCTCACTCCCGTGTTCACTTCCATGAAGGCTGGAATGCCGTTTCTCTCGACTTCCATGTTCATTGGAGGACAATCGGTGGTGCAGGTACACACTCCATACACTTCTTGGGGCTGAGCTGCCTCTCTGGCCAAATCATCATACTCCCCACTGGATTCAAAGTCATCTACCGACTCCTCTGCTAGACGGTGAGTCGTATTTCTTTTACACATGCGCTGGAGGTGGCCCTTCATGTTACAGGCTTTGCATACATACTCGGCAAACCGACACTGGTGAGCCCTATGGTTTCCTCTGCAACGCCAGCATGGTGCTACTCGATTAGCACCCCTCGGCGGACTCTGAGTTCTGGAACCCTGAGGTCTGTGCTCTCTGCCCTGGGCAGAGCCACGTTCTACAGTCTTGCCTGTGAAAGGCACGATTTTGTGTACAGTACTTGCCGGGTTTGAGTCCACAGGATGAATAATTTGCTTGGTCAAGGTCATGAATGCCTGACTGATGCTGATGGCCTTCTGCAGGTTGACTGTGGTGTCGGCAGATAATAGCTGGTGAAGGAGACCCTCGTGGCCAATTCCCATAACGAAGATGTTTCGCAATGCTTTGTTGAGGTGCGTGCCAAATCACACGGTGCCACAAGTCTCCTGAGGTCAGCAGCATATTTTGCAATCTCCTGGTCCTCAGGTCTGCAGTGAGTGTAGAATCTGTGCCTGGCCGTGAGGATGCTCTGTTTTGGTTTTAGTTGGTCGCGAATTAGTTCAGCCAGCTCATCGTATGTCTTATCCTTGGCCCTCGTGGGTGCCAGCAAGTCCCTGATGAGGCGGTAGGACTCGGGCCCACAACTGGTCAGCAGTATAGCCTTGCGCTTCTCCGCCAATGTGTCCGTCTCCCCTGCTAGGTCGTTTTCCATGAAATATTGCTCGAGCCTTTACATCCCAATCATCACCCACTGCAACGTCTTTTAGTATGCCAAAGGTAGCCATAATCGCGTGAAAGTCTGTGTTCTCGTCGCCAGTTGTTATGTCTGTAATGCACTTATGAATGACTCCACGAGGCAATGTGTTGCACTCAAACTGTAGTGACCTTGGTCCTTTATTCGTAACTCCAGAGTGAGGCACAAGCATGGTGGGTAGCCTTTTATACTGGGCCCTGCACACCTATGCAGGTGGCCCTCAGGTCTCCCACCGCAGTGCCACAGGGGCAGGAAACCCCAGTCTCCACCAGTTGCACCTCTCGTGGTGCCAGCATAGTATATACGCAGTGTAAACCTTATTGATAGTACATCAGGTAACAAGTCTCCATCTTAAGCAACTATACAGTGACTACACAGAGTATATCTATAGTCTGCATATATAACAGGTTCCAGCGTTTCTTCATTTCTTTTGGTGAAACTTTTATGTGACCTCTGCTGGTGTCCAACTCATGCCATCTGATCTCAATTATAGTAACTAGTGTCTCCACTTCACCTTTAATAAATTCTTGGTCCTTGCGCCACGTTGCATATTGGAACGTTTAAAATTCTGACGGGTTTAGACAGGTTAGATGCAGGAAGAATGTTCTCAATGTTGGGGAAGTCCAGAACCAGGGGACACAGTCTAAGGATAAGGTGGAAGCCATTTAGGACTGAGATGAGGAGGAATTTCTTCACCCAGAGAGTGGTGAACCTGTGGAATTCTCTACCACAGAAAGTTGTTGAGGCCAATTCACTAAATATATTCAAAAAGGAGTTAGATGAAGTCCTTACAACTAGGGGAATCAAGGGGTATGGTGAGAAAGCAGGAATGGGGTACAGCCATGAACTCATTGAATGGCGGTGCAGGCTAGAAGGGCCGAATGGCCTACTCCTGCACCTATTTTCTATGTTTCTATGTTTCTATGGATTGCAGCTCCGATTTTCCAATGAGATTTAAAGTTCTCACACACAACTGACTCTTTAAAATGGCCGAATGCAGACCGGGAACTGTACTGGACATGTGTGCCCATAACAATCACATCAAAAATGTTCTTTTTTTTCGCACATGTGCAGGGCAGGGGGGGCCGGGGGAGGGGCATCATTTTTTCGGCGCAGACATTAGGCACCACCCCCTGAAGCTACAGGACCGGCTGTGTGGTGCCAATTTCCAAAAATAGAATGGGTAACTTGCTACTTTTTTTTGGTGGGTAGTTGGGGCGAAGAAAAACGAGCGTAACTCTGGCACTACGCCAAAATCCGGCATTGTGGAACATTGAGCCTTATAGATCGTCTGTTTATCTGATTTTAAAATTTTTGATTCGAAAGTGTCAAAGTAGCATTTGACTAACTCTAATACAATAAACAGTTTTTGCAGTCGGGGTAATTAGTAATCCCTTGCGTCAGTATACATTACAAAGGCAGATTGCTTGAAAGGTACATGTTCTGGGTTATAGGGTTTAAGGTCCATGCACAAGAAATGTCGTCGAACCATTGAGAAAGAAAACAGTTCCATAAGAACCTGAAACTGTAATAATCTCTGTATCCTCATTCATTTATCACTGGCGTCTCTTTACTGCCAATAGTGCATTTATTGATGGATTGGTTGTGGGGAGCGAGGGTTAATGTCTGCATTTTTCCTTCTTAGGACAGCTGGATATTCTCTGGGCCATATTTCAGTTTGTAGTTGCATGCTCCGTATTAATCTCAGTAAAGGCCCTGTGACAGAAACTAGATCTGCCCTGTTTCAAATTCTGTTACTTTTATGTAATATCTTTTAATTCTGGGCCAAAGTTGGCGAAATTAAACAAGTTTCTGTTCATTGCTGTCTGGAAGGGACTTATTCTGTATTTGTGAGTGTGTGTGTGTGTTTTGAGTGAATGCACACAATCCTGCCTGGAGTCTATATGCTCACATCAAAGGATTTAGATTAATTACTGAAAGACAGACAAAAAAGTGGTTTGATTAATTTCTCAACAACGGTTTTGATGTTTGACACTGTGACAGACCCATTATCTGTAATGGTTGTCCTATCGGCAGTATCCTGCTCAAACTATACCACATTTTTCACATGATATGAAGGCTTCTTTTGGCCTAAAGGCCTTATTGGAAAATCTTCCCCCAAGAGAATTCAATGGGTCGTCTGCATTCGTTCTTGTAAAACCCAATGATAAAGGACAGATTGTTAGCCTTAAAGAATACTACATCCAATTCGTTACATGCATATGGTTAAGCTCCATTTCAGGCTTAGGCCTGCTTTTGGAAACTGCCTTTTGTTGCGAACATGAGTGAAAAGTGTTGAGGAAACAGCCCAAATCTTTCTCTGTTTCTGGATATTGTACTGTGTGCCTTGGTAGACCAGGATAATTTTTTTCACATTATGTGAATGAGCAATTATATTTTCTAGGTACCTAAGGTCAGCTGGACTGGTGTTGCTGGACATCCTGAGTTTGTGGGTTCTCTTACCGTGATAAGAAGACAGGGTGAAATTCCTCCTATTTGTAATTGTAGTGAAAAAGTAAGTGACTGCAAAGCAACGTTTTTACACGAAAATCATTGGCAGTCTGAGATTTCAATTCCATGAAAGTTGAAATCAGTTATTTCTGGAGAAAGGCAATCTTGTGTTTTTTTATATGTTATTGTTGTGTAACCAGTATTTTAGCCTGTGCCATGTAAAAATATAAGAAAAGTCAAGAATGTGAAGAAAAGGCAGATGAACTCATCAAACCTCTTCTCTTACCATCCTGTTATAGCATTTAGCTGCATCACTAGAAGTTATTCAGGGAAGACCCAGCTGTAAAATGCCCTGATTTTGCATAGAACCATTAATGGTAACGACCCAGAGGCATTAAAACCATGGCCCTTCCAGTGCACTCTTGTTGTGACTCCAGTGGAAGTCTGGAAACAGGCTCAAAGATTAGGCTGGGACCTGGATATACTGAATCCCAGCTCCTCAATTCTGGCCTCTTGTGCATCCCCAATTTTGATCATTCAACCATTGGCAGCCATGCCTGCAGCTGCCTAGACCTTAAGCTCTGTAATTACCTCGATCAACCTCTTCTCCACATTACCTCTCTCTCCTCCTTCAAGACGCTCCTTAAAACCTACCTCTTTGACCATAAGAACATAAGAAATAGGAGCAGGAATAGGCCATACGGCCCCTTGAGCCGGCTCCACCATTTAATACGATCATGGCTGATCCGATCATGGACTCAGGTCCACTTCCCTGCCCGCTCCCCATAACCCCATATTCCCTTATCGGTTAAGAAACTGTCTGTCTCTGCCTTAAGTTTATTCAATGACCCAGCCTCCACAGCTCTGAAGCAGCGAACATGTCCTAATGCCTCCTTCCGTGGCTCGGTGTCAAACTTTGTTGCTAATCGCCCCTGTGAAGTGCCTTAGGACATTTTACTACGTTAAAGGCGCTACATAAATGCACAATGTTACTGTTGTTGATAGTATAAAACCATTGAAGCCAATGGAAATAAACATCAAGAGAGATGTAAAATGGGCTGCCGACTCGCCATCACCCGCTTTATACTGTTACACCGTCAAGATCGACCCCACTTGCACTGTGTTTTTGTTCAAAAGTAGCTTGACTCCTTTTGCAAGCAGTGCAGAGAATGAGAAAAACTTACATTGAATATCAAATATATCAGTATTTGTATTTGCAAGGGACAAGGTACTAGCTGCAGCTAGTTTTTAGAATTCATTTTCGATATCTGGGCACCGCTGCTAACTCCCTTAGTTCCCTTGACAAGGTGATTTGAACCGCCTTCTTGAACTGCTGCAGTCCATGTGGTGAAGCTGCTCAGCGGTTTGATACAAACTGAACTGTTTGCTAGGCCACGTCAGGGGAGCCGTTAAGAGTTAACCATGTTGGTGTGGGACTGCAGTCAGATATAGGCCCAGACCCGGTAAGAATGGCAGTCCTCCTTCCCCAAAGGGTATTAGTGAACCAGTTGAGATTTAACAACAACCTGACAGCTTCATGGTCATTTTTACCTCTAGATTTATTTTTTAAGCTAAATTCTAATTCTCAAACTGCCGTGGGTGGAATTTGAACTCACGTTCTCTGGTTTATAGTTTGGGCCTCTGGATTACTAGTCCAGTAACATTTTAAACTGCTTGTGACTAGTGACTGATGAAAGGGAACCTTTTGCAAAATGAAAACACGATGGAACTGTCATTTTGGTCACAATAACATTTAGGATTACGTGACATTTCATTAGGATGCAGTTCCCTTTTAATACTAAAATGCAAGGAGTTCAATTTTGGTTTCTAGATTAACCCGTGTTTGCTATTTTCAGTGTCCTTGTACAGCTTTCCTTTTCGCTCCTTCCCCGTGGAATTATCCAGTTCCAATAAATGTATAATAATGCAAATGTCATAAATATTTGTCATTTATGTCAATCCCCTGAATAGCAAGGTCACACAAGGAAGGTTGTAGAAGCAGGAAAAAAATAAAGCACTTAAACAAATGGAAATCTTTCCGTGATCTGCAGGGATATAAAATTAATTATAAAAAAAGAAAATTTATAAAAATAAGTAAAAACAAATAAACACTCGGTAATATTATAAGAGCAGCAGGATACTCTCATATATGGAGAATATCACAGAGGTTATAGGCCAATCTCTCAATTGAAAATTACCCTTTGGTAACCTTGCTCTATCCCCTCTGTCAAAATTCACAAGACCCTCGAGGTTCTGCAAATTAAACTTTTGAAAATTACAAGCAGCTGCACAGATGGCCCTGGAGAGTTGCGAATGTTTTGAAAATCAACCTAAAGATTTTTTTAAATTTTAAAAGCATGTGTCATTTTTTTTTTTAGTGGGAAATTGCAAGGCGATGAGGAACTGTGCTCTCAGATTGGGAAAGCCTGCAGCGATGCAGCCTAAGTCAGCAGTGTCCCAACTCGTGATGGCTTTGCAGTCTGCCTTTTGGTCCCAAAATAATATACAAACATATATGAAAACGTCAACTAGGAAAAGACCAGCTGGTCCATCTAGCCTGTTTCGCACAGTTGTGATACCTCCTGCATCAAGTCAAGAGCATCTCTGCTCCCTTGCTGCGATGTAGGCTCCTGGGAGAGGCGAAAAACCATATCAAAAATCCAAGGCTAATTAAGGAGCAAATGAATCAGGAAAATTCCTCTCCGATCCCGAGAGAACATATTGATCATGTGATACCTAATTCTTGTGTGATGCTAGCTCCATGCCAGGAACCATTCCAGCTCTCTCTGGAAGGTGCACTCAAGTCAGCACTCATCACACCAGCTGGCAACTTGTTCCACAGATCTACTTTCCTCTGGGAGAAGATCATCTAACCTATTTCTTCCCTTGTGTAATATATACGCATGACCTCCTGGTCCTCCCAACATATTTAATTTCAATCGTTTTCAGTGTGCACGCCATCTAGTCCTTTCATTAGTCTCGGCTTCGCTGAAGTATATGGACCCAAACTCTTTAAAAGCCAATCTGGGTAGCTAAGATTTTTAAACTGGGAATCATTCCCAGGACCCTCATCCGAACCTTATGCAAAGCCTCTATGTCATCCACCATGTGAGGGGACCAGAACAGGACACATTGGCTGGAACTTTTCAGGGAAGGGGGGGGCTGGGGGGAGGGGGGGGGCGGGGTTAGTGGGCAGGACTGGTGGCAGGTCAGGTGGGAAAGTGTTTTTTTGACAGCGGGACATGGGACGTGACCCCACTGACAACCCGCTGCCATGTGCATTTCCTAATGTTGGGTCTGTCAGCGCTGAGCAGACCCAACAGGCAGCCGTGGGGGGACTCAATTAATCTCATTAACATCAAGTTGACAGATCAGTAACAGGCTTTTCTAACTTACATTTTCACTTCAACTTCATGGCCACGGAAACCATGCTGTTTGGGTACCACAGCTCTCAACCTGAGGTGGGAGTTCAGTGGCCATTGCACCAGCTGATTACTTGACAGCTTCAAATGTACAGTAAAAGCTCTCACCTGATAAATCATCACTTTCCTCAGCCACAAGCTGTTTCTCAGTCCATTTCCAGCTCAGATTCTACAGGCTTTCCACTTTCCACTCACCTCATTGGAAGAACTCTCTCGCCATTTGTATAATGCTTCTGTCATCTCTATTTCATCTGCCATCTATTCCATCAACATGGGTGCCCTTTATACTCTTTCACGTTGATCCTCAGAATCTGACCACATGCGCCCCAACACCAGCAGTACCAGGCATACCAGCAGCACCAACAACACCAACCTTCTCTGCAATCACCTGATGCTGCACAGGACACAGGACATCAGCAACCTGAGCACATTGCTGCCCAGGACATCAGGGATGGCCTCACCATGGCCAGTTTTACTTCACATGACGCTGTACACCGTGGCTGCCACATGATGTACCAGGTTGGCATCACCCCACACCAACACCATAAAGCATCCCTACAATGTCCAAGCCATTCCTTTCACACTCATCGCCATTGAAGGGATACCGTCATATCTCACCAGTCACTGCAACTCACTAAGCCACTTCCAAAGGTGCACACAAATCTGTCCAAGAGTGGAAAGTGTTGAAAATAAAGGCTTCAATGTTTGACAACACATTAACAGAAACACTACATGAACATTGGATAAAACACCCAAGTGGTTAACCTTGTGTGTTGTTAGTTGGTATGACTGGACTTGGATGATGGTGAGTGTGTGGGGGGCTAGTGAGATGGGGAAGTGATGATGTAGATAGAGAGAGGGATGGATGGAGTGAAAGTTAAGTTGGTGTGAGTAAGGATGTGCAGGAGTAGGGTAGGGAAGGTGGAGTGATGGGGATGTGATGAGAGGCACAGCAGGATGAGGTTGAGTGTGGCTTTGTACTAATGTTTTGTGATCTACTGAGATCATTGAAAGGTTTGCGCCACTGCAGCCAGGACCTCCTGATGACATTCCTGCTTGTGCCCTCCTGTACTATGTGTAACCAAGCTGTGTTGGTCTCCTGGGGAGGTCTCTTCTGCCCATGGGAAAGGAAGAGGAACTCCCTGCGTGCTCTGACTCCCTCCATAAGCATTTGGAGGGAGTCATGGGAGAACCTGGGTGCAGCCTTGCACCTCTGTGTAGTGCTTGTTAGTGTTTGCAGCACCTCAATGCTGTAGAACACTGACAGCACAAATGTCAAAATAAAGTTGGCCGTGGTCCCTTTAAAGAAGCCGGCTGATGACGTGTCATCAAATGACGTCACCAGACCCGCTTCCTCGAATTGGATCGGCAAATGGGGCTTGTTAGTCCCGCCCAGCACATCAAGGGAAAGCCATCTCACAGATCGGGATGCAGTCAGCAGAGGGGTCGGGACCCGCCACCGATGTCGCCCGCCCCATACCTGCCGAGGTGTACAAAATCCCGGCTATTATTGTAAAGAGGGCTAACAAAGGTTTACTATGAAGACAAAATGGTATGTTTCATTTTGTAATGAATGCACCCCACTACCCAATTTGCTTTAACTGTTGCTTTGGTTGTGAACCTTTAGGGAATTCTGAACGATGTAAGGATTCAACGAAAACATCGACAGCAAAAGCATAAACTTTGTACTTTAAGTCTTGGACATTGCTTTTAACTTAGCTGTTACTGCAGAGAAGCAGACAGCATGACGTGGGACAGGTCCAAACAGGAATACACATCAGGTGGGCAGGGATGGGTCAATGGCTGAATGCAGGAAAGTATCACAGGAAGGAACCTAATGGAGGACCCTTTGTCATGTAATGGGAACCCATCAGGAAGATTGGTCGGTGCTCAAGACACAAAGGAAGCTTTTCGGCCACCCAGACTATTTCCAAACCTCATGCAAGCTGACAGGACCATCAACTCTTCATTGATATGAACGGGAGCAGCTGTTCCCAGTGCCAGGAGGGTCGGTAATCAGAGGACACAGATTGAAGGTAATTGGAAAAAGAACCAGAGGAGCGATGAGGAGAATGTTTTCTTTAAGCAGCGAGTTCTGATGGTCTGGTATGCGCTGCCTGAAGGGTGGTGGGCACAGATTCAATAGTAACATTCCAAAGGGAATGGGATAAATACATGAAGGGGAAGCAGTGCTATGGGGAAACATCAGAACATAAGAAATAGGAACAGGAGTAGGCCATTCGGCCCCTTGAGCCTGCTCCGCCATTCAATAAGATCATGGCTGATCTTCTACCTCAATACTTTCCTGCACTATCTCCATATCCCTTGATTCCCTTAATATCTAAGAGCAGGGGAGTGGGACTAATTGAGACAGAGGAGCGGCGAGTGACCGTGTCGGAAGTGCAGCGAATGTTTTGTGGTGGAGGAGCAGCAAGTGATCGTGGCGGAGGAGCGGTGAGAGATCATGGTGGAGAAACGGTGAGAGATCATGGCAGAGGTGTGCCGCATGTTTGTGGCGGAGGAGTGGCGAGTGTTCGTAGCGGAGGTGTGGCAAATGAGGGTGCGGGGCCCAGAAGAATCGAGGGCCCAGGGCAGCATGGGGCAGCCCACACTGCCATATTTGTGCGCACTAGATCCGTGCAGCAGAGCAGGTCTCCAGTCGTCCTGGTTTACCCTTGCCACTGGCTAAAGGCCTAGCTCTGTCAAGCCTGTGTGGTGGCTGATGTGCAACAGTCACCACACGTTAAAAAAACCCACGCACAGGCATCCTCCACCCCTGGAGTTCAGGACTGGAATATCATAGAAAGAAACATAGAAAATAGGTGCAGGAGTAGGCCATTCGGCCCTTCTAGCCTGCACCGCCATTCAATGAGTTCATGGCTGAACATTCAACTTCAGTACCCCATTCCTGCTTTCTCGCCATACCCCTTGATCCCCCTAGTAGTAAGGACCTCATCTAACTCCTTTTTGAATATATTTAGTGAATTGGCCTCAACAACTTTCTGTGGTAGAGAATTCCACAGGTTCACCACTCTCTGGGTGAAGAAGTTCCTCCGCATCTCGGTCCTAAATGGCTTACCCCTTATCCTTAGACTGTGACCTCTGGTTCTGGACTTCCCCAACATTGGGAACATTCTTCCTGCATCTAACCTGTCTAACCCCGTCAGAATTTTAAATGTTTCTATGAGGTCCCCTCTCATTCTTCTGAACTCCAGTGAATACAAGCCCAGTTGATCCAGTCTTTCTTGATAGGTCAGTCCCGCCATCCCGGGAATCAGTCTGGTGAACCTTCGCTGCACTCCCTCAATAGCAAGAATGTCCTTCCTCAGGTTAGGAGACCAAAACTGTACACAATACTCCAGGTGTGGCCTCACCAATGCCCTGTACAACTGTAGCAACACCTCCCTGCCCCTGTACTCAAATCTCCTCGCTATGAAGGCCAACATGCCATTTTCTTTCTTAACCGCCTGCTGCACCTGCATGCCAACCTTCAATGACTGATGTACCATGACACCCAGGTCTCTTTGCACCTCCCCTTTTCCTAATCTGTCACCATTCAGATAATAGTCTGTCTCTCTGTTTTTACCACCAAAGTGGATAACCTCACATTTATCCACATTATACTTCATCTGCAATGCATTTGCCCACTCACCTAACCTATCCAAGTCGCTCTGCAGCCTCACAGCATCCTCCTCGCAGCTCACACTGCCACCCAACTTAGTGTCATCCGCAAATTTGGAAATACTACATTTAATCCCCTCATCTAAATCATTAATGTACAGTGTAAACAGCTGGGGCCCCAGCACAGAACCTTGCGGTACCCCACTAGTCACTGCCTGCCATTCTGAAAAGTACCCATTTACTCCTACTCTTTGCTTCCTGTCTGACAACCAGTTCTCAATCCATGTCAGTACACTACCCCCAATCCCATGTGCTCTAACTTTGCACATCAATCTCTTGTGTGGGACCTTGTCGAACGCCTTCTGAAAGTCCAAATATACCACATCAACTGGTTCTCCCTTATCCACTCTACTGGAAACATCCTCAAAAAATTCCAGAAGATTTGTCAAGCATGATTTCCCTTTCACAAATCCATGCTGACTTGGACCTATCATGTCACCTCTTTCCAAATGCACTGCTATGACATCCTTAATAATTGATTCCATCATTTTACCCACTACCGATGTCAGGCTGACCGGTCTATAATTCCCTGTTTTCTCTCTCCCTCCTTTTTTAAAAAGTGGGGTTACATTGGCTACCCTCCACTCCATAGGAACTGATCCAGAGTCAATGGAATGTTGGAAAATGACTGTCAACGCATCCACTATTTCCAAGGCCACCTCCTTAAGTACTCTGGGATGCAGTCCATCAGGCCCTGGGGATTTATCGGCCTTCAATCCCATCAATTTCCCCAACACAATTTCCCGGCTAATAAGGATTTCCCTCAGTTCCTCCTCCTTACTAGACCCCCCGACCCCTTTTATAACCGGAAGGTTGTTCGTGTCCTCCTTCGTGAATACCGAACCAAAGTACTTGTTCAATTGGTCCGCCATTTCTTTGTTCCCCGTTATGACTTCCCCTGATTCTGACTGCAGCGGACCTACATTTGTCTTTACTAACCTTTTTCTCTTTACATATCTATAGAAACTTTTGCAATCCGTCTTAATGTTCCCTGCAAGCTTCTTCTCATACTCCATTTTCCCTGCCCTAATCAAACCCTTTGTCCTCCTCTGCTGAGTTCTAAATTTCTCCCAGTCCCCAGGTTCGCTGCTATTTCTGGCCAATTTGTATGCCACTTCCTTGGCTTTAATACTATCCCTGATTTCCCTTGATAGCCACGGTTGAGCCACCTTCCCTTTTTTATTTTTATGCCAGACAGGAATGTACAATTGTTGTAGTTCATCCATGCGGTCTCTAAATGTCTGCCATTGCCCATCCACAGTCAACCCCTTAAGTATCATTCGCCAATCCATCCCAGCCAATTCACGCCTCATACCTTCAAAGTTAGCCTTCTTTAAGTTCTGGACCATGGTCTCTGAATTAACTGTTTCATTCTCCATCCCAATGCAGAATTCCACCATATTATGGTCACTCTTCCCCAAGGGGCCTCGCACAACAAGATTGCTAATTAATCCTCTCTCATTACATAACACCCAGTCTAAGATGGCCTCCCCCCTAGTTGGTTCCTCGACATATTGGTCTAAAAAACCATCCCTTATGCACTCCAGAAAATCCTCCTCCACCGTATTGCTTCCAGTTTGGTTAGCCCAATCTATGTGCATATTAAAGTCACCCATTATAACTGCTGCACCTTTATTGCACGCACCCCTAATTTCATGTTTGATGCCCTCCCCAACATCACTACTACTGTTTGGAGGTCTGTACACAACTCCCACTAACGTTTTTTGCCCTTTGGTGTTCTGCAGCTCTACCCATATAGATTCCACATCATCCAAGCTAATGTCCTTCCTAACTATTGCCTTAATCTCCTCCTTAACCAGCAATGCTATCCCACCTCCATTGAAACATCTATGAACTCATCCCTTTTGGTGTGGAAGCAAGCCTGATGATGATGATGGATTGTTGCAACTGGTGTGCTTTCCTCTAATTGGAAGAAATGAGACCCCTTTTAAGGTGAGCATCCTCCCTTTAACTGCTGCTGGCCAGACTTTTCAAAGGACAGTAGGCGAGCTTGCAGGCATGATGTGTTGCACACAGGAAGCAAATGAGGGGAGGGCAGACCTCAGATTGCAACATTTGGTACAGCCTGCCCACCGCACGATATCCATGCACAACCTTAATTTTTTTACAACGTCCCAAAATTAGCCTTGTGTAACCAGCGTGATGAAGGAATAATGAATTTTGGTATAATTTGAGTTAGTGCAATGCAGTGCTTTGCAAACAAGAGAGAAAGCCATCAATAAGAGGGTTTAGTAAAGACAAATGCCCCCTTAACACATCCATTAATAACTGTCACTCTTCCAGCCCTACAGTATGCCCCTTGCAATAAAACTATTGAGTTACACCAAGGATTTAGCTTAATGTTGACAGAATCTAATTTGAATTGTTCTTAACTGAATTCGGTCTCACATTTACGTCTGGCACAAACTAGAACATGTCGAATATTATCAAATTACAGTGAGTGCTATGGACATCTATCAGTGCTACAGGGTAGAAGACGAGCAAGAAATCAAATCAATTAGTTTGAAACTCGCATCAGAAAGTAGGATTCACTTCATATTATCATCAGCATACACCAAAATACACAATCTGCCAAATCAAATTAATTAATTAGCCTAATATATATATTGGTTTTCGATGCATCACATACAAAACATAACTAGGCTTTCATTCTGTGTCTAATGTTGTTTTGATGTGTCAACTGTGGCTCAGTGGGTAGCACTCTCGCCTCTGAGTCAGGAGATTGTCCATTCCAGGGACTTGAACACATTAAGAATCTAGGCTGACACTCCAGTGCAATGCTGAGGGAGTACTACACTGTTGGAAGTGCCGTCTTTCAGATGAGACGGTAAACCGAGGCCCCGTCTGCTTTCTCAGGTGGACGTAAAAGATCTCATGGCACTATTTCGAAGAAGAGCAGGGGCGTTATCCCCGGTGTCCTGGCCAATATTTATCCCTCAATCAACATAACAAAAAAACAGATTATTTAGTCATTATCACATTGCTGTTTGTATGAGGCGAGCTTGCTTCATGCAAATTGGTTGCCACGTTTTCTACATTACAACAATGACTACACTCCAAAAGTACTTCATTGGTTGCAAAGTGCTTCGAGACCTCCGTTGGTCTTGAAAGGCGCTATATAAATGCAAGTCTTTTTTTATCACAAATCCCACTCCTAACAATGTCCTAACCTTTAAGTATCTGTATTTATCCAGTGTGTTTTAACATAAGAAGGCATAATTTATGGAATAAATCAGAACTTAAAGCTGTTGTGTGATATAAACATTGCTGGCTAATTGCCAGGTTTTATGATCTAGATTTCAATCTATAAATGACTGTCTCAGCACGATCTAAGCCTTCCAGGTGAGCAGGAGAAACTTGGATAGCTCCCTCTGCTGGATGAACTTCACTGCTGCCTTCAGAGGCGAACTCCTTGAACTACCTGCTCGGCACAAAATGTGAACCGCATTAAGGGTCATTAATGTGTGCAAGCTAGTTAATTTTAGAGACAATGGCCTGGATTTCCTTCAATTTCCTTCAAATTATTGACAATTTTGGGGTGATAAACAAGATTAAAATGGGTTCTTGCAAGCTGCTACCTCAAAATCCTCCCAAAAAAACACACCTGACTTGCCTTATTTAAACAGGGTCATTTAGTTAATCCCTCCGACCCATTATAAAGTGGCAGTAGGAACGACAGGAGGTATCCCTGAGGTGGATGCTCATGGAGGAGGCAATTTTGTGTGCTGTTACCTTGCCTGTGTATTGATCACTTTAGTTATTGTGTTCCTAACACAGATGAATCTGCATACAGGGAGGTTAAAGTAACAGTGACCTCAGTCTTTAATAAGACACTCCAGAGTGAGGAACAGGCCTTAGGGGCCGGCTTATATACAGTGCTCCCAAAGGATGCTGGGATCCCTTGGGACTTCAGGGGATGAGCTCCCTGGTGGTGGAACATGGGAGTGCATGCTTTACAGATACACAACATTACTCCGGCCCAAAATCAAAGTGAAAACTATTTACAAGGTGAGGCGGTCGTGAGCCTTTCTTTCCCTGGTGGACTGCCTCAGTACAAATGCCTGTTCTGGTGTGTTAGCTGTGTCCTCGCTGGGCTGGCGTGTTGTTGGCCCTGCAGGGCTGCTGGGTGAGCCTGGCCTTGCTGGGCTGTTGGGCATGATGGGTTCGATTTCCTGGTCCGGGGTGGTGTCGTTGATCCTTTGGGAGTGTGTTATGGGCTCGAAAAAGGTGGTGTCTGCTGGGGGTTGTTCAGGGCAGTCTGTGAACCGCAGCCTCGTTTGGTCCAGGTGCTTTCTGCAAATTTGTCCATTGTCTAGTTTGACTACAAACACCCTACTCCCTTCTTTAGCTATCACCGTGCCCGCGATCCACTTGGGATCATGTCCATAGTTTAGCACATAAACAGGGTCATTCTGATCAATTTCCCGTGACACAGTGGCGCGACCATCGTTTACATTTTGTTGCTGCCGCTTGCTCTCTACCTGATCATGCAGGTTGGGGTGAACCAGCGAGAGTCTGGTTTTAAGTGTCCTTTTCATGAGTAGCTCAGCTGGGGGCACCCCTGTGAGCGAGTGGGGTCTCGTGCGGTAGCTGAGCAGTACTCGGGACAGGCGGGTTTGGAGTGAGCCTTCTGTGACTCGTTTAAGGCTCTGTTTGATGGTTTGTACTGCCCGCTCTGCCTGCCCATTGGAGGCTGGTTTAAACGGGGCTGAGATGACATGTTTGATCCCATTGCGGGTCATGAATTCTTTAAATTCGGCACTGGTGAAGCATGGCCCGTTGTGATTGACCAGTATGTCAGGCAGGCCGTGGGTGGCAAACATGGTCCTCAGGCTTTCAATGGTGGCGGTGATGGTGCTTCCCGACATTTTTTCACATTCAATCCATTTTGAAAAAGCATTCACCATCACCAGGAACATTTTACCAAGAAACGGGCCCGCATAGTCGACATGGATCCTCGACCATGGTCTGGAGGGCCAGGACCACAAACTTAGTGGTGCCTCTCTGGGCACGTTGCTCAAGTGAACACATACGCTGCATTGACGTACACAGGACTCTAAGTCAGAGTCGATACTGGGCCACCACACATGGGATCTGGCTATTGCTTTCATCATTACTATACCCGGGAGATCCGAGATGAACGTCTCCCTGCCCTTTTTTGGTAGCACTATGTGGTTACCCCACAACAGGCAGTCTGCCTGAATGGACAGCTCATCCTTTCGCCGCTGGAATGGCTTGATTGGCTCTTGCATTTCAACGGGGATGCTGGTCCAGCTCCCATGCAATACACAGTTTTTTTTACGAGGGACAGCAGAGGATCTTGGCTGGTCCAAGTCCAAATCTGGTGGGCCGTGACAGGTGATTTATCATTTTCAAACGCTTCCATGACCATCAAGAAGTCTGTGGGCTGCTCCACCATTAACAAGTTTGCAGGCTGCACCATTTCTACCCCCGTGGTGGGCAATGGTAGCCAACTGAGAGCATCCGCATTGTTCTTGGTGCCTGGCCTGTGGCAGATGGTATAGTTATACGCTGATAGAACGAGTGCCCACCTTTGTATGCGGGCTGAGGCATTAGTATTTATCCCCTTGTTTTCAGCGAAAGGATGTGAGGGGCTTGTGATCGGTTTCCAGCTCAAATTTGAGGCCAAACAAGTACTGATGCATTTTCTTTACCCCGAACACACACGCTAATGCCTCTTTCTCAATCATGCTGTAGGCTCTCTCGGCCTCAGACAAGTTCCTGGAAGCATAGGCTTCCCCGCAACATTAGCTTGTTGTAATACACACCCGACTCCGTACGACGACGCATCACATGCTAGCACAAGTCTTTTACACGGGTTATACAAGCAGCTTGTTGGAGCATAAAATGTTTCTGGCTTTCTCAAAAGCAATTACTTGGTTTTTTCCCCATACCCAGTTCTCACCTTTGCGCAATAAGACATGTAGGGGCTCTAAAGGGGTGCTTCACCCCAGTAGGAAGTTACCAAAATAATTGAGGAGTCCCAGGAACGACCGCAGCTCCGTGACATTCTGTGGCCTGGGCGCGTTCCTGATTGCCTCTGTCTTGACGTCTGTGGGCCGAAAGCCGTCCGCCGCGATCTTTCTCCCCAAAAACTCCACTTCTGTTGCCATGAAGACGCATTTCGACCTCTTCAGCCGCAGCCCTACGCGATCCAGTCGCTGGAGGACCTCCTCCAGGTTTTGTAGGTGCTCGGCGGTGTCCCGACCTGTGACCAATATGTCGTCCTGAAAGACCACCGTGTGTGGTACCGACTTGAGTAGGCTCTCCATGTTTCTCTGGAAGATCGCTGCAGCTGACCGAATTCCAAACGGGCATCTGTTGTCGATGAACAGTCCCTTGTGCGTGTTGATGCAGGTGAGACCCTTCGAAGACTCCTCCAGCTCCTGCGTCATGTAGGCCGAAGTCAGGTCGAGTTTGGTGAACGTCTTGCCTCCTGCCAGTGTCGCAAATAGGTCGTCTGCCTTAGGTAGCGGGTATTGGTCCTGTAGCAAGAAACGATTAATAGTTACTTTATAATCACCGCAAATCCTGACCATACCATCACTTTTGAGTACTGGAACAATCGGGCAGGCCCACTCGTTGAATTCCACTGGGGAGATGATGCCCTCGCGTTGCAGCCTGTCCAGCTCAATTTCCACTCTCTCCCTCATCATGGGAGGTACCGCTCGCGCCTTGTGGTGAATGGGTCATGCCTCGGAGACCAAGTAGATCCGCACCTTCGCCCCGGAAAAGTTTCCAATGCCTGACTCAAAAAGGGAAGGAAATTTGTTAAGAACCTGGGTACATGAGGTCTCATCGACATGTGATAGTGCTCGGATGTCATCCCAGTTCCAGTGGATTTTGCCCAGCCAGCTCCTTCCAAGCAGTGTGGGGCCATCGCTCGGGACAATCCAGAGTGGTAGTTCGTGCACTGTGCCCTCGTAGGTGGCCTTGACAGTGATAAGCTCTTTCGTGTACATTCTCAGTTTTGTGTGGATGGGGCTCAGGGCTGGTCTGAATGCCTTGTTGCACCACAGTCTCTCAAACATCTTTTTACTCATGATGGATTGGCTAGCGCCAGTGTCCAGTTCCATGGCTACGGGTAAGCCATTCAATTCTACGTTTAGCATTATAGGTGGACATTTCGTCGAAAATGTGTGTACCCCGTGTACTAAAGCATCTGCCTCCTCTCTCTGAGGCTCGAAATTGCTTTGATCCACCATGGACCGATCTTCCTCTGCCATGTGGTGGTTAGCAGGTTTTGCAGAGCTTGCAGCTCGTTTGCAAGCTCGTTGGAGGTGCCCCATTGTTCCACAGCTCTTGCAAACATACCCTTTGAACAGCATGAATAGGCTGAATGGAAGCCTCCACAACGCCAACAAGGTGTGAATTGCTTTGCATTCATCCTTTGTTGGGGACTCTGAGACATCTGGGTCACCTGAGGCCTGCTGGCAGTTGCAGACTCGTGGGTTCTGCCCTGTACATTTCTGCTCGCAAACACAGTTCCAGTTAATTTATGAACATTGCTAGCACTTGTGTGCTGAGAGATTTGTTTGGTGTTATCACTGGTGGACATAAACGCCTGTGCTATCACAATGGCCTTACTGAGAGTCGGTGTCTCTACAGTCAAAAGTTTTCGTAGGATGGTCTCGTGGCCAATGCCCAGTACAAAAAAGTCTCTGAGCATTTGCTTCAGGTAGCCATCAAACTCACACTGTCCTGCAAGTCACCTTAGCTCAGCGACGTAGCTCGCCACTTCCTGACCTTCAGATCGCTGGCACGTGTAGAACCGATACCTCGCCATCAGCACGCTCTCCCTCATGCTAAGATACTCCCGAACCAGTGTACACAGCTCCTCATACGACTTATCTGTGGGTTTCACCGGAGCCAGAAGATTCTTCATGAGGCTGTAGGTCGGTGCCCCGCAGACTGTGAGGAGAACCGCTCTCCTTTTTGCAGCTCGTTGGCTACAAAGTACTGGTCTAGCTGTTCGGCATAGGCTTCCCAGTCCTCACCCTCCGAGAACTTCTCCAGGATGCCCACAGTTTGCTGCATCTTTGCATTGGATTCGTATTCTCGTCGGCAGTTATTGTGTTCCTAACACAGATGAGGCTGCACACAGGGAGGTTAAAGTAACAGTGACCTCAGTCTTTAATAAGACACTCCAGAGTGAGAAACAGGCCTTAGGGGCCGGCTTATATACAGTGCTCCCAAGGGATGCTGATATCCCTTGGGACTTCAGGGGATGAGCTCCCTGGTGGCGGAACATGGGAGTGCATGCTTTACAGATATATAACATTCGTACTCAGAGGTTCTGTGAGCATTTTTGCTGCCACTTTCACTCAGCTCTGCTCTGCGTTGGGGATGTGGATTTCCCAGTGGGGCTCCTTCTGTTGTCATGCTATGAGGACGAGGATGAGGATATGGAAGAGGAAGATTGAAAGTACTTTAGGTCAGGCTTCACGTAAGACAGCTCTTTCCTGCGCACTCACGTCCACTCACCTTGGTCTATAGATTCGGAAGGCTGTCCTCCCCCACCTCCAGGTTATTGGCCGAAGACCTGAAGCCCACTTCCACCAGGGGAACTGTGTTGTCTGCACCAGTCATGGTCATTGCTGCCTTGAATTCCTGCGTCTTTGGATCATTCCAGGCAGCAACAGATAATCTTTGCCTCATTCGTCACTTAGCTGCTAACCACAGTAATACGAAGGTCAGTGATGCTCTATTCAGAAGGACCGCACCATTCATTTCCTGCTCTGTGGGAGCAAAGAGGTATGTTGGGTTCAGGAGGCACACTATCCTTCCCTTATGATACAGGCTTGCGGACTTAAGCGATAAAGAGATGTCTGATTAATTATCTTTATTAATAAACGCACTAACATAACCCATTATATGCAGTGCCCATAGACTGGTAGCAATACAACTCAGAAACAGAAAACTCATCGGATGTTCGCAAGCTGTGTCCTCCAGACCACTCACACTTGCCCTAGCAAGACTAGGTCGAGTTCCTAAGGAGCAGGGCCTTTATATGGTTAATTATGCAAGGCAAGCGTGAGGTTAGTACTACGTGCGGTTAGTGCGTGGATAATACATCTTCGTGTCATCAGGCGGACAGCCCCTTTCCCCTATACGCACCTGCTCATTAATGTTGCTATCTGTTCTCGGGACGTTCTCCATCAATGAGTGGCTGCATCTGTCCTTGATAGCCTTCACTTCCTTATCGCTCTTAGATATTTACAGCAGAGAGCCCCATTCTCCTTTCACACTCCCTCCTGGGTCTCAGACGTGCTGGCACCAGTCCAACATTTGGTAGAACTGCCAAGTCCTGTTTTAGGTGCCTGGTGGAGCCCAGCATTACCCATCCAGTGAGAGACTCAAGAATTGTCGTAGCATGCTGCATTCCTCACAACGAGAGGGTGGCAGGATCACTCCACAACATGAGGTGGGTGCACTGGAAAGAGAGAATGTGGGTCAGGAGCACCAGCAGCCAGAGAAAGGAGATATACAACTGATAAAAATAAAGGTTCAGTCGATAGATTTTTGTTAGGCAAGAGTTTCAGAACACAAGAAATAGGAGCAGGAGTAGGCCCTTTGAGCCTGGTCCACCATTCAATAAGATCCCGGTTGAGCTCAACTCCATCTTCCCGCCTGATCCCCATATCCCTTGATTCTCTTAGTATCCAAAAATCTAGCGATCTCTGTCTTGAATATACTCAACGACTGAGCATCCTCAGCCTCTGTGGTAGAAGATTCCAAAGATTCACCAACCTCTGAGTGAAGAAGTTTCTCTTCATATCAGTCTTTAATGGCCAACCCCTTATTCTGAGACTGTGAACCCTGGTTCTAGACTCCACAGCCAGAGGAAACATCCTCCCTCCATCTACCCTGTCAAGCCCCTTAAGAATTTTATCCATGTATTAAGGGTTACAGAACCAAGGCGGGCAGATAGGGTTAAGATACAGATCAGCCATGATCTAACTGAATGGTGGAACAGGCTTGAGGGGCCAACTCTTGTTCTTATGGTCCTCTATATGCATGTCTCCTATTGCTTTTGCATTCAATATGTATTTATCAATGTGTTCCTGCAGGAGTCTGTAGGGTAGACTTCCCCCTGAGGGGAGCCCATTCAAAGTATTCGACTGACACAAGCCTCAGAAGAACAGGCCGGGGTCAAGGGTGCATCTTTGCAGCAGATGGAAGTCCCACCCTTCGCGCTTCCACCAGTGCTGCGGACAAGCAGTCGGGCGAGGTGAATAAGTGAACACTATTTTAAGTTAAAGCCGGGCCAAGGGAATATGGGTACACACTGGTTAAGTTCAGGACTGGCATCAGAAAGCATTCTTCACACGAAAAGGATCAACTCAGGAATCCATGGCCCTAGCAGGGAGCCTAGTCCGGAAGTAACGCGTATTGGAAATTCAGGCACGTTCTGCCCACGCTTTCTGATTATTCATTTAGATCGTCAGAAAATTGTGAGGCAGTATTTCTGATATAGGTGCCAATGGATGAGAACCTGTGAGTGCAGACATATATAAAAATGACCACGGATGAATGATCAGTACAGGTACAACGTCCTAATCCGGAATTCCAAAAACCGGAATTGTCCAAAAACTGGACATTTTTTTTTAGAAAAGCGAATTGCAGATGGAGTCGTCTGGAATCTGGAAAAACCCGAAAATCGGCCCCAAGGTTGCCGGATTCAGGACGTCGGATTTTCTTCTCTGAAATCTGGAAAAAGCTGAAAACCGGCACGGTCTCTGTCTCGAGGATGCCGGATTCAGGGCATTGTACCTGTACCTGGCCTGCTCTTTTGGGTAGGGTAGGCCAGAAACATGGGTGTCTTTCAAGAGGGAGTTAGATACTGTAATCCCTTATGGAGGGATGAAGTGGTTGGGATGAATGGCCTCCACCAACATTGGTTCTCGCTGTGAAATGCAGCTGGGAAACCAGGACCCTGCAAATCTGTGGCGGTCATCCCGATTCCCTGGAGTAATTTCATCAAGAGCTCGGCAGAATTCCAACAGAATTTCCAGGCCTGGATATATAAGAGGGATTCACTGGACTTATCCAGTGCAGTTCCTGGCCTTTGCCTCAAGGGGGCGCAGCCCAACAAGAAATACCTCCTTTGACACTATTAAACTGCACCAGTTTCACCTCCAGACAAGGTGGTGATATCGATTGTTGCAATTAGATCAAAAGGAAAAGCAGCAGAATTCAGCCTTTATCTCACCGTTCCTTAAATTCACCAGTCACTGATAGCTAGCAGAAACATCACTTTGCTGACTGTTAGTAACTTAGTTGAGTGCTGATTGAGCTGTACATTAAGGGGTGGGGGGGGAGGGGGGTTCTATGCTCTGTATTTATATTTAAATAGATGTCAGTCTTGGCTTTGAGTCAATCAGTTGTGGGTTCAAGCCACACTCCAGAGCCTTGCGCACATAGTCCAGGCTGGCACTTCAAGTGCAGTACTGAGGGAGTGCTGCACTGCCGGAGGTACTGGGGGTGACATTGGTCTGCAGCAACAGTGCAAAACAGACAATAGCGAATCAGCAGCCTGTGTTACACCTCACTGGATTGTTTTTCCTGCAAAAATCATTCCTGTTCAAAAACTCATTATAATTGAGACAGAGCAGTGACAGGAGGTAGCCCCTCCCCCACCCCCTGAACCCAACCTCAGACCTCTAACCCCCAACAGCCCAGAACCATTACACATCCTGGGGATTGTGGAGATGGGGAAGTAGGAGGGCATATGGCAGCTGAGAGTGTCTGCTTGTCTGCCTTCTCTTCCCATCGAACCCTGCATCGATTGTCAGTGCACCACGTCACAAAGCCCTTGTGGCGCTCCTTGACCTGAGCCCCACTCCTCAGCAAGCCATTCTAGCTCCTTGTCCTCTTTTCCTCCTCCAGTTGTGTGAAGATGATGTAGGCCCCTGTCAGCACTTTGCCCCACGCATCATCGCTCAATCGATCTTCCCCAAGCGCCGGCTGAGAGAGACACCCATGGGAGTTAAAGAGTGAGCCAGTGCACTGGAGGACACAACAAGCAGAAGTGAGCAGAAATGGTTAGCGGTGGCAGCAGGAAGAAGACATTGCCAGCTGAAGCATCGCCTCTGAATGATGTTCATCGCTCCACCATTGGCGGCTGTGCCTTCAGCTGCCTGGGCCCTAAGCTCTGGAACTCCCTCCCTAAACCTCTCCGCCTCTCTTTCCTCCTTTAAGATGCTCCCTAAAAACTATCCACCTGTGTTAATATCTTCTTATGTGGCTCGGTGTCAAATTTTGTTCAATAACGCTCCTGTGAAGGGCTTTGGAACGTTTTACTACACTACATAAATGCAAATCGTTGTTATTGAAGAACCTGAGGATCTAAAATCCATGGGTCCTGCATTTGAAGAAAAGACGTTGGCAGAGCATTAAATTTTGGTGCAGGCATTAGAATCATAGAATGGTTACAGCACAGAAGGAGGCCATTCGGCCTGTCCAGCCCGCGCCAGCTCTCTGCAAGAGCACTTCAGCTAGTCCTTTCCCTTCAATTGTAGCCCTTCAATTTTTTTTCCCTTCAGGTACTTACTCAATTCTCTTTTGAAAACCACGATTGAGTCTGCCTTCACCCTCTCAGGCCGTGCATTCCAGATCCTAACCACTCGCTGCGTAAAAAAGTTTTTCCTCACGTCGCCTTTCGTCCTTTTGCCAATCATCTTAAATCTGTGCCCTCTGGTTCTCAATCCCTCTGCCAACGGGAACAATTTCTCTCCATCTACTCTGTCTAGACCCCTCATAATTTTGAACACCTCTGTCAAATCTCCTCTCAAACTTCTCTGCGTTAAAATGAACCCATCGTGGAACTGTTGGGGGAAGTAAGCATTCACTTGAATGATGCAGTGCTGCTGGTCACCATCATCATTCACAGGCAGTCCCTCGAAATCGAGGAAGACTTGCTTCCACTCTAAAAGTGAGTTCTCAGGTGACTGAACAGTCCAATGTGGGAATTACAGTCTCTGTCACAGATGGGACAGACAGTGGTTGAAGGAAAGGGTGGGTGGGGAGTCTCATTTGCCGCACGTTCCTTCCGCTGCCTGTGCTCGTTTTCTGCATGCGCTCAGCGACGAGACTCGAGGTGCTCACAAACAAGCTGGATGTGAAGAGAGAGTGGAATCCTTCCCTGTTGACATTAGTAGTGGCGTCGAGCAAGAGCTACAGTCTCTGATTCTTCAAAGATGCTGTCATGTCTGTAAAATTGCAATGCCCTGTCATAATGTCACCAGTTGTCCATGGGAAGTGTTTGCTGTAGAAAGGAAAGACTTGCATTTCCATAGCGCCTTTCACGACTTCAGCCAACGAAGTACTTTTGAAGTGTAGTCACTGTTGTAATACAGCAAAGAATGCCTGCGTCACTCGATTAGTATCTTTTGCCTTTTATCTAGCGTCAGGAAATCCAGGATTCTCCTTTTACATCAACGGGAACAAGAGCTGGAGCTAATGGAGGAAATTATGGAAAATATGGCCTAGAATGTCACCACATCATCATTGCCTCATTTCGATCTGGCTGTCCCAAAATGGGAGGTATGTGGTGTGGCTGCTGGACATGAGAGTAAGCGATGGGGACATTGTTAAAGCGGGTGGAGGTCCGGGGGAATGAAACTCCAGTCCATTTTCAGGTCCCAGATGCCCCAATTTACGTTGGTACAACAGGTGGCTGGGAGCAGAAAAGCTGATCTAGCAAGCGAATCGGACTCCTGGTTGCCACAACAAATAAAACTAAAAGTCTGTTGCAGGGTGGTGCTAACAGGCTGAGGATGCAGTTGCCTTGTGGATGGGGAATAATCCCAAGATGGCACAAAGGGAGCAAAAGAATACCAAGGCATCCTTCAAGATGGAGCTGAATGGACGAGGGCAGCCCATTGTGGTGCCTGTCTATCAGTTGCTTAAAGCGGCTGCCGTTTTGAGCTGTGACATTTCAGTATTTATCGCTGGTTAAACAGTCAGCCATTTGATTCAAGGGCCCATGCCATTTATCAGCGAGGGCAGGATGCAGCACTATTATAATAACAGTTGAGACCTGTTTAAAGCTGTCGCCATAGCGATGGCCTGGGTTCTACACAATCAGGGGTCAAGCCTGTTCTTTTGGAATATAATGAGGCAACGGTTAGATCCAAAATTATTCAGAGCAAACCCAGCAAAATTAACAATAAATGCCATATTTTAACCTTAGCTCAGTTTCGGTCATACTAATACAATAATAATGTTTTCTGAAACAATTATTCCACAAACATATCTGAAAAACCAGCACCAAAACTTAAATACTCCAAATGGAGAAATAGCCAACACATTAGATGGTGACATAGATAAGCAAGCTTGTTATAAACGTTAGAAGTAGTATTGCTTTGTGGTGTTATTTATGGACATGATACTTTGGAAGCTCTTCACTAACGGTTTTATTAGATAGAGTATGAAGGCATTGCTGCCTCTTTAGTGTTAATACTCTGTTCCTGCATCACTAGGGCTGCCCAGGATCATTAATTACCCCCAGTACCAACCAGCATGGGTTCGATGTAAGTCTCTGAAAGGTGCAAAAAAACTAAGACAAGGCAAGAGTTAGTTTGTCCACATCATGCCCATTAAATATCTATTGTCTGGAAACTGTTGAGATCCAGAGGGAGGATGGAATGTAAAGAGATAGGCCTGGATACTAGCAGGAGGGCAACAAGGGGTGACAGGGGAGCCCGGTAACTGGCAAAGAACCCAGCAAGGTCGGGGATGTGGAATCAGCAGGGCCTCATTTTAAATATAAATCTGCAGGCTCCCACCCCACACCCGACCATTGACTGCCTGGCTGGCGGGCGGGAGCAGAAATTTAGTGGCAGGAGCGGTCCCCGGCCACCAGTGCAAGAAGGCCTGTGTATTGTACTGTATGCACCTGTGAGGATGCTCACGGTTCACAGATTCCCAGGCCACCTGTAATTTCTGCTGTCTAGAGGCGTCTGTGTTCCATGTGTATGTAGAGTGTGTGAGGTTGCAGCCTCTACTCCATTATTTGAGGAGGCTGCTCCTCAAATTCTGGTTGCACTTCAGTCCCATGCTCCTGATCATTGGGCACCCTGTGCGGAGGGCAGCGGGCAGGTCAGGAGGCCTCCTCCTGGGCATGACCAAGGTGGCCATCAATCGGTCCAGGCAGCAGACGGTCGAGAGGGTCATTCAGCCCGACTGCCTGACTCTCGTCCGCGGATACATTTGAGCCAGGGTGTCCTTGGAGATGGAGCACGCGGTGTCCACCGGTACGCTCGCGGCCTTCCGCGAGAGGTGGGCACCGGAGGGCAGGAGTGCATCATCACCCCCGGCAACCAAATTTTAATTTGATTTCAGTTTCTGGTAAAAAGTTCATTTGATTAATTTGTCGGTTTTAGTGCCCCTTTAGTCAAGGGGCACTTGATTTATTGTTCGACCAAAATAGTTGTAGAGCTGTTGAGTTGGGAGTGGCTTAGCCAGTCACATAATGGTTCACAAGACTCAATAAAACCCCAGTCAGTTGGGTTCGGGGGAATCTACGATGGTTGTGAGCCTAGTGGATGAACTGGTAATGTGTAGTGTGATTGTTTAACCTTTGTTAATAAACCAACTAGTTCTTAATAGCAATGTTTTGCTATGAATTCTTAAGCAAAGAACCCATGAAGCAAATACATTACACCTTCCTCTAATTGGAAGCTGGGGGGCGGGGGGCTGGCGGTAGGGCTGGTGTAGTGGGAGGAGGCATTTAAAATCGGGTTCATAGAAACAGCAATATAGTGCAACTTTGAATAGATCCTGACATTTGCACGTCAATTAAATACATATGCAGTTATTACAACATAGCATCAGACTGTATGGAATTCCTCAGCCTGCGGTTTAGTAATAACTCTCCAGGGGATTGGTAATTTTATAAATTAATGGTTGACTATAATCTATATATGGAAAGCACTCCCATACTTCTCTCCCTGACAGTGATTTAGCAGACTCCGAGCGTGTGTCTAGGACTGATAAGGTTTGAAAGCCGCTGACTCACACCGGACATTTACCAGCCCTATCTCATTTCAGGAGGAGGGTTAATTCAAACTGTCGTGCCGCTGTGATTTGGGGCCAGATAGTCTGATATTGCAGCACCTGCCAGCTCTGATAGTCCTTGCACACCTGACCAAGCACCTGGCTCCTACTCTCCTCCAGCCAGTTACACTGCAACATTAAGATAACAGGCAGCAGTAGCAAGCTGAAGCGTTGATAAAACTCAGGCACCTGCTGTCGTTCTGCTGAGTACAGCAGATTACACATCGTATTTGTAAATGTACAATAGCATTTTATTATCATGGCTCACTGCAAGATAACAGAGATTTGGTAGATAGGAACATTATTAAGGTGGAACTTTTGTATATAAACAATTGTGTACATCAACAACAACAACAACAACTTGTATTTATATAGCACCTTTAATGTAGTGAAACGTCCCAAGGCGCTTCACAGGAATATTATGAGATTTAAAAAATTGACACCGAGCCCCATAAGTAGAAATTAGCACAGTTGAGGATCAAAGAGATAGGTTTTAAGGAGAAAAGAGAGGTAGAGAGAGTCGGAGAGGTTTTAGGCAGGGAGTTCCAGAGCTTGGAGCCTAGGCAACAGAAGTCACGGCCACCAATGGTTGAGTGATTATAATCAGGGATGCTCAAGGGGGCAGAATTAGAGGAGCACAGACATTTCGGGAGGGGGCGCTGCTTGTGGGGCTGGAGGAGATTACAGAGATAGGGAGGGGCGAGGTCATGGATGGATTTAAAAATAACGATGAAAATTTTGAAATCGAGACAAAGCCATCTTTTTTTCAATTCATTCCTGGGATGTGGGCATCTCTGGCAAGCCCGGTATTTATTGCCTATCCCTAATTGCCCTGAGAAGCTGCATGTAGCGGTTTGATACACCTGAGGCCACTTCAGAGGGCAATTTAGAATCAATCACATTAATGTGGGACAGGAGTCACATATTGACTGGGTAAGGATGGCAGGTTCCTTTTCCTAAAGGACATTGGTGAACCAGTTGGGTTTCATAACAGTCTGACAATTCATGGTCACTTTTATGAGTAATTTTTTTAATATACTAAATATAAAGTCTCAAACTGGTGGTATTTCACTCACATTATCTGGATTACTAGTTCATGCCCATTTTATTAGTGCAGTAACTAACCACTGCAGTACCGGACCCATACATCTTCATCTTGTCTTTGTGTTTATATCCTCATGAAGGTGCCGGTTCTCACTTTGGGCATTTCTGGCGATATCTTCCCCTATTCAGCACATAAATCCAGGCTGACACTCCAGTGCAGTACAGGGGGAGCGCTGCACTGTTGCTGGTGCCATCTTTCAGATGAGAGGTTAAACCGAAGCCCCATCTGCTCTCTCAGGTGGACGTGAAAGATCCCATGGCACTATTTTGAAGAAGAGCAGAGGAGTTACCCCCGGTGTCCTGGCCAATATTTATCCCTCAATCAACATAAAAAAAATGATTATCTGGTCATTATCACATTGCTGTTTGTGGGAGCTTGCTGTGATCAAATTGACTGCTGCATTTCCCACATTACCAACAGTAACACTCCAAAACTACTTAATTAGCTGCAAAGCGCTTTGAGATATCCTGTGGCCATGAAAGGCGCTATATGCAAGTCTTATTTTGTTCTTATAAGAACATAAGAATATAAGAAATAGGAGCAGCAGAAGGCCATACAGCCCCTCGAGCCTGCTCCGCCATTTAATACGATCATGGACTCGGGTCCACTTCCCTGCCCGCTCTCCAGAGCCCCTTATTCCCTTATCGTTCAAGAAACTGTCTATTTCTGTCTTAAATTTATTCAATGTCCCAGCTTCCACAGCTCTCCGAAGCAGCAAATTCCACAGATCCACAACCCTCTGAGAGAAGAAATTTCTCCTCATCTCAGTTTTAAATGGGCGGCCCCCTTATTCTAAGATTATTCTAGTTCTCGTCTCCACTATCAGTGGAAACATTCTCTCTGCATCCACCTTGTTGCCCTTTTTTTCTTTTTTCTATGACAGAGCCCAGATGGGCAAGTGGTCTGTTTGTTTTAAACTTATTTGGAAATGCTCTGACTACCATTGAAATGACGCACTATAGTACCATCACTTTTGTGAAGCAATTGCTAGGATTGGTGGAGCTGGGATGTCTGGCATGACTTCAGAGAGGTGGAAATACTGTCTCATTCCTGAGTGTAGTTGGTGTGAAACCACCTCGTGCAATTCCAGCAGAAGACCGGATGGGTGTATCTGTCTGGAGTACAAGGTTTGTGGTTTGTAAACTTTGGGCTCATTTTAAAAAACATAGACATACACTGTATTTAGCACAGCAGTACAATTAAGAGCAAGATTGAATACCTTTCATTTTAATATATGCAAACTCGGTCTTTCCCTACTTGCCTCTCACTGACACCCTTCAAAATATCTTAATTTCTAAATCAGTGGAAGCCCCTTCTTACCCCTTCAAATCCTCCTCTGAAGAAAAAGATTTGCACCATTTATTGTGTTATCATGTCTCTCAGGAAGTCCCAAGCTCCACATTCAATTAATTACTTTTTTGAACAATAGTCATCATGATTATGTGGGCAAAAGAGAAGTAGTCACAAACAGCAAGTGAGGTGAATAATCAGTTCAGCATTTTTTTTTTGGTGGTGTTTGTTGAGAGACGAATGTTGGCCAGGTCACTGGGAGAACTTCCTGATTCTTTTCAAATAATATCATGGAATCTTTCTTCTGCCCATCTGATCCAGCACAGCAGGCAGATAGGACCTCAGTGTAATGTCTCAGCATCTTCACCAGTGCTATACTCCTCTCAGTACCACAATTAAATGTCAACCTATCGTAGTGTCCAAGTACTGGAGTCAGTGTTGTAGCCACAACCTCTGATACAGAGGCAAGAATGCTACCAAGTGAGTGGTGTGGCTATTGCAGCACCAACATGAAGTGCCATAGAGCACACTGTGACTGCGACATGGGATTCAGTTTCAAATTTCTCCCCTTTATTGTGAGCGGCTGATCTTCCATTACTGTAGTGCTGGAAAAGTTTAGTCTAATGTCCACAAGATCTGATGCAACATGGAAGACAACACAATGCATACATTTGACAGCAATCCAACACAACTTTTTATTGAGTTTTTATTATTTCTCAATCCTGGCTCAGTGGGTAGCACTCTCAGCTCGGCGTCTGAAGGTTGTGGGTTCAAGTCCCACTCCATAGATTGGGGCACTAAATCGTGTGCAGTGCTGAGAGAGTGCTGCACTGTCGGAAGTGCCGTCTTTCGAATCGGATGTTAAAGCAAGGCCCCATCTCTCCTCTCAGGTGGACATTAAAGTGGAAGACTAGTCCTGGCCAACATTTGTCCCTCAACCAACACTAAAAAACAGATGGCCATTTTCACGTTGCTGTTTGTGTGACCTTGCTTGTGTGCAGATTGGCTGCCATGTTTCCCACATTGCAACAGTGACTACACTCCAAATAGTGCTACATTGGCTGTAGCTTTGGGATGTCCTGAGGTTGTAAAAGGTGCTATATAAATGCAAGTCTTTCTCTCATTTATGTGTTTACCTTTTATTCAGTGTCCAACATCCACTGCTGTTAACTACAACATGGCTGACAGACTCGACCAAAGTTCTGTTTTTGTGGGACAATTAGATTTTTATGTGTTAAGTATGCAAGCGAAGCTGGGGGAGTGTATATTTTGGTTCCTGGCACAAAGTACTTTGCATTTAATTTTACAAAAGTTTAGTGTTAAAACCATTTCTGTCAGATGTTCTGCTCCAATGTATTTTGTCAAACTCGAAACTTAATTGCTATTGAACGGACAGACATAATAAAGTCACACTGAACTTCGGATCATCCAACAATGTGCTTTTGACTGATTTCCAACCGTTTGTTGGAACTGCTGCCACAATAACAACACATAATGGAACTTTCCAGATAAGACAAAAAAAATGACAGCTCAGCTGTCTTGCTTGAGGAGAGATTCAGAGGAAAATCGTTTTGTACTTTTGTTTCTGTTATGTCTTGAGGCCAATATTTCAGATTTCACATTTGTCTCACTTAATTCTCCAAAGAATGTCTCATTCTGCAAAAGCCAAGGCAGCAACAAGCAGCAACAAGTCAAAGTCTGGCAGTATTACCAGATACACGGCAGAAACAGGAAAGGATTAATTTTGAGATAAATTGAAGCTCTGTGAAAAATAATAACCAAGGCTTCAGAAGCTAAATGGGAGCGTTTCACATTGGGTCTATCCATGCCTTTGTTACCTCTAGACTTGACTACTCCAACGCACTCCTGGCTGGTCGGCCACATTCTACCCGACGTAAACTTGAGATCATCCAAAACTCAGCTGCCCGTGTCCTAACTCGCACCAAGTCCTGCTCACCCATCACCCCTGTGCTTGGTGACCTACATTGGCTCCCGGTTAAGCAATGCCTCGATTTCAAAATTCTCATCCTTGTTTACAAATCCCTCACCCCTCCCTATCTCTGTAATCTCCTTCAGACCCACAACCCCCCACCCAAGATGTCTGCGCTCCTCAAATTCTGCCCTTTTGAGCATCTCTGATTATAACTGCTCAACCATCAGTGGCTGTGCCTTCAGCTGCCTGGGTCCTAAGTTCTGAAATTCCCTCCCTAAACTTCTCCTTCCTCCTTTAAGATGCTCCTTAAAACCTACCTCTTTGACCAAGCTTTGGGTCATCTGCCGCAATTTCTTCTTATGTGGCACGGTGTCAAATGTTTTTTTTGTCTTATAACTTTGACTTTTGCACACTTCATCCCTCGGAAGGTACAGCAGGGAAAGGAAAGCACAGTCTCAGACAGAAACACCTGCTTATAGATGATTATCATATTCATGAATATATGAAGAAACAGAAGCATAGACGGAAGAGAAAACACCTGCAGATGCAGAGCAGAGATGACCTACAGTTCATAGCAGAACTAGAAGCAGAACAGTCATTGAAGGTTGGCAGGCAGGTACAGCAGGCGGTTAAGAAAGCAAATGGCATGTTGGCCTTCATAGCGAGGGGATTTGAGTACAGGGGCAGGAAGGTGTTGCTACAGTTGTACAGGGCCTTGGTGAGGCCACACCTGGAGTATTGTGTACAGTTTTGGTCTCCTAACTTGAGGAAGGACATTCTTGCTATTGAGGGAGTGCAGTGAAGGTTCACCAGACTGATTCCCGGGATGTCGGGACTGACATATCAAGAAAGATTGGATCAACTGGGCTTCTATTCACTGGAGTTCAGAAGAATGAGAGGGGATCTCATAGAAACGTTTAAAATTCTGACTGGTTTAGACAGGTTAGATGCAGGAAGAATGTTCCCAATGTTGGGGAAGTCTAGAACCAGGGGTCACAGTCTAAGGATAAGGGGTAAGCCATTTAGGACCGAGATGAGAAGAAACTTCTTCACCCAGAGAGTGGTGAACCTGTGGAATTCTCTACCACAGAAAGTTGTTGAGGCCAAGTCAATAAATATATTCAAGAAGGAGTTAGATGTAGTCCTTACTACTAGGGGGATCAAGGGGTATGGCGAGAAAGCAGGAATGGGGTACTGAAGTTGCATGTTCAGCCATGAACTCATTGAATGGTGGTGCAGGCTCGAAGGGCCGAATGGCCTACTCCTGCACCTATTTTCTATGTTTCTATGTTTCTAACTCATTGCAAAGTTTCTGGTACTTTGCATTTCTCACGGAAGCTACTCTTTTTATCCTGATAACCCACATCCCAGTATTTTTAGGGTCAACTTTGATCACTATTACCCTGTGCCACACAATCGGACATTTTACTATGTTAAAGATGCTATATAAATACAAATTGTTGTTAGTTAGTGTCCTCGATCAGGCCAACATCACCAGCATCGAAGCACTGACCACACTCGACCAGCTCCGTTCGGTTGGCCACATTGTTTGCATGCCTGACACAAGGCTCCCAAAGCAAGCGCTCTACTCGGAGCTTCTACATGGCAAGCGAGCCACATGGGGTGGGCAGAGGAAACATTTTAAGGACACCCTCAAAGCCTCCTTGATAAAATGCAACATCCACACCGACACCTGGTAGTCCCTGGCCAAAGTGGAGGAAGAGCATCCAGGAGGGCGCTGAGCACCTCGAGTCTCGTCGCCAAGAGTATGCAGAAAGCAAGTTCAGGGGTGGAAGGAGCGTGCGGCAAACCAGAGTCCCCACCCACCCTTTCCTTCAACGACTGTCTGTTCCACCTGTGACAGAGACTGTAATTCCTGTATTGGACTGGACAGTCACCTGAGAACTCACTTTTAGAGTGGAAGCAAGTCTTCCTCGATTTCGAGGGACTTCCTATGATGATGATGAATTAAGAGACCATCCGTGTCTGTGAGCTGGTTTCAAGAGGTAGTTTACGTTGCAAGATTGCCACAGGAGCCAGACGCATCTCTAACTTTCACCAACGCTCTCTAATATAAATGGCCCAAACACAGTGATACTGACGGTATCAAAGACCCACATTTTCATCGATCCTGCAAGTTGCAGTCAGACCTTGTCGCTCCTCGACATACCTGGTCAAACAGGCTTCAACTTGTGTTCCTGTGCTTCCTAATATACACAATCACACACTCCTCAGTTTTAAAAACGATTGACATACTCAAAGTGAAGGCAGCACTTATATAAACCAGCCTCCAATAAGCAGAGGGGACAGAAGATTGAAAGGTAAATGGGAGACAATTGCACACAGAGCTGGGTTTCCAGTTCAATAATGCTCTCCCTGAACCCCAGGGGCAATGTAAGAGAGGCCTGTAGTTTCACCTCGTAGTGGTAACACAGACAACCGCTGAGTTAAGACCATGTAAAAGCTGGATTTATCTCAATAAGATCAAGTTTCTTTCAAGGCAAAGCAGGTCTTTGAGAAGGGAATCCACATTGGCTGAAGACATGCTACAAACCATCAAATCTGGCGGAATTATGAGGCTTTCAACTTTTCTTCCTGTCAGCACAAATACTATTTGAAGAGAACACTTTCAACCTTTTTCAGATGACAGCTCAGTGATATTTCATCCACATTTCATGCTGATTTGGTGAGTGAAAGAGTTCCCGCTGCGTCCAGGAGGGCACAAGTTCATGGGGTCAATGGCTGGGGCTATTACCTTACAGGGAGAGCAACTGGATGAGGTGCTGCTTACACTTACTGTCTTAATCCCTTTCACCTTGATGGTCTTAAGGCGCCTTAGTATAAGAAATATATGATCCCAGGAGAGCAGCACTCATGTGAAGATCCATGAACTCTGTGTGTTGCTCTCCCTTGCTTACGTTTGTTGATGCCAGTGCTCTTGAATAAAACCGAGCGATCCTGTAAGACGCTCCTTAAAAGCTACCTCTTTGAGCAAGCTTTTAGACACCCCTCCTAACATCTCCTGCTTTGGCTTGGTGTCAATTTCTGTTCGCTTACGCTTCTGGGAAACGCCTTGGGATATTTTTCGACATTAAATGCGCGAAGTGAATGCAAGTTGTTGCTGTTTGCTAGTTTGTTGTTGTGAGGACCAGCAGTAGTTCCGAGTACCCATGAAAGCAACCTACAAATTTCCGTTCATTTATTTTAATGGATTGAAAGTCAGGGAGTCACACGCCTGAATTGCTATCTGGTGCTCCCAGCTAGTGGAAGTTCAGCGCCATGAGAGCTAAAGATGAAAACTGACCCTACTGACGCTTGGCAGGGAATGGATCTACAGAAGCTGGTATGTCCTCCAGCATCCCCCCTCCCGAGTGTTTGTGTGTTGTCCTTTGTGATGAGTGTTGGACGGCCATTTGACCTCGAAACCACATGGGGCGGGTGCTGGAGAGCGCCTATGGAACTCCACCCCAGCACAAAGCAATAGCTGGAGAAGAGGAGGGGAGAGAGGAGGCGAGGGAAGAGGAGAGGAGAGAAGAGGAGGGGAGAGAGGAAAGAAGTGAGGAGAGCAGGGGGAGGGAGAGAGGAGAGGGAAGAGAGAGAGGAGAGGAGAGGGAGGGGAGGGGGAGACGGGGAGAGGAGGGGGTGAGGGGGGAGGGAGGGGGAGAGGAGGGGGAGAGGGGAGGGGAGGGGGAGAGGAGAGAGGGAGGGGGAGAGGGGAGAGGGAGAGGGGGAGGGAGGGGGAAGGAGAGGGGGGAAGGGAGAGGGGAGGGGAGAGGAGAAAAAATTGGCAAAAATAAATGGCGAGAAATGACTTGTTTTGAAAAGCATCTCTGTGCATTAGTGTTTTTTTCACACTTTTGATAAAATCACCCATTGTCAAGGTGTCACACGCCATGGGAAACTTATTAGCAAATCGTGGGTGTTAAGCTTGTGGTCTTCTAGCCTTTGACATTAACAGATGGAAAATCACAGGCAATGTGACTGCAATTTTCCAATAAACTGCCCGCTGCGGGCGAGGCCCCAGCAGGTCGCACGGACTCAAAATACACCCGGCATGTTCATAGTGGAGGCAGAAAGCAGCAGCCGGAAACATAGGCCCTGCCAGCCTGAGTCCCTGCCACCCACCTCAAGCATTTAATCCATCCACAAATAAAATAGACTTAGAAGCTCTTACCATTGACATAGCTGGTGTACTATTCAGTTTAACACTGGGAAAATTAATAACTAATATCCCTGCCCTAGCCTCAAACTGAAATGCCAGGGATGGGGTCATTTGCACGGACAAGGCGGGCACATTGAGCCCGTGGGAGGTGCATTAGTGGGGGCCACCCTGAACTGCCAGTGGGAATGTCATGCCAGAGAGTAGGCTTGGCAAGTTTGCTTCGAAAATCCTCTTCTACGGACCTTTTGCTCCCAGTGGAGCAAGCAAGATTCTTTGAGAAAGTAATCGATTGTATTTCCCTAGTCAAAGTCAGAGGTTCAAACTATCCTCAGAGAATGTGTCACAATCCCTCAGACTGCAAGGCCGGACTGCTTCTGAAATTGGAACAAATAGACCCATCTCCACCCTTTTTGTAAAAAGTAATGGATCCCCTGTGACTGCACTGGAGCCATTTCAAACAGCACTGAGATGAAAAATTGTTTCAAGGCCAATTTGAAACAATACAAAGCACAAATGGCTGCACAAGATCCTAACTGTTCTCTAAATTGGCTCTTTACTACTGTTCCCTGGCATTGCAAATTCAGGATCCGTCCAAGAGAGTGAGCTCTGCTGCTGAAGTTTGGATTCAAAAATGGTCAAGAGTTCAACTGGTGTTGTTTATGAATAATTTGTATGTTGAAACTGACCTTTCACCTCTGCAACTGGTTCATATGATGCCCAAATTGAAGGCCAATCTAATGCCCAAACTTGTTGTAAGGGTCCTACATAAAATGAATTTGTGTGTTCTTAATCCAACTCACAATGGGTTTGCCAACAGTATAAATTTACACCTAATTCAACACCAATTTGGCACTAGGCTCTGGAATTCCCTCCCTAAAGCTCTCCGCCTTTCTGCCTCGCTCTCCTCTTTTAAGATGGTCCTTCAACCCCACCTCTTTGACCAAGCTTTTGGTCATCTGCCCTAATTTCTCCTTATGTGGCTTGGTGTCAAATTTTGTTTTATAACACTCCTGTGAAGCGCCTTGGGATGTTTTGCTACGTTAAAGGCACTATATAAATACAAGTTGTTGTTGTTGTTATGGCGTTGACCACTTTGGTGCATCATACAGAGGCCTTGCACCAGGGTGGACCTGGAGACTCACACTTACGTGCAGCATGATGTTCATTGGGAACATTCATTTTATGTACTTGGGAGTGTGTCCTTGCTACTCCAGTAATGTTGGTACATTGCCTCGTTGGCACACCATCACTGTGTACCTGTAAAATCTCTTAAAGCTCAGTCGTTTGGACGCCTGATCAGAGAATTTACCCCAGCCTCATTGGTATCAGCTACCTTGCCTCAGTCGATTATTTTTCACACATAAGCCTTGTCAGTTTTGGCAGGCTTGGTTTGCTACTGCCACTGGGGGGTCAATTTAACGGCAGGCTGTTTGAATGTAAGGGGGCATAACAATTGACCCAACTTTTGTCCTAATCGGACATACACATCCACACACAAATTTTCAAACACTTTTCACTGGATACTGAATGACAACTCTATCGAATTTCTCCCTTCTCTGTCTCGTGGATACTGAGGAGAATTGTAATGCCTGCACTGGTGGCCTGGCTGAGAACAGCTAAACCACACTGACCAAGGATTAAACTGAGGATATTCTTTTCTGAAAATCTAGGGGCCTGATTTTAATTCCACCAACCAGGAGTGGGGCAGTCAAAGTAGAGCAGAAGACTTACCCAATCCTTTCCTGCCTCGCTTTGACCGGCTGTGCTTTTAAAGAACACCCTAACCTATCTAGCGCATGACGTCAAGATGGCCCGATCTGCTGTTTTAACTGGAGGCTGAAGCACGGGAACAATGCTGGCTGCTAGGTCCACCCCATCCTGCTCCAGTGTCTCTCCTACATTGTCCAACTGCCTGGTTCCACTATTACCTATCCAGTTGTAGCCAGAGATTCGTCTGCAGTGGCTTCTCTTCCCGCCCCTGCACCATCCCCCAAGGACCTATCCCTGGCATCTCGGGGTCATCTCATCTGCATGCTTCCCCAACATCCAGACCCGGATGAGCCGCAATTCCCTCCAGTTGGGAAGACCAATTGTCATTGGCTCCCGCCATCTGTTCCATCGCCCTCTCCCTGGCTGCTGTCTCAGGCTGAACCAGAATGTTCGTAACCTCGCCGTTCTAGTTGACCCTGAGCTGACTGTCGATTATTAAGGCATCCTTCTACTACCTCCGTAACTGGCTGTCTCCGCCCCTACCTTAGCTTACCCTCATACTTTTGTAACCACCAGACTTGAATATTCCAATGCTCTCCTGGTCAGCCTCCCACCTCCCATCCTCAATAAGCAAGCGTGAGCTCATCCAAAACTCTGCTGCCCATATCCTAACCCGCACCAAGTCCCGCACACCCATCACCCCTGTGCTCACTGACCTACATTGGCTCCCGGTCCACCAACACCTCCATTTTAAAATTCTCATCCTCATGTTCAAATCTCTCCATGGCCCCGCCCCTCCCTATTTCTGTGACCTCCTCCAGTCCTACAATCCTCTGAGCACTCTGCATTACTCTGGCCTCTTACACATTCCCCACTCCCTGCGCCCCACCATTGGTGGCCATGCCTTCAACTGTCTAAGCTTTAAGCTCGGGAATTCCCTACCTAAATCTCTCTCTGTTCCCATCTCCCTCCTCCTCCTTAAAACTTACCTCTGTGACTAAGCTTTTAGTCACCTGTCCTAATAACGCCTTCATTGGCTCGGTGTCAATTTCTGTCTTATTACGCTCCTGTGAAGCAGGATATTTTCCTACATTAAAGGCACTATATAAATGCAAGTTGTTGTTACTCTTTCTCGTTGACTTTGCATTCTTCTTATAATGAAAGACTGTTAGCGACAAGAAAATAAAATGCATTGCGTATGCATGTAGGACCCGTTGCCATGATAACAAGCTGGCTTGGTTATGCATGTATAATGTGTTCCTGGCCTGGCAAAAAGGTCACCAGCCACCACTGCTGGTCTGCATGGCTCAGCTAACCTCTGCTCTTTCTGCACAGATGTGAGTTTTTATTGCCCACAAAGGGAAGTCAAATAGCAGCAAAAGTTAACAACAGGTTAACGATGACCTGAAGCATTCTGAATAAGTGCCAGTTAAGGGTTAATAATATGCAAATTGTCCTGAGCCACGGTTTAAGCAGGAAGGGACGGTGGAACGGTTCACCAGTCCTTTGCACGAAAATTAATTGCCGTGGTTTTAATACTTGCACTAATTCTCTTATCTGTTGATTAGTATATCAACTCATTGAAGGTTTTCCATTCAGAGCGCTAACATTCTTGCTGTAAGACTGTTAAAGTCAACAGAGAGGGGGTTGTGTGTATTCTTATCGGAATAATGAATCTGATAGCTGGCTGCCTTGCTGCTGGACTCTCACTGTTTGTCCTAGGGAATTTATGGCATTGCTTCGCTCACCATCTGCTCAGGCAATAAACAATGCTGATTACAAGGCTTTTCTTTGCACTGTGTGTGTGCCTGGCCTGCTTGTTCCTTGGTGCACACTGCAAGAATTGTTGCCTTAAAGGTAAAGGGGGCATTGTTTTTAAAAGTTCAAGGGTTGAAATGCAGGTGAACACTGGATAGATCCCAAGTATCAAAGATGCCGGGAGAGGTATAAACCAACTGTGGTTTCTGCAAAGATGGTCATTGCTGGACAATGTAAGCACCCCGCAGCAATTCTACCTTTAATACTGACTTAAATAGAGGTATTTTTATATAAATTTATTCCAAGTCGTTACAACATTTTCCTTGCTTGATTTAAAGAAGAACTCAGAAGATGCACGGAATATGCAGCACCATTTTTGTGCGTGCAATACTCAAATCATCTTTGCTCAGCATCTCACTTCTCATACACTGGGGATGATTATTACATTTTTCAGTCTCTTTTCATAGCTAACGCCCTTATCTCCCAACACACAGACACATTTTCTAATATACAGACACTTGCCTCATCACTTAGCATGCTGGTAGATTTTATATAAAAAAAAACAAGAACTCGTTACAGTGCAATGTTTCTAAGGATCTGAAGTGACCCCTCAAACCCCAGGCCAGCTGGTTGTACCTCGTACCCGAATCGGCACCTGTAAATTTTCCTTCAGGTTAGAAGGTCTGTGGTAATCAGAATAATAATTTTAAATCCACTTTCTTTTAATGGTTTACAGGTAAAGATCTATATCAGTTCCCAAACCAGATTAGTTACTAATGGGTTAACTTTAGTGGAGTTTGATCTCAAGTGCTGATATTTCTGTCATCATCATCATAGGCGGTCCCTCGTATCGAGGATGACTTGCTTCCATGCCAAAATGGGATGAGTTCACAGGTCTTTCAATGAAGGACCTAATATTCCAGGTTGCGAACTGCATGTTGAAGGGTGGAAGATGCCTGTGCGTAGATTTTGTTAACATGTGGTGGCCGTTGCACACCAGCCATCACACGGGCTTGAAAGAGCTAGGTCTTGGTCCAGTGACCAGGATTAACCAAGACGACTGGAGACCAGCTCTGCTGCACGGCCCTAGTGCGCACACATGTTGCAGTGTGGGCTGGCCCGTGCTGCCCCGGGCCCTCGCCTCTTCTGGGCCCCAAATTCATGCCTCTCCTGGGCCCCGATCACGTTGCTCCATGATCTCTTGCCACTCCTGCGCCCCGACCTCACTACTCCTGCTGTACCTGCCCACGCTCCAATCACCGACCTAGGTTATAATGTTTCTGTACAGAGGAACTAGCCATTCATTCATTCATTCCTTCCCCCCCAAATTTTTTAATCTCCCCAGCAAAAAATATGGGCCTTGCACCCCCAATCTGGGCGGAAAAGTGCAATTTCGACATGATTTGCAGAAGAAAATGGGGAAAGAATAAAAAAATCGATAAAAATTTACACCTAGGCTGTGGGTTTGGCCTAACACCAAAAAAAAAGAATAATTTTTCAAAAAACCTAACTAAAAAATCCCCAAAACATTCCCAAGACATTTTTAAGTGAAATCACCCCAACAAATTTTGAAAATAAATAGTAAAAAAACCAATCGCTTACCTTTTTCTTGCAGACCTACTTACTGACCGCCCAGCTCCGCTGGTCCTCGTGGGCGGTTTTGAAAAACATTTTTTATACTTACCTATGGGTCCCCGCTTAGCCGAAGATCGCGCCAAAGATCTGTGGATGGTGCACGCCGGCGGGACTTCAAGTAGGGAGTTTTTCGCTGACCTGGTTCTCGCCCAAATTGGCCCATACCGCTGAGAAACCGGACAGCGATGGAATGCAAACTCTAGCCCACATAGTGTCTTTTAACGATGGATGATTTTTTTCAGCTTTTATCCCTTTTCTCTGCTCCCTGAAGCCAACAGAGAAAGGGATGGAAGAGGTACAATTCTACATACCTACTACTTTGCCCCAAGTGACCATTGTGAGCACAAAACAGGAAATTTTAATTGAGGTCGTCCAAAACTCGGCAGCCCGTTTCCTAACTCGCACCAAGTCCCTTTCACCCATCACCCCTGTGCTTGCTGATCTACATTGGATCCTGGTTAAGCAACGCCTTGATTTCTAAATTCTCATTCTTGTTTTCAAACCCCTCCATGGCCTCGCCCCTCCCTATCTCTGTAACCTCCTCCAGCCTCACAACCCCCCTCCCCAAGATATATGTGCTCCTCTAATTCTGCCCTCTAGAACATCCCTGATTATAATCGCACAACCATTGGTGGCCGTGCCTTCAGATGCCTAGGCCCCAACCTCTGGCATTCCCTCCCTCAACCTCTCCGCCTCTCTACTTCCCTTTCCTCCTTAAAACCTACCTCTTTGACCAAGATTTTAGTCATATGCCCTAATTTCTTATGTGGTTCGGTGTCAAATTTTTGTCTTATAACAATCCTGTGAAGCACCTTGGGATGTTTTATTATGTTAAAGGCGCTATATAAATCCAAGTTGTTGTGTTGTGGGTAGATATAACCATTATGAAACAACAACAACGTGCATTCATATAGCACCTTTACATAGAAAATGGTCCAAGGCGCTGCACAGAAGCGTTATCAGATAAAATTTGACACAAAACCACATAAGGATATAGTAGCACAGGTGACCAAAAGCTTGGTCAAAGAGGTAGGTATTATGTATGTATGTAAACCTCACCAATATGTAAGACTTGCCACTAGGGGGCACACCTGTGGGAGACCTGAGGGGCAAACAGGTATAAAAGCAATCCACCATGTTGCTCTTCACTCTGGAGTCTGAATAAAGAGACCAAGGTCACAACAGTTTGAACTTACAATACAGTTTTGTGGAATTATTCTGAACATAACAAATTGGTGACGAGTAACGGATCACGAACTTTCACGTGGTAATGGCTGCCGTTGGTATTCTTGAGAGATTTGTCGAGGGTGATGATTGGGAAGCCTTCGTTGAACGTCTCGACCAGTACTTTGTGGTCAACAAACTGGACAAGGCTGAGACGGCGGTCAAGCGCAGGGCGATTCTCCTCACCATATGTGGGTCTTCGATATATGGCCTCCTCAAAAATCTGCTGGCACCGGACAAACCAACGGACAAGACTTACACAGAGCTGTATACGCTGGTTCAGGAACACCTCAAGCCGAAGGAGAGCATCTTGATGGCCAGGTATCGCTTTAACACGCGCCATCGCTCCGAGGTGGTGAGCTTTGTCGCCGACCTGAGATGCCTTGCGGGACAATGCGAATTTGCAGGATCTTTGGGGGAAATGTTGCGGGACTTTTTCGTGCTTGGAATCGGTGCTGAATCCCTAGATCTGAGCAAGGCCATCACGATAGCCCAGGCTTTCATATCCACGAGCGACAACACGAAACAGATATCTTCACAGAATCAAAGCTCACCAGCAAGTACTGTGCATAAAATAATGTTTTCAGCAGGCAGAACTGTACAGGGCACGGCCTACACGACCGCAGAGGCCAGACCTAGGCCTAGGGTGACTCAGATTCCGCTGTGGGGTGTGAATGCGTATCCATTAACACCATGTTGGCGCTGCAGGGGCAATCGTAGAGCCCATCAATGTTGATTCAAGCATTATGTGTTCAAGGGTGTGGAACAATGGGGCACCTCCAGCGAATGTGCAATGACCTGTGACTCACCAGGTGGCAGAGTCAGGAGAGGACGACCGATCCAGCGAGGATCATGCTGAACGAGCAGGAGAGGCAACTCAACCTGAGGATGAAGAGGAAGTATATGGGATACACACCTTCACCACCAAAAACACTCCGATAATGTTAAAAGTTAAACTCAATGGCACTCCAGTCTCCATGGAACTGGACATGGGGGCGAGTCAATCAGTAATGAGCCAGAAGGCATTCGAGAGGCTGTGGGGTGACAGAGCACAACGACCCAAGCTAATCCTGATTCAGGCAAAGCTGCGCACCTACACCAAGGAACTGATACCACTTATTGGTTGTGCGGACATAAGAGTATCCCATGATTTACCACTGTGGATTGTTTCAGGTGATGGGCCAACGCTGCTTGGCAGAAGGTGGATGGGGAAGATTCGATGGAACTGGGAAGACCTCTGTGTGCCTTCTCCAGCGAACGACGTCTCCCTTGCTTAAAGGCTGAGCAAGCGCCCACCTTCAGCTGAACCAAGCATCGACGTGCAGATCCATTTGCAGATCCGCGAGACACAGGCCGCTCATCACGACCACGAGGAGGTAAAGTTCAACTGAGCAGCAGTACAGGCACGGTACCCACCACCCAAAGCCGACGACCTCTTCGCGACGATGGAAGAGGCTCCAGGTCGACCAAGCAGAGTGGGACTCCGGCCGAAACGATCTGAACGCATCTTCCCGACGCCAGTGGCAAAATCCCTGGGGAGGAAGATCGTGTCAGTTGGCATCACAGACATGGACAAGAGTGCGTCCAAATCACAGAATGAAAGAGCATCCAGACCACGGGACAAGAGTGCATCCAGACCACGGTTCGAAAGTACATCTAGACCACGGGATGAGAGAGCATCCAGACTAGATGTCGCCGCAACGAAACAGAGGCATGTGTTGCCCAACCAGGAAGACAACTGGGTTTGGGGCAAAGGTAAAGGGGTGGTCGCTGTGAAGGCCAGGAACCCACCACGTTCCAATAAGTTGTTTGTACTGTGTAACCCATGTGGGTGCTCTTTCGCGGCCAATGATGTATTATCATATGGGGTCAGGGGCATCTGACAACAAGCCAAAGTAGCGGGCAAACACCAACCAGTTGTAAATGTATCTGACAAAGTACTTGTAGCAAATTATATGTTATCACACGGGATCAGGCGTGTTATAGAGCAAGCCAAAGCAACGGGCGAACCCCAACCAATTGTACATGTATCCAATAAGTTAACCAAGGCAGTAGCCTGTGTTCACAGGATAAAAGAGACGTACCAAAGAGTGTCCCAATATGTGCTCGAGTCAGACAAGCCGCCTATCTCAAAGTTATGGGAAAACAGAGGCACCATTATCAATGCTTTGTTTCGAATATGTCTAACACTGTCTGTGCACTGTAACATGATCCGCCATGGGCCAGGCACTGAGCACAGCGCTAATGCCCTCAGTTGGCTATCGTTGCCCACCACAAATGGCTCGTTGTCTTGGAAGTGCTAGAAGGCGAGGGGCCAACCGTAAAGGCCCCCCAGTTTAGGACCTGGACCAGCCAGGATCCCACGTTACCGCCTGCCAACAGCGAACCGCTAGACAGGATGCTGCAGCTTATCCGTCGCAAAGACAAATTGCTCATCCCATCAGATTGACCCTTATGGGGCAACCCTGCAACATTGCAAATAAAGGCAGGGAGGCTACACAAACTCGGTGGTCTGGGGCCTCCATACCATGGCTCAGGATCCACAGGGACCACGCGGCCTCCCGCCACTACTGAAAGTCTCAAGGCCATATCGGCCATCCTTAGCTCACCAGACCTTAGGGTCAGCGACAATAGTCTGGAGCGGGCAGCCCAAATGATAAAGCCAAGTACCACATGTGTCACGGTAGACTCCCTACAGACCCGGCTATCCCGGGTGCTACGCAGTCCCCAGACAGAATCACTCAGAACCGAGCCTTCCATATGCTGTCAGCAGAGAATGTACCATGATTGCATGGCTCCTCCATGCGACATCAGAATAGATGATGTAGACCATGTTCAGGGCCCCAGATGGGCTGCTAGCACTGTATTAGCCAAAGAGGGGAATGGAGTGTTTGTGATGAAAATGGAACATTTGTTGTGAAACCACGTACTGGGCAAACGCACAGAGCATTTGGACCAGGACAAACTGCGAACTACAGATAACCAGGAACCACTGTGAAAGGACCTGGCCCCCAGTGATCCACTAACATAAGCGACCTCGCCGTCAACCACGAGGATGAACCCACCATGCCCGTCAGTCCGGTTAGACCAGCCGTGCAGCAACGATCAGACCAACTCACCCATGCCAGGACTTCAACTCAGGCGATCGACCCGGGACACAGGGCGCCAGATCGCCTCAACTTGAAAATAACTTGTACATAAGACTTTGGGGAGGCGGGGGGGGAGGGGGGACTGATGTTATGTATGTATGTAAAGCTCACCAATATATAAGACTTGCCACTAGGGGGCACACCTGTGAGAGACCTAAGGGTCACCTATGCACCCTGGGCAAGCAGGTATAAAAGGCAATCCATCATGCTGCTTCCTCACTCTGGAGTCTGAATAAAGAGATCAAAGTCACAACAGTTTGAGCTTACAATACATCTTGTGGAGTTATTTTGAACATATCAGTAGGTTTTAAGGAGCGTCTTAAAGGAGAGAGCGAGGTGGAGAGACGGAGAAGCTTAAGGAGGAAATTCCAGAGCTTGGGGCCTAGACAGCAGAAGGCATGGCCACCAATATTGTGGCGAAGGAAATTGAAGATGCATAAGAGGGCACAATTAGAGAAATGCAAAGTTTTCAGTGGGCTTTAGGGCTGGAGGAGGTTGCACTTATGGACAAAGCCACAGTAGTGTGACTGCACATCCCATAGCTTTCAATGTAGTCGCATAAAACAGGTGAGGTTAAGAAATACTTAATTATTTATGCTGTTATACTCACAAATTGATGCCAAACTCACGTGAGTTTTGGCGTAAGTACAGGATCAATACCTTTGTATTGGTAAAGTACTATTTTTTTTATTTTTTTATTATTTAATCGTAGCCAATCTTTCCAATTCTTTGTCAGATCACAAACGCCAGAGGTCACCTTGCACACATCAAGGATCACTCTGCGCCAATGCTCGTAGCCAAAAGGCCTAGAGCCACTGCACCGTTCCTGGAAGTACTGCAATACCAGGTCAAACCACCCCACCCACCTCCTATTTTATTAAAATACTATTGTTTCCTCACGTATGCTCAACGTCTGAGGCTCAGAGGAAGTTTTCACCTTGATTGACCAGTATTTTTTTACTTCGGTGAGTGTGGAAGTTAATCTCCATGTGGTTACACATTCAATTGTCCCTCAAAAGCCAGTGGACTGCAGCCATTAATGAGATTGATGGGCGTGTGACTGCAGACAGTGGCTGTACACTTTGGTCGGCCCAACTTTAGGCCAATACCTGGGGCGCAGCAATGCTTCCTGAGCCTGAGTAAGCGCAGTGACTCTCTGAAGTTTTGGATGAAAGTGCACATTGTAGGCAGAGAGTGAGTGAAATGGCGTTATTTAAGCACTGCCTCAGTTGCCTGGAGTCAATGTTTTATAGTACTCTTGTTATAGAGTAACAGCAACATTAAACAGAGTTAGTATAATGCACTAAGGTGATGGTAAATAGTGACTTTTTCCATGTAAAATTACCTTTAATCTCATATATATATACACACATTGTTTACAAGTGACAATTAGTTAATGAATTAACTGCTCGATGTTCACAGACGCAGATCAGACCTCATTATTTTTTACAAATTAAATTACCGCCACTTTTATCTTGATCACAATGCATGTGTTTGTCAGGACAAAACACGTCAAGGAGGCCACGCCATCTGCTGCATTACTTTCCGTCGGGGTTGCAGTGAGTTTGTTTGCTCAAGGCTATTCAAACAGAGCTCAGGGTCTCCCAACAGTGACCAATGGGTGGGGAGGGGATTCCGTGGCCGCACAATTAAAGACCCTCTCTGGGACAGCGCAAGCTGCGCCCCTGTCTGCACAGACCGCAGCGAAATATTGCGCACAATGCCGCATGATTGACACCGCCCGCAGTCAGTGACAGCGTGATAATCTGAAACCGATTGCGAGGCTTAAGGGAGGGTAAAGGGGCACATATCAGACATACTTTCACCGTAGCTTAGTGGGACATCGAGGGCAGTCTGTGTGCCCGCACAGAGGCTGCCAGTCTCTCTGGCTGCTCTTCGTCTGCACCCAGTGGCTTTGAATAGCTTTCCCATCAATCTACTTAACCCTTAAACTGCGAGTCTCACGGCGTTTGTGCCAGTAACCGCATGGGCTTGTATTTATTCAGCAGGGTATAGGAATTCATTTGTTAAAATCTAGGAATAGTCAGCTCTTCCGTTCCTCTGAATCTTCTGCCTTTTGAAGCATTCGGAGGCTGTTAACAAAATGGTGATGGGGACTCGAAGCAATGTTCAAACTGATAGCAAATATATTCATTCAGAATCCTTCAAAACAGAATTTAGAAATCAAGCATTAACAAATATCCCAAGCAACAGAACGAAAACCGATATTTCTGTGGTGGCAGCTAGTCATTGGTGGGACTATTGGGTATCATTAGAAGGGAAAACGCTAATATTACCTCTCCTGCTGTGATGATGTCTTCTGTCAGTAAATCAGAGGCCATGGACATATGCAAGTGACTGTGTTGGGGAAGAACATGGGAGAAACTAGGGGAAAACATACCTTAAAATTGACAAACCATCTGTTGGAGCATCCTATCCGCAACATTAATGTATATTCCGATATAAATGCAAGTTATTTCTTTGGCTTTTGGATTGACTTCAGATATTTTTCAGCATTTTCAAATATTTGAGGTATTCTCTTTTGGGCAGCACAGGCAACAAAGCAACCCCAGTGAGAATGCTCCACAGGATCAGAACAACCAGAATGAAAGTACCAGCAATTTGTTCATTATATATGCAACTAATAACCATAGTGGCTATAACATAAAACCTGACTGCCATAAACTAAATTAAAGGTCCATAATGGGACGTGTGTGCAATCTGATAAACACCATAGTATATTAGAACACAGTCTTTAATGATGTCAGCTGTGGCTCAGTGGGTAGCATCCTCGCCTCTGAGTCAGAGGGTTGTGGGTTCAAGAGCACAAAAAATCTAGGCTGACACTCCAGTGCAGTGCTGAGGGAGTGCTGCACTGTCGGCGGTGCCGTCTTTCAGATGAGACGTTAAACCGAGGCCCCGTCTGCTCTCTCATATGGACGTAAAAGATCCCATGGCACTATTTTGAAGAAGAGCAGGGGAGTTATCCCCGGTGTCCTAGCCAATATTTATCCCTCAGTCAACATAACAAAAAAAAATAGATTATCTGGTCATGATCACATTGCTGTTTGTGGGAGCTTGCTGTGCGTAAATTGGCTGGTGCGTTTCCCACATTGCATCAGTGACTACACTCCAAAAGTACTTCATTGGCTGTAAAGTGCTTTGCGATGTCCGGTGGTCGTGAAAGGTGCTATATAAATGCAAGTCTTTCTTTTTTCCTTTATAACACCATAGTGTATTAGAATACAGTCTTTAGTGTTAACACCATAGTGTATTAGAATACAGTCTTTAGTGTTAACACCATAGTGTATTATTTTGGTTGCTGCTCCGGAGCCAAGCCATTCACTTCTATTTCCATTTCTTTCTCCCGCTTTTTCTTTTCTCTCTATCCCTCCCTGACCGCTCTCTCCTGTCGTCATGCCGCCTTTCATCTCTCCTCTCTCGGATACTCTGCCCTCCCAAATCCCTACCCCAACCCTTCATTACTCCGACCTTCCGACTCTCCTGCCGCCGTCCCAGGCTTGACCTCCTCCTAGATAAGTCTACAGCTTCCCTCTGTGCCTCTCTTGGCATCCTCCGAAGGGCCCACTGTGGCACTCGTTGCTGTTTCCTCATGAGTAGCAACCCCAACTCTCCCATCATACCTTCCTGCTCAGCTTGTCCCCGGGGGGGGCTAATCTTGCCAATCTCCTCCCTGTCCAACTCCAAGCACTGACCCTGTCGGAGAAGCTTAGGGAGGAAATTCCGGAGCTTGGGGCCTAGACATGGAGGGAGAGATTAAGGAAGGGTAGAAGGGTAGTGAACTCACGCCCACCTGTGGATGCTGGCAGTGGATCAACCATCACCGATCCTCTCCGTGAATGTCCGTTCACTTGCAAACAAGGCCCTTGCCATCCATGAGCTTATCGTGGATGATTGCATTGACATCATGGCCCTGATGGAAACTTGGCTGAGGGCTGATGACACCTTACCATTAAATGAAGCCTCCCCACCTGGCTATACCTTCCACCACTCAGACCACCGTGGTGGTGGTAAGGCTCTCGTCACCAAATCACACCTTGGTCTGATCCCCTACTCCTCCGGCACTTCCTTCTCCTTTGAGCATTACACCTTGTTCCACCCCTCTCACCTCATTTAAAATTCTTGTTCTCTACCACCCACCCAAGTACAATAAAAGTGTTATCAATGAGATATCTTCACTGCTTTCCTCCCTCAGCTTCTGCACCAAGTGGCTTCTCATCCTCGGTGATTTCAACCTCCATCTCAATTCATCACGCTCTCTCTCCTCTGAGTTCACTACCCTCCTATCCTCCCTTAATCTCTCCCTCCATGTGAACTCCCCAACCCATATTCATGGCCACCACCTTGACCTTGCCATCACTCGTGGCCTCGCTATTCCCACCTTGTCAATTGCAGATAAAGCCATCTCTGATCTCATCCTTGTATTGCTCGCCAACAATATCCCTCTTCCCCCACCCAACTCTACTGCCTTCTGTGCCGGTGCCTGGAAAAAACTCTCTCCCGACTCTCACAACTGTACTTACGAAATCCCAACTGTCCAGCCATTGGCCCTCCACTCACCACGACATTGCTGCAGCCACTGATCTGCAGAATCACACCCTCACCACCACCTTTGATGCCCTAGTTCCTATTAAAACCATTACTCTCTCTCACCCTGGCCGTTCCCCCTGGGACAGCCCTCATCTTTGCTCCCTCTAGTCCAAGATATGCAGACTTGAATGGATATGGCGGACAACTGGTTTAGCCATTCACTGCCAGATCTGGCTGGACCACATAAAGCACGATCGGGTCCTGCTCTTGTCTGGCAAAATCGATCACTATTCCAGGATCATTCTGGAATGCAAAGATAACCCTCGGCTACTATTCTCTACTGCCAACCATCTTCTTAAACCCCTCTCCCCTGGCTCCACCACACTCACCTCCAACAACAAGTGTGAGGAACTCATGGTCTTCTTTGTCTCTAAGATTAAGACCATCCATTCAGCTGCCTCTGCTAATTTCTTTCCATCCTCTAGCCCAACGGGCCAAACTTCCTCTAAGCTTCCTCCCTGCCCTAGCCCTGAACTCACATCTTTCTCTAGTTTCTCTCCGATCTCTACTCTGGACCTTTCCATACTCATCTTGTCCATGAGACCCACTTCCTGCTCCCTCGACCCTATTCCCACCAAACTGCTGACCACCCAACTTCCTTTTGTGGCTCCCATGTTAGCTGACATTGTTAACGGTTCTCTCTCCTCATGTACTGTCCTGCTCTCCCTCAAATCTGCCATCATCACCCCTCTCCTCAAAAAAAACAACCCTTGACCCCACTGTCCTTGCAATCTATTGCCCCATCTTCAACCTTTTTTTCCTTTACAAAATCCTTGAACATGTTGTTGCCTCCCAAATCTGTGCCCATCTTTCCTGCAACTCCATGTTTGAATTCCTCCAATCCGGTTTCTCTCCCCTGCCACAGTAACAAAATGGCTTTCATCAAAGTCACAAATGACATCTTTTGTGACTTTGACAAAGGTAAACTATCCCTCCTCGTCCTCCTGAACCTGTCTGCAGCCTTTGACACAGTTGACCACTCTATCCTCCTCCAACACCTCTCCACTGTCGTCCAGCTGGGTGGGAATGCACTCATCTGTTCCATTCTTATCTATCGAATCCTAGGCAGAAAATCACCTGCAATGGCTTCTCTTCCCACTCCTGCATCATTACTTCTGGTGTCCCCGAAGGATCTATCCTTCGCACTCCCCCTATTTCTCATCTAAATGCTGCCCTTGGTGATATCATCTGAAAACACAGCGTCAGTTTCCACATATACACGGATGACACCGAGCTCTACCTCCACACCACTTCTGTCAACCCCTCCATGGTCTCTAAATTGTCAGAATGTTTGTCCGGCATCCAGTACTGGATGAGCAGAAATGTTCTCCAATTAAATATTGGGAAGATCGAAGCTATTGTCTTTGGTCTCCACCACAAACTCCATTCCTTAGCCACCAACTCCATCCCTCTCCCTAGCATCTGTCTATGGCTGGACCAGACTGTTTGCAACCATGGTGTCATATTTAACCCTGAAATAAGCTTCCGACCACATATCCACGGCATAACTAAGACCGCCTATTTCCACCTTTGTAACATCGCCCATCTCCACCCCTGCCTCAGCTCCTCTGCTGCTGAAACCATCATTCATACTTGTCTAGTCCACTGCACTCCTGGCTGGCGTCCCGCATTCTACCCTACGTAAGCTTGAGGTCATCCAAAACTCGGCTGCCCGTGTTCTAACTTGCACCAGTTCCCATTCACCCATCGCCCCTGTGCTCGCTGGCTCCCAGTTAAGCAACGCCTCGATTTCAAAATTCTCAATCTTGTTTATAATTCCCTCCATGGCCTCGCCCCTCCCAATCTCTAATCTCCTTCAGTCTCACAATCCACCGAGATATCTGCGCTCCTCAAATTCTGTCCTCTTGAGTAACCCTGATTATAACTGCTTAACCATCGGTGGCCGTCCCTTCAGCTGCCTAGTCCCTAAGCTCTGGACCTCTCTCCTTAAATCTCTCCACCTCTCTCCCTCTCTTTCCTCCTTTAAGACGCTCCTTAAAACCTAGCTCTTTGACAAAGCTTTTGATCATCTGCTGTAATTTCTTCTTATGTGGCTCGGTGTCAAATCTTTGTCTTATAATACTCCTGTGAAGCGCCTTGGGATATTTTATTACATTGAAGGCACTATATAAATACAAGTTGTTCTTAGTTGTTGTATTAGAATTCAATCTTTAGATTCTGAGCGATACATAAAATATGGATTTAAAAGAAAGTTGAGGTAGGAAATTACGATTACCACTGATTTTGTACAAGCACTGAACACACTTGTACTAGTTTCATTTCTAGGCTACCTCAGCACAGGCATTAACCCGTTTAGGTAATGCAGAGAAGCATTTGGTACAAGGTTCATATTTTTATCCTCTAAACAGATGATATGAAGAATATTAAAGTGTAACTTGACATTTTGCTCTAATATCCAACTCTTGGGTGAAAGGTTAAAGAGCATTGCTACAACTTGGCCATCTTCATGATTAAGGTTTTGGGGCACATTTTCCTGTTCCCGACTCTGGGCATATTGGATCTCTTGGTCTCAGCACACAGAGGAAAATCTGCCAGTAAAAATCACACAACCATAAGTGGGGACAACCAGATTTTCCATCCACATCTGATCCCATGTGCCCAGCTACTAGAGGGTATGATCTTAGAATAAGGGGCCGCCCATTTAAAACAGAGATGAGGAGAAATTTCTTCTCTCAGAAGGTTGTAAATCTGTGGAATTCGCTGCCTCAGAGAGCTGTAGAAGCTGGGACATTGAATAAATTTAAGACAGAAATAGACAATTTCTTAAAAGATAAGGGGATAAGGGTTATAGGGAGCGGGCAGGGAAGTGGAGCTGAGTCGATGATGAGATCAGCCATGATCTTATTAAATGGCGGAGCAGGCTCGAGGGACTGTATGGCCTACTCCTGTTCCTATTTCTTATGTTCTTATGTAGGTGCAGGAACAAGAAAATCTGCCCCATTATGACCACTTTCCAGCATGGGTGACAGGATGAAAGTCAGGAGTAGGAGTCTTTATTAATTTGCCTCTTTTTAACCCAGACCTACTGAGACCAATGATAGTACCCCAATGATAGGGACCTGGAAACTTTCAGTATGCATTGAGTCAGAGACCAATACAGTAGTGCCTTTACCCCCTCGACCTTTGGGCAAGGGTTAACTTGGGCCCTCTTTTTGCATTCTCCCATTTTATAACCTGTTTGTCGGGGGCGATTTCATTTAGAAATGACGGCAACCTGAAGCTGGTCAAAAATCCTGTAATCTTTTGAAACGCAGAGCACACAATGTCAAAGTGCAGCTGGCACAGTGCCCCAGTCAGAGACGGCGAGGGTCAGTTCAAGAGACAGACACACTGATCAGATTTTCCATGGACGTTTATCCGCAGGGATTTCTGGTTTGGGCGATAAGGTGGATCAGTGCGTGACGCCAGCGAAGTGTTTGATGTGTAATTAGCTGTCAGTTGCTCTGCGTGAGCTCTGTACTCCTTCAGACACACACACACACTGTGTAAAACTGGCAGCTGGTGGCTCAGCTTCCAGCACACCCGAGAGAATTCTGAATATTGAATTTGCTTTGTTAACTGCAACATAAATGGTCCTATAAAACATACTCGATTGAATGATGCTAAACTGCAAATTAAGATAGCTGAGTAAGAGATACCAATCTGCAGCGTGATCACCATAAAACCCACAAGCAATGTTAACATGATTAATACTTTAAATATATATATATTGAGCTAACAATGGCTCATTTTGGAAATTCACCACATAACTCAGTCGGAGAGACCAGGTGTAATTTCTGGCTTATGCTGGTGTCGGCTACAGTGGCACTAGGAGCTCAGATGCTGCAAAGAGGAATTACCAAGGATTATGTAGGATATATGGCACAGAAACAGGTCATTCGGCCCAACCAGTCCATGCTCCACACTGCCCGAGGTGGAGAAAGTACATCCGGGAGGGCGTTGAGCTCTTCGAGTCTCAACACAAAGAGCATGACAAGGTCAAGCACAGGCAGCGGAAGGAGCGCGCGACAAACCAGCCCCACCGACCCCCTCCCTCGACGAACGTCTGTCCCACCTGTAACAGGGTCTGTGGCTCTTGTATCGGACTGTTCAGCCGTCAAAGAACTCACTTTGGGAGTGGAAGCAAGTCCTCCTCGATTCCGAGGGACTGCCTATGATGATGACTCGAGCCTTTCCTCATCTAAATCTATCAGCCTAACCCTCTATTCCCTTTTCTCACATTTTTGTCTAGCCTCCCCTTAAATGCATCTATAATATTCACTTCAACCACTCCCTGTGGTAGCGAGTTCAACATTCTCACCACTCTGTGGGTAAAGAAGTTTCTCCTGAATTCCCTATTGGATTTCTTGGTGACTATCTTATATTAATGGCCTCTAGTTTTGCTCTTCCCCACAAGTGGAAACATTCTCTCTGTATCCACTCTATCAAAACCTTTCATAATTTTAAAGACTTCTATTACGTCACCCCTCAGCCTTCTTTTTTCAAGAGAAAAGAGACCCAGCGTGTTCATCCTTTCCTGATGTGTATACCCTCGCTTTTCTGGTATCATCCTTGTAAATCGTCTCTGCACCTTCTCCACACTATATCCTTTTTATAATATGGTGACCAGAACTGCACACAGTACTCTAAGTGAGGTCTAACCAAGGTTCGATACAGGTTTAGCATAACTTCCCTACTTTTCAAATGTATAATGATCAAGTCTGCCCATTCTTGATCTCCATCCACTGATCTCTGCTGGAACTATCTCGAATGTCGATGACAAGAGATCACAGGGTCAGGCTCAGCTGGGATGGCCCATGTGGTTGAATAGCCTGCTAAAAGGCATGGCTGAACAGAGAGGCCTAGGGGTTCAAATATATATTTTCCTGCAAGTGCGAATATGGGTAAATATAACCATAATGAAACAACAACTTGCATTCATAAAGCACCTTTAATATAGAAAGGTGCATCACAAGAGTGTAAAAAGACAAACATTGAAACTGAGCTGAGGAAAGTAATATTTAGAGGAGTGACTAACAGCTTTGTCAAAGAGTTGAGTTAAAAGAAGGGTTTTAAAGGAAGAGAGAGAAATGGAGATGTTGAGAAGTTTAGGGAGAGTATTCCAGAGCTGAGGTTCTAGACTGCTGAAGACATGGGAGCTGAGGTTCTAGACTGCTGAAGACATGGCCACCAATGGTTGGGCAAAGAATGTGGCAGAATGCCACTGGAGGAACGCAGAATTCCTGGAGGGTTGCAGGGCTTGAGAAAGTTACAGAGCTAGCGAGGGGTCTGGCCATGAAAGGATTTGAACACCAGAATGAGAATTTCAAATTCCAGGCATTGAGGGACTCGTGGAGCCAGTGTAGGTCCGCGAGCACAGGGGCGATAAGTGAGTGGAGGTTGGTGTGGGTTAGGATATGGGCAGCAGAGATTTCGATGAGCTGAAATATATGGAGGGTGGAGAGCACCGTTATACTCAAGTATGGAGGATAAAGACATGCATTTTGGTAGCAGATAGGTTACTTCTTGATCGTTGCCTCCCTCCTTATTTCATCCCCAACAATCACCCCTCCCTCTCAATGTCACCCTCCCTCTCAATAACGCCTCTCCCTCCCAATCGCTTACTCTCCTCCCAATCACCTGCCCCCCTGCCCCCCCCCATTCATGATCACCTTCCCTCCCTCAATCGCTTCCCCCCCCGTCTCAATCGCCTCCTCCCCCACCCCCCTGGACCTACCGAGCAGCCCAAAATCCTATGCCGATTTACCAGTGAGCTGTCTGGGCAATGACCAGCAGGTGTCTGCAGCTGGCTGGTCTCATTGAAATGAGATCCAATATTGGGTGTGCCTTGGGCCTGCCTGTGGATATCATTCTGGGGGGCAATGAGAGTTGTACCATATGCAACAAGGACACCTGCAACCAAATTAAGGTTGGTTGTTGCGTGACATGCAAGGTTGGCAAAGCATCTATTGGCTCCACCTCTATTCAGTCCAGCATAGACTTCGACTGCACTGATAGCCCACAAACTTTGAATTGTTGGCTGCAGCTGTAATGTGTGCCCTATGGATATGCATGGTCAGCTATGGTTATGTGAGGCCTTTGCATGGGCCAGCAAAGAATGTGATGCAGGTTGTCTGGCAACATTTTGTGACATGTATAGGTGGGACATAAATTTATCCAATTGAGTAAGATTAACTTTCTTAAAGTATGTCATCTTCTTCTACCTGTTTCCAGGTCTTGCAGGTAACGCACACGGCATTGAGCCTACTCACCATCTTCTCTGCGACATACTGCTCTGCTGTCCGTTGGAGTAGGTGCCTTGAAGTGGCAAACAGGACAACCTGCCTGGCATCCAACTCATGCAGAAGCACCTCCCAGCCATCAAACAGGAGTCAGTAGCCCAATGGCTCTACCTCCTTCCTCTACATTTATTGTGCCAGCCATTGGGTATTGCTAATCATTTCCTCCACCCACCCCCCCAGCAAATATATATTTTTTATTTATTCATTCATGGGATGTGGGCATTGCTGGCAAGGCCAGAATTTATTGCCCACCCCTAATTGCCCTTGACAAGGTGGTTGTGAGCCACCTTCTTGAACTGCTGCAGTCCTTGTGGTGAAGGTACTCCCACATTGTCGTAGCGTTTTTCTTTACAACTGAATGGCTCATTAGGCCATTTCAGAGGGCGGTTAAGAATCAACCATCTTGGGTCTGGAGTCACATATAGGCTAGGCCGGGTAAGGGTGGCGGGTTTCCTTCCCTGAAGTTCATTACAATATGGATTGTGATATCTACAGCCTTGTTAACAACTAAAGCATTTTTTGTTCCCATATCTGGCCAATTACCTTTGAGATGCCACATCCCATTAAAGGTTCTCATCAATACCTTCCCCTCTGGGGAAATTCCCCGCACCAAGTCCAACGAGGCCACATCTTCACCTCCTGGACTGAAGTGAGGCTGATTCTGATGGTTAAATTCTGAGCTCAGTGATTTTGTCCCAGCCGGCACTCATCCAATTAGGAGAATGATAATCATGATGCACCTGCCCATGCATGGACACAAAGATCAAGGCCTCATTGTCTCGGGTGAGAGTTGCTGGTGCCTGTGGAATTGTACTCCAGGAAAAGTCAGTGCCCCATTGAGAGGCGAGAAATAAACTGCCAGAAATAGGCTTGAAATTGTGTGACCTCGTTACTTTCCAAATTGGTGAGAAAACACCAGGAGAGACCTTGGTGGGTGAGGAAGGACCCTGAACTAACATTTCAAAAGGAACTCTGTGGGTTTCAGACAGACGAATACCACAAGGAACGCAGGCTCTCCAGTCATTAACGTTGTAATTTAACACAGGGCCATTTCCGTTACCAGACGTGAAGATTAACATGGAAGGCAGGGTTTTGTTTTGTCAGTATACTGCCAACTTCTCTCTCTCTGCAAAATAATACTGTTTGAGGGAAATTTGGGTAGATTTTCATCTTCACCACCTGGACAGAAATATGTTGAAGCAAATCAACCACCCATTGTTGAACAGGCCTGGAATGAAAATCAGACATGCTCTCTAAAAGGGTAGCGCTTTGCTTCGCTAGATTACCAACTGGGTGAAGATGAATATCAATCCCATTCTGTTCTAAATCACTGCACTCAATAATTTAACTTCCATGTTAACTACAGATTGAAACTTTTTGATTTAGGGGCTAAAAGTGTTAAATTATGAGGACAGGTTACATAGACTAGGCTTGTATGCTTTTGAGTATAGAAGATTAAGTGGTGATCGACAACAACAACTTGTATTTATATGGCGTCTTTAACATAGTAAAATGTCCCAAGGCGCTTCACAGGAGTGTTATCAAACAAAATTTAACACTGAGCCACAGAAGGAGATATTGGGGCAGATGCGATCAAAGAGATAGGTTTTAAAGAACATCTTAAAGGAGGAAAGAGAGGTAGAGAGACATAGAGGTTTAGGGAAGGAATTCCAGAGCTTAGGGTATTGGCCGAAGGCACGGCCACCAATGGTGGAGACATTAAAATCAGGGATGCTCAAGAGGCCAGAATTGAATAAGCGCAGATATCTCGGAGGGTTGTAGGGCTGAAGGAGATTACAGAGATAGGGAGGTGTTTAAAATGATCAAAGGAGTTGGTAATGTAGAGAGAGAAAAACTATTTCCTCTGGTGGAACAAGGGGACTTAACCTTAAAATTAGAGCTAGGCTGTTCAGGGATGATGTCAGGAAGTGCTTCTTTCTACAAACGGTAATGGAAATCTGGAACTTTCTCTCCCAAAAAGATGTTGAGGCTGGGTTAGTTGAAAATTTCAAAACTGAGATTGATAGATTTTTGTTAGACAGGGTATTAAGGATAACGAAACCAAGGAGGGTAGGTGGAATTAAAATACAGATCAGCCATGATCTAACTGAATGGGGAAAAGGCTCGAGGGGCTGAACAGCCTACTCCTGTTCCTATGTTGCTATGTAACTGGAACATTTTTTTACCCTGCACAAAAAGCAGAAGGATACCCTGGACTCAGATTACAAACCATTTCCTGGATGATCTTTTCCTTATGAACAGAAATTGCAGCTTTATCCTTGACACAGTCATAACATTCCCCCGGTCTGCTCTTAATTCGTTTATTGAAATTCTGAAACAGTTGACAGTTTAACAAAACTTTTCCAGTTTAAATGAGAATCATTTGGAGGGAGGGTTTCTGATAAGCTGCTCAGTGAATAGCAGTGAAAATAATTTTGGACTGTTCCCATAGCTTGAAGTCGAACACACATATTCCGGTCCATTGCAAATCTATAAAGATGTCATACAAAGGGATCAGTACACATCAATTAAGTGCCTTTACACAAACCCAAACCATAATATTAATTTTAATGTGCAAAGGTTGCTAGAGATGAATAGTTAAGGTTATGACACAAGGGTCCAAAAAGAGAGATTGTTGAAATATAGCTTGACGGTACACACAAGTGAAGTATAAGAGCATGACATGAAGATAGGGATAAAGAGCTAACACTTTGTTGCTAGGAAAGCTAGGTTGAAATAATTATGACATGGCAAAATTTATTAGGTTGTTTGCTAATAATTAATTTTTGAATCACTTGAAGGAAGTGTTCCTATCAAGTTAAGTATTTCTTCTTCAAGGATATTACGCATGTGTTGGCTGTGGCTCAGTGGGTAGCACTCTTGCCTCTGAGTCTGAAGGTTGTGGGTTCAAGTCCCACTCCAGGGATTGAGCACATAAATCTAGGCTGACAGTGCAGTACTGAGGGAGCACTGCATTGTCGGAGGTGCTGTCTTTCAGATGAGACGTTAAACTGAGGCCCTGTCTGCTCTCTCAGGAGGACATAAAAGATACCATGGCACGATCTTGCAGAAGAGCAGGGGAAGTATCCCCAGTGTCCTGGTCTATATTTATCCCTTAATCAATATCACATTGCTGTTTGTGGGAGCTTGCTGTGCACAAATTGGCTGCTGTGTTTCCCACATTACAACAGTGACTATACTTCATTGGCTGTAAAGTGCTTTGAGACGTCTGGTGAAAGATGTCATTTTTATACAGCTTCCTACATCATCATCATAGGCAGTCCCTCAAAATCGAGGAAGACTTGCTTCCACTCCAAAAATCAGTTCTCAGATGACTGAACAGTCCAATACAGGAATTCCAGTCTCTGTCACAGGTGGGACAGACAGTGGTTGAAGGAAAGGGTGGGTGGGGAGTCTGTTTTGCCGCACGCTCCTTCCGCTGCCTGCGCTTGTCCTCCGCATGCTCTCGGCGATGGGACTCGATGTACTTAGCGCCCTCCAGCAATGACTACACTTCAAAAGTACTTCATTGGCTATAAAGCACTGTGGGCCGCTCGAGGTGCTATAGAAATGCAAGTCTTTCTTTCTTTTTATGTACTAAGTTTAATTTTAAGGTTTCGTTCCACATCTAAAACCATTTGGCGCAGGCATGCTGAGGCAGATGGAAGTGTTTCATATTATCAAACTGTATCTTGTTCTGATGTACCGTGGAGCATGGTAACTTCACACGGTGTGTACTGCTCAGGGCTGTTCCAGGAGCTGCCTTTACTGCTGAAACTCCCACCAGATGACAGTTCCCTTTAATCTGAGGATAGATGGGAAAAACAAACTGCTCTGAAGTGCCAAAGATCAAATGCTGCACATGGATAGAATTAGTGCAAGTCAAAAAATTACCGGAAAGCTAGCAGGGACAAGTAATGGAGTAATCGACTTAAACAGTGAATAGCACAAAATACAAAATAGAAAGACACGAGAGGCATGTCAAATAGTGTGGCTTTATCTCTCTAAATGAACTACAATGAAATAAGGAATTACAAATCACATTATACAGACTGTGAGTCAGTAATGTCTTAACAACGCTCATGTGTTTCATTTTTATTTCCTTTTTAAGGTTAGAAATCTGCTGATGTTACTTATGTTCTTAATATGGATTTTAAAATGACTCTTTACAATTCTACAACCACACAAATGTTATTAAAACAACCTGGAAAAATAGTACTAGAATGAACAGTGGGTCAGACACCAACATTCCTGTCGTGCTTTTTAAGTACACCGAGGCGTCTCAGAGGGCGTCACAGGGCAGAGAACTGAGAGTGAACTCTGAGCAGGCGACAGCAGCGGAAAAGATGGCGAGGGGATAAAAACACAAAGAGAAGGGTCTTTAGAGGCTTTTTTTAAGGAAGGGAGGGAGGTGACCAGGCAGAATTGTTGATGGAAGAAGTTTCAGAAGGTGGATTGACAGTGGTTGGAGTGGTCGCCAAAGATGGACTGGAGGGAATGGGAAACAAAGAGTAAACCAGCGCCCTACAAGCAGACAATGTGTGCGGGGATGGATGGCTGGAGGAGATCGCTATGGTAGGTTGGGACAAGGCCTTGGAATAATTAGGGAATGGGGCGAGGATCTGAAAGCTAATAGATTGGGGCACAGGGGGGTCAGTGAAATTGGATAAGGATAGGGTGATGGCTTTTGTACAAGGACTGATGTGGGCAGCAGTATTCTGGATGGGTAGATTTTTTGGAGACTGGCAAGGAGGACATTGGGGAAATAAAACGGTTGGGTAATAAGGGCAGTCAAGAACATGAAGGCAACCATTTAAAATAGCGCTCTGACCTGCAAAGGCTATATTGAGAAGCTCAGTGGAGAGCTGTACTGCTTTTTGATTCTTGGTGAATTCATGCTGTGATCATAACTGGACTTGAAAGAAAAGCACCTGAACCCGATAAGTACTGCCGTAAAATGTTCACAAAACAAATCCAAATTAAACTCCGATACGCTGTGAAGTGAATGGCAACTGTCTCAAAGACTGCTGAGAATTAGCCTATGGCAGAGATTACAAAGGAATCCAGACATTGATCACATATGAGTAACAATCTAAATATTGTTTGAGTTTGAGTGAAGCAACATTTTTTATGTCCATCAGGTATTTCTAATCACATCCATTTAACCATTTCACCACCAGACAGCATCTATAGATTTGAACAAACTCAATTCATGTCATTAAAAGTGAAAATTGAAAAATGCAATTCAAAGTTTATTCATTTCAACCAGCACTGAGGATGAAAGAAAGCTGGTGCTAAGAGTGATCCAACTTACTAGTTTTACAGTTATTAATGTCATGTATTTAACTGTCATTGTAACCCATGTATAAACTGACCTAAGTTGTACATTGTAAGAACATTGACCACTAGGTGGTGAACTTGTGGGAGACACTCTTAACCTGGTCTTTCAGGTATAAAAGGGGAAGCTCCACCCACCTTCATCACTTCAGTGCTGGCTAATAAAGGTCACTGGTCACAGAGTGACCTTCTCTCAAGCATGGGCCTCGTGTGCATTTGTACTGTATAGTAAGGACATATCATTGGCGACGAGAAACTGGGATTTAAATCACGCAAGCATGGCCAATAGCAGCACAGATGAGAGGTACTGTGTTGGTGATGATTGGGACGACTTTATTGAGAGACTACAGCAAAGCTTCATCATTAAGGAATGGCTGGGACAGGATTCGGCCGACAAATGCAGGGCTCATCTCCTGACGGTTTATGGATCCAGGACGTACTCCCTGATGAAGGACCTTCTAGCGCCAGAAAAGCCGGCGGACAAGACTTTTGAAGAGCTCAGTAAGTTGATCGGGAAACACTTTAAACCGGCGAGCAGAATGCACAAGGCGAGACACCGGTTTTATACGCACCAGCGGCGAGAAGGGCAAAGCGTTCCAGATTTCGTGGCAGACCTCCGGCGACTGGCGAGCCTATGTAAGTTCCCAGATGCATGCAGAGCGGAGATGCTGGAGATGCTGCTTGAGGGCACGCTGGGGTTTTCAGGAAACTGATTGAGACCAAAGACTTGACCCTGGAAACGGCGGCTTTGATGGCCCAGACATTTATCTCAGGGGAGGAAGAGACCAGAATGATGTTTGACAAAAATCTTGGTTTAAATGCAGCAAATGGACAGGAAGTCAATATTGTTAATGCGGCACACCGTTCTCCAGGCAGACATTCCCAAGCATGTAGTCGAACCCAAAGGGGGAACTCAACTGAGACAATGGCTAGCTGAACGGCGATTCACGCCATCGCAAGGGACAATGGGGCCAGTAATGGGGTCATCAACACCTGTTAATGGTGCGCTTAAGAACAGTTACACTGACAGTCAGAGAGAATCGACTTTTGTTTCAAACAACGGCTCATGTTGGAGGTGTGGAGGCAAACACACAGCCAGAGCTTGCAGGTATCAGAAATATACCTGCAGAAACTGCAACGTCAGCGGTCACTTGGCACGTATGTGCAGGAAGCCTGCGGCCAGGTTGATGTACGAGGAGGATGGGCCCGATGTAAGCCCTACGAGGCCAAATAGACACTGGGGGAACTCGCTGGAAGCTGAAGTTCAGCAAGTTCATGTGGAGCACATATACAGTTCATACGCCACCGATAATGATGAAAGTGCTCCTCAATGGCATCCCAGTATCAATGGAGCTAGACACAGGGACCAGCCAGTCTCTGATGAGTATCAAACAGTTTGACAAGTTGTGGGCGTCCAAGGCCAGGAGGCCAAAATTATTGCCAATTGACGCACAGCTACGGACATACACAAAGGAGATCATTCCGGTGCTAGGCAGCGCCATGGTAGTCGTGACCTACAAAGATTCGGAGAACAGGTTGCCACTCTGGATTGTCCCGGGGGATGGCCCCGCACTGCTAGGGAGGAGTTGGCTGGCTGTCATGAACTGGAAATGGGGCGATGTCAATGCAATTTCTTCTGTGGAGCGAATATCACGCTCACAAGGTCCTGGACAAATTTGACTCACTATTTCACCCGGCATTGGCACTTTCATGGGGACCAAGGTAGTGATTGACATAAACCCGGACGCCAGGTCAGTACACCACAAGGCCAGAGCGGTGCCGTATGTGATGCGGGAAAAGATAGAATGCGAATTGGACCACCTGCTGAGGGAAGGTATCATCTCGCCAGTCAAATTCAGTAACTGGGCGAGCCCGGTTGTGCTGGTGCTCAAGGCGGATGGGTCGGTCAGGATATGTGGTGATTACAAGGCCAACATCAATCGAGTGTCACTCCAAGACCAGTACCCGCTACCGAGAGCGGAGGACCTCTTTGCGACACTATCTGGTGGCAAACATTTTTCAAAATTGGACCTAACCTCAGCTGACATGACCCAGGAGCTGGCGAGTGAGTCGAAGAAGCTGACCACCATCACGACACACAAGGGGTTGTTTGAATACAACTGGTGTCCGTTTGGGATTTGCTCGGCCGCCGCGATCTTTCAACGAAATATGGAAAGCCTCCTCAAGTCGATTCCAAGGACAGTGGTTTTTCATGACGACATCCTCATCACGGGTTGTGATACTGATGAACACCTCCGCAACCTGGAGGAGGTGCTACGCAGACTGGACCGGTAGGGCTGCGACTGAAAAAGTGCATCTTTCTAGCTCCAGAGGTAGAATTCCTGGGGATGAGGGTATCAGCAGACGGGATCAGACCTACCGCGTCCAAAACAGGAGTGATCCAGAGAGCACCCAGACCCCGTAACACGACGGAGCTGCGTTCGTTCCTGGGGCTCCTGAACTATTTTGGTAACTTTCTTCCCAAATTGAGCACGCTGTTAGAGCCGCTACACATGCTCCTACGCAAAGGTCACGAATGGGTCTGGGGGGACAGCCAGGAAAGGGCTTTTGATAGAGCACAAAATTTATTATGCTCTAACAATCTGTTAACGCTATATGACCCATGTAAGAAACTTGTTTTAACGTGCGACACGTCGTCCTATGGTGTCGGGTGTGTGTTGCAGCATGTTAATGCCAAGGGTCAGTTACAGCCGGTAGCTTATGCCTCCAGAAGTCTGTCCCAGGCAAAACGGGGCTACGGAATGGTAGAAAAGGAAGCGCTTGCATGTATATGTGCTGTAAAAAAAAATGCACCAGTATCTGGCAGGAAATTTGAGCTGGAGACAGATCACAAACCCCTGACATCCCTTTTGGCCGACAACAAGGCCATAAATGCAAATGCCTCGGCCCGCATACAGAGGTGGGCACTCACGTTAGCCGCCTATGACTATACAATTCGGCACAGACCGGGCACTGAAAACTGCGCCGATGCACTCAGCAGGCTCCCCCTAGCCACCACCGAGCATGCTGCTGAGATGGTCATGGCTGTTGAAGCTTTCAAAAGCGAAGGCTCACCCGTGACAGCCGTCAGATCAAAGTCTGGACAAATAGAGACCTGCTAATGTACTTAGTCAAGAAATGTGTCCTGAATGGGGACTGGGCAGCCACGTACGGGGCATGCCCTGAGGAGTTCAAACCATTTCACAAGCGCAAGGATGAACCCTCGATTCAGGCCGATTGCCTACTATGGGGAAACCGAGTAATCATGCCCCAGATGGGCAGAGCGATGTTCATCAGAGAACTCCGCAATGAGCACCCGGGCATTGTCATGATGAAGGCAATTGCCAGGTCACACGTTTGGTGGCCAAGGATAGATGCAGACCTGGAACTTTGTGTTCGCAGGTGCAACACGTGCGCCCAGCTGGGCAATGCGCCCACGGAAGCCCCCCTTAGCCCCTGGTCCTGGCCCGCCAAGCCATGGTCATGCATCCATGTGGACTATGCAGGTCCTTTCATGGGAAAAATGTTTTTGGTTGTAGTAGACACCTACTCCAAATGGATTGAGTGTGCCATTTTAAATTCCAGCGCATCCTCTGCCACGGTAGAAAGTCTACGGGCAATGTTCGCTGCCCACAGTCTATCGGACATCTTGGTCAGCGACAATGGCCTGTGCTTCACAAGCACTGAATTCCAGGACTTCATGGCAGGCAATGGAATTATCGGTTTTAGAACGGCACCGTTCAAGCCGACCTCAAACGGCCAGGCAGAACGAGCAGTGCAGATAATCAAACAGGGGATGCTCAGAATCCAAGGGGATTCCCTACAATGCCGCTTATCACGCCTCCTGTTGGCCTACAGATCCCGACCACACTCGCTCACCGGGGTCCCACCCGCAGAGCTGCTAATGAAAAGGACGCTCAAAACCAGGTTACACCCCACCATGAAAGAAATGGTTGAGAGCAGGCACCAGTCACAATGTGACTACCATGATGGGAATGCGAGGGCACGATATATTGATGTCAATGACCACATCTTTGTTCTCAATTATGCTGCAGGGCCCAAATGGCTTGCAGGCACTGTGATTGCCAAAGAGGGGAATAGGATTCTGGTAGTCAAAGTTACCAATGGAAAAATATGCTGCAAACAAAAAGGAGGTTCAGCAACCCCATAGAAGAAGCAGAGGAAGAACACGGTGTAGAGTTCACTCCACCACAGGTGACCGAACACCGAAACCAAGTGGAGGAGAGCCCAGTCACTGTGGGTAGTCCGGACAGGCCTGAGGCACTGCAAACAGCAGACACTCAGACCAGCACCAACTCAGGTGCTCTACAAGGGAGCGTAAACCACCAGAGAGACTTAACCTGTGATCCCAATAAGACTTTGGGGGGGAGGTGATGTCATGTATTTAACTGTCATTGTAACCCATGTATAAACTGACCTAAGTTGTACACTGTGAGAACATTGGCCACTAGGTGGTGAACTTGTGGGAGACACTCCTAACCTGGTCTTTCAGGTATAAAAGGGGAAGCTCCACCCACCTTCATCACTTCAGTGCTGGCTAATAAAGGTCACTGGTCACAGAGTGACCTTCTCTCAAGTATGGGTCTCGTGTGCATTTGTACTGTGTAGCAAGGACATATTAATTAATATATTAAGGAAAATACAAATGAAAACATCGAAGACCAAATAAAAGTTTAAAGAGCTATTTTATCGCAAATTTGTTTTCTTCCTGCAAATGGCTCTTTATTGTGCAAGAAAAATTCAGGAGAAAGGCTGGGGAAGAGATTTATGAGACATTGAGAATTATTATGTGAAGAATCAGTAGGTTGGAAGCAGGCTAATGTGATGCCCATATTTCAAAAGGGCGACAAATCCCCGTTCTTGGCCAGCAGTGGGATGGGGCCTTGGGTGTTTGGACATGGACCACTTCCCATACCTCGGGAGCCTCCTATCAACAAGAGCAGGCATTGACGACGAGATCCAACACCGCCTCCAGTGTGCCAGTGCAGCCTTTAACCGCCTGAGGAAAAGAGTGTTTGAAGACCAGGCCCTCAAAACTGCCACCAAGCTCATGGTCTACAGGGCTGTAGTAATACCCGCCCTCCTGTATGGCTCAGAAACATGGACCATGTACAGTAGACACCTCAAGTCACTGGAGAAATACCACCAACGATGTCTCCGCAAGATCCTACAAATCATCTGTGATGACAGACGCACAAACATGAGCGCCCTCGACCAGGCCAACAGCCCCAGCATCGAAGCACTGACCACACTTGATCAGCACAGCTGGGCAGGCCACATAGTTTGCATGCTAGACACGAGACTCCAAAAGCAAATGCTCTACTCGGAACTCCTTCATGGCAAACGAGCCAAAGGTGGGCAGCGGAAACGTTACAAGGACACCCTCAAAGCCTCCCTGATAAAATGCGACATCCCCATTGACACCTGGGAGTCCCTGGCCAAAGACTGCTCTAAGTGGAGGAAGCGCATCCGGGAGGGCACTGAGCACCTTGAGTCTCATCGCCGAGAGCGCACAGAAATCAAGCGTAGGCAACGGAAAGAGCGTGCAGTAAACCAGTCCCACCCACCCCTTCCCTCAATGACTATCTGCCCTACCTGTGACAGAGACTGTGGTTCTCGTATTTGACTGTACAGCCAGCTAAGAACTCATGTTAAGAGTGGAAGCAAGTCTTCCTCGATACCGAGGGACTGCCTATGATGATGATTGAATAGAGGAATTGATGATCTAGAGTACACTCAGGCTGGATTTTCAGTTTTTGGCAAACGGTAGTTTTATGCCAAAATTAACGTTTTCGACGCGTTACGGCTTTTAGGCCTATCGTTCGGCCTTTACGTCGGTAAAGTTGGCATTGCGTGACAATTCGCGGCACAAACCGCGAGTTTCGGCAACTTCAGTCCGGGGCCGGTAACGCTGCGAGAGAGGCCTTGGGAGCGGGGGAAAACAAAAACAAGAAATTGCAAAAAACATTCACAAAACATTCATAAAACCTTTACCTACTAAATAGTTGAAAAATAATTAAAAAATAATAACTTTAACTGACCTTTTTTTTGCAGGTCTTCATACTCACCGGTGCTGGCAGAGCTGCACCGACAAGTTTGACCTGTCGGTATTCTGGGCTTGGCGGAAAGTGCCGAAAGTACAACGGTAACGCAATCCGTGGCGTTGCACGTCGGCGCACCTCTCCCTGGCGGTACTTGGAAGGGCCGCTGCAAAGAGGTACCCGAGGATCCCGCCGACCGGGTTTTCGCTGCGAAGGGTCAAATCGCGGCGAAAACCCGATCGCAAACCTGGAGGATTGTTGAAGATTGTGTTAATCTAAGAAACAACAGTCAACATGGTTCAAAAGGGGAAGACTGTTCCTCATCAAGCTTCTCAATTTCTTTAAGGAAGTGACAACCCAATTGTACTGAAACCCTGCAACATGATGCACCTTGATTTCCAAAAGGCATTTGACAATATTCTACATGGAAAGTTAGTAGACATGCTCAAAGTTGTGGGGATCCATGGTCAATCTTGGGAATCAATCAGAAAATGTCTGAAATGGAGGACGCAGCGGGTACTTATTAGGCAACCTATGTCGGGAGGATGAAATTACTGTGTTTGGGGTCATGACTGTTTCTATTTTATATCAATGATGGATTCAGAAACCCAATGCAAATGGACCACATTTTTTCTGACAACAAACTCAGAGGGACAGTGAAGTTGAACAAAGCAGCTCAGAATTTAAAGAATGAGTTAAACAAATATGTATGTGGACAGAAAGATGGTAGATGATATTGCCTGCAGATATTACACAATAAGGAAAATAAGTGATTCATGTAATCCATGAATGGTTTGAAAAAGCTAAGGATGAGGTTGAAAGAAACCTGGAAGTTTTAGTGGACTAGACGCTTATCATGTCTAACCAATGGAGAGCAGCAATCAATAAAGTCAACAGATTGTTGAACTACCGAGCCAAAGCAGTAGAATATAAGTCGGGAGATGTCATGGTTAAACTGCACAGTACACTGGTCAGTCTGCACCAGGGAGTAAAGTGTCCAGTTCTGGTGGTCGAGAAATGAGAGACTTTCAAGCACTGGTGGCATTGCAGAGAAGAGTCATGAGTGGAAAAGATATGAGTTACGAGAAAATTATGAAGGGGTTTGATAAGGTAGACATAGAGAATATGTTTCCGCTTGTGGAGGAATCCAAAACTACGGGCTATAAATATAAGATAGACACCAATAAATCCAACAGGGAATTCAAGAGAAATGTCATTACCCAGAGTGATTAGAATGTGGAACTCGCTACCACAGGGAGTGGTTGAGGCGAATACTATAGATGCATTTAAGGGGAAGCTCGATAAGTACATGGAGAAAGGAATAGAAGGTTATGCTGATAGGGTAGATGAAGTAGGGTGGGGGGAGGCTCGTGTGAAGTATGAATGCAGTCGTAGACCCTGTTTCTGGGCTGTAGACTATGTAGTTGTATGTAAAAAAAAAAATTGGGGTTTTCAACCTACAATGAAGGCATCTAACAGTCAATCTTATAGACATATATAAAGGCACTTAAGAGTAAGGTAAAGGTAAATCCAGAATATTATTTGAACATAATTGCTAGTGGGACAAAAGAAAAATAATTCAAACTGCTAAAAATGAGCTGCAGCGGTTCAAAGGAAAGGTACACCACTACCTTCTCAGAGCAACTAAGGATGGGCAATTAATGGCAGCCTTGCTTGTGATACCCACATCCCAAAGAGGGGTCAGCCTGTGGAGTAGACTTCCAGATAGAGTAGTGAGGTGAAAAGCTTGGAATCATCTAAGAAGCAATTGGATGGGGAGGTGAAATAAGATGGGCTGAATGGCCTTCCTTGTTTGTAATTACCTTGTGACCTTATAATGAAGGTAGACATGCCAGTCAGACATAACACTAAACGTACGTCAGCAGAAGAATAATTAGATTAAGGAAACATTTCAATAGATTTCTCCAATGTTCTGCTTTTTAACCAGGTGATCTTTTACGTTTCCCCTAAACTGAGCAGATGGGGAATATATCAGCATTTCCTGCCCTCTCTCCAGCTGACACTGATACCAGCCACCTGCCCATTGCCCATCCCGTCGCAAGGGGCCAGAGTTCAGGACTTTGGACAATTCCCCTCACTTACCGTCCCTGCAGCAAACAGTAAAATAGGAGGCAGTAGTGATGGGAGTGGGGGGAAGTTCTATTGAAGCGGGAGGTAGGAGGACTGGCGGTAATGTACAACTCCCTGCCTCCAGACCATCAAAGTGAATCAGCAATGAAAGTAAATCTCATTACATGTCCATTGAAGGCAGGAGCATTTATGGAGCTTCTGTGCCCTTTAACAATCGCTCTGACCATTTGTGGTGCTGCTACAGCTCCACAGGATCCTTCTCTCTGGCAATGGTGTGCTCCCACTGCAAGGAAGAGCCCCCACTGAACTTCTGCCCGACATACACAATTAAATCCAACCAAGGAAAAGGAGTTTGGGGTCATAGCATGCATGGACCAGCAGGAAGAAGAAAACTCAGATCTTATCATCAAACCTCAGAACTTTGCTGTGTTAACCCCACCTTACAAATGTCTGACCATTTCGAGTTACATCCATCCTACCGCACAGAAACAGGTCATTTGGCCCAACCGGTCAATGCCGGGATTTATGCACCACACGAGCCTCCTCCCACCCCTAGCCCTATTACCATACCTTTCTATTCCTTTCTCCCTCATGTACTTATCTAGTTTCCTCTTAAATGCATCTGTGCAAATTGCCTCAACTGCTCCTTGTGGTAGCGCGTGTTCCACATTCTCACGACTATTTGGGTGAAGAAATTTCTTCTGAATTCCCAATTGGATTTACTGGGGACTATCTTATATTTATATCTGGCCAGAGTGTCCCTCTGATATAAATACATTTTAATTACATGGGAACTTTCTTAACTGCATATTTCTGGTATGTTTAATAACACGATATATTGGAAAACAGATATTCATTTGCATGTTGACTGAGCTGTTAACTTGACGAGACTTACTCCTGATGTGTGAGTTTTTACAGCTCAGTAGATGCCAGTTAAACCCTTCCCTCCCCTCTCTCCACCTGCCTCCCAACCTGGCCAACTTCACTTTCACAAGCTCCCAGTGGTTTACAGGAACCTAAATCTTTGATATATTTTACAATATTTCCCTTGAACATATGCTTATTTACACTATCTTTGAATGTAATGGGAACTAGATTAACAACTGGATTCAGTTTCTTACTAGATCGAGCCACAGTGTTTATATATTTATTTATTAAGAGTATTTATGCAGGATTGCCCAGTTAAGCCTGAAAGCTTATTTAAATGGAATTCCTGTTGAAGAGTTAAGCTACAATTGTTTCACATTGATCCACAGAACACATTGGATAATGCTAGATTCCTTTTGTTTCTTCAAAGATTATACACAATATTGGGGTAGGTTTTGACTTTGTACGCTATGGGAGTAGTGGAGGAGTATTGTAGAGCTTCAGGAGCCAGAGTAAATTATAATAAGTCCTAATGCCTGGTTGTGGGAAGGAGTAGGGGGGAGTGGTTGGAGGAAAGCCCTTTTAAGGTGGTGGAGGTTTTAGAAGCTCTGGCGGTGTAAGAAGGATAGGGATGAAGTGGATCGACTAAATTGGGAACCAAAAGTTATGAAAATTAAAAAGATTTTGGGAAGATGGGAAAGAAAGTGATTGAACGTACAAGGAAGAGTGACAGTGGTGTCAGCTCTCCTGCTTTCTAAACTATGGTGCTTATTGACGGTGGTGGATATTCCTGAGTGGACGGAAAAGTCTATCCGAGAGGCTTGTGTAAAGTTTTTATGGGAAGGGAAACCAGCCTTGGCTGCTTACAATACCATAATTGGACAGTGAAATCAGGGAGGACTCAATTTCCCAGATATTGCTTTGAAGAAAAAATCCTTTAGAATTAAATGGGTGAAGAGATTTCTTCAGAAGTCAAATAGAAGTTTTTGGAAGGGTTGTTTCCAGCATTTTTTTTAATTAAGTGGGATAGGAGGACAGGGAATATTTTAAATGGAATACAACAATATGTTTTTGAAATCGATTAAACCTCTCCCTAGATTTTATAAGGAGGTTGTAGACACTTGGGCCCAATTTTTTTTTAAAGTGTCCAGTTTATGCCCAAAGGTGCTGAGGAATTTTTAGAACAGCCCTTATATTTGAACAGATGGATCAACATTGAAGGAGAGGTATTACTTAATCAAGCTTTTATAAAAGCTGGTATTATATATGTGAAAGATGTATTATATGAGGTAATTCCAGGTTGGTTGCTGGAAGTGGTAGTGAGGGACATGGTTTTGGAGGAGGATCAGGAGGTAGAGGAAAAAACAATTAAGATCATGTATGAGAAGATTGCGAGGGCAATGCCACAGGACTGGATGGAAGAAATAAATACGCAAATCTCCAAAGGAGGTATAATGTGTCTCGCTTTTCCAAGCTTTCTGCTGGAGAAAGGGGAGGAGTTGGTCAAAGTTGACAACTGTAATACTCGAGATTTCTATGGGGTATTTCGAGAATGGAGATTTAAGACATCTGCTGGTCAGGAGTTTTGGCAGAATATATACCCACAGCTGGACTTCAACAGGATTTGGAAGGGAGTGTGGGCGAATTTTAAATGTCCAGAGTGGATCGAACTGGATTTCAAATTGGCTCATAACCAGATTTTTACCATGATAGACTTATGTAAGATTGGGTGAGTAGAGATGACAACTTGCCCCGGGATGAGACTCTGTCCCATTTGCCGGTGTTATGTCCGCAGTTAAAGGATTTTAAGTACTATGTTCGACAGTTGTGTGAGGTTTTCTTGCTGGGTGAGGACCAAAGAGCAAGAATGGGAATCCCGTGGGACTCAATTTTGAGATGGGGATTGCAGGAGAGTCTGTCCGAGTCTAGCGGAACGGCAATTAATATAGTGTTCAGTTTGGCTAGATTTGTGATTATGCAAAGAAGGAATGCTCTGTTTTAAGGGGAGGAGAATAAACCTAAAAGAGTATTTTAAATATAAACTAAAAGATTATTATAAGGCTGTGTGGATGTTTTATTCAGAAAAGAATTTAAAGATAGTATTTTATGATCAATTTGTAAAGTACAATAAATTATGTTTACAGGAGACAAATTAAACTGATGTTAATATGTGTTGGAGGAACGGCTGTGCAGAGGGGTGAAATGGATTTGTATGATACAATGAAATGATCACGATGTTGTAAATGTTCTTAATGTTCAATAAATATTAATATATAATTTTTATGTGGGTAGCACTCCCGCCTCTGAATCAGAACTCCAGAGACTTGAGCACATAAATCTAGGCTGAAACTCCAGTGCAGTACTGAGGGAGTGCTGCATTGTCGGAGGTGCCGTCTTTCAGATGAGGTGTTAAATCGCGGTCCCGTCTGCTCTCTCAAGTGGACGTAAAAGATCCCAGCGCACTATTTCGAAGAAGAGCAGAGGAGTTATCCCTGGTATCCTGGCCAATATTTATCTCTCAATCAACCTCACTAAAAAAACAGATGATCTGGTCATTATTACACGGCTGTTTGTGGGAGCTAGCTGTGTGCAAATTGGAAGCTACGTTTCTTACATTACAACAGTGACCACACTCCAAAAGTACTTCATTGGCTGTAAAGCGCTTTGAGACGTCCAGTGGTCGTGAAAGGCGCTATATAAATGCAAGTCTTTCTTTAAACCAATGTCCCGGTGTAGCTCAGCAGATTCATCAAAGGAAATTGGGCTAGAACCGCCACCACAGAGGTAAATCACGAGGAGATGGTTGAGATCGTAGTGTGTGGGTTTCTGGCAGCAACCCACATTGTAGGCCCTGGCAATGCACTCCTGCTCCCCCGGGGCCCACAAAAATGACTTCACAATAACCTTTGATGGGCCTCTTCTCCTCCATCACCCGTGGTACTGGTCAAAGCCTACAGTTGGAGTCCTATTTTGATCCACATTGGCTCCTGGTTCAGCAATGCCTCAGATATAAAATGAACCTTTGCGTTCAAATCGCTCCAATGGTCTCGCCCCTCCCTATCTCTGTAACCTCCTCCAACCCTACAACCCTCCGAGATCTCTGCGCTCCTCCAATTCTGGCTTCTTATGCATCCCCAATTTTCTTCACCCCACTATTGGCAGCCGTGACTTCAGCTGGCTACATCCCAAACACTAGAATTCCCTCCCTAAACCTCTCCGCCTCTCTATCTTTCTTCTCCTTTAAGTCGCTCCTTAAACCCTACCTCTTTGACCAAGCTCTTGGTTATCTGTCCAGGTATCTCCTTTAGTGGCTCGGTATCAATTTTCTTCTGATGATGCTTCTGTGAAGCGCCTTGGGATGTTTTACCACATTAAAGGTGCTATATAAATGCAAGTTGTTGTATTTGCATCATAGGACCTAGATTCCATATTAAAAGGGGTCTATCACCTGAATCAGGTGTGTGCTCTGGACCCCTGGTGCTAGCCCCCTTTTAAAATGGTGCCAGCTGCTTTGCCTGTGTTCACAGGCCGGTTCGGCCCATTTGAGGCCGTTACCGACCGTTTACGCCAGGTGAGTGGAAGCAAAACTCATCACCATCATAGGCAGTCCCTCGAAATTGAGGAAGACTTGCTTCCACTCTAAAAGTGAGTCTCGAGTTCTCCAAACCATCGTCAGCATCTTCACATAGGCATACGAAAGCATGGGCCTTATACTAAACATCCGTAAGACAAAGGTCCTCCACCAACCTGACTGACCCCGTCACACAGCACTGCCCCCGGTCATCAAAATCTACGCCGTGGCCATACCTCAAGAGCCTACCATCAACAAGGGCAGACATCGACAACGAGGTCCAACACTGCCTCCAGTGCGCCAGCACAGCCTTCGATCACCTGAGGAAGAGAATTTTCGAAGACCAGGCCCTCAAATCTGGCACCAAGCAAAACTAACGCATAGTCACAGGGCTAATATAAATATGGCAATAAGCAGTGACGATTCCAAACAGCTAATCAAACTTGCACGTATAATGTAGTCTGAGATTGTGAGGCACTGCACAAATCAGAATTTTTGTGCAACCGTTCGGGTACTTGAAACACTTTCATGATGTCTGGAATGGCTAAAGCTCTCACCGCGAGCAACAGGCGGTTTTTGGCATCACCTGACCTCCTGTGTGAAGTGGTCCTCGCAGCATGTCTGAACAGCATTCGGGCTGGATCAGTGACACCATTATAGTGGGTTTTATTTTCTAAAAGGATCATTGAGAACAACACAGGGGCCTCTAACATTTGCATCGCCGTCCTCAAGGCCAACCTGAGCAAGTAATGGACTGCGGACAGTTCACGCTTCAGATGGGAACTATAATGGGATGAAACACAAACCAAGAACATGAGCCCAGAGGAATCTCCCAGAGCAGATGGTGAAAGAGGCCTCAGGCAAATGGAATGTTACACCCTGAGACCTGGGTTGGGATAATGATTGCCCAGGCTATCAGTTCTCAGGCCTGAGTAATTCATTTACGTTGGTGGTGGTGGTGGTGGTGGGGGGTGGGGGGGGGGGGGGGGGAGGAGGTGATGGGCCAATCTATTCATACATAAACCCATCAGATTCTAAATCCATTGCAGGCTGCAGCGAAGCACAGCTTTGATCCTGAGATCCTGCTAAATGGAAAAGTTCCAGGAGTCATTTGTAACACAAGAAGTGTTGGATTTTGAACACCTTGTAAAAAGAAACACACAGATGGATACCCCAGTGCCCGCCTACATATGGCACGGAGGTCAAGGTACTCCAAAAATAAAAGAGCGGGTCGTTGCTCAATCTAACCTTCTTCCCTTAGGACACCATCCCTAATGGAAGTTAGAATCCATTCGGCCATGATATGATAGTGAGATTCCAAAGGTCAAGCCCTAAGACCTACGAAGCCATTAAAGATTGACGTTTAAACCGGAGAAATTAAATGATAATGTTATATTCCACGTTGAGCCAACATTTCATAATTATCTTTGTGTCCTTGTGTGCAAATTATCATTTGGTGTTTACGGACTTAAGGAAAATGAAGGATAGTGTTTTGAGCTAAAATTGGGAAGACAATCTGTTTATAGAACATATATATTTTTTTAAATGCACCTTAAGTAATGGATTTCAAAATTGATTCCAATCGAGTAAGTGCAAACTGTGCGACAGTTTAGTATTAACCATACCTGTAAACTTAGGCCTGCAGGATTTTTTTGCAGAAAATAAGGCTGTATTTCCACGAATAAAACAGTGATTTCTACATTTTGTGCATTAAAACAGAGCAGCAAGGATTTGGGATCAGCGTTCTGGATATGAGGTACGTTTACCAGTGATGTGGTGCTGCAGTAACGTCTGTTGCCTAGACACCTGGATTATCACTTTAAATCTATTATTGCATCTACTCCACCTTTTCCCACCCCCCCCCCCCCCACTCTCCTCCCCCTCCCCTTCCCCCTCAGCCGTCCTTTATACATCTCTCCCGATTATCACTCTTATTGATTCAATGGAAATACAATTCGAGATCAATGTAAAGCTGGCTGCCGACCCGTTTTACACTATCGCACCCACAAAGTTAAGATCGACCCCGTTGAGTTGAATTTCACAGATTGTTAAATGGAAATAGCAGGTTTTGTATACACATTCTCGGTCAATAGGCGGGATTGTTAATCGTCTGCATTCAGAGAATTGATATCACACTGCTTCCAATGGCTTGAATTACATGGAAATCTAAGAGTCCTGTAGGCTTCAAGCAGCATCCAGGAAGTTTGCAGAAAACTCTTCTACTTTTTAAAAAGGCAGTATTTTCGTGATGACTTTTTTTTCCTGTCAGACCCTTGCTCATCTGTCTATACCGACACAACATAATGAAGCACTAGGTGTCCACACTCATCATCAGGTCACCTTCATGTGACATCACTGTGGTGAAAATAGCACTCTACTCCTCTCTCGCCCCAAATAATAAAATGTTTGCTTAAAGCCTTTCCACGAACATGGTACCCTTTTAGTTACTAAAGAGATATTTTTAATGAGATCGTACAATTAATAAACCCCTCTGAAGCTGATGGCCCTGGTTCCCTCAACAATAGCGTGCAATGTTCTCCTCAGAGCAGAGGTGTTCAAAATCATGAAGGGTTTTGATAGAGTAAATAACGAGAAACTGTTTCCAGTGACAGGAGAGCCAGAAACCAGATTTAAGACTATTGGCAAAAGAACCAGAGGGTAGAGGAGGAGATTTTTTTTTTACGCAACGAGTTGATATGATCAGGAACGCACTGCCTGAAAGGGCGGTGGAAGCAGATTCAATAGTAACTTTCAAAAGGGAATTGGATATATGCTTGAAAAGGAAACATTTGCAGCGGTGTGGGGAAAGAGCGGGGCTATAGGACGAATTGGATAGGTCTTTCAAAGTGCTGACACATGCACAGATGGTCTCCTTCTGTGCTGTATGATTCCATGATTCGAATGTGGCACCATTATCCTCATCAAGTGCCAAAATGCGAACAATTATTTTGCAGTTATTAACAGCTGCTCCTAGTTTCAGAAAACAGCTCGTGAAACCTGCTATTATTACGACAACAACAAATTTATCTTTGGAACTTAATATTCGGAATGTATTGTGTGTGCAACATGCAAGTCAAAGCTGCAAGGCAATACCCCCTCTCTCTCTCTGGGGCACAGTATAACCCTCGCCACGATAAACATATGAGCGAAACATCTGTGGGACATATGCCAGTCAGAACATCATCATCATCATCATCATCATCATCACAGGCCACGCACCGACTCTGCCTGGAAAGTACCAGGCAGTCTAGAACCCTTTCCTGAAAGCTTACATGAGCCACACAGCTCCCACACAAACCCAGGCCACTTCCCAAGACCGTCGGCAGGAAGCCACAAGTTAACAGACCCTCCCAGCGCTCCACAAAGGGCAATGACCCGTCATCATGTATGTAAGATCTTTGACAGCCCTGACTCAGCCAAACTCCAGGGACAATTAGCAAATTATACCAACCCTCAAACAAGACACTATTCCCAGTGTGTCCAATTCATATTTCTTACCCCAAAATAATAAATTGTTCCCTTGTAAAATGTGTGCCACACTTGATCAGCTCCGCTGGGCAGGCCACACTGTTCGCATGCCAGACACGAGACTCCCAAAGCAAGCGCTCTACTCGGGAATTCCTTCACAGCAAACAAGCCAAAGGTGGGCAGAGGAAACGTTACAAGAACACCCTCAAAGCTTCCATGATAAAGTGCAACATCCCCACTGACACCTGGGAGTCCCTGGCCAAAGACTGCCCTAAGTGGAGGAAGTGCATCCGGGAAGGCGCCGAGCACCTCGAGTCTCATCGCAGAAAACAAGCGCAGGCAGCGGAAAGAGCATGCGGCAAACCTGTCCCACCCTTCTTTACCCTTAATGACTATCTGTCCCACCTGTGACAGAGACTGTGGTCCTTGTATTGGACTGTTCAGCCACCTAAGGACTCATTTTTAGAGTGGAAGCAAGTCTTCCTCGATTCCGAGGGACTGCCTATGATGTGCCGTATGAGAAAATTGTATGGTAACTTCACAAAATATATGTATGTACATTTTTCTTAAGAATGTTTTTCAAAATGGATGAAAAGTAATACAAATTAGAGATGTTTACTGTCCAATGTTATTGACATTTTCCGTTGAGCAGGCTTGGGGCTGAATTCCTATTTGTGCTGCAAGTGCAATATGTTTGGGTCGAGCAAGAGACTGGACACACAATATGCTGTGATTCTGTATGCAGGTGCAATAGTTCTTTGTAGCCGGTTCAATACAGAGCCTGAAATTCTGCAGTTGCTACTCCACCATCAGAAATGTGGCAGAGCAGGACTTCAGCTCCTGGTGGTTCCCGCACCAAATCGTGAGGTAGCAAAGTATCTGGCCTCAGCTTTTCAATGCTTCTTGAATATGCAAACTGTGTCATCATCATCATAGGCAGTCCCTCGGAATCGAGGAAGACTTGCTTCCACTCTAAAAGTGAATTCTCAGGTGGCTGAACCGTCCAATACGGGAATTACAGTCTCTGTCACAGGTGGGGCAGACAGTGGTTGAAGGAAAGGGTGGGTGGGGAGTCTGGTTTGCCGCACGCTTCTTCCGCTGCCTGCGCTTGTTTTCTGCATGCTCTCGGCGACGAGACTCGAAGTGCTCAGCGCCCTCCCGGATGCTCTTCCTCCACTTAGGGCGGTCTTTGGCCAGGGATTCCCAGGTGTCAGTGATGTTGCACTTTATCAAGGAGGCTTTGAAGGTGTCCTTGAAACCGTGCCATGGGACTGAAGAGTAGACAGTGTAACCACCCGTGGGGGTGGAGAGAAAAATAAACCAAGTAACTATTGAACAGTTAGTCTAATGTCTCTTAGAACTCCTAATTGTTGAAAAAGATGTTGCAAAAGAAAGCGGTCTCAGTAACAGATCAGATGTAAGGGCAGAATCTGAGCTGAAAATCAACAATTGCCAGAGACACATAGGTGTTTGTAGGAGATGAATAGGGTGGCTTCAGTTTTGTAGACATTAAGCTGGAAGAAATTTTTCGGTCCAGACCTTAAAATTGGATAGGCAGTTGGAGACGCTGGTGACAGCCATGGACTTGATGAAGAGGCAGACAACAGAGGAGATCACAGAAGTAGGGGGGAGTGAGGCCGTGGAGGGATTTGAAGGTCAGAAGTAACTTATAAGTCAATTCTCTGGGACGCAGGGAGCCAGTGGAGGCTGGAGAGGAAAGGAATGATAAGGATCAGCATTCACAGTCCTCCATCTAGTCTATTTCCTGTTCCCTGCTCCCTCCTCTCCGCCATTGATGGTCACTCCTTCAGACATCTTGTCCCACTCTATGGAATTTCTTTCCTTGACATCTCTACCTTGACACTTCCCTACCTCCCAGCCTTCCCTAAGACTCACTTTTGCACCTATGTTTTTTTTCTCCTCCTGACTTTCTTCCTTTTATCATCCTCCGCTTGCGTTCACTCAATATCCATCGCACATGTAATGACTGCGATAGAAATGTAAACTGTTGTCCTTGTAGTAGCGAGCTATACCAGCCAGGTAGGGCCCAGATTTGATATCTGAGCGGATCTCAGCTGGGGTGGTGGTAGAGGCATTATAGCTGGCCTCAGTGCCCTGTGGTAAGAAGGGGGACCAACAGCCCACATTCCTGCTTATGGTCGATATCCAGCAACTTATGTTGGCAGTGTACCTGTGTCACCAGATGAGGACAGGATCAATCTCTGCTGCGGATGTCCTCCAGAGTTAAAAAACCTGCGCACATATTCATTGTGGCCATTTGGATGAGATACTAGAGGGTGACTGGTACCAAGCAAGGAGTCAATGAAAAGACTTGGATTTATATAACGCCTTTCACGACCACCGGACGTCTCAAAGCACTTTACAGCCAATGAAATACTTTTGGAGTGTAGCCACTGTTGTAATGTAGGAAACGTGGCAGTCAATTTGAGCACAAGCCAGCTCCCACAAACAGCAATGTGATAATGATCAGATAATCTGGTTTTTTTTGTTGTGTTGATTGAGGGATAAATATTGGCCAGGACACTGGGGATAACTCCCCTGCTCTTCTTCGAAATAATGCCATGGGATCTTTTACTTCCACTTGAGAGAGCAGACGGGGCCTCGGTTTAACGTCTCATCCGAAAGACGGCACCTCCGACAATGCAGCACTCCCTCAGCACTGCACTGGGAGTGTCAGCCTGGATTTCTTTGTGCTCAAGTCCCAGTGGGAGTGAAATTGGTTGGGCAATAGTGACTAGGCAGCTTCTCGGCCTTTTGGCTAAGATCATGCGTAACTGACCTGACAGGGGAGTAACCACCATAACCCCAAGGTGGTTCTCCCTGGATCAGGAAGGTATATGCTTGCTTTTTTGGAAATAGGAGGTGGGTGGGGTGGCTTGACCCATCCACCTCCACGGAGGTGTGTGGGGGGCCTGACCCATCCACCTCCATGGCACGAACCTGGTATTGCAGTACTTCCAGGAACGGTGCAGTGGCTCTTGGCCTTTTGGCTAAGAGCATTGGCGCAGAGTGATCCTTGATGTGTGCAAGGTGACCTCTGGCGTTTGTGATTTGACAAAGAATTGGAACGATTGGCTACGAATTTCAAAAAAAAAAAAATAGTGACTAGGCAGCCCATTGCATGCCTCACTCAACAGGAAAAGAAAACCGAGTGGGTTGTGAAATGGGCTGCCGAGTCACTTTTGCTCATTTCGCACTACCGCCCAAAACCAATTTCATCCACAATGCCCTCAGGGAAAGGGAAAAACTTGCCAAGAAAATAGACAATGAGAAGCAAACAAGTCAACAAGGGCTAACGCAGTGTAAATAGTAGAGAACACTGAGCTAGATATCAATTTTAAAAATGTGGTAGAAATGAATATTTCGCAGTCCCTTCCAAAATGCTCAAACTGTTGACTGCATTTTCTACAGGATTACAGAGGGTGTTCAAAAGTGATTCTGGGTTTTCAGATACACAGCTACAACTGTGTCCAAAGAAACCTCCTCAGACACCAGGGATTCCTGGGTTAAAAAGAAAGACTTGCAATTGGAGTTGAGGTAGAAGATCAGCCATGATCTTATTGAATGGTGGAGCAGACTCGAGGGGCCGAATGGCTTACTCCTGCTCCTAATTCTTTTGTTCTTATGTTCTTATATAGTGCCTTTCATGACCACCAGACATCCCAAAGCGCTTTACAGCCAATGAAGTACTTTTGAAGTGTAGATGCTGTTGTAATGTAGGTTGAAGTCAAAGGGCTGGCTATTCAGATGTTAAACTGAAACATTTTAAAAAATTGAACAGCATCACAACTGCCTCAAAAATGGTCCTGAAATTTACCAATCATGAATAATAGAGCAGCTAACACACGGTCACCAAAAAAGATGCACATTAGCCTCCAACATGTTGAAGATATACTCAGGGAATGTTCAACATGCCCCTTCCCTCTCACCTCTTGCCATCTTTCTTCTCTTCGTTAGTTCTCGTGATCTCTGTGATGTACCTTTCTCTGGCTGTGAAATGTTATATTCCCTCAGCTTTGCTGTGCCGTTGACTTAAACCCGTTTGTGTAATTGAAGAAACTCGCATAACATTTTTTTGATTGAGGCTGCTCTTGGTGAGTGGGAACGTTTGGCTTTGAAGTTGTTGGTGTTTAATCAGTGTAAAAGCTCACTGGAGCTTTCTGGATAATCCGATAGCTGCCAATTAGTCTCACTTCTGTTCGCTGGGTACGTATCAAACCCACATTTCCTGGCAGTGTCCAGACTGTGCTGGGAATTGTATTATGGCACATTACTGCATTTGCTTCCTTTTTTTATGTGACTATCCTTTGCTTGAGCTCTTCTTTTTGCCTCATTCTGTGCACAGCAAAGGTGCTTGATCATAGAAAACATACAACACACTGTCACCTTCAGACTACAAGAATAACGTTGTTTATGGAGACAGGCGATGGCTTAATTGTTCTGCCAAATAAAAATGTAACATTGTGTAATTGGAGGCTAACAGGTGGCTAGGAGTGTGTTATATGGCTGTAATACAATCAAGGGGTTCAGGTGACATCATAAACAAACAAAGCAAAGCTCACAAAACTTTCAGATTGTGTTTGAGGTGGTAACTCATTCTAAGACAACAGTCGATTTTAACCCTAGCCGCCCGGTGGAAACTGAGCAGGTAGGCAGTTAATATCAATGGAGTGACTTACCCTCCGATATCTCACCATCTTCAACATTAACCTATGTTCCTGAGCAGGCTGCCTGAATCAGGCAGAGTCCTGGAGGTCAGGGTCCAATGATGCCATTGGGACCTGACTGCGTTTTAACTCTGACCAGAGTGAGGAAACAGTTGTGGCTGTTCCACCCGGTAAAGTCAAGTCAGAAGAGGGTCAGAAGCATGAGAGGCCAAACAAGGTAAGTTTTTTTTACTTTCCTTTCTAGGGTCTGGAGGAGCAGAAATCCTCCTCCAGGCCCCACAAGGAAAGTTTAGGCCTTCTGTGCCCCGGACTCTCTCCGCTCCTGTATCACGGATCTCCCTCCACCGAACTCCGGACTCCACACTTACCTGAATCAGAAGATTTTTGTCTTCTGATTGTCCACAGGTCGGCAGAGCTCAGCCCACTCCAGAGACTTGAGCACAAAAATCTAGGCTGACACTCCAGTGCAGCACTGAGAGAGTACTGCACTGTTGGAGGTGCTGCCTTTCAGATGAGGTGTTAAACCAAGGCCTCATCTGCTCTCTCAGGTGAATGTAAGCGATCCCAGAGCACTATTTCGAAGAAGAGCAGGAGAGATATCCTCAACCAATGTTTAGGGTTGTCGGCAGTGGCCTGCAATTTTAGTGTGGAGCCAGACAGAGCACATCCTTTCGTTGTGAGTCTGCAGGAGTCCCCTTATAGCAACAACAATACCATCATCATCATCATAGGCATTCTCTTGGAGTCGAGGAAGACTTGCTTCCACTCTGAAAGTGAGTTCTCTTGTGACTGAGGAGTGCAATGCGTGAATTACAGTCGCTGTCACAGGTGGGGCAGAAAATGGTAGAAGGAAAGGGTGGGTGGGACTGGTTTGCCGCACGCTCCTTCCGCCGTCTGTGCTTGTTTTCTGCTTGTTCTCGGTGATGGGACTCGAGGTGCTCATTGCCCTCCCGGATTTTCTTCCTCCCCTTAGGGCGGTCTTGGGCCAGGGATTCCCAGTTGTCAGTTTGGATGTTGCAGTTTATCAAGGAGGCTTTGAGGGAGTCCTTGAAATGTTTCCCCTGCCCACCTGGGGCTCACTTGCCGTGTCGAAGCTCTGCATAGAGCGCTTGCTTTGGGAGCCTTGTGTCGGGCATGTGGACGATGTGGCCCGCCCAACGGAGTTGATCGAGTGTGGTCAGTCCTTCGGTGCTACCTTTAACATAGTGAAATATAGTGAACCGTCCCATGGCGCTTCACAGGAGTGTTATGAGACAAAACATTTGACACTGAACCACACAAGGAGAAATTAGGATAAGGGCAGGTGACCGAAAGCTTGGTCAAAGAGGTAGGTTTTAAGGAGCGTCTTGAAGGAGGAAAGAGGGTGGAGAGGTTTAGGCAGGGAATTCCAGAGCTTAGGGCCTAGGCAACAGAAGGCATGGCCATTGATGATTGAGTGATTATAATCAGGGATGCTCAAGAGGGCAGAATTAGAGGACCGCAGACAACTCGGAGGGTTGTGGGGCTGGAGGAGATTATAGAGATAGCGAGGAGCGAGGCTATGGGGGGATTTGAAAACAAGGATGAGAATTTTGAAATCGAGTCATTGCTTAACCGGGAGCCAATGTAGGTCAGCGAGCACAGGGGTGATGGGTGAACAGGACTTGGCGCGTGTTAGGACATGGGCAGTCGAGTTTTGGATCACCTCTAGTTTACATAGGGTAGAATGTAGGAGGCCAGCCAGGTGTGCGTTGGAATAGTCAAGTTTAGAGGTAACAAAGGCATGGATGAGGATTCCAGCAGCAGATGAGCTGAGGCAGGGGCGGAGACGAGAGAAGTTAGGGAGGAGGAAAAATCCTGGATGTAGTTATGCCGCGGATATGTGGACGAGAGTTCATTTCAGGGTCAAATATGACCTCTGGTTTGGCTGCGCTGCACCTGAGAAAAGTGATGCCAACCAATTTTGGGAATGCGCCTGAAATAGGCGATAGGCTCCTGATTGGTGCTATGTAAATACATAGGCCCGAGAGGACCGCATGGCTCCCTAAACCAGATGGCATGTGTCCCCCTACCCAGTATGAAATGAGCACATGCACGCTATATTGGAAACTTTGCACCCATTTCACTTGAAAAACAGGTGCTGGGAGATCCAATATCTAGCCCAGATTTTTAACAGGTCGTCCAGGCTATCAGCCTTAGCGAATTCCGGAAGCTTCACATTTGGTTTGCAATCAGCTGCACGAGTCCTGTGCTTCGGGAAGTTGGTGCCAATGAGCAATATAAAAGCCATCTTTAAGTAGTGTAAATGCTGGGAGTTGCCTGTCTGACACCAGTGTCTGGAGGCTGATCGAAAATAATGCCGGTGCAAAAGCAGCTTGAATTGAATGCATTTGCCAGCAGCAAATCATATTTGGATTCATAATTTTCAGAGAGATAGCCGCAAGGGACATCATTCTGAACCTCTCCTCATGGACCATTAAATCATGTAAGTACTGTACATACTGTTAAATAAAGATTTCATTTAGTAAACATAAGAACATAAGAACATAAGAAATAGGAGCAGGAGTAGGCCATATGACCCCTCGAGCCTGCTCCGCCATTCATTAAGATCACAGCTGATCTGATCATCGACTCAGCTCCACTTCCCCGCCTGTTCCCCATAACCCCCTATCGTTTAAGAAACTGTCTATTTCTGTCTTAAATTTATTCAATGTCCCAGCTTCCACAGCTCTCTGAGGCAGCGAATTCCACAGATTTACAGCCCTCTGGGAGAAGAAATTTCTCCTCATCTCTGTTTTAAATGGGAAGACCCTTATTCTAAGATCGTGCCCTCTAGTTCTATTCTTCCTCATCAGTGGAAACATCCTCTCTGCATCCACCTTGTCAAGCCCCCTCATAATCTTATACGTTTCAATAAGATCACCTCTCATTCTTCTGAATTCCAATGAGTAGAGGCCCAACCTATTCAACCTTTCCTCATAAGTCAACCCCCGCATCCCCGGACTGGACCTAGTGAACCTTCTCTGAACTGCCTCCAAAGCAAGTATATCCTTTCGTAAATATGGAAACCAAAATGACACGCAGTATTCTAGGTGTGGCCTCACCAATACCTTATATAGCTGTAGCAAGATTTCCCTGCTTTTATAATCCATCCCCTTTGCAATAAAGACCAAGATACCATTGGCCTTCCTGATCACTTGCTGTACCTGCATACTATCCTTTTGTGCTTCATGCACAAGTACCCTCAGGTCCCGCTGTACTGCGGCACTTTGCAATCTTTATCCATTTAAATAATAACTTGCTCTTTGATTTTTCCTGCCAAAGTGCATGACCTCATACTTTCCGACATTATACTCCATCTGCCAAATTTTTGCCCACTCACTTAGCCTGTCTATGTCCTTTTTCAGATTTTTTGTGTCCTCCTCACACATTGCTTTTCTTCCCATCTTTGTATCGTCAGCAAACTTGGCTACTTTACAATCGGTCCCTTCTTCCAAGTCGTTAATATAGATTGTAAATAGTTGGGGTCCCAGCAGTGATCGCTGCGGCACCCCACTAGTTACTGGTTGCCAACCAGAGAATGAACCATTTATCCTGACTCTCTGTTCTCTGTTAGTTAGCCAATCCTCTATCCATACTAATATATTACCCCCAACCCCATGAACTTTTATCTTGTGCAGTAATCTTTTATGTGGCACCTTTTCAAATGCCTTCTGGAAGTCCAAATACACCACATCCACTGGTTCCCCTTTATCCACCCTGTTCGTTACATCCTCAAAGAATTCCAGCAAATTTGTCAAACATGACTTCCCCTTCATAAATCCATGCTGTCTCTGCTTGACTGAATTTTGCTTTTCCAAATGTCCTGCCAATGCTTCTTTAACAATTTGTACTGACTGGTATAATTTTATTAATAGTGGACTGAGCATTCAAGACTAGTTTCAATCAAATGAGATCTGTGTAAATGCATAACTGCTGCAAAGATCGCTTTAATTTAACCATTGGGTAGATTTGGCTTATGCTTTCTGGAGTTTAGAGTCTAGAGAGATGATCTAATTGAAACATATAAGCTTCTGAAGGGGCTTGACAGGGCAGATGCTGAGAGGTTGTTTCCCCTGGCTGAACTACGGGGTATCGTCTTGGGATAAGGGGTCAGCAATTTAAGACAGAGATGAGGAGGAATTTCTTCACTCAGAGGGTTACAAATCTTTGGTATTCTCTACCCCAAAGGGCTGTGGATGCTGAGTTGCTGAGTTAGATAGATTTTTGCACTCAAGGGATATGGGGATTGAGCGGGAAAGTGGAGTTGAGGTCGAAGATCAGCTATGATCTTATTGAAAGGCGGAGCAGGCTCGAGGGGCCATATGGCCTACTCTTGCTCCTACTTCTTATATTCTTATGTTCTTATTCCCATCGTATTGAAAATTCTCATCTAAGCATAATAGGCATAATTCTACCAAGACCCAACGCTACCATCACAGCTTTGAATACTGCTTACAGCAATGACATTTCAACATTACATTACAACTGTGACTCTTCAAAAGTACCTCAACGGCTTTAAAGGACTTTGAGAGGTCCTGACGTCGTGAAAGGCGTTATATAAACGCAAGTCTATCTTTATCGGTAAAACACACGTGCACTGTTTGTAATTCTTCTCGATCCTGTCCATTGATTTCAATGGATGTCGGTTATCAGATTTCAATGGAAAATCACAGCTAGTAGACCCACAATTTTGTGATAAGCCACCTGGCTGGGTTTAAGGCCCCACTGATGACATCAGGTCTCCGAGATTTCCACTCAACACTTTGTGCCTGATTTAACTGCACAGAATTGTGTCCTTCAACAACAACAACAACAACAACTTGTATTTATATAGCACCTTTAACGTAGTAAAACTTCTCACGGTGCTTCACAGGAGCGTTATCAAACAAAATTATACACGGAGCCACACAAGATGATATTAGGGCACATTTGGTCAAAGATGGTAGGTTTTAAGGAGCATCTTAAAGGAGAAAAGAGAAGTAGAGAGGTGAAGAGGTTTAGGGAGGGAATTCCAGAACTTAGGGCCTTGGCAGCTGAAGGCACGACCACCAATCGTGGAGCGATTATAATCAGGGATGCTCAAGAGGCCAGAATTAGAGGGGCGGAGAAGTAAATTCTGTTAGAACATTTTGACAAGATGTCTTGAAAATGGTCTTTTTTTAAATATTCGTTCATGGGATGTGGCTGTCGTTAGCGAGACCAGCATTCATTGGCCATCTCTGCAATATAATTTCCAACTAAAATTCCTTGTGAAATCACACAGCATTAACAAGCAAGAGAATTCCACTGCTTCAGGCTTAGTTAAAAAGCTCCCTTTTACCCTTTAACAGCGCAGATGGGAAGGAGGTGTGAATTGTTAATATCTGTGCTACCAATGCAACCTCCATGGTAACGGGGACTCTACCTCCTCTGGAAGTGTTAAAGTTCACAGGTGGCTGCTAGTGTGCCGGCCCCTCTCCCTTGTTAGAGGTGATGGATGAAGTGGAATCTGCATGTGAATGCTGTAGGCGTAATTTCTCTGCACAACACGAATGGAGGCATTTACATGACAAGATTAGGGTGGGAAACGTGTGCTCCGAGCGCCTGGATTGTGTTAAAGACAATCGGCAGCCTTCCAAAGGGATTTTGGCTCCATTCTGCTCTTTCTTATTACTTCAGAGCAAGGATTTCAGGGCTGCCCCAGGTCAGTGTCACGCCCGTGTCCAAAACCACTTCACTGCACTGACCCTAACTCTAACCCGAACCTGTACAAAGCATTGATGTATTAGCAGAGGCATTGGTGACTGAGATTAAATGAACCCCAAACTAAAATATCTAATGTAAACTCTCGAACAAGTTCATATGGACAAGAGTACTTTCCCCTTTCAGTATACTGCTAAAGTTATGGAAATGTGTCAATGCACCTACAATAGGAGCTCACATTATACAATACCCTCATTCAATTTGGCTTGTTGTTCAATGGTGATTGTTAATTAGATTAATTGCACAAGCTCATTAACATGCAAATAACAGGGTGTTTGAAAATTAGATACCTCAGAATTATTCACTTTTTTCCTAATTTACGTAGTTTAATCTGACTGTGTCGCATCTGTTATCTTTATTGCAATGCACTCCTGGCTGGCCTCCCACATTCTACCCTACATAAACTAGAGGTGATCCAAAACTCGGCTGCCCGTGTCCTAACTCGCACCCTGTCCCGCTCATCCATCACCCCTGCACTCGCTGACCTACATTGGCTTCCGGTTAAGCAACGCCTCAATTTCAAAATTCTCATCCTTATTTTCAAATCCCCACATGGCCTCAACCCCTCCCTATCTCTGTAATCTCCTCCAGCCCCACAACTCTCCGAGATGTCTGCGCTCCTCTAATTCTGCCTTTTTGTGCATCTATGATTATAATTGCTCAACCATTGGTGGCCGTACCTTCTGTTGCCTGGGTCCCAAGCTCTGGAACTCCCTGCCTAAACCTCTCCGCCTCTCACCCTCTCTTTCCTCCTTCAAGATGCTCCTGAAAAAATACCTCTTTGACTAAGCTTTTGTTCACCTGCCCTAATTTCTACTTAAGCGGCTCGGTGTAAAATTTTTGTACCTCATAGTACTCCCATGAAGCACCTTGGGATGTTTCACTATGTTAAAGGCGCTATATAAATACAAGTTGTTGTTGTTGTTTATAAGATTATCCATACATTATCAAGTCTGATTTTCTCCCAATTTTCTCCCCTCTTCCTCTGAAGAGTTATACTGCAGTGCAGTTCCATTGGTATCAGCCCTCTGTACCATATCCATGTAGCCATTCTTCATCTATGAGCCTGGATTGTCAGTGCAATTTGATTGTGGGGGGCATCATTGCTGAGCCCAATTGTATCTTCACGGGCACACTTTCAGCAGGTGTCATGTCATAACCCTCAGGAACAGGAGACCTCGCTGAATTTTCCCCTCGCAAGCCTATAAACATTGAAGCAATGGCAGTGTCCCCACTGTCCTCCTGGATGAGATCAGCAAACTTGGCATAGGCCAAGAATCTAAACCTAGGGCCTCACTGTGTGATTCAATGCCACCCCAGATAGTGTGCCTAACCACTGAGCCAAGGGGATTCCATGAAGGATGGCAATTGTGTTGACTGTTTTCAGCTCCATTCTGATTATCAGATAGTTTATTGAAAGAAAGACTTTCATTTATATAGCGCCTTTCACGACCACTGGATGTCCCAAAGTGCTTTACAGCCAATGAAGTACCTTTTGAAGTGTAGTCACTGTTGTAAAATAGGAAACGTGGCAGTCAATTTGCACACAGCAAGGGGTATGGTAGCATAGTGGTTATGTTACTGAACTAGTAATCTAGAGGCCTGGATTAATAATGCGGGGACATGAGTTAAAATCCCAATACGGCAGCTGGGGAATTTAAATTCAGTTATTGAAATAAATCTGGAATAAAAAGCTAGTATTAGTAATGGTGCCCATGAAACTACCGGATTGTTGTAAAAACCCATGTGGTTCACGTCTTCCCTTCAGGGAAGAAAATCTGCTGTCCTTACCTGGTCTGGCCTTTATGTGATTCCAGACCCACAGCAATGTGGTTGACTCTTTACTGCCCACTACTGTTCAAGAAGGTGGCTCACCTTCTCAAGGGCAATTATGGATAGGCAATAAATGTTGGCCTTGCCAGTAACGCCCACATCCCATCCCATGAAAGAATAAAAAGTTCACAAATAGCAATGTGATAATGACCAGCTCATCTGTTTTAGTGATGTTGGTTGAGGGCTAAATATTGGCCAGGACATTGCTCTTCGTCAAAATAGTGCCATGGATCTTTTACATCCACATGAGGGAGCAGACAGGGCCTTGGTTTAACATCTTATCTGAAAGACAGCACCTCCAACAGTGCAGCATTGAAATGTCAGCCTAGATTTTTGCACACAAGTCTCTGGAGTGGGTCTTGAACACACAACTTTTTGACTCAGAGGCAAGAGTGCTACCCACTGAGCCACTTGCTGATATTGAGGAATCAGGAAGATTTGACAGTGACAGAGGTTAAGTAGTGACCCTTTTAGAATACTTTGATAGATATTGGTGTCAAAATAAACCCAATGATATTCCCCTTCTCACACTCGATCAGCTCCAAAGCAAGTGCTCTACTCGGAGCTCCCTCATGGGAAATGAGCCAAAGGTGGACAGTGGAAATGCTACAAGGACACCCTCAAAGCCTCCCTGATAAAGTGCGACATCCCTACTGACACCTGGGAATCCCTGGCCGAAGACCGTCCTAAGTGGATGAAGTGCTTCCGAGAGGGCACTGAGCACCTCGAGTCTCAACGCCGAGGGCATGCAGAAACCAAGCGCAGGCAGCGGAAAGAGCGTGCAGCAAACCAGTCCCACCCACCGCTTCCCTCAATGACTACCTGTCCCACTTATGTCAGAGTCTGTGGCTCTCGAATTGGACCGTTCAGCCACCAAAGAACTCAATTCAGGAGTGGAAGCAAGTCTTCCTCGATTCCGAGGGGCTGCCTATGATGATGATGATGACACCAAGAGCTCACCAAGTATTACATCAGTCTTCTGCATTATTGATATTTCAAGGCATATTTCAAGACAGTACAATATTACAGTGATAACTTACCTGTAATTATACCAGCATCATATAAGAATAGTGATATCACAACAACAACAACTTGCATTTATATAGCACTATTAACATTATAAAATGTCCCAAGTTGCTTCACAGGAGCATTATCAAATAAAGTTTGGCGCTGAGCTACATATGGAGATATTAGGACAGGTGCTGAAAGGCTTGGTCAAAGAGGTTGGTTTTATGGAGTGATTAAAAGGAGGAAAGTCATTAATTAAAAATACATTTTGTTAACTGTAATCAAAGCATCAACTAAAATTATGAACAAAAACAACAAGACTAGAATTACAGATAAAAAATTTAATATCAACTCAAATTAAAATTAGTTTGCTCGTGTAAAATCACTTTATCAAAATTCTCTGTTTTGGCCAGCACATGTGTGCACATTTTCAACATGAAGTTTTATGACCACTGCTGCAACAGAATGAGCAGGAATCTTGAAATGAAAGTGTTCACAAGTTTCCATTTCAAATAAAGAATGCCCGGGGCTCATTTAATCTCATCCTTTCAGAATACTGGCCTCTTCTTCAGTATAACATCTTAACTAAGCCCACTGCCCTGCCTCCAATCGCCCTTCTGGGCAACCCATACTTAAAACACAATCAGCATTTGCGGCATTTCAAATTTTCAATTAACATTTCTTGCTCTTCCAGATCTGCCTTTATAGCATTCAACAGTGCAGTGCTTTCAATTTTAATTGAGAGACTTAGAATGGTTTGCCTTTATGTTACTCCTCGGTACTAAATTCCACAGTTATTAGACAACTCACTTTTCCCCGATGTAACTTGCTGGACATATGGCACATGTCAGCCTTTTAATTTGTGAGTTGGTGAGAGAGGGCAGCCTGCTTGGGATTACACAATTCTGTCTGATAATTCATCTGCAGCTTCTACATAAGAAGTCATAATAAGCCAGAGCTCAATATCCACATATACAGGATGAAGTGTGGAGTTTGTGTGTATTTATTCAATATTCCCCCCAAAAACTGTTAGCTAAACTGAAATTATTTTATAACTAAAATTACATATAAAAATAAGTCAAATTAAATATTGTTACAACTATAACCCCACTGCTCCGGTAGCAAATAAAGGACCTCGACGTTTGTTTCCACCTGCACATATTGGTAATTTTCACTGTTTGGGCGGTAGATTGGTGGAACAGATCACCCGCCCGTTGCAGAGCCTGCCCGATTTCGATTTCCATGCAATGGGTTCTATCCGAGCCACAGGGTGAAAGTTGCCCCCATTGTCTCTCTATACTTTAATTAGGGACTTGTGCACATAAATCTAGGCTGACACTCCAGTGCAGTGCTGAGGAAGTGCTGCACTGTCAGAGGTGCCGTCTTTCGGATGAGACATTAAACCGAGGCCCCATCTGCCAAACTCAGGAGGTCGCAAAAGATCCCACGGCACTATTTCGAAGAAGAGTAGGGGAGTTATCTCCGGTGTCCTGGCCAATATTTATCCCTCAATCAACATAACAAAAACAGATTATCTGGTCATTATCACATTGCTGTTTGTGGGAGCTTGCTGTGCGCAAATTGGCTGCCGCGTTTACCACATTACAACAGTGACTACACTCCAAATGTACACCATTGACTGTAAAGCGCTTTGAGACATCCGGTAGTCGTAAAAGGTGCTATATAAATGCAAGTCTTTCTTTCTTTCTATTTACACTGGTTGTCCTTAGTTTCCCTGGAAAACTGACAGTGAGCCGCCTTCTTGAACCACTGATACAAGTGAGTGACGTGCTCGGCCACTTCACAGGTCAGGTAAGAGTCAACCATGTTGGAGTGGGACTGGAGTCACATATAAGCCAGACTGGATAAATATGGCAGGTTTCGTTCTCTAAAGGATATTAGTGAACCAGTTGTTTGTTTTTTTAACAACAATCCAATAGCTGGTCACATCTACTGAAACCAGAATTTTATGTCCAGGTTGAAAAAAACTCAATAGACTTCTCAAGCTTCTATAGCGGTATTTGAATTTACGTTTTCTGGATTATTATTAGTCGAGGCCTCTGGATTACTATTGCAGTAATATAAGCCCGGATATTGGCAGAGGCGGGTTATGTGAGCAGGGGGAGGCGGAATTCTGGGTTCCCCTGCATGCTGTAGAATTTTAACTTCACGATGTACGTCTTTTTCTCTTGACAGGTTCCCCACCCGTAAGTTAGCCTAATTGACAGGCTTAGCTTTTAGTTGAATGGGGAGAACTCCGGAGCAATCTGCAGGATCAGATAGTTCCAATCCCTGACCCCGGGGGAGGGGTCTGATGGTGGTCTGATGATGGGGGGGGTGGACGGGGCGGGGGAAGCTTGAGGGGCCGGCGGGCTAACATTCACCTCACTAGACTTCTGTACCCCCATCAGATATACAGGCCTAGAAGGTCCCAGGAACAATTTCTGGTTTATGCTGAATTAGTTGATCTCACGCAGGAAGGGATAGGTGGCACTACGAAGGAGTTCAGCATTCCTGGACTAGGGAGATGAAAATACAGCCAGGACAACTACACCTGAGCATTATCCAATCATCATCATCATAGGCAGTCCCTCGGAATTAAAGAAGACATGCTTCCACTCTTAGCATGATTTCTTAGGTGGCTGTGCAGTCCAATACGAGAACCACAGCCCCTGTCACAGGTGGGACAGATAGTGGTTGGAGGAAAGGGTGGGCGGGGAGTCTGGTTTGCCGCACGGTCCTTCCGCTGCCTGCGCTTGATGTCTGCACGCTCTCGGCGACGATACTCGAGGAGCTCAGCGCCCTCCCGAATGCAATTCCTCCACTTAGGGCAGTCTATGGCCAAGGACTCCCAGGTATCAGTGGGGATGTCGCACTTTATCAAGGAGGCTTTGAGCATGTCCTTGTAACGTTTCCTCAGCCCGCCTTTGGCGCGTTTGCCGTGGACGAGTTCAGAGTAGAGCGCTTACTTTTGGAGTTTCGTGCCTGGCATGCGGACTATGTGGCCTGCCCAGCGGAGCTGATCAAGTGTGGTCAGTGCTTCAATGTTGGGGATGTTGGCCTGGATGAGGACGCTAATGTTTGTGCGTCTGTCCTCCCAGGAGATTTGCAGGATCTTGCGGAGACATCGCTGATGGTATTTCTCCAGCGACTTGAGGTGTCTACTGTACATGGTCCACATCTCTGAGCCATACAGGAGGGCGGGTATTACTATGGCCTTGTAGACCATGAGCTTGGTGACAGTTTTGTGGGACTGATCTTCAAACATTCTTTTCCTCAGGCGTCCGAAGGCTGCACTGGCGCACTGGAGGCGGTGTTGGATCTCATCATCAATGTCTGCTTTTGTTGATAGTCCCTTGCTGGAAGCATTTGTTGGTGCCTTCAGGAAAGGAGAAAAGTGTCCAAAAACAACCTTCCAACGTGACTGATACATTCAAGCCTTCACTATGTTGCTAATCTCTCCACCCATCACCAGTAAGATATTGGCACCAAAAATCCAACAGGGGATGTAAAATATCCCATGGCACTATTCGAAAAAGAACAGAGGGGTTCTCCCTGTATCCTGGGCAATATTTATCCCACAACCAGCATCACTAAAACAAATGATCTGGTTGTGTCTCTCATTGTTGTTTGTGGGAGCTTGCTGTGCGCAAAATGGCTACCTCATTTCCTACATTACAACAGTGGCTACACTTCAAAAAGTACTTAATTTGCTGTAAAGCACTTTGAGATTTCCTGAGATCATGAGAGCATGGAGTGCAATATCATAGAGTGGAATTTGTGAGTTTGGTAAGTGGGTGAGTTTTAAGGGTTATTCTCTTTAAACCATTTGGAGGCGAGAGTAAATTGTTAGTGGCAATTGCCAGTAGCTTCTAAGTAAGTAGCAGTTTAATTTAAAGGGGAAGAGTTAAATAGTTGGGAATCTTTCAGGTTTAGGCAGAGAAAAACAAGGTAACTCTCCAGTAGGAGGCAATTAGCAGCTAGTTAAAACCAGTTCTGTAAACGACTGACCAGTAGTGAGTCATCTGACCTAGATACAGTTTAAAAAAAGGCAGCTCGTGCAGAACACGGAGTGCAGCAGCATAGAGTGGCATTCGTGTATTGGTAAGTGGGTGAGTTCGGGCAAGCGGGGGTGGCAGGTGCTGTTTTGTCTTGTTTTTCCTACCAGTGCTGACACTAGATTGGCTGATAAGGAGTGCGAGAGTAGGAGACAAAGGCCCAGAGACCAGCCCAACCAGTTGCAGACAAAGATAGAGGGGTGCGAAATCGAGAGGTGATGCCACAGCCAAGCTGGTAAGTGGTTGGCTGTTCGACTGGTAAGTATAACTCTCTTTTGGACTGACTTTTAGATTGGTTTAATTGGCAGCCAACCAATAAGTAGCTGTTTGGTGTTTAAGTATATTGTAGAAAGTAAATTAATTTAAGGGTTAAGTCATGGTAGGAGAGCTCGGACCCGTGTCATGCTCCTCCTGTGCTATGTGGGAAGTCAGGGATGCTTGCAGTGTCCCTGACTACTATGTGTGCGGGAAGTGTGTCCAGCTGCAGCTCCTGACAGACCGTATGACAGCACTGGAGCTGTGGATGGACTCACTCTGGAGTATGCGCGATGCTGAGAATGTTGTGGATAGCACATTTAGTGAGTTGGTCACACCGCAGGTAAGGGTTAGGACAGATAGTGAATGGGTGACCAAGAGACAAGGCAAGAGCAGGAAGGTAGTTCAGGAGTCCCCTGCGGTCATCTCCCTCCAAAACAGATATACCGTTTTGGATACTGTTGGGGGAAATGACTTACCAGGTGAAGGCAACAGCAGCCAGGTTCATGGCACCGTGGGTGGCTCTGCTGCACAGAAGGGTGGGAAAAAGAGTGGGAGAGCTATAGTGATAGGGGATTCTATTGTAAGGGGAATAGATAGGAGTTTCTGCGGCTGCAACCGAGACTCCAGGATGGTATGTTGCCTCCCTGGTGCAAGGGTCAAGGATGTCTCGGAGTGGCTGCAGAGCATTCTGGAGAGGAAGGGTGAACAGCCAGTTGTCATGGTACATGTAGGTACCAACGATATAGGTAAGAAGCGGGAAGAGGTCCTACAAGCTGAACTGAGGGAGCTAGGAGTTAAATTAAAAAGTAGGACCTCAAAGGTAGTAATCTCTGGATTGCTACCAGTGCCACGTGCTAATCAGAGTAGAGGGAGCAGGATAGTTAGAATAAATATGTGGCTTGAGCAGTGGTGCAAGAGGGAGGGATTCAAATTCCTGGGACATTGGAACCAGTTCTGGGGGAAGTGGGACCTGTACAAAAGGGATGGTCTGCACTTGGGCAGGACTGGAACTGATGTCCCAGGTGTAACATTTGCTAATGCAGTTCGGGAATGTTTAAACTAATATGGCAGGAGGATGGGAACCTATGCAGCGAGACAGGGCGAAGTAATATGGAGTCAGAAACAGATGGTAGAAAGGTAAAAAGCAATAGTGGAAGGCCGAGTAAACAAAGGCAAGAAACAAAAAGGGCCACACTACAACGTAATTCTAAAAGGACAAAGGGTGTTAAAAAAACAAGCCTGAAGGCTTTGTGTCTTAATGCAAGGAGTATCCGTAATAAGGTGGATGAATTAACTGTGCAAATAGATGTTAACGGATATGATGTGATTGGGATTACAGAGACGTGGCTCCAGGATGATCAGGGCTAGGAACTTAACATCCATGGGTGTTCAACATTCAGGAAGGATAGAATAAAAGGAAAAGGAGGTGGGGTAGCATTGCTGGTTAAAGAGGAGATTAATGCAATAGTTAGGAAGAACATTAGCTTGGATGATGTGGAATCTATATGGGTAGAGCTGCAGAACACCAAAGGGCAAAAAACGTTAGTGGGAGTTGTGTACAGACCTCCAAACAGTAGTGGTGATGTTTGGGAGGGCATCAAACAGGAAATTAGGGGTGCATGCAATAAAAGTGCAGCAGTTATCATGGGTGACTTTAATATACATATAGATTGGGCTAACCAAACTGGAAGCAATATGGTGGAGGACGATTTCCTGGAGTGCATAAGGGATGGTTTTCTAGACCAATATGTCGAGGAACCAACTAGGGGGGAGGCCATCTTAGACTGGGTGTTGTTTAATGAGAGAGGATTAATTAGCAATCTCATTGTGCGAGGCCCCTTGGGTAAGAATGACCATAATATGGTGGAATTCTACATTAGGATGGAGAATGAAACAGTTAATTCAGAGACCATGGTCCAGAACTTAAAGAAGGGTAACTTTGAAGGTTTGAGGCGTGAATTGGCTAGGATAGATTGGCGAATGTTACTTAAGGGGTGGACTGTGGATGGGCAATGGCAGACATTTAGAGACCGCATGGATGAACTACAACAATTGTACATCCCTGTCTGGCGTAAAAATAAAAAAGGGAAGGTGGCTCAACCGTGGCTATCAAGGGAAATCAGGGATAGTATTAAAGCCAAGGAAGTGGCATACTAATTGGCCAGAAATAGCAGTGAACCCGGGGACCGGGAGAAATTTAGAACTCAGCAGAGGGGGACAAAGGGTTTGATTAGGGCAGGGAAAATAGAGTACGAGAGGAAGCTTGCAGGCAACATAAGACGGACTGCAAAAGTTTCTATAGATATGTAAAGAGAAAAAGGTTAGTAAAGACAAACGTAGGTCCCCTGCAGTCAGAATCAGGGGAAGTCATAACGGAGAACCAAGAAATGGCAGACCAATTGAACAAGTACTTTGGTTCGGTATTCACTAAGGAGGACACAAACAACCTTCCGGATATAAAAGGGGTCAGAGGGTCTCGTAAGAAGGAGGAACTGAGGGAAATCCTTATTAGTCAGGAAATTGTGTTGGAGAAATTGATGGGATTGAAGGCCGATAAATCCCCAGGGCCTGATGGGCTGCATCCCAGAGTACTTAAGGAGGTGGCCTTGGAAATAACGGATGCATTGACAGTCATTTTCCAACATTCCATAGACTCTGGATCAGTTCCTATGGAGTGGAGGGTAGCCAATGTAACCTCACTTTTTAAAAAAGGAAGGAGAGAGAAAACAGGGAATTATAGACCGGTCAGCCTGACATCAGTAGTGGGTAAAATGATGGAAACAATTATTAAGGATGTCATAGCAGCGCATTTGGAAAGAGGTGACATGATAGGTCCAAGTCAGCATGGATTTGTGAAAGGGAAATCATGCTTGACAAATCTTCTGGAATTTTTTGAGGATGTTTCCAGTAGAGTGGACAAGGGAGAACCAGTTGATGTGGTGTATTTGGACTTTCAGAGGGCTTTCGACAAGGTCCCACACAAGAGATTAATGTGCAAAGTTAAAGCACATGGGATTGGGAGTAGTGTGCTTACGTGGATTGAGAACTGGTTGTCAGACAGGAAGCAAAGTGTAGGAGTACATGAGTACTTTTCAGAATGGCAGGCAGTGACTAGTGGGGTACCGCAAGGTTCTGTGCTGGAGTCCCAGCTGTTTACATTGTACATTAATGATTTAGACAAGGGGATTAAATGTATTATCGCCAAATTTGCGGATGACACTAAGTTGGGTGGCAGTGTGAGCTGCGAGGAGGATGCTATGAGGCTGCAGAGCGACTTGGATAGGTTAGGTGAGTGGGCAAATGCATGGCAGGTATAATGTGGATACATATGAGGTTATCCACTTTGGTGGTAAAAACAGAGAGACAGACTATTATCTGAATGGTGACAGATTAGGTAAAGGGGAGGTGCAACGAGACCTGGGTGTCATGGTACATCAGTCATTGAAGGTTGGCATGCAGGTACAGCAGGCGGTTAAGAAAGCAAATGGCATGTTGGCCTTCATAGCGAGGGGATTTGAGTACAGGGGCAGGGAGGTGTTACTACAGTTGTACAGGGCCTTGATGAGACCACACCTGGAGTATTGTGTACAGTTTTGGTCTCCTAACTTGAGGAAGGACATTCTTGCTATTGAGGGAGTGCAGCGAAGGTTCACCAGACTGATTCCCGGGATGGCGGGACTGACCTATCAAGAAAGACTGGATCAACAGGGCTTGTATTCACTGGAGTTCAGAAGAAAGAGAGGGGATCTCATAGAAACGTTTAAAATTCTGATGGGTTTAGACAGGTTAGATGCTGGAAGAGTGTTCCCAATGTTGGGGAAGTCCAGAACCAGGGGTCACAGTCTAAGGATAAGGGGTAAGCCATTTAGGACCGAGATGAGGAGAAACTTCTTCACCCAGAGAATGGTGAACCTGTGGAATTCTCTACCACAGAAAGTTGTTGAGGCCAATTCACTAAATATATTCAAAAAGGAGTTAGATGAAGTCCTTACTACTAGGGGGAATCAAGGGGTATGGCGAGAAAGCAGGAATGGGGTACTGAAGTTGCATGTTCAGCCATGAACTCATTGAATGACAGTGCAGGCTCGAAGGGACGAATGGCCTACTCCTGCACCTATTTTCTATGTTTCTATGTTTCTATGAAAGGTGCTATATAAATGCTTTCCTTTCCTTGAACATCTTGGGCAGCTCTTTCCTGCTCTTGCTGACCCTGCTGTGCCAATTCCAGTGCTGGTGGAGTGTCAAGTCCAAGTCCCACCTAATACACAAAAAGTTTATATCAGTTAAAATGTGTAGCACCGCATCACTCAGTCAAACAGATTTCTGCCGTTGCAACAATGCTTTGGAACATAAGGGACGATTTCCGGATCCGGCACTTCCCTAGTAGCGCAGTGGGGTGCATCACGGAGATCAGCCCTTGATTTTCTACCCATATATCTTAAAAAGAACATAAATATTTGCATTTATATAGTGCCTTTCATGACCACCAAATGTCTCAAAGCGCTTTACAGCCAATGAAATACTTTTGAAGTGTAGTCACTGTTGTAATGTAAGAAATACGGCAGCCAATTTGCGCACAGCAAGATCCCACAAACAGCAATGTGATAATGACCAGATAATCTGTTTTTGTTATGTTGATTGAGGGATAAATATTGTCCAGGACACCGGGGATAATTCTCCTGCTCTTCTTCGAAATAGTGCCATGGGATCTTTACGTCCAGCCGAGAGAGCAGACTCAGTTTAACGTCTCACCCCAAAGACAGCACCTTCGACAGTACAGCACTCCTTCAGCACTACACCGTCGAGATTTATGTACTTAAGTCGCTGGAGTAGAACTTGAACCCATAATCTTCTGATATAGAGGTGAGGACTCTACCCACTGTGGCACGGCTGACACTAGATGAGATATCATGGCTTGCACGCACATGATGTCCTGGGATCGGCAGTTTACAGGGTCACCACAATGGTGCACTTTCCACTTACGTACTGATAGTAATAAGCTTAACAACATTAATCTTCAGCATAATAGCACACTCAAGTCATGTCCTCTGAACAGCAGGTTGGTGCGATGTGAGGTTAAGGACAGGAACTGTGTGCTGTACCAAATCCCTGTACCATTGCTCTGTAACAGTCGATTAGCACAGTTTCACCTCAACCCAACAGTCATTTCCAGGCTGGTGGGTATGTGCAATATTATGACATCAGAGGGTTTACATCACTGGCATAAGGCTTCAAATCTGGAGCATGTTAATAAAATAGTATTAATGTGCCAGCATAATATACAATGCCTGTAGTGTTTACTTATTATGACTTAAATTGCATAGTGAAAGCAGTCCTCCAAAATGGCGTAACCTGCCTAATAGGCCTGAAGGGGATCTAGGCATCCAGTCAGCAGGTGTTTCTCTGAACCTTTCAGAGATCGATGGGATTAATATCTCCTCCATTGTATAAAACCATTAGCCCTTCATCTGAAAAGGGAGGCAGTAAAAGAGGTCAGTTTGTGTTTTTAAGGGGCCGTCACACAGGAAGCCGATTGACAAAGACTCTCCTATCAGTGCTGACACAGAGCTCCACAGTCTGCCGCTTTTTATATCTTAATGAGGGGCAGGTACCACAGGTCAAGCCTGCGTGTTTAGAATTTCTGACCTCAGGGTACAGAAAGCACTTTCCACCCACGCAACTGTTTGGAGTGAAAAAGATAAATATGAGTTTGGAATTTGCATCCAAAGAGATTAAAAGTACGTTTTATTCTCTAGTAAAACACCTTCAGGAAATAACAATCTGATTTTTTGGGGGCTGAGAGCTTTCAGAACAATGGGAGTGTTTGTGTTGGTTTGTGCGAAGTGACATGTTTTCCAAAAAGAGAGATACAGGGAAATAAAAGTGAAGCAGCCACTCACGAACACCCCAAGCTGCAGCCATTCAGTTCATAGGATTACATAGAATATATGGCACAGAAACAGGCCATTCGGCCCCACCAATCCATACCGGAACTTATGCTCCACTCGAGCCTCCTCCCGTCTTTCGTCATCTAACTCTATCAGCATAACCCTCTATTCCCTTCTCCTCCATATGCCTATCTAACTGCCCCGTAAATGCATCTGTACTATTCTCTTCAACCACTCCCACGTTCTCACCACTCTCTGGGTAAAGGAGTTTCTTCTGAATTCCCGATTTGATTTCTTGGTGACTATCCAATATTGATGGCCTCTAGTTATGCTTTTCCTCATAAGTGGAAACATTCTCTCTGTATCCACTCTATCAAACCTTTCATAATTTTAAAGACCCCTATTAGGTCACCCTCCCCAGCCTTCTCTTTTCAAGAAAAAAGAGACCCAGCCTGTTCATCCTTTCCGGATGGGTATACCCTTGTATTTCTGGTATTATCCTTGTAAATCTTCTCTGCACCCTCTCCAGTGCTTCTATATCCTTTTTATAATATGGTGACCAGAATTGTATGCAGTACTCCAAGTGTGACCCAAGTTCATCATCTGAGATTAACTGGTTGGATGCGTGTGACTGCTTGAGTGGCAATTCAGTGCCCTGAGTGATGGTTATATTGGACATTTACCATATTGTTTTTGACTGATCTGCAAAGGCTGAGCATACCCAGTTATGGCTTTTAATAGCTACAGGGATTTCTGTATAGTTATGCAATAAAGTAAGGTCAGAATTCAGGCCTCCATGCTGGCACACACCATGGTTGGGGGACAATTGAATGACTTGAATGACTGGAGCGAACCGTTGTCTGTCAAGTGACTGCTCCTTGAAGTGGGTGATGTTTGGCTTACCTCCAGGCCATCACATTAGACTGATATGCTGAACTTCAATAGCTCCATCACTGGGCTACTCGATGATTTTTCATTTGGATCATCAATTGCATTAAGTTTCTGATCATTGTATGATTTCCATTGTCTGCAGTGCATAAATTATTTCAGTAAAAGTAACAACATGAATGCATATGTGTGACTTATTGCTGAATGGTGTACACTACTTGTCGTCATCATCATCATAGGCAGTCCCTCGAAATCGAGGAAGACTTGCTTCCACTCTAAAAGTGAATTCTCAGGTGACTGAACAGTCCAATCTGGGAATTAGTGTCTCTGTCACAGGTGGGACAGACAGTGGTTGAAGGAAAGGGTGGGTGGGGAGTCTGGTTTGCCGCACGCACCTTTCGCTGCCTGCGCTTGTTTTCTGCATGCTCTCGGCGACGAGACTCGAGGTGCTCAACGCCCTCCCAGATGCTCTTTCTCCACTTAGGGCGGTCTTTGGCCAGGGATTGAAATGTTTATACAGCGAACCCAATCATTTGTCACATAATTAATTGATTAATGTAGTGTTTGTATATTACTATCATGGTTTTCTTCTCATGAGAACTTTCATAATTCCCTGCTAGTTTTAAAGGAATGTGTGCATTATTTTTCTTACTTTTTCAAATTAAATTTTAATTTACATTTGTCTCATAAGATTTTTCTGCATCTTTTTTTTCTACCAATTTTCTCTCCTTGCCTCCTCCTCCTCTCTTTAAGAGGTTGAATCTTGTGTCAGCTGTGGCTTAGTAGGTACCACACTCACCTCTGATTCAGAAGGTTGTAGGTTCAAGTCCCACTCCAGGATCTTGAGTGCATAAATCTAGGCTGACACTCCAGTGCATTGCTGAGGGAGTGCTGCACTGTCGGAAGTGCTGTTGTTCAGATGAGACATTAAGTTGAGGCCCTGTCTGCTCTCTCAGGTGGATGTAAAAGATCCCATGGCACTATTTCGAAGAAGAGCAGAGGAGGTGTCCTGGCCAATATTTATCCCTCAATCAACTTAACAAAAACAGATTGTCTGTTTACTATCATATTGCTGTTTGTGGGAGCTTGCTGTGTGCAAATTGGCTGCTGTGTTTCCCACATTACAATAGTGACTACACTCCAAAAGTGCTTCATTTAAAGCGCTTTGAGATGTCTGGTGGTCGTGAAAGGTGCTATATAAATGCAAGTCTTTCTTTCACTTTCACAGGTGACAACTCATACGTGATCCTGGAGAGTAACCACAGCCAAGCCTGAACCCGTCCTTGCTTGATGTCCATATACAGGTGCTTCCATCAGGGTCACTAGATAACAAAAAGTAAAAGGAATCTGGCTGACTTACCCTACTCTAATGGCGAGGCTGTCTGTAATGCTTCACCACCTCCCTTAGCTGAGATAAGCATTCCTGGTTTTATGGCTCAGCTCTCACTGCTTCTATTAGTTGAGCCATCAACTAAGCAGGAATTTAAAAAAAAATGTTCACAAATGATGGTGTTCCTGCATCCTGTGCCCAGCTGATGCTGTTAAGTGAATCTCATTTTTTGAGAAGCAGATGATTTTTTAACCAAACTCATGGGTGGGGGGGGGCGGGGAGGGGGGAGAAATTGAGTTGCTCAGCGCCACCATTAACACCAGGGAGGGGCACTAAGGGGCCACTAAACACCTAGCACCAGAGCACTATGCTATGACAGCCTGCTGCGAACTTCAGAGTGGTTTAGTGGCGGCGCTGTCATTTAGCGCTGTGCACTTTAGCACCACCCACTTGGTGAGGTCAAGAGTGCGCAACGGCCCCTTTGCAACACGTTTCCGAAATTGACTGCTTTCGTCTGCCTTAGCGCCTGGCGCTGATCCCGACCGAGGGTAGCAGACGGTGCACAGAGGATCCCGAGGCCATATCGCAGGGAATGAAGAGGTAAATGTTGAGAGTCAAATTTTTAACAATTACTTACCTCTCTTACCCGTGGAAGGTTGTTGGTCACTCTTTTCCATTTCTTTGCAGGTTTCACATGGTCGAGCTCACTTCCTCTTTAGGCGCTAGGATGCCGGTATCCTCGTGCCTCAACTTGAGAAGCGCTCCTGCGCTCTCGTCCCGCGATGGGTCTTTAGCGCCTTCAGAGAATTGTGCAACGCTTCCCTTAGTGCTCCACTCTCCCCTTGGGGCGATACAACTGAATATCTCACTTTGAGGCGGTAGACATCGTCTGGCGCTAAAGGTAGCGACCCGGCAGCGTCAACGCCTCAAACTGGGCGATACCGAATTTCTAGCTCCTAGACTTTGGCCAAGTTGATGGCGTTGGCTATTATACCATATCTAATTGTACAATAGTGTAACCCAGAAGTGTAACAATATCATCTCCCTTGTGATGTTAACTGGATATTGGTCTTTCACATGTGCCCTCACATGCAATTTTCCAGCCTTTCTGAAGGTGGACTGAAACACAAGTGAATCGTGAAGTTGTTTTATTTTATTTACAGCAAGTGAGCATCCTGAGTAAGAGATATAGTGTTGCTCTGATTCAACTAAGTACAGAACCCTTCTCGAGAAGCAGAAAAATAATAAAGCACCACTCTATCCTTATTAGCGGGCCTGCTAAACATTTCTTGGTGCGCCTCTGCAACTGGCAAGCTCCAGGCTTGAGAAGAGCAACGTTCCCTTTGCTGGGCCAAAGTTTCCTCTGAGTCCGGGCTGGCTGATTGTCTGTCTTTATCTCTTTCCTCCGTGCCTCTGATTCCTCCCCTAATCGGCCATTCACCATTCGGCCTGCCAATAAAACTGGCCCTCCTGTCCTCAAAGTGAATATGGGACATCCTGTGCTAATAACCAGAGATGAGACAATTGATCCTCATTAAAATAGATTGTCAGCAATGACTAGTAGGGTACCGCATGGTTCGGTGCTGGGACCCCAGCTATTTACTATATACATTAATGATTTAGACGAAGGAATTGAATGTAATATCTCCAAGTTTGCAGATGACACTAAGCTGGGTGGCAGTGTGAGCTGTGAGGAGAATGCTAAGAGGCTGCAGGGTGACTTGGACAGGTTAGGTGAGTGGGCAAATGCATGGCAGATGCAGTATAATGTGGTTATCCACTTTGGTGGCAAAAACAGGAAGGCAGAATATTATCTGAATGATGATAGATTAGGAAAAGGGGAGGTGCAACGAGACCTGGGTGTCATTGTACATTAGTCATTGAAAGTTGGCATGCAGGTACAGCAGGCGGTGAAGAAGGCAAATGGCATGTTGGCCTTTATAGCAAGAGGATTTGAGTATAGGAGCAGGGAGATCTTACTGCAGTTGTACAGGGCCTTGGTGAGATCACACCTTGAATATTGTGTGCAGTTTTGGTCTCCTAATTTGAGAAAGGACATTCTTGCTATTGATTCCCGGGATGGCAGGACTGACATATGAAGAAAGACTGGATCGACTAGGCTTATATTCACTGGAATTTAGAAGAATGAGAGGGGATCTCATAGAAACATATAAAATTCTGACGGGATTGGACAGGTTAGATGCAGGAAGAACGTTTCCGATGTTGGGAAAGTCCAGAACCAGGGGTCACAATCTAAGTTAAGCCATTTATGACTGAGATGAGGAGAAACTTCTTCACTCAGAGAATTGTGAACCTTTGAAATTCTCTACCACAGAAAGTTGTTGAGGCCAGTTCGTTAGATATATTCGAAAGGGAGTTAGATGTGGCCCTTATGGTTAAAGGGATAAAGGGGTATGGAGAGAAAACAGGAATGGGGTACTGAAGTTGTATTAGCAACCATGATCATATTGAATGGTGGTGCAGGCTCGAAGGGCCGAATGGCCTACTCCTACACCTATTTTCTATGTTTCTATGTTTGAAAACACAACACTTAAACATAGCCCGATACCAAATCCTTTCCATGAACAAAAAATCCTGAAAGGTGACAGACACTGGGGGAGAGCTCAAGCTTGTCATCATTTGCAGATGTCGGTTTTTTTGGTTGGAATTGAGATAACTCAATTTGTCCCAGGGTCCCAAAATAAATTCATTAGTTCTATTAATGTTCCTACTTTTATTAATTTACTCAATTTTCCCTCAAGGAAAATTGCAAACATACCACAGTGTTCAGATCATCAGAAATATGTAGAAGTCCATTAATATTAGTGTATTTTACACATTTTGTACTAAAGGCCCTGAAAATTCAATAGCGGGACAAGAGGCGGTATATGAAGTAACTTTAAAAACACAGATTAATATGGTAAAACATGGAACCTGGAATGGTCCAATGCCATGAACCACCATTTGTACTATTTACCCCAGTGACTCGCAATAACAATAAATGGTTATCTATCAGAAACATAGGAACAGGAGTAGGTCGCTCAGTCTCTTGAGCCTGTTCTGCCATTCAATTAGATCATGGCTGATCTGCACCTCAACTCCAGTTACCTGCCTTTGATCCATATCTCTTAATATGCTTTACCCAACAAAAATCCATCGACCTCAGTCTTGAAAATTTTAATTGGGCCTTTTGGGGAGCAAGTTCCAGATTGCCACTACCCATTGTGTGAAAAGATGCTTCTGACTTTACTCCTCAATGGCCTAGCTCTGATTTTAAGATTATGTGCCGTTGTTCTGGACTTCGCCATCAGAGGAAATAATTTCTCTGTATCTACCTTATCAAAACCCTTTATCATTACAATCATCTCCAGTGAATGACCCTTCAGCCTTTTTAACTCAAGCGAATACAAGCCTAGTTTCTGCAACCTGTCCTCATAATTTAACCCTTTAAGCCCTGGTGAATTTGGTGAATTTACACTGTACTCGCTCTAAGCCCAATATATCTTTCCCGAGGAAGCATCAATACCAGCAAGTTGAATCAGAACTTTTCACCTTTTTGAAAGTTAAAGATCAGAAGGATGTGTTCCAGAGTCCATCAGGTGTTGTTGTCCCTCACAGACCTAGAGGATGAGTCTCCCACTCGTCTGCCATAATAGCACAAAAGCCCCAGAATCCCTGTAAAAACTGCATTGGCTCAGTTTACACCATTTTTTGTGGGGTCCATGACGCTTTTACCAGAGTTATGGTGGACGATCGGAAGAACCCCAGTGGAAACTCATCCCTTGTTGTCTATTGAGATGACAACTGATCTTATTTTGAGAGTCCATTTTCAGCCTTGGATATCCAACTCTTCAGGTACTGAGAAAGTCAAAGACACAGATCCAATAGATCAGTGCAAATGTGCCTGGAACATGGACATGTTGCTTCCTGTCTTCATGGTATCACTGGATAAAGATCGGGCCCTTTGACCTTTACAGTGGGAAGGATTTATGACAGTGTCTCCTCTTACCCTATTCCAGCGGGGAAATGGATACATGTTCCATTCTGCCACATTTCTGCTCCCCTTTATTTTCCATTCCTCGATGTGCTGACTTCTTGATATCATAGAAACATAGAAACATAGAAAATAGGTGCAGGAGTAGGCCATTCGGCCCTTCGTGTCTGTACCGCCATTCAATGAGTTCATGGCTGAACATGCAACTTCAGTACCCCATTCCTGCTTTCTCGCCATACCCCTTGATCCCCCTAGTAGTAAGGACTACATCTAACTCCTTCTTGAATATATTTAGTGAATTGGCCTCAACAACTTTCTGTGGTAGAGAATTCCACAGGTTCACCACTCTCTGGGTGAAGAAGTTTCTCCTCATCTCGGTCCTAAATGGCTTACCCCTTATCCTTAGACTGTGACCCCTGGTTCTGGACTTCCCCAACATTAATAAGAACATAAGAACATAAGAATTAGGAACAGGAGTAGACCATCTAACCCCTCGAGCCTGCTCCGCCACCCAACAAGATCACGGCTGATCTGGCCGTGGACTCAGCTCCACTTACCCGCCCGCTCCCCATAACCCTTAATTCCCTTATTGGTTAAAAATCTATCTATCTGTGATTTGAATATATTCAATGAGCTAGCCTCAACTGCTTCCTTGGGCAGAGAATTCCACAGATTCACAACCCTCTGGGAGAAGAAATTCCTTCTCAACTCGGTTTTAAATTGGCTCCCCCGTATTTTGAGGCTGTGCCCCCTAGTTCTAGTCTCCCCGACCAGCGGAAACAACCTCTCTGCCTCTATCCTGTCTATCCCCTTCATTATTTTAAATGTTTCTATAAGATCACCCCTCATCCTTCTGAACTCCAACGAGTAAAGACCCAGTCTACTCAATCTATCATCAAAAGGTAACCCCCTCATCTCCGGAATCAGCCTAGTGAATCGTCTCTGTACCCCTTCCAAAGCTAGTATATCCTTCCTTAAGTAAGGTGACCAAAACTGTATAGTTTTGTATAGTTCTGTAGGCACTGGGCACCTTTTGGTATCTCACCCACATGGCAAATATTCATCTGTGAGCCTTGACAGTGTGCCTATTTGGCTGTGGAGGATATCACCACTGGGCTGATTGCATCCTCACCCTGTGTCTACACTTTTCATTTCCATCAGCGGTGATTAGGAGTAGGAACCCTGAAGAATTTGCCTTTTGCTTTACGCAATGGTACTGAGGCCAATCGTAGCACCCTTACCCCTGCCATGGCTAAGATCAGCTAACTCAGCTTAGACTGGGGAATTAATCTGGGGATTTACTGGTCTATATGGCTCAGTTGCTCACTGGGTAAATCATCAAGGACCTAAATACACAGGCAAAATGGGTCCACACTCCAGCTCTAAATCATTGGCTATCAGAAGTAGACCACTGAGTACAGTGGATTAGCTCCAGACCACAAGAGAACAACCTCTTCTCCAGAGCTAAATCTTAATATAAGCTTCTGACTTTTCTCATCTTAACATGAATTGACTGCTTTCAGATATGGGCACATTATCAATATTGGCAACAAACAATCAGTTTATGTCCCAGGCGATAGCGGCAGAAATTAGGAGTAAACATTTCAGGTCAGTCAGATTGCTATTTTCTCACTGCTACAATCAGGGATCAGATATAGACCCTACCTTCTGATTAAACTGGCATTACCAACAGTGAAAGTTTAACCACTGCAGGAATCACATGCCCTCTTCACCCCCTGACATACACATGCCCGCACCGTTTTCCAGGAATCAACAATCCCTCATTAGACCACAAGGAACTAACCCTTGGTTATTTCTATAATTAGTGTAACAAATTCTCACATCAGTCATGCCACACATTAAACATTGTGGGAGGCTATTAAATATGTCCATAGCAGAAAAATCAAGAACCACATAGTTACCAAAAGGTATCACCTCACATTTACTGACATTAAATTCAAAGTGCCACTTATTTTTTTGCCCATTCCATCATCATATCGATATTCCTTTGCAGCTTCCTTTGGTCCTCAGTATTATTTACTATGCCTCCTATTTGAGTATTGTCTGCAAATTCAAGCGCCCCTCCCTTTAGTCCTGAAACCAAATCATTAACGGCTGCACCCTCACGACTGCGATCTGTGCCATGTTCTTATTACCACAAAACACTATCTCCTCCAACTCCCTGCAAACAATATATTTACTTCTATGTGAAACTTTTCTCTGCCACTGTGGCTTCAGCCATTGCTGCCATGACGATCGGATAACTACTATTTTTGTACATTAGACAAGGAAACTGTGGTATGGTTACAATGGTCAGATATTCTGGCGGGTATTGATGTTGGCAGCGGCACCTGGCTCTGGTGAGCTCATTGCAAACCTCTTAACAATCAGCAATATACAGTGACAACCAGGAAAGCATTATTGCCAAATTGCTAAGTGGAAAGAGGTTAATTTAGGTCCAGTTGATCCAAATGCGCTCTCATAAAAGGAGCCATTGATACTGACAGTAGCATAGTCTGCGGTTATCTGTCATTTACCAACAATGTGTAATGCCGTAAATACAGCAGAACAGGAAACAGATGTTTGCTTATTAGAGGCATGCAGTAGGGCCTCTGCTCATTTACTGTGTGTCTGTACAGCCAACACAAGACCAACACTGTTAGTCGGGGAGCTGCTATCCCTCAGCTCTGTGCCAAATCCACAGATTATATGCCCAGCACAATTAATTCCATTTCAATTAGCAATCCTGACCTTAAAAATATTTTTCAGTCGTGCAGACATTCTTTAGAGAGAAAAGTAATAAATCCAGTTCAAAGGAATAGCATCTGCATTTCAGAGCACTGTGCATTGAACTGGCAATATTGTTAGTCAGTGTTATAAATGATCTAGTGTACATTCCTTTTAATGCATGAAGTGTGGTGCTTGTTTCACTGTTTCCTACTGTCACAGATATCTTTTACATTCAAATCTGTGCTCTGCTAAATAAACCAGGAACAGCATATGGCTGGCATAGAAAATACTAGGCAATTGCACTGAGTGATGACGGATCAACCATCAGGCCTTTCTTTATATTTCCTATCAGCACTGGGATGGTCTCACTGCCTACTGAACCAAGCCGACACCAGTCGCACATTTGGCTTAAGAATTTTAGTGCATGCAACATACTTTTGCATTGCTAAATAATATTCAAAAATGGTTTGTCGCCCAAATAGATAAAAGAGCAGCTATCCTTAGGCTGGCAACGGGAAAGAACCCCCAAGTGCTCGCTTGCCAGTGAAGCGTGATTGAAAATCAGGCCACTGCAATGTCAAGTGCGGCCTTCAGGTAACTGAGGAAGGGGCACAACCGAGAAGGGCGACGATCGGGTTGGGAAGGGGAGGGGGCGACCACGTCGGGAGAGGAGGGAGGGACCATTGGCAATCGATGGGGGGGGGGGGCGGCGGGGGAGAGGGAGCAGCGGCAATTGGGGGTGGGGGGATGGGGGCGGTGGGGGTGCTGCAGCTCCTCCCGACTCCACATTCAGTTAAGTCTATCTTGTGGATGGTAGGCCGCAGCGGTCCCTTTAAGGACTGTCTGTTAGGCCAAACGTGGACCTGATTTTCCTGAGTGTAGCCAGCACCGGCTGCCTCAAGACATATCAATCTTGCAGTGGGGTTTCACGCGTGAGTAGTGCACGCCGATTTTGGGGCCTTTGTGGCTTGCAGCAACCTTCCAGCTTGTAGTAACCGTGTGTTTCGTACCCCCAATATTGGTGGCTTCTTAGGCCATTTATTGTCCGAAAAATGGCTGCTGCGTGGCCAACTTTCCAGGCCAGAGTCTCAAAAATAAGAAATTCACAGGAAGAAAACTCTTTGGACAGGAAGTCCATTTTGTTAAAATTATGTTAAACAATATTAATTCAGAGATCATATATATATCTTCTAATTGCTCAGTAAACCGATTGAGTAGCTGAAGCACACAGACCTAGATGGTCCCAGGTTCAGTTTGTGCTCTGTGCTGAGTCAGCTGATTACAGATACAAGTAGTTTCTCTAGGTTGAGGGAAAATTAGACAGGATTCATTCCCCTGCTTGTTATCCAACAACAACAACAAAAATTTGTATTTAAATACTGCCTTTAACATAGTGAAACGTCCCAAGGTGTTTCACAGGTGTATTATGAGATAAAAAATTTGACACCGAGCCACATAAGTAGAAATTAGTGCAGGTGACCAAAAGCTTAGTCAAAGAGGTAGGTTTTAAGGAGCGTCTTGAAGGAGGAAAGAGAGGTAGAGAGGTGAAGAGATTTAGGCAGGGAGTTCCAGGACTTGGGGCCGAGGCAAAAGAAGGCACGGCCACCAATGGTTGAGCGATTACAATCAGGGATGCTCAAGAGGGCAGAATTTGAGGAGCACAGATATCTCGGGGGGTTGTGCGGCTGGAGGTGATTACAGAGATAGGGAGGGGCGAGGCCATGGAGGGTTTGAAAATGAGGATGAGAATTTTGAAATCAAAGGTGTTGCTTAACCGGAAGCCAATGTAGATCAGTGAACACAGGGGTGATGGGTGATCGGGACTTGGTGAGAGTTAGGACACGGGCAGCCGAGTTTTGGATCACCTCTAGTTTACATAGGGTAGAACGTGGGAGGCCAGCTAGGAATGTGTTGGAATAGTCATGTCTAAAGGCATGGATCGAGAGGAATCCATGGCAAGAAGTGTGCGTTGGATGATGATTGAGCCTGACCGCGATACCCCTTCCCTATCTAAGAAATTAGCTTAATGCTATATTTCAGCTCCCCAGTTGGTATCATGGGTAAATGCACTAATCGATATGTTTTTGAGTTACAGACACCAAAACAATTCCAGGTTTAGCTGCCATTTTATGCTTGATTTTAAAATACTTATCCTTGTTTTCAAATCCTTCGCCCCTCTCTATCTCCCTTGGCCGGAGAGTCCAGAATAAGGGGTCATAGTCTCAGGATAAGGGGTCGGCCTTTTAAAACTGAATTGAGGAATTTTTTCACTCAGAGGGTTGTGAATTTTTGGAATTCTCTGCCCCATAGTACTATGGCTGCTCAGTCATTGAGTATATTCAAGGCTGAGATATATAGATTTTTGAACGAGAGGAATCAAGGGATATGGGGATAGGGCAGGAAAGTGGACTTGAGGTCGAAGATCAGCCATGATCTTATTGAATGGCGGAACAGGCTCGAAGGGCTGTATGGTCTACTCATGCTCCTACTTCTGATGTTCTTATGTTCTTATGTAACCTCCACCAACCCTACAACCCTGTGAGGTCTCTGCGCTCCTCCAATTCTGGCCTATTGCGCATCCCAATTTTCACTGCTTCATCATTGGTGGCCGTGCCTTCAGCTGTTTAGGCCCCAAGTTCTGGAATTCCTTCGCTAAACCTCGCCGTCTCCCTACCTCACTCACCTCCTTTAAAACGCTCCTTAAAACCTAACTCTTTGACCAAGCTTTTGAACACCTGTCCCAATATCTCCTTATGTGGTTCGGTGTCAAATTCTACTTGATAAATGCTACAGTGAAGCACCTTGGGACTTTTAACCACATTAAAGACGCTATATAAATACATGTTGTTGCTGTTATGTTAACTGATCTCAACTAAGTCCGATTTGTCCCCAGTGTTGGTGAGGTCAGGCAGGTTCACACTTTTGTCTAACTCAACAATATCACTAATTGGCTGCTGCATTTCCTTCATTACAACAACGACTACACTTCAAAAGTACTTAATTGGCTGTGAAGCGCTTTGGGACGTCCTGAGGTCATGAAAGGGGCGAAATGAAGTCTTTCTTTCTTTTCTGACTCCTACTGAACTGACTCCTGCTGGGTAAGTGCCTACGTTTGCACATCAAGCCGGGCCCGGATTAAGCTGTGATCCTCTGGAGGTTGAAAAGCCTGCTAACACTCGCTGTCTGTGTGCACGCAAGAAGAACTGCCACTTTGGTGAGGTATCAGAGCATGGCCGGTATATCTGTGGAACATTCTGTTTACTGTCAAGTGGATATTGGATTCTGACCAAGAAGAGCATTCGTGATTTTCATGACTACCACACAAAGGACAGCATAAATATATCAATTATTAAGAACATGCTGGACTTTCTAAACTGGAGCCCACAAGCTTATCAGATTTCTGTCCATGGGGTTGCAGATGGTGGGAGGTCCATACTCTATGGAGAGATCTTCGACTTCCTCCCAAAACACGTGTGAAGTTAGTGGATCAAAGCCAGTGCTGGGAGGCCCAATCGGTTTTCGGTTTGGGCTTCATGTAAACGCTGCTGGCTGCAGCTCACTAGTTGTGGGAAGGCAAGACACAGGCCCGCTGGCAGGTTGGGCCTAGGTGTGGGGCGGAGGTGATCCTGGGGAGAATCTGGGCAGCTCACACATCCAGTTGCTCCTCCTGACCCCACAAAAAACAAAATTTTAAAAATGTGCCCGTTTTTTGGAGCGGCCTCTATTGTCCCAGTTAAAATCGCCTCCAGAAACTTAGCGCTCCATTCCCGCCCACTGCCACTTCAACTGAGCCCTTTGTATAGGTTGCCAAGGTGCCCACCTGACTCGTCAGCCTCATTAATACATCCAAATTCCTATGAAGTCATTAGGACCCCAATGGCACTCAGAGAAACCTGTCTGGGAAGAAGCAGGGGCCCTAAAAGTTAAGTTTTAAACATCTCCATGGGATGAGGGGGAGCAGGAGTGCTTTTCCCGGCCCCACAAGGAAAACCAAGGCTTCTGTTGCCCTGAGGCTTCCCCCTTCTCACTTACGAGACTCTGCCAAACTCCAAGCCCCCCCCTCCCGGTGTCTTACCTGAATGTCGGCAGGTGGTCTCTGGGTGGCTCGATCTATGGCTGCCAGCAGCCAGTCAACTGTCTCGTTACAATGACAACGTGCATTTATATAGCGCCTTTAAGGTAGTAAAACATCCCAAGGCACTTCACGGGAGCAATTATCAAACAGAATTTGACACCGAGCCACGTAAGGAGAAATTAGGGCTGATGAGCAAAAGCTTGGTCAAAGAGGTAGGTTTTAAGGAGTGTTTTAAAGGCGGAAGGAGAGGTCGAGAGATGGAGAGGTTAGGGAGGGAATCCCAGAGCTTAGGGCCAAGGCAACAGAAGGCATGGCCGGCAATAGTGGAGCGATTATAATCAGGGATGATCAAGAGGGCAGAATTAGAGGAGCGCAGGTTTCTCGGCGGGGTTGTGGGGCTGGAGGAGATTATAGAGATAGGGAGGGGCAAGGCCAATGGAAGGATTTGAAAACAAGGACCGAGAATTTTAAAACCTTTTTTGGGCGGGCAGCTGACTGAAAATATGGTGCAAGTTAAAATAGCCACAGCCTCAAATTGATGGCATGGGTGGGAGAGGTTGGTGCTCATTCTGCTCGAAACCCGCTCCCGGTTAAAATCACCTCCCCCAGTCAGATTTCCCTATGTGCCCAAGACTGTAGTCAGTAGGTCACTCCTCTGCCATTTCCCGAAAAGAAAAATAAGCAGGCATGTCAGTGTTTTGTTTCCGGACTGCGCATTAGCTGGTCTTGCTCAAAGCGTCTTTTCCCCTGTAGCGGTCCCTCAGTTTGACGTAGCGACAATTACTTTGCATCAATCACATCAACAACAGAAGCGCCTCAAAGGGCTGCAAGTCAGCGGGCAAGAGTCCCAAGATAAATATTGACCTTGTCGAAGCTGGCAGCTATTTTATGTGTTGAACATGGGTTCAGTAAAGAAGTCAGGCAGTGGGCTGCACTCTGGCCTTTAGCAGCCGATTCTTGCAAAAGATCCCATTAGCTATCAGCAGCAACTGTAATTATTTAGCAGCATGGCAACTGTAGGGCAGGCCGAGATTGTGTTTCTTGGTAGGGGTGAGAGTGGGGGGAGAGGGTGATCTAATTACAGAGACAGGAAAGGGAAGATTTTACATCAGTGGAAGTGTTCAGTTTGTACAATAGGAGCTGGATTTTCGGTGTTGCTGATTTCGGGACGGTAATGGCGGCGGGGCGGTAAAGTTTGCGCCCGGGAAACAGTTTGCGCCTCAGTCGTCACAATTGGGCAGCTGGGCCCTGAGTGGGGGGGCGGAGCACTAAGGAAGGCATTGCACAACTCTTTTAGGGCGTTAGGCCGGCTGAGCATGGGAAAATCCCGAGCTAAAGAGCCGGCCCGGGAGCGCTCTGAGAGAGGCTTGGGTAGAGAAATAAAGCACCCAAAACATTCCCAATACATAGCCCACGCCACCACAACATAAATGGCAAAAAAAAAAGAAAAAACAATCACACTTACTTGCGGTGGACATTACTTACCTGACTGCTGTCGGTGTAGGTTGGACCACCCGTTATCACAGGCGGTCCCAGCAGTGCACGCCGCGGGACGTACAGGTCGGGCATGAGTCCAAAAGCGAGCCGTGTCGCAACCAGGGGGCGTTGCACACCGGCTCAACTCTTTCCGGGCGGTACTGCTCCGCGCCCTCGCAAACCCGTTCCCGAAACCCCCCCCCCACCGCGGGGTGCTGGAGGCTGGCTGGCCACTCACCACCGCCACTGCACCCCCTGTGGGGCGAAAACAGAGGCAGACGTCACCGCAAGCTGTTGGAAAATGCAGAAACAAGAACAACTGCATTTGTGTGGCACCTTTAACGTGGTAAACCGTTTCACAGCGAGCCACACGAGGAGACATTAGGACAGGAACCACGAGCTTGGTCAAAGAGAGGGTCTTAAAGGAGGAGAGAGAGGTGGCGAGGCGGAGAGGTTTAGGGAGTTAATTCCCGAGCTTCGGGCTGAGACAGCTGAAGCCGCCGACGGCCACCGGTGGTGGGTGAAGGAAGCCGGGGATGCACTAGGTCAGATTTGGAAGAGCGCAGAGTTCTCTGAAGGTTGTAGGGCTGGAGTGGGTTACAGAGATAGGAAGGTTGTTCCACAATGTTAACGCTGCAATCTTTTTTTGATCAACACAAACGGAATGCAGCTGATGATTGATTTTTCAATGTGAGGGGACAAGGAAGGAAGAAGTGGAGAGAAGTCTGAAGACAGTGACCGTGCTGCAGCTGACAGTGAAACACTCTGTTCGACTCTCTGCACAGGTTTGGTGTTTTGATTACAGTGTATTAGCATTCACTGCACAGAATTAGGAGCTGATTCGCTATATTGCAAGCTGAACCGATCTGTTTGTTCCGAGCAAACTAAGTGTAAGTAAGAAAGGAATAACTTGCATTTATATAGCTCCTTTTCCTTTACAGTTGTAATGTAGGAAATGTGGCAGCTAATTTGCGCTCAGCAAGATCCCACAAAGAGTAATGTGATAATGACCAGATAATCTGTTTTAGTGATGTTGGTTGATGAATCACTGGCGATTTACACCGTTTCTTGGGGAGCGCGGTTCCATTAATCTCTGATCAACATTATGGCAGGAGATCAGGAGAACCTCTGCAGAAGTTCAGGATCTATTTTCCCCTATAATACACTTATATAGAATTACATAGAGTGTACAGCACAGAAACAGGCCATTCGGGCCAACTGGCGTTTGTGCTCCACACAAGCCTCCTCCCACTTACTTCATCCAACTCTATCAACATAACCTTCCATTCCTTTCTCCTTCATGTGCTTATCGAGCTTCCTCGTAACTGCATCTATCCTATTCGCCTCAACTACTCCTTGTGGTGCCACGTTCCATATTCTTAACACTCTTTGGTTAAAGAAGCTTCTCCTGAATTCCTGAATATCTTATATATTGAAATGATGGGTATAGCTGCAGTTTAAATCACAATCATATACCCTGCAATCCCATTTTAAAGATTTATTTTGTCTGTCATATGTAAGGCTTTCAATTTTTTCACAAAATAAATGTAATCCCAAAACTTTAATAGAAATCCTAAAATCCGATTAAAAACAAACATATTCACTTGCCTTTTTCAAACACCATTATTCAGTTTTATATTCTTTAGAGTTGTCAGCTTTTGTTGGCTGGCATATATAGGGAGTATTAAAAGTCAGCCACACATTATGGACTAAAGTTATGTATGCACAGGCGGTTCCTTTCCTGAAAGACATTAGTGAACAAGATGGGTCTTTGCAGCATTCCAACTTCTTGCATTGTCATTTTTTCTCATGCAAGTCCACAAATTACCAGGATTTATTGAATTGAGTTTCGCACCTTGTCATAGTGGAATTATAGGGGGAGAAATTGGGTGCATTTGCGTCTCCCATTCGCACCCCTGGGGGGCGCTGTTAGAGACCCCTGCTAAATTCAGCAGTGGCGCTCTGATCTCCTGCGCCCAGAGATAGTGATATCATCACCGTGCGCATCGCCCCTTTAGTGTCCCTGCCCCTAAAGTGGGTTTCGCCCCTTGAAGCAGCGTGGGGCAATGACAGCGACTGTTTCAGCGGGCGCGCACCGGGCGGCCAGCCGCTACCGTGGCAAAAATCAAAGGTGAGGTGGCCGGCTGCTGAGAAAAAAAAATCTGACCTTTTCATTGACACTCCAGTTGTGGTTTCTTCGCGGGGTCGGTGCCGCGATCACTTAGCCCGGCACTCTGTTTGAGTGATGGGCTGATTGGTACAGGGGTGCCGCACATTGTGGTCCAGGTAGGTGGGTTCTTTTTTGGCAGAGTGTGCAACATGTGCCCTTCCCTTTAATTGAGGGCAGAGCCCCTCAGACGCGGCAGCGTTACACGGCGCAGTGCGTAGCACTGCTGAGGCGTGCGCCCTGTTACCGCTCGCTCCACTTCCTTCCGGGGGGCGGCAACCCGGATTTATCGAGAGGGGCAAGACTGATGCGTCCGTCTGGTGGGGCGATACCCAATTTCTAGGCCATAAACTCTTAACCTCTGGGTTGAATCAATGTACCACATCCCCACCGACATCTGGGAGTCCCTGGCCAAAGACCACCCTAAGTGGAGGAAGAGCATCTGGGAGGGCGCTGAGCACCTCGAGTCACGTTGCTGAGAGCATGCAGAAAACAAGCGCTGGCAGCGGAAGGAGTGTGCGGCAAACCAGACTCCCCACCCACCCTTTCCTTCAATGACTGTCTGCCCCACCTGTGACAGAGACTGTAATTCCCGCATTGGACTGTACAGTCACCTGAGAACTCACTTTTAGAGTGGAAGCAATCTTCCTGGATTTCGAGGGACTGCCTATGATGATGATGACTACTTTAACTTCATAACTGGCAGAACTTGGAACTTGGTTTTAAAATACTTTAAAATCAAAAATATTTTCCCAAATATATTGTCATGTATGTAACCTTCATGTAACAACACTGCAATACTGTATATACTTGAGAAATGCACACCTTGACCACAGGGGGTGAACTTGTGGGAGACACTCCTCACCTGATCATCCAGGTATATAAAAAGGAAGGTCCCACACAGGATCAGCACTTCTTGGTCCTGTGAATAAAGGTGCAGGTCACAGAATGACCTCGTCCATAGAATGTGCCTCGTGTGGATTTGTGGTATTGTGTAAGGATCTTACAGTGGCGACGAGAAACAGGAATCAACGACCCACGAGAATGGCCACCGCTAGCACAGAGGAACGGTACTGTGTTGGTGAGGACTGGGACGATTTCATTGAGAGGATTCAGCAGAGCTTTGTCACGAAGGACTGGCTGGGAGATGCAGCGGCCGACAAGTGAAGGGCTCATCTACTGACCAGCTGTGGATCTAAGACTTACACCTCATGAAAGACCTGCTAGCACCCGAGGAGCCGGTGGACAAAATCTTTGAAGAGCTCAGCAAACTAATCAGTGAGCACCTCAAACCGGCGAACAGCGTACACATGGCCCGACACAGATTCTATACCCACCGACGTAGGGAAGGACAGAGCATACCGGACTTTGTTGTGGACCTCTGGCGCTTGGCCAGCCTCTGTAAGTTCACAGACGCCTGCAGAGGGGAGATGCTAAGGGATTTCTTTATTGAGGGCATCGGTCATGCTGGGATTTTCAGAAAGTTAATCGAGACCAAGGACTTGACCTTGGAAGCGGCGGCGTTGCTGGCTCAGACTTTTATGGCGGGGGAGGAGGAAACCAAGATAATATACGCGCACAACCCTGACTCCAACGTGGCGATGGATCAGGGAGTCAATATCATAAACATGACTCAGAGCCCAGCAGGCAGACAAGGGCAGTTCGACACACCCCAGGCAGCAATAGACCCCAGAACAGGTTTTCAACACAGACAATGGCAGGCTGAATGGACATTTACGCCATCCCAATGGACAATGCATTCTGGGATGGGGCCATTGACACCCACTAACAGGGTGCTCAAGAGCAGTGAAAGGGACAATCAGCAAGGAATGCCTGGTAACGGCTCTTTTGTCCACAACAATGGGAATCTCAGTTCATGCTGGAGGTGTGGGGGCAGACATGCTGCCAGGACTTGCAGGTTTCAACAGTTCGTCTGCAGAGATTGTAACCTCAGTGGCCATTTATCCAGAATGTGCAGGAAGCCTGCGACCAGGCTAATTTACGAGGCGGATGGACCAGAAGAGGGGTCTGCGAGGCAGGATGACGCGTGGGGCAAATCAATGGACGCTGAAGTTCAGCGGGTTCATGTAGCAAACATTCACAGCTCATATACCAAAACGCCACCTATGATGATGAAGGCCCTATTAAACGGCATCCCTGTACGCATGGAGCTGGACACGGGGCCAGCCAGTCACTCATGAGCGTTCAACAATTCAAAAAGCTATGGCCACTCAAAGCCAGCAGACCCAAACTAGAACGCATTGAGACTCAATTACGGACGTACACCAAAGAAATAATTCCAGTGCTAGGCAGTGCAATGTTGGCTGTCACACACAATGGATCAGTGAACCGGCTGCCGCTCTGGATTGTCCCGGGCAATGGTCCCGCACTGTTGAGGAGGAGCTGGTTAGCTGAGATGAACTGGAAATGGGGGGGGATGTGCACGCAGTGTCATCTGTGAAGCGAAGTTCATGCTCACAGGTCCTACAGCAATTTGAGTCGCTATTCCAACCTGGCATCGGGACGTTCAAAAGTACCAAAGTAGTGATGCGCATCACCCCGGATGCCAGACCAGTGCACCACAAAGCCAGAGCTGTGCAGTATGTGATGTGGGAGAAAATTGAAAGCGAATTGGACCATTTGCTGAGAGAGGGCATCATCTCGCCCGTTGAATTTAGCGACTGGGCGAGCTCCATTGTTCCCGTCCTAAAAGCGGATGGCTTGGTCAGGATCTGTGGCGACTACAAGGCCACTATCAACCGGGTGTCCCGACAAGACCAATACCTGCTTCCGAGAGCGGAGGATCTTTTTACCATGCTGGCAGGCAGCAAGCTGTTCACCAAGTTGGACCTCACTTCAGCCTACATGACCCAAACTACTGACCACAATCACCACGCACAAGGGATTGTTTGTTTACAACAGGTGCCCGTTTGGCATTCGATCAGCGGCCGCGATCTTTCAAAGAAACATGGAAAGCCTGCTCAAATCCATTCCTGGAATGATCGTATTCCAGAACGATATCCTCATTACGGGTCGGGACACCGAGGAACACCTCCACAACCTGGAAGAGGTGCTACGCCGACTGGACCGGGTAGGCCTGCAAGTCAAGAAACCTAACTGTGTGTTTTTGGCTCCCGAAGTCGAGTTTCTGGGCAGGAGGGTTGCTGCAGACAGGATTCGGCCTAGCGAATCCAAAACAGAGGTGATTTGATGAGCGCCCGGGCCCTGCAACACATCGGAGTTGCTTCATTTCTGGAACTCTTGAACTATTTCGGGAACTTTCTGCCGAACTTAAGCACATTGTTGGAGCTGCTACAAGTGCTCCTGCGTAAGGGTTGCGATTGGTTTTGGGGGGACTGTCAAGAACGGGCTTTAAATCGGGCGCATAACCTACTCTGTTCAAATAAGTTGTTGCCCCTGTACAACCCCTGTAAGAAATTGGTTCTGACATGTGATGCATCGTCCTATGGGGTTGGGTGCGTGTTGCAGCAGTACAATGCTGAGGGGCAACTACAACCTGTGGCTTATGCCTCCAGGTCGCGCTCTCAAGCAGAACGTGGGTATGGGATGGTTGAGAAGGAAGCACTCGCATGGGGTCGATGGGGTGAAAAAGATGCATCAGTACCTTTTTGGCAGGAGGTTCGAATTAGAAACGGACCACAAGCCGTTAACATCCCTGTTGTCAGACAGCAAGGCTGTCAATGCCAATGCGTCAGCTCTCATACAGGGATAGGCTCTCACACTGGCTGCTTATGACTACACCATCCACCGGCCGGCACTGAAAATTGTGTTGACGCGATCAGCAGGCTTCCACTGGCCACCACTGAGGGGGCAGCGGAGCAAAGCGCTGAGATGGTCATGGCTGTTGATGCCTTTGACAGTGCAGGCTCCCCCATCACAGCCCGCCAGATCAAAATCTGGACCAACAGAGATCCCCTCCTATCTTTGATTAAGAAATGTGTCCTGACTGGGGATTGGGCGCCCGCACACGGAGCATGCCCTGAGGAGGTCAGACCGTTTCACAGGCGGATGGATGAGCAGCCGGGTAGTCATGCTCCAGAGGGACAGGGAAGCTTTCATCAGGGAACTCCACAGCGAGCACCCAGGCATCGTGCTGATGAAGGCCATTGCCCGGTCACACGTTTGGTGGCCGGGAATTGATTCAGACCTGGAACACTGTGTTCGCAGGTGCACGACGTTTGCTCAGCTGGGAAATGCCCCCAGGGAGGCCCCACTCAGCCCGTGGCCCTGGCCCACCAGGCCATGGTCACATATTCACATAGACTACGCAGGCCCGTTCATGGGGAAAATGTTTCTCATCGTGGTTGATGCGTACTCGAAATGGATCGAGTGCATCATTTTGAATTCGTGCACGACATCCACCACTGTGGAGAGTCTACGCGCGGTCTTTGCGACCCCCGGCTTGCCGGACATCCTTGTTAGCGATAATGGCCCATGTTTCACTAGCTACGAATTCCGGGAGTTCATGTCGGGTAATGGCATCAACCATGTCAGGACAGCACCGTTCAAGCCGGTTTCCAATGGCCAGGCGGAACGTGCGGTCCAAATCATAAAACAAGGCATGCTCAGGATTCAAGGTCCCTCCCTTCAATGCCGCCTATAGGTCCAGACCACACTCGCTCACGGGGGTCCCGCCCGTGGAGCTCCTTATGAAACGTACACTCAAAACTCGGCTGTCCCTCATTCATCCTGTCTTGTCCGACATTGTTGAGGGAAAGCACCAGTCCCAAAATGAGTACCATGACCGTAATTCAAGGGGGAGATGTATAGAAATTGGTGACCCCGTATTCGTTCTCAATCACGCTTTGGGGCCCAAATGGCTTGAAGGTACTGTAATAGACAAAGAGGCAAATAGGGTCATCGTGGTTAAACTTAACAATGGGCAGATATGCCGCAAGCATCTGGACCAAGTAAAAAAAGGTTCAGCATGGACACTGAGGAACCTGAGGAAGATCATGAGATGGTATTCACACCACCGCCAGTGAATGAGCAACAAGAACATTCAGCAGCATGCACAGTCCCTGCGGTCAGCCCGGACAGGCCGGAATCACCACAGGGGACAGACACTCAGGCCAAGGCTCAACAGCCAGAGTCCCAACTGTGGCGCTCCACGAGGGAGCGCAGACCAGAGGGGGGGAGGTGATGTCATGTATGTAACCTTTATGTAACAACACTGCAATACTGTATATACCTGAGAAATGCCCACCTTGACCACAGGGGGTGAACTTGTGGGAGACACTCCTCACCTGGTCATCCAGGTATATAAAAAGGGAGGTCCCACACAGGATCAGCACTTCTTGGTCCTGTGAATAAAGGTGCAGGTCACAGAGTGACCTCGTCCATAGAATGTGCCTCGTGTGGATTTGTGGTATTGTGTAAGGACCTTACATATATAATTTGTCTTTTATTATTCACATCAGGAGTTTGTTAAAGTGAACTCATCTTTCCATGAAAAGCATCCTGCTTCACCATTTCTAACGAGGCCTGGATTTGTTCCATCAGCGATGACATGTTAGAGAGTGTTTTAAAAAGGAATTTGCAGCGCGGTGAATTTGTTCACTGCCTTTAAAATATCAAAAGTTAATGTCGCAGATTATTCTTTGAAGTGAAGCCTTTGCCAAAAAAAAACGAACAAAAACGTTTGCACAGGAAAACAAAGATGTCGTGAAAGCTGAAATAAAAAGCTTTCTGCTCGTGTCAGTAATCCTCTCGTTACTCCGTTCCTATCACAGCCCTGCAGCACTTGTCTGAACTGCAGCCAATCTCTTGCCAACTTGGGTGGGACATGTCCCGGAGGCCCTAGAAAATGATTGCAATTAACCTGAAAAAATAAAGCGGAAATAGTAATTGTTTCAGAGTGGTACACCGCATGAACTTTCACTGGCTGGTGTTGAAAAGACTGGGTGTGGATTGTTTTTCTTTCTCTGATTAAAATCGCTTTAGACGCTGATAACATTTTGCAGGGACAGTCTTCCCTTCGGTTTTTCAGGAACCATCACAGACAGTTCAGCTCCCCCCCCCTCAGAAATGAAGAGCCAAAAGAACCACAATCAGAATATAAATATTATTTGACACGCTATCAATGGTTTCCTGGAACAGGATTGGCTGGAGTGTAAATTAAACAAAAGATTAGACCCTGTCAAAAGATTTTTCCATTTCTTCATAATTTTAACTGTTATTCAGTCGAGTTAACAGAAACACAAACAATGTTTTTTTAAATTAGATGATAAAGCAGCCTACATTATCATGAGAATTGGTTAAAAATTGTATCAGAGCCTGTGGTACTGGGGCTGATCTCTCTCAACCAGCGGTGGCCGTGCCTTCAGCTGCTTAGGCCATAAATGTTGGAATTCCCTCTCTAAACCGCTCCACCTCTCTACCTCTCTATCCTCCGTGAAAAAAATATATTTTTTACAAACTCCTGTGAAGCGCCTTGGGACATTTTACTATGTTAAAGGCGCTATATAAATACAGGTTGTTGTTGCTGCTGTTGTTGTTCACAGATGCAGTCAAGATTGTTTGTTTTTGGTGGGTTCAAAACAAATCAAGGCCCTGATTTTAAGTTTGCAACATGTGATCTTAACTCCAGTGTTTAAAGGGACAATCCAAACAAGCAACTTGAAGGAGGTTGGCGAGAGGGAGGTTCAAATAGCGCGTGGGAAATCCGGAAGTTCAGTGCAGCTTTCAGTTGCTTTTTAACTCAGCCACCTCGTTATCATATTACTTGCGGGTTTCCCGACCAATCAGCAGCAACGGGCGTGATGTGGACCTGCGTGATGTGATCTTAACTCCAGTATTTAAAGGGACAATCCAAACAAGCAACTTGAAGGAGTTTGGAGTTGCGAAGAAGAGAGCAGCAAGTGTCAAAATGGAGTCCAGACAGGTAAAGGCTGTGCCCTACTTCACTGATGCCTTTCCGGATGTGCTGCTGGGGGCTGTGAGGAACCGGAGAGAAATACTCTTCCATAGCAACGGGAGGAAGAAGCCCGCAGCTAAGACCAAGGAGACGTGATTGGAGGTTGCGGAGGAGGTCAGCAGCGGGCAGGTGGTGCCGTGCTCCTGGATTAGGCTTATATTCACTGGAATTTAGAAGAATGGGAGGGGATCGCATAGAAACATATACATCTCTGGCGGGTTTGGACAGGTTAGATGCAGGAAGAATGTTCCCAATTTTGGGGAAGTCCAGAAACCAGGGGTCACAGTCTAAGGATAAGGGGTAAGCCATTTATGACCGAGATGAGGAGAAACTTTTTTACTCAGAGAATTGTGAACCTGTGGAATTCTCTACCACAGAAAGTTGTTGAGGCCAGTTCGTTAGATATATTCAAAAGGGAGTTAAATGTGGCCCTTATGGCTAAAGGGATCAAGGGGTATGGAGAGAAAGCAGGAATGGGGTACTGAAGTTGCATGATCAGCCATGATCATATCGAATGGGTGGTGCAGGCTCGAAGGGCCGAATGGCCTACTCCTGCACCTATTTTCTATGTTTCTATGTTTCTATGAGTCAGTGTAGGAAGCGCTTTAACCAGCTAACCAGGGCAGGAAAGGTGAGCATGGTGGCACATACACCTACCTCCTGCTGTGTGTATATCACCTCACCCCCTCACCCTGCCATTTCAAGCCTACTCTATCACATTACTCCTCACACCAGCTTATCTTGCAGGTGCATCCCTCCTTCTCTTTCTGTGCACTTCCTCACATCCCCATCTATCCATCCACCACTCCCACTCACCCTCATCCTTATGCAATGTCATGCCTCTCCCTCATAGTCATCCATTGGATGAACACATGCCGTTACACTCACTCATAGGTCTGTTCTTTCCCTCCTTGCAGGAGAAGAGAGCACGAAACGTGAGGGAGAGAACAGAGGGGGGGCCTCTGCAGATCACATCTGCAGAAGAGGAGGCGCTGTAAATAAGTAAAGTCCTAACTCACACCAAGTCCCGTTCATCCATCAGCCTTTTGCTCGCTGACCTCCATTTGTCCCCAGTTAAGCAACGCCTCAGTTTTAAAATTCTCGTCCTTGTTTTCAAATTCCTCCATGGCCTCGCCCCTCCCTCTCTTCCAGTCCTACAACTCCCCAAGATCTTTACACTTCAATTCTGGCCTCTTGAGCATCCTGGATATTGCTCCACCAATGGCGGCCGTGCCTTTGGCTGGCCAAGCCTTAAGCTCTGCAATTCCCTCCCTAAACTTGTCCGCCTCTCTATCTCTCTTTCCTCCTTTAAGACGCTCCTTAAAAGCTACCAATTCATCTGCCCTAATATCTCCTTATGAGGCTCGGTATCAAATTTTATTTGATGGCGCTCCTGTGAAGCGCCTTGGGACATTTTGCAACATTAAAGGCGCTATATAAATGCAAGTTATTGTTATGGCATCCCTGGCTGTCAGACATGGGGAAGCGGGGGAGCTCCCAGCTACCTGGTAACACAATGAAAGAAACGACAACCACATCTCATACAGCACTCAGTCATGTTGACTTGGTTGCAACAGCGAGTGAAATATGATCATCTTGCATAACTTGCAACATTCTTACCTTGCCGGGACTAATTCATGTCTTTTATCTCCCACAGGGCCTTCACGCGTGCAGCAGAAGTCGGTGGACATGGAAGCAATGACTCCTCAGAAGAGCTGTGTCCTTCTGAGGGTGCAACGTCACAGGACTCATTCAGACCAGGCATAGGCTCAGATACTCACTGTTGTGTCCTTAGATGCTCTAGCAATGACTCCACGAGGCAGTATGTTGTACTTGAACTGTAGTGACCTTAGTCCTTCATTAGTTAACTCCAGAGTGAGGATCACACCTGGTGGCCTGCCTTTTATACTAGGCCAGGCACACCTGTACAGGTAACCTACAAGTCTCCCACTGCTGTGCCCTCTGGTGGCACACCTTGAGATAGTACCAACAGTAGCCATGTAGAATACATGACACTCACACTTTGGTGGGACCAGTAAGGCAGGTATTTGGGTTTTCACCTGGTGACTCACACTTCACTAGTGAGCAAGAGCCAGATGGTAGAGACAGGGACAACAGTGGAGAGTCCGCGTCAGAGGGTGCCTTCTCCAAGCTCTGTCTAGCTGGACACAGAGGCTGTACCCTGGAGGCCTTCAATCAAGACAGGGTTTCTGACGTGTGCCATGAACCACGTTTGCAGTGGCTATTCCTCGTCGCCGAGCTTCGATCTCTTAAGTCTGCTTCCAGGTCCGAAGTGATCAGGGAGCTTGGACTACTGCAGGATGAAAGCCTCATGGCAGCTCCACAGCAATCTTGCGCACACCTGCATAAAGATCTTTTTGTGGTTGCACACTAGCTGCACGTCGATGGGGCGGAAACCCTTGTGGTTGACAAATGCTTCTGGTGGTACTGGGGGTGCCCGGAAATGCCACCCGAGTGCAGTCGATGGCACTCTGCGCCTGTGGGAAGCCAGCCAGAGACGCGAAGTCGAGCGCCCGCTCATTCTGACCGGCATCATCGCAGGCAAAGTTGACATAACTGCCGGCCCTGGCAAACAAGCCATCAGCCACCTGTAACGCATTTGAGGGCGGCCGACTGGGAGATCCTGGATATGTCTGCGGCAGAGCCCTGGAAAAATCTGGAGGCAAAAAAGTTGAGGGTGGTGGGGACTTTGACAGCTACTGGTAACGCATGGCCACCAGGTCCAGCAGAGAGCAGGTCTTCTTCTAGCGGGCTACAGACGTCAGCCACCACCTGATGTGACAAGCTGAGCCTCCTGAGACACTGGTGTTCGAATATGTCAAGGGAACAGAGCCTCTGCCTGTCGACCCTGTTTCACGGGCAGTGCCTCCTGCGAGCTGTAACTCCCCACTGGTCCCCTCTTTGTGCTCCCCTCTCTGGTTGTCCTCTCTCTGCTGGTCCCCTCTCAGCTGTGCAGCTACAGGTCTGTGACCGGCAGACTGTGGGTACTGTTGCGGGTCATCTTGGTCCTCAGCTGAGGTCCAATCTGAGGCTGGATAAGCGGCACCCGTCCTGAGGCGATAGAGAAAACCCTCAAAGTGTAGAAGGTAACCTCTCAGCAAAAGTACTGTGAGCAAACCCTTTGCCACAAGCAGGTGCGAAAGCGGCTGTGTGTCCTGAGTACCGATTGTCATATTTCCCTGAGATTGCTTCAGCCCCTCAACGACCGCTGTGTACTCACTTTGCTTTCACTGGCGAGCTTCAGGAAGCCCGGGGAACCCGTAGACCTGACATTAAACTGAAAAGTGCGTTGAAGTATTGCTCTAATTGAGCGATTAACACTTTTGTTAATTGGCAACCCGCCTTTCCCAAGGAGGCTGGGCGCACGCAGCCTAACGCACTCGAGGAAAATACGGAACTTGGCGGGTCGGAGCTGGCTTCCCGACGTATGGTCAATTTTGCCAGTTTTAACCCCCGCACCGCCAAACCCATCTGATCCTGTAGATTAAAATATCATTTCAGTTTCCTGTAGACAGATGTCTCAAGTTAGTAAGAATTCGCAAATTCAGCACAAATGATCAATAATTTAAGTCGTACTCAGACACCATTAATATATAGAGCGAGGTTGTATCCTTGTGGGTAAATGCCTGAGTAAGTTAAATCACTAAGGCCCAAATTTCCCCAGCACCCAGTGAGTTTGGCGCCCAGTGAGTTTTTTGGCGCCAAAGCCCAGTTCAAAGATTCCCCAGTGTCGGTGCGCCGGCGTCTACTACCAGCGGCAGAATGTTTGGTGCCATACATTCTGGCGCTGGTGTACCTGCGAAGAAGGTTCCGCGCCATTTCTGGGCTTACGGCCAAGTTTCCACCCGACGGAATTGTTTAACCCGCCGTACAGACTCTGTAACCACCGTAGGAAAAAACCCGGCCTTCAGTTGGACAACTCCTATCCCTGGTCGAATGGACTCCGTCGCTAAAACTTTTAATTATTAGCACAATTTAAAATACTACATTACCAGTAACTAAGTATAAAAATAAAAATGTTAAATGAAAATTTACCAAGAATGCTGCTCCTGCGACGTTAAACTGCATTCAGGCCATAAAAAAAAAAATCACCTTTTTCCATCGATGGTTCCGGGTCCCAAAATCAACCAAAATCTTCAAAAATTCTTCATAGTTAATCCATCTTCCAAGACATCCACCAGGCTTTGCAAAGAAGCTGGCAAAATGAAGATTTCCTCTGTGAGCAGCAAGGGCAGCCTTCTGCTGTTTCTCCTCCTTGACTGCAGCCACTGCTATCCCAGGCCGAAGGTCCTCCACCCACATGGCCCGCTGCTATCCCAGGCCGAAGGTCTACACACAGAAGACAGTGCAAGATACTCCAGGCTCATGGGAAAGCAGCAGTGATTTCTAATAAATTACATTATTATTAAATAATCCCACCACAAATCTTTCATGTTTAAATGAAGTGTTGGAGTGTTTAGGTGGACAATAATGTGCAACAATATATCTGTGGAGATATTACATTTGCATGTTCCTGTACAAAGTTGTTAATGGATCTTATAACACTGGGTCAGGGTCACTGATACATGCACCATGGTCCTGCATGGCATGTATCAGTGACCCAGAAAAAGTTACGATCCATGAACACCTTAGTAGTGGAACCTGCCCCTGTATCATTTAAACGAATATGTTCCAAGTGTTGAGGCCATTTTACATGTTGTGTCTGTCCCTTTATCCTATAATATGTTTGAGTAAAAGAAATGAAGTGCAGGAGTCAGGTTAAAAGTCCAAAATAAATATGTTTACTAAACATTTGTACAGCAGAACGGTAATTAGCTTAACATGACTTATTTTAAAACCTTCGTACCTTTAGAAACTTTAATGATTACAGTGGCAAACTTTATAAAAAGCAATTAACCAGACCAACCAAAAAACAAACAAGCAAGCCATCAATCCTCCTTAGCGCTGTGCACCAATCCTGCCCCAGTAGATGCCGTTACCCCTGCGCGTGCCATGGTTGCAGACTTCTGCTTCCTTAGCCCCCGTACCCCAGGTTTCATCCGGATTTTTTCCGTTGCAGCGTTTCTTGCTGCTGGTTTACAACAGGGACAGAGTCAGACTGTGTCATTGTGGAGGGCCCGGGTTGCTCTTTGTTATCATCCTCAACCCTTGATTTTGGTGCAGAACAGAAAACACTCATCAATGACAGACTGGCTGAGCCCCCCTACGACCTTGCTCAAGTGTCCCAAAAGTCTTTCCAGCTGTGATGATAGTCTCCCTAACTCTGCCCTCACCCCACCAACAGCTCCCAGGAGCAAGCACGATTGTTGGATGTTCTCCCTGCTCATCCCCACAAGATGTCCTATGTTCTCTGAATCCATTGTTTCTGCATCAGGTCTCCAGTGTGCCCTTCTTTGATGTCTCGCAGGCGTGGCTTGCTGCGAAACACCTGGACCCGCAGCCCTAGACATCACACCTAAAAAAGTCCTCTTGCTCAAGGGGTTCATCATCTCCAAATCCAAGGTAACCATGTTACCATCGTCGACGTCTTCTAGCGACATTCTCCTGATTTGGACTATCTGGAGTGGCAGTTTCCTGAACATTCCCACCTTCAACTTCAGGTACACCTTCTGTCTCCTCCTGATGCTCAACCACCGCAAAATAAAAGATAGATGCTTGGTTAGCAGCATTGAGGAAGGAGAAGCGTAGGCAGCACACGCAGTATGTAACATTTAGCCAACCCAGACTGTGCCATTTGCAGGGCTTACCCTCTATTGGGAAACTGGGACCAGCTTCCGCGTGGATGATTGGTTTTATCCTGTAACATTTACTCATGGACACTATCCTCTGCTCCACAGCTGTTAGTTGCAGCCGTCTTGACGAACCTCCGCCAGTTTGTGACCGTTCTCGGTTAATCTGTGACACCATCTTCTGCAAAGATGAAAATGGGACTTTTAAAGAGAGGGTCCTTCTGACACATGTGCGCACACGCACACGGATCACATTTACAGATGTTATTGCAGTGCATAAATATACATATATTTTAAAGCCCAAATAAATGTAAGTTTAACATATTACTTACAGTCACTGCTTGTCCGAGGTCCTGACACTTCTTTTTCAGCTGCGCACCGGTTCTCAGGGTGAGGGACATTGCATTAAACTCGACTGCAACCTGGTCCCAAACTTTTGCGAGTGCAGAGGGTTTAAGGTTCTTTTTACCGAAGCTCCCCTTGTTTCCAATAACTTCCCACCTAGTCACACTTAAGTCTACCACGCGCTCAATTTCTTCCACGAGAAATCTCTTCGCCCTCATTGCTTCCCCTTCTCCGCTCCCTCTCTGCCCCTTTCGCCTTCTCTGCGCCCTTTGATTGCCGCCATCTCGTGATCGAAGCTGTATTTCCGAAGTGCAAATCCACCTCTGCCACTTACGGATTTCCAATGGTGATCCACACAGTCCCCATGTGCTGTTTTTATACATTGTACAGCACTTGCGCAGGGTTTTTTTGTGTGCATGCGTAATGTGCGTATAAAAAAAATTTTTTTTTTTTCTTTGCACATGCGCAGTACCCAATGCACAATTACTTGCCTGTTTTTTTTTCTGGAGCGTATGTGCTGTGCGGTTCCAGCACACACTTGAAGCCACACCCTACGAGTTCAGCTCAGGTAGTGCTGGTGCCAGAAGCTGCGCATGGTGGAAGGGGACTTTGTTTTTTTATTTTCAGCGCTGACGGGCCAAATAAAAATGAGCACCCAGGTAAGTGAGTGCCATTATTTATTTTTAGGTAAACTTGGGCCCAAAGTCCCATGTTTGATCCTTGGTCCCTGGGGTCACTAATCTTAGCTGGGGCAATGTGGGGGGGGGGGGCACAAAGTTTGGTTTCAATGCTACCCCGCTGCACAGGCTAGGGAAAAGAAGTTGTAATGTCTGTAAGCTTGTAATGTTTGTAGCACCACACTGTGGATGTGGACGTATTGTGTACTGCAAGTGCAGGGTTAATAATAAACAGAACCAGGCACCTTTCCGGAGACTTCCGAGAGAGCTGCCTGCCATGTTAGGAAGCTGTGTGTGCTGTGCTCTGTGAATATATCACATTTGGCGACGGAAGATGGGATTTTTCGGATGATTTAAAGCTTAAATTTTGTTGGCGAAGGATTCAGCCAGCTGACAGAGAGACTTTGGGAGTTTCTGTCTTTGGAAAAAAGCTACAAAATCCGAGGTAAAATACAGCACATGGTGTGAACAGCTGGAGATTAAAATGGCAGGTGTATTGGGATATTTGGGTGAATATAGACAGGACCGCGAACGTTTTAAAGTGTATGTGGATCGGCTAGAAATGTATTTCACTGCAAATAACATAATCGAAGTTCCAGACAATGCAGTCCAGAACCGGACTGTGTTGGAACGTAAGAAAGCGATCTTCTTATCTGAGGTGAGTCCGGCATTATACGAAACCCTTGTAAATCTGCTTGTGCCTGATGAGCCAAAGGACACAACGCTTAAAGAGATTTTAACGAAGCTGGAGCAGCACTATAACCCCAAACTGTTAGAAATTGCTGAAAGCTATCGTTTCTGGATTCGGAATCAAAAGACTGATTAAAGTATCAGTGATTACATCATAGCATTAAAAAAGCTATTGATGCACTGTAATTTTGGAAACTTTCCAAACCGAGCATTATGGGATCGTTTTATTTGTGGGGTGAAAAATGATGCGATCAGAAGGAAGTTATTGACGACAGATGACTTGACTTTTGAGATTGTTTGTCAGACAGCGAGGTCGATGGGCATGGCCGAACAATATTCCCGAGAATTAAATAATGATTATGGTCATCAGTCAACTGAGGTAAATCACCTGCAGGTTCAATGTAAAAGACGGGCATGGCCGAAAGGCTCAGAAACTGGAAATTCTAACAGAGCGTCGAAGTCATGCTATAGGTGCCTGGGACAACACATTGCTCAAAGTTGTCCATACGTGAAGGCAGAGTGTTTCTTCTGCAGAAAGACTGGGCATCTTGCGAAGGCATGCTGACTGAAGGGTAAACCAGTTTTCAAAGCTATGAGTCCAGTGTTCAAATCTCTGAGTAGAAATCCCAAGAGACTACATAGCATGGAAGAACAACAACAGGACGAGGAGATGTTAGAGTTACATGTCATCAGGAGCACAAGGTTAACGGACAGCGATTCGGAAAGCATCAAAATCCACATAGATGTTGCAGGATTCAAGATACCAATGGAAATTGACACGGGTGCCTCCGTGAGTGTAGTACCGGAGTCACTATACCGCGACAAATTGCGTGATTTCCAACTGGAGAAATCCAAGATAGAGCTGCGAGGCTACTCGGGAGAGAAAATTTCTGTGGTAGGTCGTATCACCGTACCGGTGAAATATAAAGCTCAATTTCAGAACTTGCCTCTAATAGTAGTGAAAGGAGACAAGCCTGTCTTACGAGGAAGAAATTGGTTGAGCTCACTGAAGCTGGATTGGAGTAAGATTTTCTGTGTGGAAGCGAGATTTTCATCAACGGATAAGGTTATCAAGAAGTAGCGAAGATGTTCTGCGAAATGGGCGGTCCAATCCAAGGCTTCAAGGCGAGTGTCAGGGTACAGAAGGACGCTAGATCGGTTTACTATAAGCCACGTTCCGTACCATATACACTCAAGGAGAAAGTCGAGCAAGAACTCAAAAGACTAGAGACTGAGAACATTATTTGTAAGATAGATCGATGTAATTGGGCTACACTCATTGTTGTTGTACCTAAGTCTGATGGTAAGGTAAGATTGTGTGGTGATTGTAAAGTAACCACAAACCAGGTTCTAGAGGGTAATGTCCCCAATACATTGCCGAAAATAGAAGATTTGTTCACAACGCTGACAGGTGGTTAGATCTTCTCAAAACTGGATCTTACGAATGCCTGCTTACAGCTTGAACTAGATGAGGAGTCCAAGTCATGTTTGACTATAAATACTCAGCTAGGCCTATATCAATTTAACTGGCTACTGTTTGGAGTGTCTTCCACCCCTGCCATATTCCAAGGGGTGATGAACCAGATTTTGCAAGGTATTGAAGGGGTAGTATGTTATTTGAATGACATACTAATTTCAGCACCAAATAGGCAAATTCATAATAACATATTGAATGAAGTCCTCAAACGGCTAGAGAAGCACAGAGTACGAGTGCCTGCTCGTAAGTGTGAGTTATTTTAAAACTCAGTGGTGTACTTGGGGTACAGAGTAGACAAAGAGTAGACATGGAAAAATTGGATGCAATTAGAAATGCACCCATTCCCAGGAATGTCACTGAACTTCATTCAATCTTGGATCTTTTGAACTATTATGGGAAGTTCCTACCAAATTTGGCTACAGTATTACATTCACTGAATGAACTTTTGAAAAAACAGGCCCATTGGAAGTGGTCAAAAGAATGCGATACAGCATTCAAGGAGTGTAAAAGCAAATTGGTAGAGTGCACCATGTTAGTTCACTATGACATATACAAGGAGATTAAGCTAGCATGTGATGCTTCTCCGTATGGAGTTGGGGCAGTAATCTCTCATGTATTAAGTAGTGGGGAGGAGAGACCAATTGCTTTTGCTTCACACACTCTCAGTGCCAGTGAGAGTAATTGTGAGCAAATTGAAAGGGAAGCTTTGGCATTAATTTTTGGGGTTAAGAAGTTTCACAAATACTTGTATGGTCGTAAGTTTACCATTGTTATGGACCATAAGCCCCTAACAGCAATCCTCCATCCAAAGTCCCCAGTGCCAACATTAGCTGCAGCCCGAATGCAGAGATGGGCTTTGATTTTGTCAGCATATACATATGATATTGAATACAGACGATCAGCTGATCACAGTAATGCTGGTGCAATGTCTAGATTGCCTTCCCCATCACAAATTACACCTGATAGGGAAGAAGTGTTTTATTTTTCATACATTGATGAACTGCCAGTCACAGCTGAAGAGATTGGTAGAGAAACCAAACGTGACCCAGTGATGTCAAAGGTGTATGAGTATATTGCAAATGGATGGCCAAACCAGGTAACAGACAAAGATACACATCCATTCTTCATTTGTGGGAATGAATTATCAGTCGATAAAGATTATATCATGTGGTTTGCAAGAGTGGTTTTATGAAATAAATTCAGGTCCAAATTATTAGGAGACCTCCATGACCAGCACCTGGAAATGTGCTTGACCAAAAGTTTTGCACGTAGTTATTTATGGTAGCCAGGTCTTGATAAAGATATAGAGTACATCATGAGTCAGTGTACGACATGTCAGTCAGTAAGCAAGCAACCACCACCAGTACCATTACAGCCACGGAAATGGCCTCCCAGGGTTTGGCAAAGGCTACATATTGATTTTGCTGAGTTAGAAGGACAACAATTGTTCATTGTGATTGATAGCCATTCGAAGTGGGTTGAGGCGTTTCCAATATGGAAAATAACAACAAGTAAAACATTGGACATTTTACGAAAATTATTTTCTTCATTTGTCCTCCCTGAAGAAATTGTTTCAGATAATGAACCACAATTTCGTTCAGAAGAATTTGCACAATTCACGAGCAAAAATGGTGTGAAACATACCAAGGTTCCACCATACCACCCTGCTTCGAATGGTGCAGCAGAGCGCACTGTACAACTTGTAAAATGTGCCCTCATAAAACAAATGTTAGATCCAAATCCAACGAATCGTCAGTTGTCATTGGATCACAAATTGGCTCATTTTTTGATTACATATCGAAATACTCCTCATACAACTACTGGTAGAACACCAGCAGAGTTGTTTCTCAAACGACAGCCACGAACCAGATTCTCGTTGTTAAAGCCAAATTTGGCACAGTCCGTAGAAGAGACACAATTAAGACAGAAAGAGAATCGTGATAGAGGTAGAGTAAACGAGAGAAGAGTGAAATTAAACCAGAAGGTGAGAGTGAAGAACCATCACCATAAATGATTAAAGTGGTTACCAGGAAGAGTGTTGAAGATATGTGGTCCTCGCACATATTTGGTAAAGATGTTTGATAATGGACAGGTTAGGTTTGTTCAGATTGATATTTTACCTACAGACATGGAAGGAATTGAAGGTAGGAATGATTCAATTATTTCTGACTCATCAGATAGTTTTGATATACCAGTAGCAAATCCTAAATCCAATGTACTGGAAACAAATCCAGGAGAGAACCAGAATGAAAGTCTGAGTCCGAGTCAGGAAAACAAAGAGTCTGAAGTTAGAGTGAGTTCAAATGAAAATCAAGGAAATTCCATGGAGGAAAATGTTCCTCAGGATGAGCCTCGAATGAATTTAGAATCGACCCCATGTTTGGAGGGTTCTGTTCAAGAGCAAAGGTATCCTCTTCGAAACAGGAAACAAGTGGTAAAGTTACATTTGTAAATATGGAAAAAAATAAGTTATTATCCTGTGTTATGTATAAACATGAAAGTTATGTACGATGTTTGTTATAATAACTTCTTCATTAAGGAGGGAGAAGTGTAATGTCTGTAAGCTTGTAATGTTTGTAGCTCCACACTGTGGATGTGGATGTATTGTGTATGCAACTGCAGAGTTAATAATAAACAGAACCAGGCACCTTTCCGGAGACTTCCGAGAGAGCTGCCTGCCATGTTAGGAAGCTGTGTGTGCTGTGCTCTGTGAATATATCACAGAAGTCAAAAAAACAACCAGAGTTCCAGCTTCTGATTGCTCTCCAGCTACCTCTGCAAAGTGTGCCTCTGTAAATCAAGGGAATGCAGCATGGAATTGACTAATGAGGTGAATAATGAGGTGTTTCAAATTATGAAGGTTTTAGATAGAGTAAATAAAGAGAAACTGTTTCCAGTGGCAGATGAGTCGATAACCAGAGGGCACAGATTTAAGGTGATTGGCAAAAGAACCCGAAGTGACAGGAGGAAAAACGTTTTTACGCAATGAGTGGTTAGAATTTGGAATGCACTGCCTGATAAGGTAGTGGATACAGGTTCAATAATAGCCTTCAAAAGGGAATTCGATAAATACTTTAGGAGGCAAAATTGCAGGGATATGGGAAAGAGCAGGGGGAGTGGAACTAACTGGATTGCTCTTCAAAAGAGCCGGCACAGACTCGATGGGCCGAATGGCCTCCTTCTGTACTATTCTATTATTCTTAACCGTCAACACTCATTGCCTGGGCTCACAACATGAGGAATGACCAATTGGGCAAGGTACGAGAATGCAGCCGGCACCCACTGAACTGTTCCTTCAAAACAGACAGGAAACAAGAGGAGAAAAGGGAAGTGGGAGAAACGTGACCCTTGGTGGCCCAGCATACCCATGCTACATTGTGATATGGTGAGAGTTTACTCCACGACGCTGCAAGTCAAGATAAAAGTCAACTAGAGATGAGGCACTTCCTCATAAGGTAGGAAATTTGGAGAGCGAGACATCTCATGTGACTCTCCTGCATCTTCTAGTGATTAACATCAAGACAACTGGATTGCCTCTCTGTTTGAAAATGGTACCATGTGTTTGAACACCCAAAAGAGCAACGGGATATTTATTAACAGTGGGGAAAAATAATAAAAGCGAATGAGAGGAATGGAACACATTAGTGTCGTATGAGTAACTGCACTGATTTACAATGTCATGAATGTAAGTGAACTTTGCATTTGACAGTGCGGCCTAGATTTTCTGATTGGGTCCTTTCAGGGTCACCGTCATTTTCATAACCTCAGGGAGCCTCTGGTATGGAAAATGCCTGTAATTGGGAACTTGCTAGCTGTTGTGTGGGAATTCGCAGACTGCTGTAGGGTCTGCAGACCCTTCTTTATGCAAACATGTCTGCAAACAAAAATCGTCCTATTTCTCCAATGGAGCCATAGCAATTCTGAAGGAGGAAATCAGACACAGGAAGGAGCCTCTTTGGGCTAGAGTGCTGCAGAGCCCTCAGCAAGCTGCCCAAGAATGACTGGAGGTAACAACCAGTATAAGTGCCATGAACAACATACCACATACCTGGAGACCAGACAGGATGATGTTTAATGATTGTTATGTCAGTCACAGTAAGAAAGTACAGTACTTTAGAACCATCTGGCCACAACATTGAGTTTAACAGCTTTAATTCTTAACCACTGCTCCTATTTTCTTTTGGGCATTCTGTAGCCATTTACACCTCCTCTGGACACATCTTTTGTCTCTTTACTTCTCCCCTTATCAGCATTTTGTGCCTTGCACTATCATCCCTTTTGTCATTTAATCACTCCTGCCCTCCAACCTTTCACAGATCTTTCCTATTTGTTCTTTCCTCCCACCTTGCACCCTCTGTAAACACGATCACTGTGCTTGTTCAGACCTGGATGTGGTCCATAATGACTTTGCGGGGAGAGAGAACAAAGAACCTATCCTGCCTCCCTTCCTGCCGTTTTAGAAACATAGACATAGAAAATAGGTGAAGGAGTAGGCCATTTGGCCCTTCTAGCCTGCACCGCCATTCAATGAGTTCATGGCTGAACATACAACTTCAGTATCCCATTTTGAGCTTCTTGCAAAGGTAACATTTAAGCAAGAGGGCAATACTGACAATGACATACCTTGTGCGAGCCTTCTGCATCATGGTGTTATGTAGGAGACAATTGATTCAATGTCATTGCATGAGGAACCTCAGAGCCCATAGGATGTTGGGTAGAAGGCCTTACCCACATCGGGTATATCAATTCAGGTGTTTGTACCTGCACTTGAGTGATGCAGACTGTGTCAGAAGGCTGCGTTTCTGCAAAGAAGTTGTAACTGAGATCTGTGAGTTGGTGAAAGCAGACCTGCACCCTAGAAGCTTCAGGAGGACTTCTTTGTCAGTTGAAGTGAAGGTTACAGCTGCACTTTCATTCTATGCACCTGGATCCTTCCAAGCTACAACTGGGGATGTATGCGCCATTTCCCAACATGCAACACATGTCTGCATTCGGCAGGTGACAGCTGCACTATATGCCTGGAGGAACGACTACATAAAGTTCCCCATGACCACCCAGGCAATGCGTGACAGGGCTGTGGGCTTCTCCAGGATTGCTGGCTTCCCAAAGGTACAGGGCTGCATTGATTGTATCCACATCGCCTTGCGAGCATCTTTGGAGGATTCCGAGATGTACAGGAACAGAAAAGGCTTCCACTCCATTAATGTGCACCGCATCATGTCAGTCGATGCAAGATACCCTAGAAGCACCCATGATGCATTCATCCTATGCGAGAGCGTTATATCTGCCATGTTTCAGCAGCAGTCAGAAGGGCATAGCTGGCTACTGGAAGACAAAGGGTATGGCCTTGCCACCTGGCTCATGACGTTCCTACGCGTAACACGGATGGAAGCTGACTGGGAATACAACATGTCGCACATTGCGATGCACAGCATAATAGAGAGGACCATTAGCATCTTGAACCAGTGTTTCCGATGTTTGGACCATTCTGGAGACTACTTGCAGTACTCCCCTGAGATTGTCAGTCAGTTCACTGTTGTGTGCTGCATGCTGCATAACTTAGCCATCATGAGGCAACAGTTGGTGGTAGTAGAAGACCCACCTGCGGTGAGAGTGGCTGATGATAATGATGAGAAAGATGCAGATGACGAGCACGAGGATAAGGATGAGGACAAAGGAAGCCATGCAAGTACCTGAACCCGGAGCACGACGGCGGAGGAGGGCGGGCCGTCGTGCCCCTTTAACAATTGCTCGAGCCTTGCGCCAGCAGCTCATCCATGAACGCTTTGCTGCCTGAGGGTTCAGCGACAACTATTCCACATGGACCATGTTTACTGTTTGGAGCTGTTCCGTAATGTTGTGTTGTGTTAATGGAACAAATGATGGAAATGATTCTTGTTTTCTTCGAAAGTTGTGTTAATAATTGAACAAATAATCAAAATGATTCTTCTCGAGTTCCAAACATTGTGTTAATAATGGAACAAATAATGTAAAAGATTCAGTTTTAATTAAAAATATATTTTATTCAAAAGATTAACAAACAGTTCTTTGTACTTAAGAACATAAGAACATAAGAAATAGGAGGAGTAGGCCAGTTGGCCCCTCGAGCCTGCTCCGCCATTCAATGAGGTCTGATCATGGATTCAGCTCCACTTCCCTGCCCGCTCCCCATAACCCTTTATTCCCTTAGCGCTCAAAAATCTGTCTATTTCCGCCTTAATAAGAAAGCAGTGTGGAGAATGCGGGCATCGATCCCGCTATCTCTCATTTAACTTAACTTTAATAAAATTCTTCTTGTATCAAACTTTACAGTTTTCAATTAAGATCACTCACAAACTTTAAGATCACTTACAAACTCTAAGATGACTTAAAAACTTTAAGATGACTTAAAAACTTTAAGATCACTTACTAACTTTTAAACTTGTAAATTTACATAACTTACAAGAAACTTTTAATTTGACAATAACAGTTACAACAGTAACAATAGTAATAACAACAACAGCAGCAGCAGCAAAGAAAGGCTACACCCATCTCTCCTCCACCTTATTCTAAGACCACCCGCTGCGCTTGGTCTTGGTGACTCCACCATCCCTGCCCGCAAGTGGTGGCACAGTGTTTCTGGGGTTGGTACCAAGCTTAGTCTTTTGAACATCTCGGGTATGCATACCTGTTGGCGGGGGGGGGGGTGGGGGTAATGTGGAGGGCCTGGCTTGGGCCTCTTCTGGGGATTGGAGTGGGAGTGACAATTGATTCTGTCAATGGGCGCGAGGTCTGGGCGTGTTCTCTTATGGCAGCAGCTGACTCCAATGCGCCCTGACAGTATCTCAATGACCTCCAGCATTCCCTCCGTGATGTTGAGCAAAAGTATCCCAACTACCTGCAACATTCCCTCCCTCATGTTCACTGAAAGTGTTTGAACTATCTGTGACATTCCCTCCCTCATGTTCACTGACATGGTTTCAGCTGACTGAAATATTCCCTCACTCATGGCCCCAGACAGTGTTCCCATTTCTCGTGAGAGTGTTGTTACTTCTCCCGACAGTCCCGATACCTCATCACCCACCCCACTGATGGTGTCCAGGAGTGACTGCGTAAGATCAATGCTCTACGCACTTATTCCCATCATCTGAACCACATCTGTTGGATCCTGCACCTCAGGAAAATGCTGTCGAGCTCTCCTTCCCCTCCTCACCCTGCGTCTGACTCGCTGCACCCCACTGGGACCCGTAGCCTCGGATGGTGGGAAACCATGGAATGTCCCACCAAAAGTCAAACCACTAGTGAGGGAAGGGGCTGGCAACTCAATGGGCAGCACCTGCACCTCCTCAAAAGTGAGTACAACAGTGGGGGCTTCATCCATCTCCTCCCATGCTCCTCACTCTCATCCTCACTCCCATGCTCTTGGTCTGGAAGGTGGGATTGGAAGATGTTCTCGTCTTCAGGCATGTCTTCATCTGAATCTTCTTCTGCATCATCAAGGTTGGCCTCAAGCTCAGCAAACAAATGGTTAGCAGCAGAGGAGGGGTCAGGGTGGCATGAGAAGGCTCACACAGTGCAAGCAGCAGGCTGATTTGAAGGACCACGATGAATGATTGCATCAACCCAAGCGTGGCTGACGGAGACATCCCCATGAACCGAAGCATTGCTATCCCGCACAGTACTTAACATTTAGCAAAGCCAGACTGTGGAATTTGCAGGACTTACCCTCACCCTCGAGTGTGGGCCCAGCTTGTGCAGTGGTGGTTGCTTTTCTCCAGGCAGGACCCATTAAAGCAGCGACCCTGTCTTCCAAGGGTGTCAGTGGGTGCAGATTACCGGGCCTCCTCCTGTTCGGGTTCTTTCCCTTTTGTTATGTGCCACTTTCCTCTGCGAAGAAAATACAACTTTTTAAAGAGAGGGTGGGCCCGAAATTCACCGTCCACAAAGGGACAGCTACCGCGGAGTTTGGGCAGTCGACCGAAAAAATCAGTCGGCCGCTGCAGTCGGATGATTTGCCCTCCCCGAGCCATATTCCGCTCGGGGGGGATTTGACCGGTGTGCACTTCCACCAGAAACGGCGGAGAGCTCTGCAGCATGCGGGCCGCTGGAAAGTGGCAAAGGCAGGGATTTTCAGCTGCAAAACTGTAAGGCTTTTCCCAGTAGTGCCCCCGTGAGATATTCGAGTCGGTGCTTGAACCAGACACTGCTGGAGTGTTGCCGCGATCGGGGCCCTTTGGTAAGGAAATAGTTTTATTAATTTTAGCACTTTTATTTAAGATTACAGCATCCACTGTATTTATCTTTTAGTAGCTTTACTAATTATTATGGTTTTTATTTAAGATTACAGCATCCACTGTATTTATCTTTTAATAGTTTTCTTAATTGTTTTGACTCCATTCAACCTGCTAAGTGCTGCTCAGAGGTTTGCACATACTTTTGTACAACTTAGTGGAGGCCTGTGGGCTGCAGAGACCTGCTTGGCAGGGTTCACGCTGAGGATGGGAGGAGTGTTGGGAGGACGACGCTTGGTACACCTGGTCAGAAGCAGGGTGGCACGCAGACAGGCAGCGGGCAAGGGAGGCAGCAGCCATGATTCATTCATTCTGCGCCGGACCAGTGTGCCCGCCGCCTTCACCGGCCTGAATCAGGATTATGGTTGGCTGCTTGGGGACAAGGGCTATCCCCTGTCCACTTGGCTGCTCATTCCTCTGCAGAACCCCAGGACAGTGCCAGAGCATGCATACAATGAGGCTCATTGTGCCACCAGGTGCATCATCGAGCAGTGCATAGGCATCCTTAAGCAGAGGTTCCAGTGCCTGGCCAGCTCTGGTGGCACCTTGCAGTATTCTCCTCAATGGGTCTCCATCATCGTCGTGGTCTGCTGCACAACCTGGCCATCATGAGGGCACAGCCGCTGGAGGTCGAGCCAGCAGTACCACCTGAGGAGGAGGAGGAGGTGGTGCAGGAGGAGGAGGAGCAGGAGGAGGAGGAGGCGGTGCAGGAGGAGGAGGATGAGGATCCTCATCACCCCAGAGCTAGGAGGCGTCGACCCATCACCACCCTGGAAGGGCCAGGTGCAGACTGGCCAGCACCCTCCTGGGAGGGTTCGTCCTCACAGATATGGAGGTGCCTGACAGCTCCCCTGCAATCTCCCTCCATGCATTATGTACTGGCGGTCTGCCAGGTGTCCCCACGTCAGGAAACAGTATTCTTCTTCTGTCCTCCACACCGTCCATCAGTGTCTCCTGCTCCATATCAGTGAACCTGTTGGCTCTCCTTGCACCTCTTACACCAGCCATCCTTCCAAACTCCTCCCCCCCTTCAGGGCCTTGCTGTAAACCCTGTCCTTTAAAAAGGCCAGGGAGCAGCTGGCTCATTAGAAACCCTTACCTGCATGCTGAATTTCTCAGTGGTGATAACACTCAAATTAAGTCAACCACACCGCTGAAAAATCCACTTTGGAAGGGTTCATTAACGCTGGAACCCATTTGTTCCCTTTTAGAGCTGAATATGGGGAGGCTCAGCCACGAAAAGATTTCGGCACTAATGGCCACAAAAGGTGAGGGGAGCACCAGCTTTCCAGCGGTACTGAATTTCGGGCTGAGTGGGACATATACAGCTGGTCACATTTATATTATAATTGCAATTGCATTGAATAAATGAAAATATTACTTACACAACTATTTGACCAGGGTCCTGCCACTTTTTTTTTACACTGGACTCCAGATCCCGGGGTGATCACCATTGTACAGTAATCTTCTGCAATTTGGTTCCAGTGTTTCTTCATTTCTTTGGGTGGAACTTTTATGTGACCTCTGCTGGTGTACAGCTCCTTCCATCTGACCACGATCACAGTAACTAGTGCCTCCGCTTCATCCTGTAAGAAATTCTTGGTCCTTGTACCGCGTTGCATCTTGTATTACAGCTCCAATTTTTCTAATGTTCTCACACAGCACTCAACGTTCTCACGCACACGACTGGCTCTTTAAAAATGTCTGATTGCAGACCGGGAGCTGTACTGTGCATGCACGCCCATTGGAATCATGTCAAAAGCGTCAATTTTTTTTTGCGTTTGCGCAGAAGGTGCAGCATCGTTTTCTTCGGCGCATCAGCAGGCTCCACCCCCCGAGGCGACAGGATAGGCTGCGCAGCGCCAAATTTGAAAAATACAGCGGGGAAACTTGGGACAATTATTTTTGGAGTATTTCTGGCCTAGAAAAACGGGCAGAACACTGGCAATATGCCAAAAAACAGTCTTGGGCAAAATTGAGCCCTATGTCCCTCTCCTCTTTTAACATGCTCCTTATTGCCTATCTCTTTAACTAAACTTTTGGTTACCTGTCCTAATAACTCCTTATGTGGCTCGGTGTCAAATGTTGGTTGACCCTGTGAAGCGCCTTGAAATGTTTTACTACTTTAAAGGCGTTATGTAAATGCGAGTTGTTGTTGTAATTTAGTTACGAATCAATGCTTTTAATGCTTGCCATGAAGGTCTGTTATGTACAGGGTTCACACAGCATCACCAGCCTTATTCTCCAAGTGTTCCTTCGCTCATATCTTCAAGTCCTTGTATGCATTCCGGCCAAAGTAATCACTTCTTTTAATGAAGCTACATGATGTATGCACATCAAAACAGGCACTGTGCGTTACTTACACAAAAGCAGGCTCATTGACCCGAAACATTAACTCTATTTTTCTCTCCACAGATGCTGTCTGACCCGCTGAGATTTCCAGCATTCTCTGTTTTTATTACTGTGCATTACTTGCTGGCACTCAGGTATCACTGTAATTTATCATGATAATTCGACTCCACTTTGATGATCCCATTGAAACCCAGTCTCCTTCATTAACGGGGAACTCGCTGACTTTGGACAGACAGCTTAGCAGGAACATAAGATGGATGCCCACATTTCTGTTACTCAAATCACTTAGCAAGTGACAAGTGCAAAAGGTTTGTTCTTCTGCAAAAAGTAAAGACGTAAACAGGACATAACTGGAAACAAAACTCTGGAGAAAGAAATGCACAAAATCACAAAACATAAATTCAGGTTTAAGGTTGGCAACAGACTGGGGCTTAATCAGAAATAGTGCCTCCATCAGGCATTGGCTTATTGAATTTTCATATACAGGGCTTAAACTATATGTGTAGAGTATAGGTGAGGCCACACCTTGAATATTGTGTTCAGTTTTGGTCTCCTAATCTGAGGAAGGACATTCTTGCTATTGAGGGAGTGCAATGAAGGTTCACCAGATTGATTCTCAGATATGAAGAAAGAGTGGATCGACTAGGATTATATTCAATGGAATTTAGAAGAATGAGAGGGGATCTCATAGAAACACATAAAATTCTGACGGGATTGGACAGGTTAGATGTAGGAAGAATGTTCCCAATGTTGGGGAAGTCCAGAACTAGAGGTCACAGTCTAAGGGTAAGGGGTAAGCCATTTAGGACCGAGATGAGGGGAAACTTCTTCACTCAGAGAATTGTGAACCTGTGGAATTCTCTACCACAGAAAGTTGTTGAGGCCAATTCGTTAGATATATTCAAAAGGGAGTTAGATGTGGCCCTTACGGCTAAAGGGATCAAGAGGTATGGAGAGAAAGCAGGAATGGGGTACTGAAGTTGCATGATCAGCCATGATCATATTGAATGGGTGGTGCAGGCTCAAAGGGCCGAATGGCCTACTCCTGCACCTATTTTCTATGTTTCTATGTATCCCCTAGGAATGCTAAATGGTATTCTGCAAGAGTGATGCTTTATTTCAAAAATAAAATTGCCCAAAGCATGTTCTGTACCAGTTTGGTACACCCTGAGGGGTTGATGGAGGGTTTAGGTAGAGTAAATAAAGAGAAACTATTTCCAATGGCTGCAGGGTTGATAACCAGTGGGCACAGATTTAAGACGATTGGCACAGGATCCAGAGGCGACATAAGAAAAAACTTTTTAATGCAAAGAATGGGTAAGATTTGGAATGCATTGCCTGATAGGGTGGTAGATACAGATTCAACTGTAGCTCTCAAAAAGGAATTGGATAAATACTTAAAGGAGAAAAAATTGCAGGGATGTGGGGAAAGAGCAGGGGAGTGGTTCTAACTGGATTGCTCTTCAAGAGAGCCGGCGCAGACTCGATGGGCCGAATGGCCTCCTTCTGTGCTATACTGGTCTATGATTCTATGAAAGGGTTTAGTATCAGTGATTAATTAGCATTGAGGTGTAATCCTAAAGAAAGAACTTGTACATCTCTAGCATTTCATCCTGTTCCCAGAGTGTTCCAATGTGTTTCATTTCGAATGACTGGTTATGTTTGCCTCTGTGCAGTACTTTGCGACATTTTATTATATTAAAGGCACTAGACAAGTGTAAGGTATTATTGAAATACTATTGGAGTGCAGTCACTGTTTTTATTTGGCAAACATGACTGCCAATTTGTGCACAGTAACGCTCTGCCAACAGAAAATGACCAGCTAAATCCATTTTTTTGGTGGTCTTGTTTTGAGGAGGACAGTTGCCTAAGACACGAAAAGATCACCCTACTCTTCTTCAGATAGTGAAAAGAAAAAAGAAAGACTCAAAGAAAGAAAGACTTGCATTTAGATAGCACCTTTCACGACCACCGGACATCTGAAAGCGCTTTACAGCAAATTAAGTACTTTTTGAAGTGTGGTCACTGTTGTAATGTAGGAATCACGGTAGCCAATTTGCGCACAGCAAGCTCCCACAAATAGCAATGGGATAATGACCAGTTAATCTGTTTTTACTGATGTTGATTGTGGGATAAGTATTGGCCAGGGCACTGGGGATAATTCCCCTGCTTGGGATCTTTACCATCCCCCGGAACCATTGGAACAGGCAGAGCGGGTCTCAGTTTAGTATTTCACCTCCAATAATGCAGCATTTCTTCAGCACTGCCCTGACGTGACAACCCAGATTATGTAGTCAATTGCTGGAGTAGGTTTTAAGCTACAAACTTCTGATTCAGAGGTGACGGTACGATGAGCTCAGCCAAGTTGGCACCCAAGGGTGGGGCTATGTGAAAGTCTCTGATTATCAGAATGTTGGCGGGCTGATCAGTCATCATGGTTGAGCCCAATCTTTTTGTCGTCTAACATCCACTTGTGCATTGTGCTGTAGGGAATACTGGACAGGTATTAGAAGCAGGAATCATGACTAATTTTCTCTTCCATATCTCAAGGACTAAGCACAACTGCACCCCAAGTGAGATTGACCAACAGCACAGAGGGATCTCAGCTGGCACCTTCCTCCTTGCGCTTAATACTTTGCGCATCCCCCGATTTTCATCGCTCCACCAATAGCAGCCATGCCTTCAATGCCTTGGCCCTAAGCTCTGGAATTCCCTCCCTAAACCTCTCTGCCTCTCTACCTCTTTCTTCACCTTTAAAACGCTCCTTAAAACCTACCTCTTTGACCAAGCTTTTGGTCACCTGTCCTAATAACTCCTTATCTAGCTCAGGTGGGCAGGGGAAACTTTCAAGGACACCCTCAAAGCCACCTTGATAAATGTGCAACATCCCCACCTGGGAATCCTAGGCCAAAGACCGCCCTAAGTGGAGAATGAGCATCTGATGGGGGCGCTGAGCATCTCGAATCTTGTCGCCGAGAAGATGCAGAAAACAAGCGCAGGCAGCCGAAGGAGCGAGTGGCAAACCAGACTCCCCATCCACCCTTTCCCACCTGTGACAGAGACTGCAATTCCCGTATTGGCCTGTTCAGTCACCTGAGAGCTTACTTTTGGAGTGGAAGCAAGTCTTCCTCGATTTTGAGGGACTGCCTATGATGATGATGATGTGGCTCGGTGTCAAATTCTGTTTGATAAAGCTCCTATGAAGCACCTCGGGATATTTTACTATGTTAACGGCGTTATATAAATGTTGTTGTTAGAACACATCAGGTAGTGCATCAGGAAATTCAAAAGAAACCTTTCAAGAAAGGGCAAATAAAGTCTGTGAACTGTCTGCCCACCACCTAGGGCTGGGTTTTCGGCTCGCTTGTGCCTCTGATAGCGGTAAATGGTGTTTCTAGGCATTACGGCAGGCGTCCAACTTTTACCACCTGGTCGGCAAATTTGGCTCATGGTTTGTGGCGGCGCTAAAACTTACTGCCCCGCCCTTGAGTTTCACTAAGATCATGATGTCAATCGTCTTGCAATGCTCCACTAGCGCCCCGGATGCAAAATTAGGTCCTAACGCTTCATTTAACGCCCGCCCCAGGAAACGTCTGAAAAACCAGGTGCTCCCAAGGGCCAGCAGGCGGTATTGGCAGCGTTTTTAAATGGAGGGATGAGGCTCCTACATCGCAGGTCATGTTGGCTGCAACGGTTGCGCACATCACGTTATGTGAAGCTCCGACTTGCAAATGGCACTTTTACAGTGCCCTTACAACTTCAGTGAGAGAATTAAATGGGGGCATTACTAGTTCACCAGCGTATCATGCTCCATGCTATTGCCAGGCGGCGTCAATGCTAGAAGAAGGGGTCATGTCGGCCCATGGATGAGGAGAGGCCAAAGACTTCTGGGGAGGAGGGCTTATCGCCCGCCCCCCTATCACAGGCTTACAGGCACCAACGCCCATAACTCCAGCTCTCTGATGAGCAGTGGCTGAGAAGGCTGTACTTCCAAAAGGAAATGCTGACAGAGATATGCCATCTCCTACAGGCAGACCGATGACTGGACCGCTCTGGAGGCAGCCTTCAATATTCCCCTCAACACGTATCCGAGTTCATTGTGGTGTGCTGCATCTTGCACAGCTTGGCCATCATGAGGGGCCAGGCATTGCCAGTGGGGATTGCAGGCTCAACTCAGGAGGAGGAGGACGATGAAGAGGAGCCTGGCGAGGCCCCCATCGGATCGCCACACCATCCACAGGGGGCAGGCAGCGTGGAAATGCTGTCGGACCAAGTGTCCCACGTTGCCAGCTCGTAATGGACCGGTTCGCCTAATTGGAGGAAACTGAGGGATGGAGCTAATACTGGACACAGTATGTGCCCCCATAAAGGCCCATCTCCGGTGAACGTTGGAATGATGCACAAGATGATGAGTCATAAATTTTACTGCAACAAAGTCACAAAAACACACCCACCAAAATAAAACCGTACAATAGACGTTATGTTTCAGGGCACTGAGCAATAATGAAGTCCCTTAAATCAGCAAAACTTATTTCACACCTCAATTTTCGGCTGGTGCGCAAAAACTCCCTTGTGTAACGTCTGAATTTGCGCCCCCGATCATGGAACCTCATTTTTTGCTGAATTTTGCAAACGAGGGCGCAAACTTTTTCCAGGCGGTATCAGGACTGCCCCATCGCTATTACTGCCCCGAAATCTCAAAAGCCGACAATCCAACTCATGTTCTGAATCTCATGCTGCTGTCGTCTGAACAAATTCACCTCAGAAATTTCATTTCACATGAGAGCAACATTCCTCATTCTTGTTGGATATATTAGTTCAATCGTGCTCAAATTGTTCTATTTTTTATCTTCCTACACCTTTTCCCCTCCTCTCCGGAAGATGCGGACTCTTACTGTTGCTAAAGTTCCAGATAAACTGGCCACTGTCCAGTAACTTGTCCATGTGGTCACTCTTTATTTGTGAGTGTTGGCAGGCTACTCAACCAAAGTACATTAAGTCAAGCCTGATCCTGTCCACACCTCGAAACTACGTGCACACCTTCCCCAGTGAGAGCAATTGGGGGAGCAACTCAAGTCAGTTTATCACCCTCCCAAATCTAAGGGCACAGGGCATGGATCAAAGCTGGGTCTCTTCATGAGTCAGTTCCACACTGGGTTGTACACCTCCCAAGTGAGCCATCCATGACATCCCTTCCCAATAGGAATCCAGGCAATTACTGTGCTAGAACAATAGGAAGAAGGCTGGAATATGACTGCCTATGTGGAAAATGACTGCAATATTACAAGCTGGATTTCTGTGACACCACAGCATGTAGCTCAAAGAAGTTGGCAGAGGATCATGTTTGAGAGTGAACTATTGCATTTTGTAATGTTTACACAGAAGTAGAGCTGTCTTAAAAAAGTATAACAAAACTATTGCCAGAAGTAAAATTCAAATCCGGTTTTCAGTTAAGACAAATATACAACCCCAGCATGTTGGAGGGTTGGGCCAGTGTAGATAAAAGAATGAGACTTTAATTGAGCCTTTTTAATCAGCGGTCTGTGGAAGTTGCCCTGATAACTTATCTAACACGTCAAACTTCTAATTATTAGTCAAGCAATGATATTTTTAAAACAATATTTTATTAAAAGTGTACTTTGGTAACAACACATTGCAATATGTTGCTTTTGCTGCATACAACATACATGGTGCAGTGCACATGACACGATGAGCCTTACAGAGAGGCCTGTAGATGGTTTCCTGGCAATGGCGGAGCCATTGGCGGGGGAGAATCAGGAAGGGTCTTAACCCCCCCACAATCACGTTGAGGTCAGCCAATTCTGTCTATTAAGACTTGGCCAAAACTGACTGCAAATAATTGAACTCATTTAACTTTAAAATTCCCGATCACAATTTTGTTACCCTTTTTGAGTCTGCTGTGAATGGCAATACATATTGGAGGACGTTGGCCAAATCTGGACTTGGCAACCCCACCTCCCCCTGCAGGGAGTGATGATAGCATTACGATATACTATAGCACTTACCACTCAGCTAGTGTTGGGTGGAGGGCGGGGGGGGGGGGCGCGGTGGATAGGAGGGTTTGGTTGTTTCATCATAGATTTGTGAAATACTATATTCTGGTGGGGTTAACCATTTCCCTATCACATGATGCTTAAGCTATGTAGGCCATGGTGAGGATATGCTGGCCAACCATTGGTAGTAGGCCAGACACTGGGGCCAAATTCAGGAACAGTTCTCTTAGTTCAGACGTATTTAATATTTTAAGAAATGATTCAAAATTAAGTGTCTTGATGAGGGATTGAAACAAAATTGTACTAACTGCAAAAATCATGTGGATGTTTCTATTGCTGGGGCAACATCAATCAACATATGTGCTTTCAAAATGCTCAGGTATGAATGAAATACATACTAAGTCTCCTTCCTTATTTAAGATTTACAATAGTTCCCACCGTGAACTTCCTCCTGTTTCTCCCTTTGTGGACTTGCAGTTCCACACAGCATCAGAAGGAAGGCAAATGAATGAGCACTTCAACAAATGAATCTCAATCTTCAGGCAATATAGGCGAGCTTGTGGCTGCTCAGCAAGTTTATAAAGCCTAGGCTGGATTTTCGGGTCTGGTCATTTCGGGGCAGTAACGGCGGTAAAGTTTGCTCTGCCAAATGGTTTGCGTCTGCAGCCACAAAATTCATCAACTGGGCCCTGAGTGTGGAGCGGAGCGCTAAGGGAGACGTTGCACACCTCTTTTAGGACGCTAGGCCGGCTGACCAACTGAAAATCCCGAGCTAAAGAGCCGGCCTCGGAGCGCCAGAAGAGAGCCTTGCTTGAAGAAAAAAATCGGCACGAAACACGCAAAAAACATTCCCAATACCTTGAGCACCCCGCATTAGGATAAATCGCAAAAATAAAAATAAAATAAACAATCACACTTACCTCATGCATTACTTACTGTACTCACCGCCGCCGGGACAGCTCTGACCACCTGGTTTTCCGGGCAGTCCCACTAGGGTGCGCTACAGGGCGCTAGAGGCTCAGCGTCAATTCAAAATCAAAGCGCAGTCAAAACCGGTGGCGTTCCACACTGGCTCGACGCTCCCGGGCAGTGCATCTCAGTGCCCTCGCAAACACAGCAACTCATTTCACAAGCTGGCCGTCCGCTCGGAGACCATTCCCGTCACCATTGCCACCCCTCTGGGGCACTAACAACGGCGACAGAAGACCCAAAATCCAGCCCTTAAAGAATTTATATAGCGCCTTTCACGACCTCAGGATGATCTAAAGCACTGTACAGCCAATGAATTACTGTTCATACATCGCTATTGTGACGTAGGAAACACGGCAGCCAAATTGTGCACAGCAAGCTCCCACAATGTGGTAAGGGCTAGATAACCTGTTTCAGTGATGTTGCTTGAGGGATAAATATTGACCAGTGAGTAGTTGAGCCACAGAGACGAGGAAGGTCTAAGGTTCGATCCTTAATCTGTGCTGAGCGAACTGGTCTCAGCTAAGACACTGTGGGGGTGGGGAGAGGGGAGGGGGAGGGGAGCAGAATGCTACAATTGGCCTCAGAACCCGTGGGTTACCGAGGGGAAACTCAGGCATGGTTCCCACTCCTAATCTCTATCCAATGACCCTTGCTGGAAGTGTATGTGTCTGTTCAGTTGAGGGCGGGATTGCAATCAGATGTGGTGCCCACTGTGATGGAACATTCAGTGTCAAGAATTGTGCATGATTAATGTTCATTCGGGAGAGATAGTGACCCATGCCCGTGTAAACATTCCCTCGTGAGGAAAAGGAGGGGAGAAAATGGCTGAAGGGAGAGAGCAAGTCTGCTGCTGATGAAATGTGCTGTGGGAACCTGTTACAGAGTCGGAAGCATAATAGCGAGGGGAGTGATGTACTCCGGTAGTCCATTATCACAAGCATATGTGGCCCTGCAGGATTCTATCGTATCTCATCCGCACAGACCAAGCGCCTGTGAAGTACAGCTCTTCACATTTACATTTACATACATATTAACTATAACAGAAGTTTCCCTTCCCCCAGCCCTGGGAGCTGACTGAAATCCTAAAGGTTCCAGGCCTCCGTCCACCTATCCGTTACTGGGCACATCTTGTCAGATTGTGGAACATTGTTTTTTTTCATATTGTGCATGTGCTGTGACTGACCAGTCAAGTGACTTACACACCGGTTTGCAAAGGATTCCCAATTAATATCAGGCCAGATGATTTAACATGTGACTGTTCAAAATCTGCCTCAAGTTAATTTGCTAAAAATCAAAGGCTTTCACCTCCGAACCCAGAGACTAAGAGCAGCCTACGGCACCCATGCGTTAAAACCTGGCAATTAACTCGAGCTCTGCCTCAGTGACTGACTGCCAATGGAATGGAACACGGGCAACAAAAAATTAGAGATGTGTCACTTCATTCTCACAATCGGAGGATAAGAAAATATTAAAAACCGAAAGATAATGGAATGTTCTCACAGAGCTTCTGGAAACATTGAAGAAAGACTTGCATTTATATAGCGCCTTTCACAGCCACCAGATGTCTCAAAATGCTTTACAGCCAATGAAGTGTGGTCATTGTGTTACACTATAGATTTAAATGGTGCCATCATCTTCTTGACAAAAGTGCTTCACAACCATTTCAGTTACATAGAATCACATAGAATTTACAACACAAAAAAAGAGGGCAAAAAGAATTAAATAAAAAAGACTTGCATTTATATAAAGAAAGACTTGTGTTTATATAGTGCCTTTCATGACCACCGGATGTCTCAAAATGCTTTACAGTCAATGAAGTACTTTTGGAGTGTAGCCACTGTTGGAATGTGGGAAACACGGCAGCGAATTTGCGCACAGCAAGCTCCCACAATCAGCACTGTGAGAATGACCGGATAATCTGTTTTTGTTATGTTGATTGAGGGATAAATATTGGCCAGGACACCGGGGATAACTCCCCTGCTCTTCTTCGAAATAATGCCATGGGATCTTTTTCGTCCACCTGAGAGAGCAGACTGGGCCTCGGTTTAACGTCTCATCCGAAAGACGGCACCTCCGACAGCGCAACACTCCCTCAGCACTGCACTGGAATGTCAGCCTAGATTTATGTGCTCAAGTCCTTGGAGTGGGTCTTGAAAACACGACCTTCTGACTCAGAGGCGAGAGTGCTACGCTGTTCATGACCTCAGGACATTCCAAAGTGCTTTACAGCCAATGAAGTACTTTTGAAGTGTAGTCACTGTTGTAATATTAGAGACATGGACTATGTACAGCAGACACCTCAAAGTACTGGAGAAGTACCACCAACGCTGCCTCCTGAAAATCCATTGGCAGGATAGGTGCACTAACGCCAGTGTTCTCACTCAGGCCAACATCACCAGCATCGAAGCATTGACCACGCTCGATCAGCTCCGATGGATGGGCCACATCGTCCACATGCCCGATACTAGACTCCCAAAACAAGCGCTCTGCTCAGAGCTCCCACTCGGCAAGCGAGTTCCAGTGGACAGAGGAAATGTTTCAAGGACACCCTCAACGCCTCCTTGAAGAAGTGCAACATCCCCACCGACACCTGGGAATCCCTGGCCTGAGACCGCTCAAAGTGGAGGGGAAGCATCTGGGAAGGCGCCGAACACCTCGAGTCTCTTTGCCGGGAGCATGCGGAAGGCAAGCGCAAACAGCGGAAGGAACGCACGACAACCCAAGCACCTTACCCACCCGTCCCTTCAACCACTGTCTGCCCCATCTGTGACAGAGACTGTAGGTCCCGCATTGGTCTCTTCATTCACCTAAGAACTCATATTAGTGTGGAAGCAAGTCACCCTCGACCCAGAGAGACTGCCTACAAAGAAGAAGATAGGAAATACAGCAGCTAAATTGCACACAGCAAGCTCCCACAAACAGCAATGTGATAATGACCAGATAATCGATTGTAGTGATGTTGATTTATGCCGATTTGGCATTGACCCAACTGGTCCCATGCCGGTGTTTATGCTCCACACGAGCTTCCTCCCACCCTGCTTCATCTCACCTTATCTGCATATCCTTTCATTTCTTTCTCCCTCATGTGTTTATCTAGGTTGCCCTTAAATGCATCTATGCTATTCGCCTCAACTACTCTTTGTGGCAGCGAGTTCCACATTCTAACCACTCATTGGGTAAAGACGTTTCTCCTGAATTGCTCAGTTGTTTACTAAAACATGGAGCAATGTGTGCAGCTGACCTCACACTTCCGAGGAGCAGAGGCTCTCCATTTTGGGGTAGAGGAGTTTGTGTCAAAATGCATCACCATGTTGCTTGTGTGTAATGTCACAGTAACAAAAAGGGCGTGCAGCACTTCGAGACGTTTTCCACTCCCCAGGCAAAGGAGATTTGCCAATCATTTTTCTCCCCAAAGGCAATGCCCCTTTAAGCTGCTCCTGAGTTTAGCCTAGAGTTGCTTATTCCTTTTAGATTCTGCCCTCCTAGGTTGTGACCTCCTTTAAAGAAAAAGAGCACCTCGGAAAGAACAAGATGCCACAAGTCTGATAACGCACAAAGACTGCTGTTTGACTCAGTGATGAACTATTCTGTAGTTTCCATGGTTACTCATTGGTGGTAAACAGAGCTCCCACCAGAATGTGATTTTCAGACGAGAATGGTCCAAACTTGAATTCCCAGTAATCCTTTCTGATAAACTATAAAGGGAGAATATTTATTAATGTATAGGGCAAGATGCCTGCCTTGTCCCCTCTCTCTTGCTGTCCACCATCATGTAAACACTATTTCCATCCAACCCATACACAAAAGATCAGTTTTTACGGCCCTGAGTTGCTGTGTTGCGTTGTGGAGCAGAGATTCCCTTTTTGGGGAGTTCGGGGATGTTCCGTAAACTTTCTCCGACTCCCGCGTGAACCTGGCCAGATCCACTCCTGCTCCTCCCGGCCCACAAGAAAACCTGAAATAAGATTGCCTGGGCCTCTTCTGGCCCACGATCCACCCGTCGACAGAGCTGGCTTGTTGGGGGAGCCGACACTGCTCCTCCGCTTAGACCTCCAGCAAAAATTGCAGATCCGGTTCCTGGTGACATGCATGTCTAAAGAAGGACCTGGCTGCCTTCCTGTGGTGTCCCCCTCACCTGCTCAAAATGGCAGGTTAACATCGGGACACGGCGGGAAGGCAGTCGGATCAAAGGGGCTGAGTCTCTGCCATCATCTTATTTGCCCCGCCCCACTCGGTTTCCGCCAGGAGGTGGGAGCTAAAATCTGGAACATTGATTTTGTATTTAGGGATGAGTGTACAGCCCAGGATCAGTGGCTCAGCTCAGCCAAGACCACTGACCCTAATCCTGGACCAACAAGTTCAAACAGCCTTGTCTCCATCTCAAGATGTAAAAATCTAAAGCTTGGTGCCATCATTGTTCAAGGAACAACAAATCCCAATCTCCTTTGCTGCACTGTCAGAGGTGCCGTCTTTCAGATGAGACGTTAAACCAAGTCTGCTCTCTCAGGTGGACGGAAAAGATCCCATGGCACTATTTCGAAGAAGAGCAGGGGAGTTATCCCCGGTGTCCTGGCCAATATTTATCCCTCAATCAACACAACATAAGCAGATTATCTGCTCATTATCACAGTGCTGTTTGTGGGAGCTTGCTGTGCACAAATTGGCTTCCATGTTTCCTACATTACAAAAGTGGCTACATTTCAAAAGTACTTAGTTGGCTGTAAAGCGCTGTGAGACATCCTGTGGTCGTGAAAGGCGCTATATAAATACAAGTCTTTCTTTTCTTTCTTTCACACCCACAGAACTTCTTTTTGTTTAGGAAACTTGCAAGTCAACCGAGTTCTAGGATCATTCAAATGCGACAGGCCTGGTCACATTTCTATTTTAGGAACATAGGAAAAGGAGTAGACCATTCAGCCCTCTTCCCTGTGGCATCATGGCTGATCTGTCAGCTCAGTTGTTAGCACGCTCGCCTCTGAGTCAGTAGGTTGTGGTTTCAAGTCCCACTCCAGAGACATGAGCTCAAAAATCTAGGCTGACATTCCAGTGCGGTAATGAGGGAGTGTCGAAGGTGCTGTCTTTTGGATGAGCTATTAAACCAAAGCCCCGTCTGCTCTCTCAGGTAGTTGCAAAATATCCCATGGGCCTATTTTGAAGAAGAGTAGGGGAGTTATCCCTGGTGTCCTGGCCAATATTTATCCTTCAATCAGCACCACTAAAAAAACAGATTATCTGGTCATTATCACTTTGCTGTTTGTGGGAGCTTGCTGTGTGCAAATTGGCTGTTGCGTTTCCTACATTCCAACAGTGACTACACTTAAAAGTACTTCATTGGTTGTAAAGCACTTTGGGAGGTCCTGAGGTCGTGAAAGGAGCTATATAAATGTAAGCCTTTTTTTTATCTGTGTCTTAACTCCATTTACCCACCTTGGTTCCATGGGCTAGTACCTCCACTTTTGAGCTGATCACCCAAAAATGGGCGTTATTCCCGGCGTGGCCAGTAAAAAAGGGTTTTCAGATCGCCAGCTTCTCACCCATTCTCAAAACACCTAGTTTACATTTTTGAAATTGGGCGTTACCGCGAGCGATATCAAATGGGCGGTAGCGTTAAATTTTTCTGACCTTCTGCCATAAAGTGTGGCCTTAGTAATGGCATGGCAACGCTCGATTCCCGCAATTCAGGAAGTCAAGGGTCATCATGACATGCACAGAAGAGGAGACAGAGAGAGAGGGAGCTCAGAGGCACTGAAAGCCTGTGTGGCTGTGGTGTGTGTTTGTTTGGCTGTTGTGGGAGGAATGACAGAGATTCACCAGCAGCAAAAAGCCCACTAAGCACCAAGAACATAGTTGGCACCAAGTTTTTGTCCAACAAATAAGATATAAAATGGAAGGGATGGAGGCGGCCCTGGAGCTGATAGCCAGGAACACTGGTGGCAGAGGGCTCCCAGTGGTCCCGGAGTGCCGCACTGCACCCCCATTGCCAACCACACACGAGAGCCAGCAGCAACATCTTGCTTATGGCTCGGAGCGCGCTCCCACCTCGGGACCGTCCTCTCCCGTATCCGTCCAAACAGCACTTCGGCCATCACCCCCCCACCCCACAATGAAGCATCGCCTGAGGAGCTCCTCGGCCAGGCGGCTTGGAGTCAGGAGGGGATGGGGTAGAGGTGGGAAGGAGAAGTGGGTGCGTGGGGGTGGGGGGGGGGGGGGGGTGGGAAGGTTGGTTTGTACAGAAATACTGATGATTTTGGGCTAATGTTCGGTTTAAATGTTTTTTATCTACCAAAACCTTGCAGCACATTGGCTCAGATAGCTGCACCATTACACACTGGTGATTCCTTAACATCAAAGGGTATTATTACACTTAACTTCAATCAACGTAAACTTTAACTGTCACCAAGGTGATGCCCACCATCGATGCATGACCTGCACACCCAGCAGTGTGTCGGCCTTGTAAATAACACCAACGTTCATTCAGGCAAAACAATCATTGATGAGCTCCTGACGTAAGCAGCTATCATGCCACCATGGGACCTTCCATGCGTTCTACAGGAGGGCGGGGGCATGGCTTCAGCGTCAGCCTGATTGTCTGGCCCGACGTCAGCGTCCGCCTCCTCTTCCTCTCTCTGGTGAGGTGGACTGTCAGACTCATCAGGCAATTCTTGTCCCCTTCTGATAGCCAAGTTGTGTAGCATGGAGCAGACCATCACGAATTGAGCTACCTGCTTAGGGTGGTATTGGAGCTCGCCTCCTGAGTGGTCCAGGCATCTGAAGCACTGCTTCAGCACTCCAATGGTTTTCTCCACGATATTGCGAGTTGCTCTGTGGCTCTCAATGTATCGCCTCGCGGCCTCGGTGTGGGTGTCACGCTGGGAGGTCATCAGCCAGGTGGCAAGGCCATATCCTTTGTCCCCAAGCATCCAGCATTGACCTTGTGGCTCATTGTTAAACAAGTCAGATATAGTGCTCTCACGCAGGATGTGCACATCATGGATGCTGCCTGGAAATTGAGCATTCACTGCCAGTATAATTTGCTGGTGGTCGACAACCAGCTGGACATTCAGGGAATGGAATCCCTTGTGGTTCCTGAAAACCTCAGCATCCTGAAAAGGTGCTGGCATCACGATGTGCGTACAGCCTATTGCTCCCAAGTTTGCAATTCTGGAGAAACCTAGAGCCCTCTCACTCTGTGCCTCCATGGTCATAGGGAAGCTGATCAAATCCCTCCTGCATGCGTACAGGGCTTCAGTGACCTGTCTAATGCAGCGATGTGTGGCATGCTGAGAAAGTCTGCAAATGTCGCCAGCTGTGGCCTGAAAAGAATCCGAGGCGTAGAACGACAGTGCCGCGGTGACTTTGACCTCAGCAGACAGTGCAGTCAGTGTTGATTGTGCTGGCAGGCTGCAGATCTGCCCTTATCAGCTGGCATACCTCAGTGATAACCCCTTAGTGGAAGTGTAGTCTCCGAAGGCAGGTGGTGTCGGGCAAGTCGAGGTAAGAGTGTTTTTCCTTGTACTTGCGAGGGGTGTAACATCTGGTCCTCCTCATCAGTCTGTCACTTCGTACATTGGGCACATAATGCTGTGCAGCGTTCCTTCAGCAATGTCGAGTCTGCTGCATGTATTTGGTCACCAAGAGAGGGTGAAAAAGGACAGGCCCCATTGCAGTAGCTCTCTGTTTTGTACCGATTCCTTGTCTGTGAGCAATGTCCAGACGAGCACACCTCTTCAATTCCAATCGGTCACAGTGTGGTCAAGATGTCCACCGACCTGCAGAGTACGTCTGAACTCTGCCGAGGTTGAAGCACAGCAGCCTTTTAAAGGACGCATGGCGTCCATAACGCTGTGATTCGCTCTGGTTAGTTCCACTTTTTGTGGGCAGTTTTTTGAGCGAGCGATATTGTGGGCGAAATGTGTGCGAGTTGGTGAAATTGACGATGGGCGATCTCCATGGCTGCTAGTTTGGGTCAATATGCTCTTTACGGCAAAAGCAGTCGCCGGACGTTAAATATTGCATTTCGGCGTTAATTTCGTGTGGAAGTAACGCTGGGCGATATTATGGGCGTTAAATTTGCCCATTCTGCTGATTCCATCAAAAAAAAGTGGGCGAGCAGTAATATTTTTTCTCGCCGTTAACCACATGGGGAAAGTAATGCTCAGCGATAAGTTTCCATTTTGTGCCAAAATGGGCGATATATGGGCATTATACGTCATTTCAGTGGTAAAATGGGCATTAAGTGGGTGTTAAGCAGGCAAAAAAAGTGGAGGTTCTAGCCCCATATCCCTTAATATCTTTGCCTAATAAGTAGCTATCATTCTATGATTTTAAATTTCAATTGACCTAGCCACAACAACTTTTCGGGGGGGTGAGAGAGTTCCAGATTTCCATTACCCTTTGTGAGAAGAAATGTTTTCTGACATCACCCCTGAACGGCCTAGCTCTAATTTTAAGGTTATGCCCCCTTGTTCTGGGGTCCTCCACCAGAGGAGACAGTTTCTCTCTATCTACCCTATCAAATCCTTTAATCATCGTAAACACCTCAATTAGATTACCCCTCGATCTTCTACACCTGAGGGAATACAAGCCTACTCTATGCAACCTTTCCTCATAAGTTAACACTTTTAGCCTCGGTATCATTGTAGTGAATCTGAGCTGCTCCCCTTCAAGGCCAATATATACTTCCTGTGGTGTAGTGCCCAGAACTGAACACGATGCTCCAGATGTGGTCTAACCACAGCTTTATAGAACTATAACATAACGTCCAGCCCCCTTGAGATGAAGAATAACATTCCATTTGTCTTTTTAATTATTTTTTGCATCGCTCCACTAGCTCTTAGTGATTTCTGTTCTTGGACCCCTAAACCTCTCCGCTCCTCCACAATTGCTGGCTTTTCACCATTTAGAAAATACTCTGATCTATCTTTCTTAGGTTCAAAGTGGATGAGCTCACACTTCCCCACATTGACTTCCATTGGCCACAGTTTTGCCCAGTCACTTAATATATCAACAGCCCTTTGCAGCTTTCTGTTCCCATCCACACTACTTACTGTGCCATCTAACTTAGTCAGTGCAATGTATTTGCTTCATGGGTTCTTTGCTTAAGAATTCATGCTTTTAAGAATTAGTCGGTTTATTAGCAAAGGTTTAACAATCACACTACACATTACCAGTTCATCCACGGGGCTCACAACCACTGAATCCTCTGAACCCAACTGGCTGGGGTTTTATTGAGTCTTGTGAACATCACGTGACTGGCTAAGCCGCTCCCAACTCAACAGCTCTATAAACCTGTGAGCATACTCCCAGGTGCATACATTACAGTCAGCAAACTTGGATATATGTCTCTCTATTCCTTCATCTGAACCATTTAACTATGGTGAAAGGCTGAGGCCCCGCTATCCTATGATAAGTTACCGACAACAACAACAACTTGTATTTGTACAGCACCTTTAACATTGTCAAACGTCCTAAACCTATGCTCTTCTCTGTGCCTACAACGATAGCCAGCTGAGCTGACTAACTCACCAACTGAGAAAACCACTCACAATGCAAACATGGGTGTCAATTATTCCAATTCTTAACCATGGAACCAATAAATGAATTTACGAGGCATTATAGCCTTAATGGCTGGAAACAAAATATTGCTACAATAATTTATTCACAGCCATCCAAAGATCTCAATCATATTTCGTGACCTTTCATTGGTGCACTAAGTATCATTAGTGTGCACTGCACACGATAAATTTAATCTAAAAGTTCCTGTTATCAGCCATTTAGCAACCTCTCTAAATTGTTTTCTGCGGGAAATAACATATCAGAAGAATAATGTGTTGGCATCAGTCCTTGACAAATGGTTTTCCTGTAGACGCTTGTGTGGAGTCTGGAACATTGAAACACAGCACAAACATCATCAGATCTATCATACCACACCCACTTCGTGTTTCCGATCAATGCAGTGTACCTGAGCATGAGGTCAGTACTTCCTCCCGAGTGTGTGCCAAGCGTCAGCCCTCCACCCTGCCCTGTGACCTCATGATTTCACAAATTAACAAACTGTGCTCAAAATAGGGTAGATAAAGCTTTTGTAATATGTTTGCTATTCCCAAGTTTTTGCAAGAGTATAATCACATTTTTTTGTAGACCTTATTGGATAAGATAACAAGATGTCAGTAAGGCCACTTATTTTTTGTCCTCCAATTTTTCTCTCCAATTTCAGCCCTAGCCCCTCTCTCCTCAAGTCAGGGCTTCAGCTGTTCTATAGTTCTTAGAATGTTTACATAGGATTACACAGGATACACAGCATAGAAACAGGCCATTTGGCCCAACCAGTCCATGTTGCCGTTTATGCTCCATTCGAGCCTCCTCCCGGCTTTCCTCATCCAAATCTATCAGTGTAACCCTCCATTCCCTTCTTCCTCATGTGCTTGTCCAGCCTCCCCTTAAATGCATCTATACTATTTGCTTCAACCACTCCCTGTGGTAGCAAGTTCCACATTCTCACCACTCTTTGGGGAAAGAAGTTTCTCCTGAATTCCCTATTGGATTTCTTGGTGACTATCTTATATTGATGCCTCTAGTTTTGCTCTTCCCCACAAGTGGAAACATTCTCTCTGTATCCACTCTATCAAAACCTTTCACAATTTTAAAGATCTCTATTAGGTCACCTCCTCAGCCTTCTTTTTTGAAGAGAAAAGAGACCCAGCGTGTTCATCCTTTCCTGATATGTATATTCTTGCATTTCTGGTATCATCCTTGTAAATCTTCTCTGCACCCTCTGCAGTGCCTCTATATCCTTTTTATAATATGGCGACCAGAAATGTACGCAGCACTCTAAGGGCCCAAGTTTCCACATGATTCGCGCCTGATTTTTAGGAGCAACTGGTGGAGAACGGACTATTTTAGAAATCGCAATTCTCCACATTTTTTTTTCTGCAGTTCTAGTCAGGTAGAACAGTTGTAGTTTAGAACAGAATTTTTTCTTCAAAAGGGGGCGTGTCCGGCCACTGACGCCTGATTTGAAAGTTTCCACAGTGAAAACGTACTCCAAACTAAAGTAGAATGGAGCCAGTGAAGATTTTTGTAGAACTGAAAAAACCTGTTCTACACATTAAAAAATCAGGCGCAGGTTACAAATTAGGCGTCCAGAACGAGGTGGGGGGGAGGGGGGGGGGAAGGGAACTCATTAAATTCGACAATAAATCCTTATTTATACTTCTACAAATATTATACAAATAAATCCAACCTGAATAAACATTTATAAGCCAAGAAAAGATTAAATAAACCATCTTACTACCTGTGTGAAAGTGCTTCAGCCAGGGAGAATTCTGCAGCCGTTCGTGCCGCTGAGCGGGAGGGGGAGAGAGAGAGAGAGAGAGAGAGAGAGGGGGAGAGAGAGAGAGGGGGGGGAGAGAGAGAGAGAGAGAGAGAGGGAGGGGAGGGAGAGAGAGAGAGGGGGGGAGGGAGAGAGAGAAAGGGGGGGAGGGAGAGAGAGGGGGGGGAGGGAGAGAGAGAGAGAGAGGGGGGGGAGGGAGAGAGAGAGGGGGGGGGAGGGAGAGAGAGAGAGGGGGGGGAGGGAGAGAGAGAGAGGGGGAGGGAGGGAGGGAGAGGGAGAGAGAGAGAGGGAGGGAAGGAGGGGGGGGAGAGGGAGGGGGGGCAGAGGGAGGGAGAGAGAGAGCGGGGGGGCGGGGGTCGGGTCGGGGAACAGGAGCGCGGGTCGGGTCGGGTCGGGTCAGTCGGGGGGGGGGGGGAGCGGGTGTCTGGTCGGGGGGGGTGGGAGGGTGGGAGCGAGTGTCGGGTCTGGTCGGGCGGGGAGCAGGAGCTGGCCGTGGGAGGAGCCTCATTCACGCAGCCCCAGTGAGGCCATTGGGCCAGGGCTAGGGGCTGTGTGCTTCGAGCCCCTCCCACACAGTTCGGCGCCTGGAGCTACTGCACTTGCGTGCCGACTGTAGCGCGCATGTGCAGAGGTCCCGGCACTGTTTGCAGCGCCGGGACCTGGCTCCGCCCCCCCCACAGCACGTGCTGGCTGCGCCGAGGGCCACAGGACCTGTAGGAAGGTGGAGAATACCGAGGATTTTTTTAGGTGCCGTTGTAGGCGCGAAAAACGGGCGCCCAGCTCGGAGGGGCACCCGTTTTTTTTCTTGTGGAAACTTGGGCCCAAAGTGTGGTCTAACCTAGGTTTAGCATAACTTCCCTACTTTTCAATTCTATACCTCTAGAAATAAACTCTAGTGCTTGGTTTGCTTTTTATGGCCTTGCTAACCTGTGTCGCAACTTTTAGTGATTGGTGTATTCGTACTTTGAGATCCCTTTCTTCCTCTACCCCACCTAGACTCGCACCCTCCAAGTAATAAGTGACCTCCCTATTCTTCCTACCAAAATGTAATAGCTCACAATAAAGGATACCATAGAGCAAGCTGCATTTCCCTATAGGAACTCTCTTCTTTGCTGCCGTGATGGGGGAAGATGATTAGGAGGTGAACAGAGAGGAGGAAAATAAGGTAAAGCAGTATCAAAGAAGGCTAAGACCAACCTCTATGCCCTGCACAATAAGTAAATAGCCTCTGCAGAATGAATGAGCAAGTCTACCTTTAATAGAATCATAAGAATAGTACAACACAGAAGGTGGCCATTTGACCCATTGAGCCTGTGCTGGCTCTTTGAAAGAGCCATCAAATTAGTCCCACTTCCCTGCTCTTTCCCCGTATCCCTGCAGATATTTCCTTTTCAAGTATATATCCAATTCCCTTTTGAAAGCCGTGATTGAGTCTACCTCCAGCACCCTTTCAGGCAGTGCATTCCAGATCTTAACCATTCACTGCATTAAAACATTTTTCTCCATGGTGCCTTTGGTTCTTCTGCCAATTATCTTAAACTGTGTCCTCTGGTTCTTGACCCTCTGTTTTCGCTGTTCTCCCTATCTACTCTATCAAAAACCGTCATCATTTCGATCACCTCTATTAAATCTCTTAACTTTCATTGTTCTCCAATCTCCCCACATTACTGAATTACCCCCGTCCCTGGAACCATTCTAGTAAATCACCTTGGTCTCCTCCCTAAAGTGCGGTGCCCGGAATTGAACACAATGCTCCAGCAGAGGCCGAACCAGTGATTTCTGAAGGTTTAACATAACTTCCTTGCTTTAGTACTCTTTGCTTCACTCAGAAAGCCCAGGATGCACCTTCTGCCACCTTCTGCATGATTACTAGCTGCACCAATCAAGTAACAAGCCAGCTTTGTCCAATGCTATCAAAGTCAGAAGAGCCCTCAACGTTTAGATCATAGGCACCTTCCAAGCTACATCCAGGGATTTACGCAACATCAGCCTGGATGCTGTCCAAGTCTGCAGACGTCGGTCACCAAGGAGGCATACGATAAAGTTAGGGTGAACAATACTAAAGATAATTATCAAGGTTATAGAAAGTGAAGTAGGGATAGGATCCGAAGATTGTAGAGGCCCAGGATACAATTTAGAAAATATATATATATTCATTCACGGGATGTGGGTGTCACTGGCAAAGTCAGCATTTATTGCCCATCCTTAATTGCCCTTGAGAAGGTGGTGATGTTTCGCCTTCTCGAACCGCTGCTGTCCGTGTGGTGAAGGTACACCCACAATGCTGTTAGGAAGGGTGTCCCAGGATACTGGCCCAGTAACGATGAAGGAACAGTGATATATTTCCAAGTTAGGATGGCGTGTGACTTGGAGAGGAACTTGGAGGTGGTGGTGTTCCCATGTGCCTGCTGCCCTTGTCCTTCATGCACAAAAGATCATTTGGTCATTATCTCATTGCTATTTGTGGGGCCTTGCTGAATGCAAATTGGCTGCCACGTGTCCTACATTACAACCGTGATTACACCTCAGAAGTTGTGAAACGGTTTAGGAAATTCTGAGGCTATGAAGGATGCTATCTGAATGCATCAAACTGTTTATTTTTGGTTGCAGTTTGTTTCATTTCTCTCAAAGTGCATGGCAGCAGCAGTGTTAAAGGAGCACAATGAAAGAAAGACTTGCATTGATATCGTACCATATGACATTGCTCAGAAACATCCCAAAGCACTTCATGTACAATAAATTACGTTGAAGTACAGTGCCTGTTGCGTAGGTAAAAGTGGCAGCCATTTTGGCTGCATATTAATATTCTACAGACAGCAATGAAATTAATGACCAATTTTTCTGTTTTTGTTCTGGTGCGTTTCGTGAGGAAGACAACTCCATGTACTTCAACTCCCTCTAAAACAGGGAGATAGGATTTCACCTTGATGTTTCATTCAAAGGACAGCACTTCTGATACTCCATTAGTATTACTTTGGAGTGTCAGTAAGGCTTGAACCCAAAACCTTCAGAGTGCTACCAACTGATGACACAAAAGCCACTTTAATCCTGCCACTTGTTGAATTTGCATTCTGGGAGACTGGCATCTGTGAGCTGATTTACAGTGTTTACACTTTCTCAGCAGCAGACTTGTAGAGCAAGGTTTTCCTGGTCAAAAGGAGTCAATTCCCAGGTGCTGATCTCCCAGAATCCAAATATGAATGTGACTACAAATTGTAATGATGATTTGATAAAGACGTTCGGCTAGACTTTCCATTATTATCGCTATCGCCCAAAAATGGACGATATTTCCGGTGGTAGTGGTTATTTTATTTTTCAGGATCGCCGGCATATTGCCCATTTTTAAAACCACTAGTTTTGCTTTTTTAATTTGGGTGATAACCTTAGCGATGTGGAATGGGCGATAGTGATGTATTCAGTTGTGCAAGGCCGGCTCCATAGTAACAGCCGTTCTGCGCATGAGCGTTTTTTTATCCGTCAATTAACTTTTCCCGCGATTCGGGAAGTCAGGGATCATCGGGGGGAGAGAGAGAGAAGGAAGATTGTGTCAAGGCAATGGAAATGGAACTGAGGAGTCGGGAGAGAGTGTTGTGGAGGTTGCAGGGAGAAGGAAGGCGAAAGCCTTTTATGATGAAGTCAACGAAGTTCTGGTCCACGAGGTGGAGACTTGGTGGGGCCAATTAACCCGGGGTGGGCGTGGGAAACCTCCACTCCATGGATATATCGCGAATATGGGCGGACATCGCCGAAGTGGTAGAGGCAAACCAGTGCCGCAAGCGCTGGAACAGTCTGGTGACATCTGCAAGAGTAAATATTAAATTATTAAATTTATAATTGTAATGATGCACTGACTCATTAAATAGAATGTAAATGTGCTGGATTGTAATTAAGCTGGGTAATCTTGGGTAGCATCCTTGTTAAGATTTGGATTGGGGTCAGAACCTGCGCCCCCAGGACTCTAACCCTGGGAGGGCAGGGCCCGGGACTCTAACCCTGGGAGGGCAGGGCCCAGAACTCTAACCCTGGGAGGGCAGTGCCCAGGCCTCTAACCCTGGGAGGGCAGTGCCCAGGCCTCTAACCCTGGGAGGGCAGGTGCCCCAGGAATCATTCTGTGCAAATGTGCGTTCGTAATCTTGCTGAGATGCCTTAAACTGAATCGACAGTATTATTATTTAAACACTTTGATCAAAAATTGGGGCCAAAGGAATGACTGGAAACAGACAGACTGCAAAAAGTCTTGGCATTTCTACCAATTTAGTTTAGAAAGAGAATTATTCAATTATATCACTGTTTGTGTGCTGTGAGCAACTTTTTAACTTGGGCACCGTCTCCTTTTTGGTTAGGTTGGTGGATGGGGGCATGACTGAGCGCTGATGTAAAACTGAGTGTTGCCAAGATGGCAAACATGAAGCAAAGACATTGGCCCTGATATTAACAGGGAGGCGGAGTTGTGAGGGAGCCCGGTAATGGGGCAAGAACCCGGAAAGGCCAGGGATGTGGAGGCTCAAACGATCTTAACAGCAGGACTTCATTTAACCATATACAGTACCATATACAGTAGACACCTCAAATCGCTGGAGAAATACTACCAACAATATCTCTGCAAGATCCTGTAAACCCCCGGGAAGGACAGCGCCCTTGATCAGGCCAACAGCCCCAGCATCGAAGCACTGACCACACTTGACCAGCTCCGTTGGGCGGGCCATATTGTTCGCATGCCCGCCACAAGACTCCCAAAGCAAGCGCTCTATTTGGAACTCCTACATGGCAAGCGAGCCCCAGATGGGCAGAGGAAACGTTTCAAGGACACCCTCAAAGTCTCCTCGATAAAGTGCAACATCTCCATAGGCACCTGGGAATCCCTGGCCAAAGACCGCCCTAAGTGGAGGAAGAGCATCTGGGAGGGCGCTGAGCACCTCGAGTCTCGTCGCCGAGAGCATGCAGAAACCAAACACAGACAGAGGAAGGAGTGTGCGGCAAACCTGTCCCACCCATCCTTTCCTTCAACGACTATCTGTTCCACCTGTGACGGACTGTAATTCCTGTATTGGACTGTTCAGCCACCTGAGAACTCACTTTTAGAGTGGAAGCAAGTCTTCCTCAATTTCGAGGGACTGCCTATAATAATGATTTAAAAAAATACATGCAGCTTCCCACCTGACACCCGGCCAGATTGACAGCTTGGCAGATGGGTGGCAATAGGAAGCTAGCGGCCAGAGGCTGCAGCCGGGGAGACGCGGGAAGAGTCCCCGGCAGTCAGTGAGAGAGGAGGAAGGCCCTGGGCCTGATCATAATCAGGAGGGGGGGGGGGGGATGTCAGGGCGGATTCGGTTGAAGGCCAGGGTTGGGGAGGCCGAAGGCTTCCTTGTGAGGCCTGGGGCAGTGGGGAAAGGGGGATTGGGGGTTTACTCTTGCTTCTCCTGGCCCACGTGGAGCTTAAAAACAGGCAAAGTTTGTAAAACATACTTGGGCCTCTTTTGGCCAGTCGCTTCTTCCCGCCACATTTCTGCTGCCGGGCAACAGACAGCACGGGACTCTACCTGTGGTGAGGTTTAAAATATGTCGTGGCGCTGATGACATCATCAAGTCATGACTGCTCCATCTTAAGTAGGCCCCTGCCTGCTGTTAGCGGGGGCCTCGCACTGGGCCTGAATTGCTGCCGGAAATCTTACAGCGGACAGGAATGTGGCAGGCTGGGGTCGGGTTGAGCAATTCTGATATTTTAACCCCCCCCCCCCGTTCCCCCCCACCCCACCGAACCTCTCCTGCCTCCTGGTGGGTTAAAATCACGGCGATAATGTTGGGAAAGGAGATAGGAGAATCAAAGCGCTTGTGACTGAAATCAAATCAGGAGAAGAGAAATAATTGATGAGTCCCACACAAGCCTTTAGAAATTCAATCATTGTGTCACATCTAATATTATTACAAATTACCTTCATTGACCAAAGCGGTAAAAAAAAATATTTTATTGTTAATTTATTCTTTTAAGATCTTTTACCCAGGAGTATCTGGTGACATGGGATTTCCTGTATGCAGTGGGGCCCTGTGATAGCACAGCGTTATTATTAAAGAATTCAGTAGTCAAAACATACGTAATGCCTCAAAACTCTCTGCCTAAGGCTGCATATTCTATAAAAAGCTAGTGTAACTGGACCGACCTGGAAAATAATACATTTTATGAATTCTTTGAAGTTGATAGATTCGGATCAGATGTATTTGTTTCCAAAGTTGCTGCTGCCTTCAGTGAGTGCAAGGCTCAAACCTGGAGAGTGCTTTTGTCAGGTATTTCCTGCTTGCAAGCATTTGTAATATTTGTACAAGATCAACAACTTGCATTTATATAGCCCTTTTAACGTAATAAAACATCCCAAGGTGCTTCACAGGAGTGTTATTATGCCCACTGATGTCACTGTTGACGGGGCGAACGTGTTTGGTGGCATCAAAGATGGCAGCCGACGGAATGCGTCAACCATTAGTTCTTCAATAATGGCAGGCAATCTCCCCTTCCCCTTCTCTTTTAGCTTCCTCGGGGCTGTGTACCATTCCCCGACTAAAAGGGCTGCAGATGACCCATCCTCAGGACTCTGTCATTGTTACTCAGAATCCTGTCAATAGAGTATGTATGATTGTACCTTTAGGTGTCTTATCCACTGATTCTCCCTTTAATATTGACTGGAAACTCAACGAGTGAGGATCATTTTCAATTTACAAATGTTGAAACCGACTGGGGGACGTGAGAGGGAAATGGAAAGTTATCTTTAAACCTTGTAGAAACTTAAGGGAAATTCTTGAAAAATAAGATATGGGGTAGAAATTTGTCTTGGATGGTAGTGCAAAACTGGTGGTATTGAATTGAGCCCCGTTATACTCTCCGCCCAATATTCAGTGCCATTGACTTCAGTCAAACATTTATTTTTACAGGGCTACGGGGTAAGGGCAGGGGTGTGGGACTAGCTGAGAGCCAGCATGGGCTCGATGGGCCGAATGGCCTTCTTCTGTGCTGTAACGATTCTATGATTCTAGAACTGAACATCAAGCGGGCGTATAACAGACATCCGGTGCAATGCCACCTGTTTAACGGTACATCCCAAGACACATTTCTACCCCAATGTGTCTCCAACTCACCTTCAATCTTCCTGACAAGTAGTTTGGGCTGGATTTGGTTGCAGGAATGGTAGCATAGTAGTTACGTTACTGGACTAGTAATCCAAGAGACGTGAGTTCAATTCCCACCACGGCAGCTGGGGAATTTGAATTCAGTTAATTAAATAAATCTGGAATAAAAAGCTAGGGGTCAAAATTCGGTCCTGCAGTTTTTAAACAGGCTGAGTGCTGATTTTAACTGCAAAATTCAGTTTTGCCACCCAAAGATGAGAGAGCAGCGCTAAAAGTGGTATTACACACTCATTCTCGGGCGCCAACAGAGAGGAAGTTCAGGAGGCCGACCGAATTTCCCCACGGGAGTCTGTCGGCATGAAAGTTAAAAATAAAGGGAAAGAAAAGTTTCTGACACTTTCCCACACCCTCACCCTCGCCCTCACCCACACCCTCACCCTCACCCTCGCCCTCGCCCTCACCCTCACCCACACCCTCACCCTCGCCCTCACCCTCGCCCACACCCTCACCCACACCCTCACCCTCGCCCTCACCCACACCCTCACCCTCGTCCTCACCCTCACCCACACCCTCACCCTCACCCTCACCCACACCCTCACTCTCACCCACACCCTCACCCTCGCCCTCACCCACACCCTCACCCACACCCTCACCCTCGTCCTCGCCCACACCCTCACCCTCACCTCACCCTCGTCCTCACCCTCACCCACACCCTCGTCATCGCCCACACCCTCACCCTCACCCTCGTCCTCACCCTCACCCACACCCTCACCCACACCCTCACCCTCGTCCTCGCCCACACCCTCACCCTCACCTCACCCTCGTCCTCACCCTCACCCACACCCTCGTCATCGCCCACACCCTCACCCTCACCCTCGTCCTCACCCTCACCCACACCCTCACCCACACCCTCGCCCACACCCTCACCCTCACCCTCGCCCACACCCTCACCCACACCCTCACCCTCACCCTCACCCACACCCTCACAAACACCCTCACCCTCACCCACACCCTCACCCTCACCCACACCCTCACCCTCACCCTCGCCCTCGCCCTCACCCACACCCTCGCCCTCACCCTCGCCCACACCCTCACCCTCACCCTCGTCCTCGCCCACACCCTCACCGTCACCCTCACCCTTGTCCTCGCCCACACCCTCACCCTCACCCTCACCCACACCCTCACCCTCGTCCTCACCCTCACCCACACCCTCACCCACACCCTCGCCCTCGCCCTCACCCACACCCTCGTCCTCACCCTCACCCACACCCTCGTCCTCACCCTCGTCCTCACCCACACCCTCACCCTCACCCTCGTCCTCGCCCACACCCTCACCCTCGCCCTCACCCACACCCTCACCCACACCCACACCCTCGTCCTCACCCTCGTCCTCACCCTCACACTCACCCACACCCTCGCCCACAACCTCACCCTCATCCTCACCCTCGCCCTCACCCTCACCCACACTCTCACCCTCACCCTCACCCACACCCTCACCCTCACATTCACCCTCACCCTCACCCACACCCACACCCTCACCCTCACACTCACCCTCACCCTTCCCTCACCCTCTCCCACACCCTCACCCTCATCCACACCCTCACCCTCACCCTCGTCCTCGCCCACACCCTCACCCTCGCCCTCACCCACACCCTCACCCACACCCACACCCTCGTCCTCACCCTCGTCCTCACCCTCACACTCACCCACACCCTCGCCCACAACCTCACCCTCATCCTCACCCTCGCCCACAACCTCACCCTCATCCTCACCCTCGCCCTCACCCTCACCCTCACCCACACCTTCACCCTCACCCACACCCTCTCCCTCATCCACACCCTCACCCTCATCCACACCCACACCCTCACCCACACTTCCCCACTAATTAATGCCTAAATATTTAAAAAAATAAACACATAAACATAAATCCCTGAACGCTACTGCCCCTGGATCCCTGATGTCCCACCACCTTTCCCAGGCTGTAAGGACGCCTGCCGGTTAGGTCACTGTACTCACCTCATTTTGGAGCTGCAGCAGCAAGGGGGCGTTGCACGCATGATGACGTCACCACGTGGATGGCGGCCGATTGCGCAGCAGTACGTCTTGCCGCCGTCCCCCACTGCCCAACTAAATCTCCAGTGAGCCCAGGAACCCGGTCGCCGCTGATGGTGAGGACTTAGCCGTCCATTAGCTGCCCCTCTCCGATGGCAACGGGTCCTGTTAAAAAATGAATCTCAACCCCTCCTAGGATCAGTAATGGTGACCATGAAACTATTGGATTGTCATAAATACCCATCTGGTTCACTAATGTCCTTTAAGGAAGGAAATCTGCCGTCCTTACCCGGTCTGGCCAAATGTGACACCAGACCCACAGCAGTGTGGTTGACTTTCAACTGCCCTTTGCAGTTGAAGAAGGTGGCTCACTACCACATTCTCAAGGGCAATTAGGGATGGGCAATAAATGCTGCCCTTGCTAGCTATGAATAAAAAAAAAGTTTACACGGTTATGAATTCTCCAAAAGCGATTTTTTTAATAATTGAGCAGAAAACAACAGAACTCTCTGGGGTACTCAACTCAAAGACAAATGAAACGGGACTGCTAGACACATCTCCATTGCAGGTTTCACGGCCTGCCATCAGGTCCTTCCCATGCCTCCTCCTCAGGCCACAATATGTTTCATCATCCGCCTCTGTCCTGCACGTCTGGTTTAATGTTTTTATCTCCCGGTGAAGAAAGGCAGACCTTTTGTGTTACCTGTCACTTGCGGGTCTGATCAAAGGCTTCGGCTCTTGTCGTACACAGTGGCTGGTAAAACAAAGGCTATTGTCCGTAAGTGTTAACTGCCTGCCTTGGTTTCACGTGTCTTCAAAGCCTAGCGAAGCTCGATATTGTGTCAATCAATTCTGCTGTATTGAAAGAAGACATCAGCCACATTCAGTGCCATCGGCAAAGCAAAGGCTTTGGTCTCATTATTAGCTACAAATATGACAGGGTTCATTTTCCGCTTGAAAACTAACGTCTCCATTATTGCAATAGAATAAAAACTTTACGTTTAAAAAGTGCAAAATATATACAAGGCAACGGTGCTCCCATTTATTCTGGTCAGAGCAGAATAAATAAAATTAATTTGGGTTAATTTTAACTTATATATAAAAACAGGTGAGAGGGAATGGTCAACCCATCGTACACCTTGCGACTTTTAACTCTGAGCTTCAGTGTGAGTCAGAAGTTCACCCATTACTCCAGAAACGAGCCCATGGGGAATTTTAACTCCCAGCTCTCATTTAAGCCCCATCGGCCGATTTCCTGCTAGTTCCGGCCCAGAGGATGCCCAGCAGGTAAGAGTCAGGACCAGCTGATGGGGCGGGTCCCACAATCGGAGGGGAGGTGGGAGCAGTGGGCCGGTGGCAGGGGAGGCCTATGCTTTACCTGTGGAGCCTGGGGGAGTACTCCTCCTCCTCCTGGCCCCATAGGAAAGTAAGCATTTTGTTAAAACCTACCTTTTTGGGCCTCTTGTGGCCCCACTCTTTTTCACTACTTACTGCCGCTCCCCGTTCAAGCCGCCTAGTAAAAATTGCAGTCGGGTACCGATGACATCATCCAGACCCAACAGGTGGATGTGAAAAAGGACCCCGCTGGCTTTGGGCAGGTGTTCTTGCCGCCTGCTCAGGAGAGCTGGTGATAATAGGAAACTGTCAGCTCTCAGCAGCTCCACGGCTGATATGTAACTTGGGCAATTTTAACTGTCCTCCCAATTTTAAGAAAAGTTAAGTTTGTCCCCGCTTTTCCATCTTGTGCTCCTATACAGGTTCCATCTGCTGAATTTGTCTTGACAGAAGTTCACCTGCCTGACATCCTCCCTCAACTGTTCTGCTCTTCTTTGTGGTTCCGCTCACAATCATCCTTCCTGTCATTTCTCCTCATGCTCATCATCATCATCATCATCATCATTCATAGGCAGTCCTTTGAAATCGAAGAAGACTTGCTTCCACTCCAAAAGTGAGTACTCAGGTGATTGAACAGTCCAATACGGGAATTACAGTCTCTGTCGCAGGTGGGACAGACAGTGGTTGAAGGAAAGGGTGGGTGGGGAATCTGGTTTGCCGCACACTCCTTCCGCTGCCTGCGCTTGTTTTCTGCATGCTCTCGGCGACGAGACTCGAGGTGCTCAGCGCCCTCATGGATGCTCTTCCTCCATTTAAAATAAAGTAGAAAAATATTATCAGACAATTGTGCAAGTGCCATTGTGTACACACACACATAAAAAGAGAAGAAACAGTAGCCACAACAACAACAACTTGTTTTTATATGGCGCCTTTAACATAGTACAACATCCCAAGGCGTTTCAAACAAGGAATATCATAAGGCAAAAAAAAAATGACACCGAGCCATATAAGAAGAAATTACAGCAGATGACAGAAAGCTTGGTCAAAGAGGTAGGTTTTAAGGAGCGTCTTAAAGGAAGAAAGAGAGGTAGAGAGGATGAGAGGTTTAGGGAGGGAGTTCCAGAGCTTAGGGCCCAGGCAGCTGAAGGCATGGCCGCTGATGGTTGAGCAGTTACAATCAGAGATGCTCAAGAGGAGAGAATTTGAGGAGCACAGATATCTCGGGGGGTGGTGGGGGGGTGGGGGTGGGGTGGGTGAGGTTGGAGGAGATTACAGAGATAGGGAGAGGCGAGGCCATGAAGGGATTTGTAAACAAGGATGAGAATTTTGCTTAACCCGAGAAAATAACACTGAAGGAGTGCTGGACAAGTGAGGGAAAGTGGGTATCAGTTATTTGGCAGCAGTGGTGTTACATCGACATACAGCGAATCTGTCCTGATATTTTGCTCCCCCAGTGTAACTTGGATGGGTTTGCCCCCTTGCGATGGCAAGGCAGATAGACAATACCCTGTGGCTGGTGGATTGTAAGCACAAGTCGCATTCTATCACTCTCTGGTACAAGTAATTAATACTGGAGCTCCAACATGTGGTGTAGTTCATATCATTATGAACCGTTTCCCTTCGAAGTTTCCGTCCTTTTCTCCGACCTCACCTGGAGGCCAGAACTCACGCCGGGCTCCCATTGCATGTGTGTTGGCAGCCTGAGATATCCCACCCCAGTGGCCATTATTGATGCATGAACTAAGTTGGTTAGCATTGGTGGGGTGTATAACTATCGGAATCAAACCCTATCCTGTCTCTCCCAACATTGAGATGCACATGGACTTTCCAGCTGTGGTTACTGGATAGCAATTAGGATTAGGATTGGCAACATTGTTTTATTTTCCCTTCACTAGACCAGGGGCAATGATCCAAATAGTGCTGTAATGCCTTGGCCGGGATCAGAAAGCTCAGTACAGACTGAGGGATCCAACATAGGACTTTTCTAGGTTACGGCAGCTCAAGGTTGATAAGGTAACTCAGGAATAGCTGTTTCCACTGGTCAGCAGCTAGAGATGCATCTTCATCAAAAGCATGAAGAGAGAGGTTAGAAATTATTTTTTACATAGAGGGTTGTTAGGGCATGGAATCCCAACCAGAAATAGTACCCAAAGCATAACAACTATTAAAAAGGAAGTGGATAAAGAAAATGTAGAAGGTTATGGGGAAATGGAACTAAATGGTTAGCTTCTTAGGAGCACTGGCACAGGTACAATGGCCTCCCTCTGTGCAGTGCGATTCTAGATCGTACTGAGTCATTATGGAACCCATATGTTACTTATCAATAATCAGTTAATCGTGCTGTTTTGTTTGATTTTAGTGATTCCTTCAACACAACCCCTTCCTCCATAAAGACCGGCAGGTCACCAATAATGACAACAAGTGCATTGTTATTAGTTCAAGTCATTAAAAATGACAATGGCTGATGTGTTGGTGAGAAAATAAAAATCTTAGCAAGTGGAAGATGCCAATGGTTCCCACAGAGTTGGAATGGGTTCAGTGGATGTAATGTTTTTTTTAGAGTGGAACGCCTTGTATACCAAATATAGCTCAGCCACACAGCGTGCAGATGACTGTCTAGCTGAAGCTTTCAAAAGAAATACCGGTTGAACCTCCCTTATCCAAAATCCCCTTATCCAGAACCACCCCTCGTCCGGAACCACTCCCGGCCACCGGGTGGCACATGTGCAGAACTCCGACATGAACAAATTCCTCGCTGCCGACTCCCGTAATCGCTGGCCTGACCCCGCGATCCACCACCACCAAACCCCCCCCCCCCCCACCCCCACAATGTTCTCTATGCTGCACTCCCAGCCCCAAGCCAGCCAGCCCCAATATCCACTTGCTCAGTACCTGTACCATCCAATTTAACGTGACCACCCCTCGTCCGGAAAAAAATCCCTTATCTGGAAATGGCCAGGTCCCGAGGGTTCCAGATGAGGGAGGTTCAACCTGTACTTGCATTTATCTAGCGCCTTTCATGACCTCAGGCCATCCCAAAGCACTTTACAGCCAATGAAGTCCTTTGGAAGTGCAGCCACTGCTGTAATGTAGGGAACGCGGCAGCCAGTTTACACACAGCAAGCTGCCACAAACAGCAATGTGATAATGACCAGTTAATCTGTTTTAATAATGTTGGTTGAGGGATAAATGCTGGTCAGGACCAGGAGAACTCTTTATATAGAGCCATGTGAGAGCAGACGTTTAACGTCTCATCCAAAAGACGGCACCTCTAACAGTACAACACTCCCTCAGGTCTGACCTGGAGTGTCGGCTTGGATTAGGTGCTCAAGTCTCTGGAGTGGGACTTGAATCCACAATCTTCTGGCTCAGAGGTGAGTGTGCGACCACTAAGCCACGGCTGATGCCTTTTACTGGATCTGTGTGCATACTTCTATAAAAAGTAAACCTCAGCAGTGTTTATCCGTGTATGTGAGCATGTGTGATATATGTGTTGGTAAATGTTATTTTAAAGTTGTTATGTCTGTATTTTCCCTACTGCTGTAAATAGCAATTAATCAAATGACGTTTATTCTGATTATACCTTCTTCAAAGTGTAGTTTTCTGGGATAACACAAGGTAATTATGAGGCAAATTATGAAGGAGGAGAAAAGCTAAATTAAGTTTCTCAAACTGCAGCAAGTTGGGAAAGTCTTGCATTCTTTTGAATGTCTGCTTCTATTTGTTTTATCCTTGGTGGTCTTGTGAGAGATTTCCAGTCCCTGGTGGTCTATTGCCATGGTATGCGTCTGTTTTTACTCGTGGTCCACTGGTGCGCATACTTCAGTGCTGCCTGGCAGTATTGGCAGGCGTAGCAATCCAAGATGATCAGCATTTGATCTCTTGTGATACAGTGGCGAGTATCAGTCGGGTAGGTGCCCTGGATGACCTCAGAGCTCTTGAACCAATATGGCGTGTCGTGCACGTCTGGCGTGGAATGAGCGCACACTCAGTGGATTCATGGGTCAGGATGCATCTATGTTTCATGCTCGGATTGGAAAGACCCTGCTTCTAATACAGAATCAATATTCCAAATGTGGGAGTTCCAAACCACAGGCACTCCCAAACAGTCTGCAAAACTAGAACAAGGGTATCAGGATTTGCATGTATCCCTGGGGTTATTAATGACAGATTTATTGTGGTATATTTGCATACATACAGCAATTCAGTTTTACTTTAAATACAATATGGCTTAGAAATGCAGGAAAGATTGACACAAAATGGCGTGAGGCGGGTGTGCGCTCAGTCCAAGCCGGACGTGCGCGACATGCCATATTGGTTCAAGAGCTCTGAGGTCATCCAGGGCACCTACCCGACTGGCATTAAACTCACTGCCTGTGGAATGGGTCGCGGCCCACCGCTGCAATCAGTTTTCCCAGACATGCAGTAGCCTTTAAAGGGCACATTTTTTTTGCTTGCCTGAATGTAGCAGCGGTCCTCCTGGCACCACATTACCACAGCAGGCCACTGCTGGCCACAGTTCTTCCCTCCTCCCAAATGCCTTCTCCCCCCCTCGCACCCTCCCCCCCTCGCACTCCCCCCCCCACCCCAATATACCCGTTGTCTTCGGCAAACCAGCCAGACGATCTCACTTTCCTCCCCCCCATCCCCGCCCACGATTAGCGAACTGCCTCCAATGCCACAACTAGCACCCGCAGCTCGCTGGTACTAGACCAATGAGACCAACTTCTGGTGGTCCTGCCATCGGCCCCTTGAGGCAAATGCAGCGGGCACTGCACCTAGATTGGCCCCAATTCGGACACGATCCGAATTCTCGGCCTATAACTTTCATTTGTGCACAAAGCAATTAATATCACCATGCTTTAAAGGGGCAGTGTAACGCTGTGGCTCAGTGGGGAGCACTCTTGCTTCTGAGTCAGACAGTTGTGGGTTCAAGTCCCACTCTAGGGACTTGAGCACGAAAAATCTAAGCTGATAGTGCAGTATTGAGGTAGCGCTGCAGTGTCAGAGGTGCTGTCTTTCGGATGAGATGTTAAACCGAGGCCCCGTCTGCTCTCTCCACTATTTCGAAGAAGAGCAGGGGAGCTATCCCCGGTGTCCTGGCCAATATTGTGTGTTTTTGACTCTGATAGTCAGTTTCTGCTGTCTTCAGGAGATCAGTAGGAGGAATTCTTTTGTACGCCATTCACTTTTCTTTAGAAAAGATTCCTGTCGTTGAAGACAAAAGTGTGCGAGTGTGAGGAGAGGGGAGAGATCGGCCAGCCTGCCAGCTGCAGTCTGCACAAAGAGAAGGACAACCTCTGACCCACGCGCAAAACTCCAGAAAATGTTGCATTCTCTTCGTTTTCTAGCTGCTTAAACAAAAGTCCACTTTTGTTAACGTTGACAGTTGGTGACTAGTTAACACAAGTTCCCTTTGAAGTTACATGCCTCGGTGCCTTCCCATTTATTTATCCTTGGGAATCACTGGCTTACTGCCTCAAATGTCTATGCATGAGTGCAGCAAATGCAATTAGTTATGGGCAACTGCAATCTTAAGTAGGAGAAATCCCTTTAGATCCATGCAAAGATGGATTTATATTCGAACTGTAGTTTGAATAATGAAGTGTGTGGGATTGGATTTTGCCCTGGTATAAAACTGCTATCTTTTGCGCAGAACATTTTCAAAACCTCAGAGAACTGTCCTCTCTGTTGTATTACAACTGAAAATAAAAAAGTGACAGCTATGCCCCAAACGTAAATGGACGGCTTCAAAGTGTCTGATTTCAAAAGGACTGATTTGCAAATTATATGCTGCATATTTTTAAAAATGGACCGGCAGCATCTGGGGTAGAATTTCCGCTCGTTTACGTTAGTAATATCAGCGCAATCCGCGCGGAAACAGCCCGACAACGCAAAAGATCAGGGAAGTTTAAACATAAGTGAGTTTAGCCTGAACCCACTTATGTTCATGGTTTCCGCCATCTTTTACACTGGTTCAAGATTCAATTCGCCTGACAAAATGGCCCCGCCCACAAAAATGGCCACGCCCTCGGGTCACAATTGCAAGATTCTGCCGATTGCGTTGGTTTGGGAAGGCTCTTCAAATTGCGCTCATTATCTTAAGCGCACGGACACAAGTAGGCACGTTTCTAAAGATTTTTCATATCAAAAATATTTCATTTACTAAGAATCCGACAAGTGTACACCAAAGAAACTATTAAATGGTTCAGTATTAAAAAATGTTTGTAATTTTCAATTATTTTAAATCAGGTGGAGGAAGGGACACCCTTATTAAAAATATTTATTTTCTGTGATAAACCCATTTTCAGCCATTTTTATAAAATTGCACCAGGTTACCACACATAAATACATCAAGGAATACTTTTTCATAGAAAGACAAAAAAGAAACAATTGTGTTCTGTCACGCTGTGTGATTGCACTGGTTCATTGAAGATTTTGCACTTGTGATAATGCAAATGAATTTTAGCGGCAACTTGAACTGTAACCTAAATAGCACAATTTGTGCACAATTACCCGATTGCATCCAAAGTGGAAACTCTACCCCCTGATCTTACACCAGTAACTAAAGGTTATTCTATCTTCCAACCCCAAGCAATTTGGCACCTGAGAGAATGATGCCAAAATAATCTCCCTTCATTGATTTCCTCTCTTTCCATTTGAATCTATCACCAATCTCCTGTAGGTCTGTTAGAGACTGATTACGTGCACAGAGCCCAAACCTGCTGTGTATATGTGATGTTCCACCTAGGTGTTCACAAAAGAACCTTTATCTCCAATTCTTTTTTCTTGCCTTTAACGATTTCAACAACAATTTGTATTAATATAGCGCCTTTAATGTACTGAAACATCCCAAGGCGCTTCATAGGAGTATTATGCGATAAAAATTTGACACTGAGCCACATATATAGAAATTAACACAGGTGATGGTCAAAAAGGTATGTTTTAAGGAGCGTCTTGAAGGAGGAAAGAGAGGTAGAGAGGCGGAGAGGTTTAGGCAGCGAGTTCCAGAGCTTGGGGCCTAGTCAACATAAGGCACGGCCACCAATGGCTGAACGATTATAATCAAGGATGCTCAGGAAGGCAGAATTAGAGGAGCGCAGACATCTCGGGGGGTTGTGGGGCTGGAGGAGATTACAGAGATAGGGAGGGGCGAGGCCATGGAGGGATTTGAAAATAAATCTGCTGACTCTGTTTCAAGGAATATTCCTACACAATGCTAAAAAATCAGCCGATGGAAATAAAGGCCTGAGATCTGCAGCGGCCTAGGAATGTTACCGCCTCGTATGACTACATGCTTGCATCGTGATGCTTGAGTAATGGCAACTACATGCAGATGGACAGAACTGGCTCGGCATATTTAACGTGCTGGGAAAGAAAACAATTACTCACTCCCATGGCAGATTGCGAGACCTGGGCTATAAGGGTTAAATTATCAGGACAGGTTGCAAAAACAAGGTTTTTATTCTCTTGACTATAGAAGATTAGGGGGTGATCTAATTAAGGCGTTTAAGATTATTAAAGGAGTTGGTGAGGTACAAAGAAAGAAGGGTGTAACCTTAAAATTAGAGCTCGGACGTTCAGGGGTGATGTAAGGAAGCGTTTCTTCGAACAAAAAGTAGTGGAAATCTGGAATTCTCACCCCCAAAAAGCTGTTGAGGCTAGGTTAATAACAAATTTCACAACTGAGATTGATAGATTTTTGTTAGGCAAAGGTTACAGACCCAAGGAGGTTAGCTGGAGATAAGGTACAGATGAGCTATAATTGAAATGAAGGGCAGAACAGGCTGAAGGAGCTGAATGGCCTACTGCTGCTCCTATGATTCTGAATGTGCAGTCCATATGAAGACTCAGACCCTTGCAGGTTGCCTGTGAATTTTTGTGTTAGCGGATGTAACACATGGATTATGTGTATGCAATCTCAAAATCGTCTCTAAGATTGTGACCCTTTAACAAGAATTTGCTGGTGTAGATGAAAATATCTCGTAACAGTCTGTTCAATGGTAGAAGAACATTAGTAACATGGCATCACTCGATTTTAAAACTGACAGTCTTCTGCAGCCAGAATTTTGTTGTAATTATTCATTCATGCAATGCTAGGATAGACTATTTACTTATGCATCACGCAGATGAGAATTGCACTAATAACTGGGGCGGGGGGGGGGGGGTGGGGAGACTGGGTGCACAGCACTACAGGATGCAACATTCTTACCTTCTCTCCAGAAAAAGGCCTGGCAACTCCTCTAATGCTTCATAAGTGGAGGGCTCTTGTTGTGTATCATTGAGCACTGCAAATGTCCTGTTGCCTTCACTGTAAAAATTCACTTGTCTTGCCAGCCTATTTGCATGCGTGAGTTGTTTTCATTTCCTACAAATATGCTCCATAGCTGAGAGTAGACAGTCTTAAATATTGCTCTGTATAGTACAGGGATCAGCTAATCTCCGGGATTGGCTTCAAATCTGCCACTAATTTAATGGGTCAGTCAAAGGTTTGCGCAGCATCATTTGTTCAAGCAAAGCAGACACAACCACCACATCCAGTTGAGAAGTAAAAGCTCTGGTTAATGAAATCACAATAGAGACTGGGTTCAATTCGCATGATCCAATCAGCATGTGATCTCACAAGGTTTATGTTCATAGCATCCTTTGTTGCACAGGAACAGGAGGAGGCCATTCAGCCCCTCGAGGCTGTTCTGCCATTCAATGAGATCATGACAAATCCGTTTCTTAACTCTATCTACCCCTTGCCTAACAAAAATCTATCAGTTTTGAGATTTTCAATTGACCCCCGGCCTCAACAGCTTTTTGGAGGAGAGAGTTCCAGATTTCTGCTAACATTTGTGTGATGAAATGCTTCCTGACATCACCCCTGAACGGCCTAGCTCTCATTTTAAGGTCATGCCCCCTAGTTCTGGCCTCTCCCATCAGAGGAAATAGTTTCTCTCTATCTACCCTATCAGATCCTGTAATCATCTTATAAACATCTCAATTAAATCACCTCTTAATCTTCTATACTCAAGGGAATATAAGCCAATCTTTGCAGCCTGTCTAGTTTTGTAACCCTTTCTGCCCCAGTATCATTCTGGTGACCTGTTCAGTTCGTGAGATGCACTATACCCTGATCATACTGTTTTTATCCGTCTGGTCACTTTCTCCCTTAGGCTTCTCCTGAATGCATTAACTTGCTGATGGGATATTGTTCCATGGGTACTGGTGGCCCTCCACCAATGGTCCCTGTAAGCTACACTTTGTTCTGCGCGGCATGTTTCCTTTAATGCGCGGTCCCTTTAAATGTCTGCACATGCGCGGTATTTACAATGTAAACACCGGTGAGCGGCCCACGTGGCCACGCAGCTTAGAGGGAACATTGCCTTCCATTACCTCACCTAAATGCCCATAATTTGGATGTGAGCCTTGACTCTTTGAGGGTTGGCAAGCTTTACAAACATGGGAGGCACCAAAGCAAAGCCCAATCCTGTCCTCAACCAATGTGCACTTCCAGCTGGATTCACTGGATCGCAGACAGGTACAGGAACCTCAGTGGCCTCCCACATTCTACCCTACGTAAACTAAAGGTTATCTGAAACTCAGCTGCCCGTGTCCTAACTCGCACCAAGTCCTGCTCGCCCATCACCCCTGTGTTCGCTGACTTACATTGGCTTCCAGTTAAGCAATGCCTTAATTTCAAAATTCTCATCCTTATTTTCAAATCCCTCCATGGCCTCGCCCGTCCCTATCTCTGTAATCTCATCCAGCCCCAGAACGCCCCGAGATGTCTGCGCTCCCCTAATTTTGCCCTCTTGAGCATCCCTGATTATAATCACTCAACCATCGGTGGCTGTGCCTTCAGCTGCCTGGGCCCTAAGCTCTGGAATTCCCTCCCTAAATCTCTCCGCCTCTCTACCTCTCTTTCTTCCTTCAAGACGCTTCTTAAAACCTACCTCTTTGACCAAGCTTTTGGTCACCTGCCCTAATTTCTACTTATGTGGCTCAGTGTAAATTTTTTTGACCTCATAATACTCCTGTGAAACGCCTTGGGATGTTTCACTACGTTAAAGGTGCTATAGAAATACAAGTTGTTGTTGTTGTTGATTCTCCTCGCCCTAATGCAGGAGGACAAAGTTGGCTAAGACAAATTGTAATTCCACTACTGCTTCCACAGTTAAGATCAACAAATTTAGCAAAGATAAATGATTTGAAGCCTGCTTATACCTTACAGGCTTCACACTGTCTTTTGTGTAAAATGTTTTAAATTGTTTTTAAACTTATTTGTGGTTCCCCCTTTTCCCCATTTATCTTCTGGGCATCTCTGGACTATGCTTTGTTTCCCAGACAGGTTCAAGGCTCTGTTAGTGTCACCCTGTGAGCTGACAGCTCAGAGATGCAGGAGACTGGCCTGAGACGACTAATCCCCTGATTTTCCCTCTCTCCATGAAGGGAAGCAGCTGGCCTTTGCTCAGTGTCTCTACCTGATGGGTCAATTGAAGCGGCAATTCAGAGGGCAGCAGCTAACTGTCCCGAATCCGAGCTTTCTGCCCGTACTTGTTTTGTTACCAAACAATACACCACTTCACCCACCCTGCATCGAAACTCTGCATAAATTAGAATCTACAGCACAGAAACAGGACGTTCGGCCCAACTGGTCCATACCTGTGTTTATGCTCCATACGTGCCTCCTCCCACTCCTCTTCATCTAACCCTATCAGCACACCCTTCTATTCCTTTCTCCTTCATAGAAACATAGAAACAAAGAAAATAGGTGCAGGAGTAGGCCATTCGGCCCTTCGAGCCTGCACCACCATCCAATATGATTATGGCTGATCATGCAACTCCAGTACCCCATTCCTGCTTTCTCTCCATACCCCTTGATGCCTTTAGCCGTAAGGGCCACATCTGACTCCCTTTTGAATATATCTAACGAACTGGCCTCAACAACTCTCTGCGGTAGGGAATTCCACAGGTTCATAATTCTCTGAGTGAAGAAGTTTCTCCTCATCTCGGTCCTAAATGGCTTATCCCTTATCCTTAGACTGTGACCCCTGGTTCTGGACTTCCCCAACATCGGGAACATCCTGCATCTAATGTGCTTATCTAGCTTCCCCTTAAATGCATCAGTGCTATTTGCCTCCACTACATATATTGCACTTTCAATTTGTACCCTATTTAAACTGCAAAAATCATAACCATAATTTTGTGCACATGCATAGAATTATACAATTGTAATTTTTTGTATGAATTTTGCAGTCTTCAAGGTAAAGGTCATTTCTCAACCATCGAAGGCCGTGTCTTCTGTTGCCTAGGCCCTAAGCTCTGGAACTCCCTGCCTACAACTCTCCGCCTCTCTACCTCTCTTTCCTCCTTCAAGATGCTCCTTAAAACCTACCTCTTTGACCAAGGTTTTGGTCACCTGCACTAATTTCTACTTATGTAGCTTGGTGTCAACTTTTTTCTTTTGTCTCATAATACTCCTGTGAAGCGCCTTGGGACATTTCACTATGTTAAAGACGCTATATAAATACAAGTTGTTGTTGTTGTAGTAGTGCATGTCAGCACTGGGAAATGGAGCACTTTCCTACTTTGGGTACCAGTGTCAGCATCTAGCAATCCCATTTCAGGTATGATACAGCTTGTTGCAGTGCAAAGTACCCTCTATTCTATCTCAGTATAGTCTCATTCAACCTCAGATGAGCACCCTCTATTGTACTAATATGACATTTTTAATTTCCCCCATCAGCAGCGTGGTGGTCTCTTTGGGTCAATTTACTGACCGTTTTGAGCTGTGGCTCCTCGCCTGCAAGGAAGTGGGTTGAGACTACCAAAATTATACAGCACAGAAATAGGCCATTCAACCCAATTTGTCTATGCCGGGCTTTATGCTCCACACAATTCTTCCCACCTTACTTCATCTCACACTATCAACATATTCGTCTCTTCCTCAGCCAACAAACAGAGGAGATTCTTATCTCATCAGTCTGGTCTGGATTTAAGCTCAGTTCTTGAGCTGAAATGTCCACGTGCTAATCCACTGCACCTTCCAGCACCTGCGAGTATTAAATGTTCAGATATTACACTGCCATTTTCATACTCCTTTCTTAACTTTTCCATTTAAAAATAAAATGGCTATTTGCGACACGACATGTAGCTGGAAACAAATGAACTCACACATCTGTTGACTATTTTATACAATTTCCTATTAGCTGTTTCCTGTCATTGCACAAAGGATCATGGGTAGCATATACTCATTTGCATCATGCCATCGTTTATCCTGTACATTCTGAAGATGTTATGAGGCAAAATCTGCTAGGATGTTTTCTTACCGTTTTTAAAATTACAATATACAAGTGTTGATCACAACATTATGATCTCTCCACTGCTTTCATGCCAGTGGAAAGCTGTAGGTGTAAACTTCGCTTTGAATTATCAGCCCACTGTGTGCAATATGATTTTTTTCCCCCTTTACAAAGTGACAGAATAGTTGCTTCAGGCAGGTTTTCTGTTGTACAAAGTTATCTCTGATATCAAGGAAGGCCGTTTACCCTGAATTACAATCGGAACAAATTATTTTGCTCTGTTTCTACTTCAGTATTTAATCCTCAAGTGTCAGATGTGGCTCAGTTGATAGCACTCTTGCCTTTCTTTGAGTCAGAAGTCTGTAAGTTCAAGTGCCACAAAATGTAGGCTAACACTCCAGAGCTGCACTAGTGGAGGTGCTGTCCTTCAGATGAGACGTTAAACCGAGGTCCTGTCTACCCTCTCAGGCAGATGTTAAAGATCACACGTCATAATTTTGAAGAAGAGCAGGGGAGTTATCCCTGGTGTCTTGGCCAATAATTATCCCTCAATCAAAATTCACTAAAACAGATTATCTGATCATTATCACTAAATGTGGGAGCTTGCTGTGCACAAATTGGCTACCATGCTTCCTACATTACATCAGTGACTACACGTCAAAAGGTATTTCATTGGCTGTAAAGCGGTTTGAGACGTCCTGAGATCGTGAAAGGCGCTTTATAAATGCAAGTCTTTCTTTATCAATCAATCATCAAACATTCAAAACAAATTGCATCTGTGGAGTAAATGGGCCGTTTCTTGCTCCTCTGTCACTAGCAGGCTGCGATGCAAAACGCTTATTTGGATCAGGATAATAGTTTAATCGACTGACACATATTGACTGGCACATCCTGCCTTGTGTGACAGGAAGTGCACCCACGCCAAAACGCACACTCCTACAGTTGGGCTGTCAGTTTATTTAGAGTTTATTTAGAGTACTTGCAGCAGGGCAAAGTGTTGGATAACACTTTACGCTCAATTGTGGACATGCGTTAGTTTTGTTTAATGATATGCAGAAACTCTACCAAGAGATCCCCTGGGACAGACAAATCAAACTGCTGCAAACCTAAATTTTTGGGGAATGTACACAAAGCATATTAACTGATTCACAGAATTCTCAGCCCCAGTACATTTCTTAGCAGCAGTATAGAATCATTGAATCGCATGACACAGGGGGCCTATCAGCCCATCGTGACTGTGCTGACTCTGTGAAAGAGCTACCAATTGTCATTTCACATACAATTAGAACTTGTATTTATATAGCGCCTTTAATGGGTGGTAAAATGTCTCAAGGTGCTTCACAGGAGGGTTACCAAACAAAATTTGATGCCGAGCCACATAAGGAGATATTAGGGCAGATGGAAGGTAGGTTTTAAGGAACGGCTTAAAGGAGGAAAGAGAGAAAGAGAGGCGGAGGGATTTAGGGAGGGAATTCCAGAGTTTAGGCCTAGGCAGCTGAAGGCCCGGCCGCCAATGGAGGAGCAATTAAAATCGAGGATGCACAAACTGCTAGAATTGAAGAGGCACAGATATCTCGGAGGGTTGTAGGGCTAGAGGAGATGACAGAGATAAGGAGGGTCGAGGCCATGGAGGGATATGAAAATTAGGATGAGAATTTTAAAATCGAGGCGTTGCTCAACCAGGAGCCAAGATAGGTCAGCGAGCACAGGTGTGATAGGTGAACAGGACTTGGTGTGAGTTAGCAGAGATTTGGATGTTTAAGTTTATGGAGGGTAGAAGATGGGAGGCCGGCCAGGAGTGTGTTGGAGTAGTCAAGTCTAGAGGCAAAAAGGTATAGATGAGGGTTTCAGCAGCAGATGAGATGAGGCAGGGGCGGAGTCAGGTGATGCAATGGAGGTGGAAGTAGGCAGTCTTGATGATGGACTAGATATGTGGTTGAAAGCTCACCTTGGGGTCAAGTACAACACCAAGGTTGCGAACAAACTGGTTCCACCTCAGACAGTTGCCAGGGAGAGGGATGCAGTCGATGGGTAGGGAACAGAGTTTGTGGCAAGGACCAATGGCAATGGCTTCGGTCTTCCCAATATTTAATTGGAGAAAATCTTTGCTCATCCAGTACTGGATATCGGACAAGCAATGTGACCAATTAGAATCAGTGGAGGGGTAAAGAGAGGTGGTGGTGAGGTAGAGCTGGGTGTTGCTGTTTGTGGGAGCTTGCTTTGTGCATATTGGCTGCCGTGTTTCCTACATCATAACAGTGACTACTATTGAAAGGTGCTTAATTGGCTATATAGGCGTTTTGGGATGTCCTGAGGTCATGAAGCGTGCTATATAAATGCAAGTTCTTTCGTTCTCTTTATCGACACGATGGGGCCAAAAATTGCACGGCTGTCCCGGTGAAACTGTCAATTTGGCAGAAGTCCGCAAATCTGTCATAATGCCCACCAGGACCTGAATGCGCCAGGTCACAAGCCATGACATTTCCGTGCACTATTCAAACAAGTACATGAACACATTTGAAATGAACAATTAATGATTTTAACAGAGGAATGTGAACCAATAGAGTTGGCCTAGGAATTCGGGCACAACCATTTCTGAGTGTGGGGGAGCGGGGTGGGTGCAGGGCATATGCACCGCACCTGAATGGTGAGACCCGAGGCGTCCCCGATATTTAAACACAATATTCTTATGTAAACCGTTTAGTAAGGCCCTCATATGACCTGTGCTGCCTTCACGTTCTATAAGGCAAGGGTGGAGGGGGCGGTGAATAAATGCTGCCTGACGTTCCTTTGCTCCACCTTGTTCCCATCCCCCAGCACATTGAGTTCAAATTCCTTGTCCTCATTTGGTGCCAACCTCGGTTCAGTGGTAGCACTCTCATCTCTGAGTCAGAAGGCCATAGATTCTAAACCCCACTCCAGAGAATGGCTTATATAATGTAGGCTAACATTTCAGAGCAGTACTGAAGAAGTATTAAGGTGTTCAGCCCAATACCTAGCCCTTTACCAAGATCACTAAAAACATCCAATTTATCTCATTGTTGTTTGTGGGGCCTTGCAGTACATAAAATGACTGCTTCATTTTCCTACAGCCACGACACTTCAAAAGTACTTTATTGGCAGAGAAGCAATTTGGGAATTACTAAGGTCAGGAAAGATACTCTATAAATGCAAGTTCTTTCCTTCTCATTTCAAAATTCCACCCTACCTCTGCAGCCTTACGTCCCGATTCACATCCTCCACTCCCCCGAGTCTGGAGTACTGTGCATTCCAGTCCTTCATCTATCATGGTCCTGCATTCTGAAATTCGCTCCTTAAACACACGCCCTCCCACCCACCACCTTGCTATATCTCCTTACCTTTGAAAGCTTCCCCAAAATCTTTTCAACCCGGCATCTGGTCACCACCAGTGCTTGTTATCCCTAGCGTTCAACCCTCTCGAACCTTGTGAAACCCTTTGGGACATTTCATTAAATTAATGGTATTCTATCTGTATCTGATTTAAGTTACAACAACAGTATGTTAAGGATATATGCTCCTTGCTGGTCTGATGTTGGAGTATACATCCATTGGGCCCTACTTTCCTCTTTGTCGATTTTTGGCGCCCAGGAGGATGTACGGACAATTTTTTGTGCCTGATTGCGGCGAAAAAAAATGCAACTTTCGTCAAAGAAAAATTAAATTTTGGAGCTGCGGTACCTGAAGTTAAATCTGGGAGCGGAGCTTCAAGTGCGTATCGAAATGTCAATGAGCACGCACCAGGAAAAAAACTTGTTCCACGTGATAGGTGTGTCCGCGCATCCACGGAGAACTTCCTGGTCTGAATCAGCAGCTTGTGAGAACATATTCAGATCGGAGCTGGATCTGGACATTTACATTTTAGCTGCAAAAGATGGATCCAAGGGAAGGGGAAATGGGAACGAGACAGAGAAGGAGAAGGAGAAGGGGAAGAGGGAAGGGCCAAGAGATTTCTAGCAGAAGAAATTGAGCCCCTGGCAGACATCATTGAGAGGCGATGGGATGTGCTGGAGAACAAAGGGAGAATGGGACAAAAGAAACTGAACCCCTCTCTACTATCAAAACTTTGGAACCAAGTTGCAGAAGAGTTTAATGCAGTGGCCATGACCCTGAGAAGCGGAACGCAGATCAAAAAAAAGTGGCAGGACCTTGGCCAAGCAGTTACTGTACGTAATATTTTTATTTATGCACTGCAATTACATTCGTAAATGTGACTAATATGTGTGTGTGTGTGTGTTTGTGTATGTGTGGCCACCAGAGCAGAAAGATCATCTCCTAAAAAGTTCTATATTCATCTTTGCAGAGGAAGTTGTCACAGATCAACTGAGAAAGGTCAAAAACCAGAGCAGGTGCGCCAAGTAGGCTGCAACTAACAGCCGTGGAACAGAGGATCGCTGATATGATTAAATCTCGCAAGATAGGTCAACCACTAATGTGGACGCTGGGCCCAGGTTACTGAGAGAGGGTAAGCCCTGCAAATTGCATAGTCTGGGTTGGCATCGTGGTCTTTTAAAATAACCTTGCGCTGTGTGACCCGTGTACTCATGTCATCCTGCCCCCTCTGCCCCCTCCCCTGCTGATAACCAAACATTTGCTGTGTTATGTTTTGCAGATGTTGTGTATCAGGAAGAGACAGAAGCTGAAGCAAAAGATCAGGAAGCTGTCAGTCCAGATATTCTTCATCAACTTCAGGACGAGGATGAGCTGGACAATGAAGGGCAGCAGGAAGACCCCCAATAATGAGATGGTTACATTGCAACTGGAGCCGGTGAACCCCCCTGAGGACGCCAAGCCCTTTGCTGAGCGACACAAAAAAGCTACAAAAGGACATAGACAGGCTAAGTGAGTGGGCAAAAATTTGGCAGATGGAGTATAATGTTGGAAAGTGTGAGGTCATGCACTTTGGCAGAAAAAAAATCAAAGAGCAAGTTATTATTTAAATGGAGAAAGATTGCAAAGTGCTGCAGTACAGCGGGACCTGGGGGTACTTGTGCATGAAACACAAAAGGATAGTATGCAGATACAGCAAGTGATCAGGAAGGCCAATGGAATCTTGGCCTTTATTGCAAAGAGGATGCAGTATAAAAGCAGGGAACTCTTGCTAAAGCTATACGGGGTATTGGTGAGGCCACACCTGGAATACTGCGTGCAGTTTTGATTTCCATATTTATGAAAGGATATACTTGCTTTGGAGGCAGTTCAGAGAAGGCTCACTAGGTTGATTCCAGAGATGAGGGGGTTAACTTATGGAGAAAGGTTGAGTAGGTTGGGCCTCTACTCATTGGAATTCAGAAGAATGGAGGTGATCTTATCGAAACGTATAAGATTATGAGGGGGCTTGACAAGGTGGATACAGAGAGGATGTTTCCATTGATGGGGGAGACTAGAACTAGAGGGCATGATCTTAGAATAAGGGACCGCCCATTTAAAACTGAGATGAGGAGAAATTTCTTCTCCCAGAGGGTTGTACATCTGTGGAGTTTGCTGCCTCAGAGAGCTGTGGAAGCTGGGACATTGAATAAATTTAAGACAGAAATAGACAGTTTCTTAAACGATAAGGGGATAAGGGGTTATGGGGCAGGGAAGTGGAGCTGAGTCCATGATTGGATCAGCCAGGATCTTATTGAATGGCGGAGCAGGCTCGAGGGGCCTTATGGCCTACTCCTGCTCCTATTTCTTATGTTCTTATATAGGGACAGTGCAGGGAAGTGGAGTTCAAGTAGACGATCAGGCATGAGCTCACTGAATGATGGAGCAAGCTCGAGGGGCCGAATGGCCTTCTCCTAATTCTTATGATACAACCGCGCGACATTTCACGGGGTACAGTCTGAGGCTGCGGATCTCAGTGGGTTGCAGCAAGCCACACCTGGGAGATGTGCGAGAGAGTAGATAATAGAGCTGAACCTGAAATGCAGGGTACAGGAGACATAGGACAGATCATGGGAATGAGTAAGGAGAGCATTGAGCTAACGAGATCGCTCCTGGACACCATGGGTGGGGTGAGGGTAGAATTAGCGGGACTGTCAGTAGAAGTAGCAACACTGTCTGGAGGAATGGGAGCAGTGTCGGGACACATGAGGGAGAGGACGTCGGAGATTAGGGAGGGAATGTCGGAGATTAGGGAGGGAATGTCGGAGATTAGGGAGGGAATGTCGGAGATAGCTGCTGTAGTAAATGGACACACCCAGGCTGTCATTACCCGACAGTGATTGGCAGCATCTAGTGCTGACACGCACTTCCAATCCCCAGACCAAAGTCAGGTAGTGTGCTGGGAGTTCATCCACAGGCTGAAGAAGAGTCCGACGATGAACCCGGGCCTTCCACAATGCTGTCTGCTAGGTCTGTCCCTGTCCAACCCCACCAACAACAAATGCGCCTTCGCATAGAAAGCAGAAAAAACCTTGGGTCAGGGTGATGAAGCAGAAGTCTGCGACAACGGGCACAGGTAGGGGTAGAGGCAACAACAGGGGCAAGGGGGGTGCACAGCGCTAAGGTCTTTGAATAAGGGGGAGGAGAGATTGCTGCAGCTAGAGTTTGTTTGTTTGTTTGTTGTTGCTGCTACTTGTTTTCTTCATTGAAAGGTTTACAGTTTGATACAAAGTTTTTTTATTAAAGTTAAGTAAAACTGTACAAACATTTAATAAACCTAATTATTTTAAAAATTTAAGCAGAATCCTCCACATTATTTTTTGAATTATATTAAACCAACACAACATTATGTACATTATTATGTAACTATTTTTTCACACTAACAGGTGCAAAGAGTCAACACTGTCGGGCCGTTTAGCCTTCAGCTATCAAAGCGATCACGGATTAGCCACTGACGCAAGTCTCTAGCTATGGCTATAGGTGGATGAGGTCGCCTTGTCCACCATCGTCCTGTGGGTTGAGATGGTGGCATGGGTTCGTCATCGTCCTCCTCCTGCTGCTGATCTTCCTCATCCTCCTGCTGCTCCTCCTCTTCCTCATCCTCATTGTCCTCCTCTTCACCCCCCCGCCCCTCAATGTCCAGTGCCTGGCCCCTCATGATGGCCAAATTGTGCAGCATGCAGCATACAACAGTGAACTGACTGACGTGGTGAGGGGCGTATTGCAGGTAGCCTCCAGAGTGGTCCAGGCATCGGAAACGCTGCTTCAGTATCCCAATTGTCCACTCTATGATGCTCCGTGTCGTTATGTGCGACATGTTGTACCAACACTCTGGTTCAGTGCGGGGATTGGGTAGGGGGTTCATAAGCCAGGTGGCGATCCCGTACCCTTTGTCCCCAAGCAACCAGCTCTGCCCTTCTGACAGCTCCTGAAACATCATAGATATAACGTTCTCTCGTAGGATGAAAGCATCATGGATGCCTCCTGGGTATTTGGCATCCACTGCCATGATCCGATGCAGATCGTCACAGACGAGTTGCACATTTAGGGAGTGGAACCCTTTCCTGTTGCGATAAACCTTGGAGTCCAAAGGTGCTCTCAAGGCAAATTGGATCAGTCGATCGCACTCTGTACCTTTGGGAAGCCAGCAATTCTGGAGAACCCCACAGCCCTGTCTCGCATTGCCTGCGTGGCCATAGGGAAATTGATGAACTGGTCCCTTTTGACATATAGTGCAGCAGTCACCTGTCGAATGCAGCAATGTGTAGCGTGCTGTGAGATGCAGCACATGTCCCCAGTTGCCTGCTTGAAATGAGCCAGAAGCATAGAAGGCAAGTGCTGCAGTAACCTCCACTTCCACAGATAGGTCAGTCCTCCTGCCACTTCTTGGCTGTATGTCTGCCCTGATTAGCTGGTCAATCTCTGTGATGACCTCCTTTTTAAATCACAGCCTGCGAATGTAGTCTGCCTCACTCAGGTGTAGGTATGAGCGCTCTGTAGATTCAATCAGGGTATGGCCTCCTCTCCATTAACGCCCGAGCAATCTGGTTTCTGCAATGGTGGCCTCTGCACGGCATGCATGTAAACCAACCTTACCACATGAGCTATAGTTATTTGCACCCATAATTATTATTCTTAATTTTGTTATTCTTGTTATTGTGAGACAATACTTACTGAAGCACAGAACACACACCTTTGCTGGGTGATGCCCTAGTAGTACGGACCTCACCCTGGTTTGCGCGCATGCGCAACACTAAGTTCTGTCTCAATGGAAACACAATGCACAGTGATTTATGGCACTAAGAGCTTTTTGCCGAAATGCGTATGTTTGCTGCTGTCTCCAATGCCCAGTTCAGAGAGCATGCCAGCAGGATCGCTCCCTTGGTTGGACAGAAGCACATGAGCTCGGCACTTGTATTCCACCCGCCCTCCCCACCCCCCGGGCTTCTTTACAAGCTGAGCCCGAGGGGTGGGATCAAGCACCGAGCTCCTGTGCTTGTGTCTGGCCGGCCAGCACTCCTCGGACCCGTGCCCCGTGAGCAGAGATTCGGTGGTGGGGTGGAGTCGCAATTTGCCTTCCCACATAACATGGAAAAATGTTACATTTCTAACATTCTGTGGGAAAAATTAACTTTCCGAGTTATTTTCCGCGTTCCTTCTGCAAAAAACGTCATGAATTTGAGTTTTACATTGTCTTCCTCCCTCGCTCCGAAAACTCAGAAATATACTCAGCACCGATTTCCTCAAGTTAACGTGGGGTTTTTCTGATCGGTACTTAAGGCCACTGTGCTCCGTCCTGAAAAAAATCGGTGTTGGCGAAAATTGGTTAAATGGCCAAAAAGAGCCAAAATCGGTGCGGAAATCAGGTTTCAACCAGACATGCGCCAAAAAATCTGTCGTACAAAAAATGCGGCGCAGACAGTCGCCGCCGGCGTATAAACTTTGAGGAAAGTTGCAAAGTCAAGATTGCTCAAAAAAAATCAGTGGGCGCCGTTTTGGTGTTGAAAATAAAGCCCATTGTTCCTGGCAGTGTAATGGGGTGTGATGAGTCTTTTTCTGGCAGTCAACCTGGAAAGGGTTTTTGTATCCAGTGCCTGATGATGCAGTAGTGCCTGTCTGATCCCTGAGGAGTATCACAGCTGAACCTGATCTCATCTTCACTTCATGCCCATCCCTGCATACTTTCCACTAGGAGCCAATGGAAAGTGATCTGGAGTATAGCTAATTTTGCCATTCCACAGCCCAGAGGAGCTGAGGGCAATTCTAGCACCCCAGCTACCACCATCCCAATTGAGATTAAATAACTCAGAACAGACTGCCGAGCTGGGCTGTATGATTCATATCAGGTGATGCATTTTCATACAGAGTCATTCTCGTGGTGGTCTGGAAATCATGCAAATGTTTTTTTTTTCTCGCTTCTGAGTTACAAGGTTGTGGTTTCAAATCCCACTCGAGAGACTTGAGAACAACATACAGGATGTCAGGTGACAGGTTGTCACTCCAGTGCAGTGCTGAGGGAGTGCTGTACTGTCGGAGGTGACGTCTTTCAAATGAGATGTTCTCCGTCTGCCATCTCAGGTGGGGTGTAAAAGGTCCCAAGGCACTATTTCAAAGAAGAGCAGGGGAGATCCCCCTTGTGTCCTGGTCAATATTTATCCCTCTACATTTCCTACAATGCAACACTTCAAAAAGTACTTTATTGGCTGTAAAGTGCTTTGGGACATCTGGTGGTCGTGAAAGAAGCTATATAAATGCAAGTATCTATTTTCTTTTTCTCGACTAACATCACTAAAAGACAAATGATCTGGTCATTATCTCATTGCTGCTTGTACATCCTTGCTATGTGCAAATTGGCTGCCGCGTTTCCTACATTACCACCGTGACTACACTTCAAATGTATTTCAATGGCTGTAAAGCGCTTTGGGACATCCCGAGGTTGTGAATGGCGCTATATAAATGCAGGTTCTTTCTTTATTCAAATAAAACATGGCAAGTGAAGAAGCAGCAGCAAGACTGAGCATTTGGTGCTAATTGCAAATGTCCGAAGACTGTGAACCATGGGAAGGACGCAAACGTGGAACTCGATTTGCTTCGCTGCAGGTTTCTATTGTATTGTGTGTGTCAACTTTGAGTGAAAATGTAAGTTCCCTTACAATCACCAACAATGGAGACACAGCCAGCTCTCAACATATGGCCTAATCCTGGCAGAGTTCAGCCTCAGCATCCCTGCTGCTGCACATCTGTCTTACAAGCATTGTATTGCTTTTGATTTGTAAGGGACAGGACTTGAGGATTGCAATAGAGAGGAGGCATCTCTGGGGCTCTCTGTCTTTTTCACCTGCTGAGCAGAGTTCAGAGGTCATAATGGAGGTTCCAGCACAGAGAGTGATGCTATGAACGGGAGTCCGTTACTCATGGTGTAAATGTGTGCATGATTGCGTTCCGCTTAACAAAAAGTGAGATGTATTATGACGAAGGTACAGTGAACTATTTGAAATGTACTTGTTGCTTTAAAGCAAGCAAGCAGGTGCAGTAAACAGATCCAGCTTTTCAAAGTGTCAATATTACCATTTGCAGGGCTTTTTTTCGGATGTATAACCATTGTGTCCGGGTTGAATCAGCTAATCTATCCCAGACTATACCAATAGTGTTAGTACTGCAAGCTAGCCCCTTTGAGGTCCAAGTTCTTCGATAAGAGTTTGTGGTTTTCCTTCAGGTTGGTTCTGTTTAACACTAGGTGCAATGCTAATTTTGAGAACACATAAATCTGTTTAATCGATCTGTTCATTTTGCTCCTCCTCTTTTGAAGGCCATGGGGGAAAATTCGGCGAGGACACAAAATGGGACGGCTGCAGATACACCCCACGTGATTTACCTCTCCATTGACCTGTGGTGCGCCCCTGCCAAAGGTGAATTTTATAACCAATGATTGATACTGGGGTACACTCATTCTGCTAATGGCAGGCCTTTCTTGTACCATGTACCGATTCTGTTGACGCTTGTTTAGGGCTTGTGTATCTCGAAACGGAAAACCTCTGGTGTGAATTACTGCTGTGAAGGTGTCCCGATGATACTGTTCACTCTCAACAACAGTGTAACACAGATTTACAGATTTGGGCACATGCACATCGTACCTTGTACAGCTGCATTAAGCAGGTTATTTTTCTTACAGACTGTGAAGAACAATCAAGGCTTGAAACATTTGAGGTAATTTAACTGTGTGTGATAGTGTAAAGCAGGTGATAGTAAATCGGCAGCCTGTTTTACATCTCGCCCCATTTTTATTTCCATGGAAATTCAAAGCTGGAGAGATGTAGAACAAGCTGTTGATTCACGATCACCCGTTTTACATTATCGTACAAGATCAAAATTACCCTCACGAAGTGCAGGATCAATATACTGAAAAACACTAGTATCACTTGATTTTGTGTTACACCAGAGCAGGCGTTGATTTGTTAACCTCCTCACTACCCTTGCATTTTTGAATAATGATCTATAATTAGAATTATATGGGCAATCATAAAAGTGAATTAGGAGGAGGTAAGGACTGCGGTGTGATTAATGTACAGTTTGCCGAACATGATAATCAGAGGCCTTCGAAATCATTAGTACACAATCAAACTAAAATCCGTGCTGAAAGCTATCAGCAACCCTAAGAAGTACTTAGAATCTATTCTACAAATACTGTGCTGTGATATGTGCGAGAAATCCAAAATAACAGCCATTTTGGTTTTACTGTGATACTATGCTATGGCCTTATTGTGATAAAATTCAAATATATACAGACCTTTTTTTTCTAAAGATCAGCATTTATTTGCCCAAAGCAAAAGGTTATCTGAAATCAGATCCAATCATGTTGAATTGACTGTAATGCATCCTATTCTCTTCTCCCAGTTATTATCGTATTAGCTCTATATCTAACTTACATTTATATAGCGCCTTTCATGACTTCAGGATGTCCCAAAGCACTTTACAGCCAATTGGAATTTAGTTACTGTTACAACCCTCAAAGCCTCCTTGATAAAGCGCAACATCCCCACTGACACCTGGGAGTCCCTGGCCCAAGACCGTCCCAAGTGGAGGAAGAGCATCTGGGAGGGCGTTGAGCACCTCGAGTCTCATCGCCGAAAGCATGCAGAAAGCAAGCGCAGGCAGCGGAAGGAGCGTGCGGCAAACCAGACTCCCCACCCACCCTTTCCTTCTACCATTGTCTGTCCCACCTGTGACAGAGACTGTAGTTCCCTTATTGGACTGTACAGCCACCTGAGAACTCATTTTTAGAGTGGAAGCAAGTCTTCCTCGATTTCGAGGGACTGCCTATGATGATGATGAATGTGGGGAAATGCAGAAGCCAATTTGCGCACAGCAAGGTCCCACAAAGAGCAGTAGCCAGAAATTCTGTTTGTTAAGGGCCAAATCTTGGCTAGGACACTGTGGAGAACTCCCTTGCTTATCTGCAGATCTTCTGCATCCACCTGAGAGGGCAGAAGGGGCTTCGGTTTAATGTCTCATTCAAAAGATATCACCTCTGACAGTATAGCACTTCCTCAGTACAGCACTGGATTACCAGCCTAGATTATCTCAAATCTCTGGCGTGGGACTTGAACCCATGACCTTCTGACACAGAGACGAGAGTGCTACCACCAAGCTAGGATACTGGTCATTTACTGTAAAAGTAATCTCTTTAAAGAATGCAAACAAATTATGCTCAGATGGAATCTTCTTTAAATAGCAAGGAATAAAATAGGTTTTTATGATCTTAACGAGGGTTGGTCTTGTGAGACTTGATGTTAAGTAGCACTATGATGTGCAAGTTCTAATTGTACTTATATATGGTGGGTCATCATCAGTCTAGACTCCAATAATTCAGCTCAATTTACTTCTACTTCACTACTGCCACCCTGCCATTGGCAAAATGAGGGCTTCAACTCCTGATCAGTATCCAATGGCTTCTATTCAAAAGTAGAGTTGGTAGATGTACTAATTGTCACTCAGATTTATCATGTGTTTTTGTTTAAAATGTGACTGATTCTCCAAAATATCCACAATTCCATATATTTAAAAGGGTTTGTAACTGACCATGAATACAACAAAAACAACTTATATTTATATAGCGCCTTTAACAAGTGAAACATCCCAAGGTGCTTCACAGGAGTATTATGAGATAAAAAATTTAAACTGAGCCGCATAAGTAGAAATTGGCGCAGGTGGCCAAAAGCTTGGTCAAAGAGGTAGGTTTTAAGGAGCATCTTGAAAGAGGGGCGGAGAGGCTTAGGCAGGAGGTTCCAGAGCTTGGGGCCCAGGCAACGGAAGACACGGCCACCAATGGTTGAGCGATTATAATCAGGGATGCTCAAGAGGGCAGAATTAGAGGAGCACAGACATCTCGGGGGGTTGTGGGGTTGTAGGAGATTACAGAGATAGGGAGGGGCGAGGCCATGGAGGCATTTGAAAATAAAGATGACAATACCATTCCTAATATACCCCAGATAGTGACAACTTTAGATGTCAGGTATTCACAGAACTAGGGCAATGAGGTGATGGCTACCATAGTCGAATAGCCTAATTACACTCTGCCCAGGTTCATGCAACAAGACTGGACACTTGGGTGAGCTAAAGGAACTGTATCCCAGCATAAGTCAACAAAATCCATAGAAGAGGGTTAAGAGAAGATTATTGGAGGTAATTATTTTTTTACTAAATTGTCATATAGTGACATAAAAACAGAAAATGCTGGGAATACTCAGCAGGTCAGGCAGTATCTGTGGAGAAAGAATCAGAGTTAAGGTTTCGGTGACCTTTCATCAGAACCCGCAGTACTTTCAGCATTTTGCTTTAGTTATATAGTGATCCATGTTTTGATAATATATTTAATTTTAGTCTTACATTGCAACAGTGTCTACACACCAAAAGTACTTCATTGGCTGTAAAGCGCTTTGAGACATCCGGTGATCGTGAAAGGAGCTATTACAGGCACCAGGATTAAATTCTCTGGATGATTTTGATTCTTTAACACATTAACAGATCTCTTTGCCAGTCCGACTTCTTGAAGCAGTTTATTTGCTAAGTTCCTTCACCTGTGGCTGAAAGAAATTCCTTTAAACTCCTGAAAAATTACTCTAATTTCAATTGTTATTGGTTGAACGTGGTAAAGCAGAGTTTAACCTGTTCTGATTTTTGGACATATAAGAAGATGCAGAGACAATGGGGTCGCTATTAACCCCCGCCACGATGGGCGGGAGAGGGTTGAGCGGAGAGTAAAAATTAAAAATCGCGAAACGCGACCCCAACCCGCCGCCTACAAGCCTGTTGCCATTTCCAGGCATGTCCTGCCTGTGACCCATCTAGGAGAGGCAGGACAGATCATTATCATATTTAAATCAGCTCCCGCAGTGCAGTTGGCAGCCTGATTTAAATGTAATGGTTACCAGTCGACTTTCCCAAGTCTCGAGAAACCAGCAACTCAATGGAGATGGGAGCGCTTTTTAGAGGAGCAGCAAGAGGGTTCCTCCACCTCACCCCCTCCCCCCCCCACCGCCCCTCTGCCCGCCCGTCCCTCAAGAAAACCTTCTGCCTATCCCGAGCTTCCTGTCCCGCGATCTGCCGACTCCACCCCACCCCCACCTCCAACCCGCAATCTTTCCCGATTGCCGGGTACGTCTCGTCGTCCCAATCTGGTAGAAACCGAATTTTTTAAATGATAATCAGGTCCTTCCATTAAATATGCGCCCCCGGAATGTCTGGCTTTTTGCCCCAGTACCGCGCTCCCTTGTACCCTCCCCATCAATATCGGGGGCAATGAGTGTCTTTTGCAAGCAGCTCGAAACAAACATTTTATCAACAGAAACTAACTAGAAGGTGGAGATATTGAGCATTTTCTCTCATGTAATTTAATCACGGCTCTCTTTCTTTTCTCTTTCTGCAGTACATTTTAACAAAACATTTACAGTTCAGTTTTCGTCAACATCGACTGCCTGCAGATGTTTGGAGGGTGTGTCAGGAACATGGGTTCACAACATGTGGACTTTGTTAGGAGAGTTCTCATCCTCCTTTTGTTTCCTGGATGAACACACACGAATGCAGTGTGGAACATTCCTTACACTACATTGTCAGCTGTGGCTCGGTGGCTAGCACCCTCGCCTCTGAGTTGGTAGGTTGTGGGTTCAAGTCCCACCCTAGAGACTTAAGCACAACATTATAGGCTGACACTCAGCGCAGTGCTGAGGGAGTACTGTCGAAGGTGCTGTCTTTCAGATGACATGTTAAACCCGTCTGCCCTCTCAGGTGAATGTAAAAGATCCCATGGCACTATTTTGAAGAAGAGCAGGGGAGTTATCTCTGGTGTCTGGCCAATATTTATCCCTCATTCAATATAACAAAAACAGATTATCTGGTCACTGTCACATTGCTGTATGTGGAAGTTTGCTGTGCGCAATTTGGCTGCCACGTTTCCTACATTACTACAGTGACTACACTCCAAAAGTACTTAATTGACTGTAAAGCACTTTGAGATGTCCAATGGTCATGAAAGTTGCACGGAATTTCTTTCTTTAGCCCAAACAGCCTTATTTAGACAAGTAACAGTACGGACATCAGAAGTGCACATCCCCTTCAATTCAAATTTACGGATCTCTCTTTGGTGAGGAGTTATAAGCAGCTGAAAAGTCTTCAAATGTGCCTTACAGAACTCAAGGACATCATGTTAGTTGAGATCAAACAAATACCATGTAATTAAGGCTGAATATCTAATCAAATTGAACACTTATTGCTTATTTTCAATTCCAATCCTTACTCTGGGCCAAAAATGTCTCTCAAACAGTGTCATCTACAAGTTAACTACAATAGATTTAGGAGGAGATATTGGTCCTGATCATAGCCTTGCCCAGACAAGGCAGCAGAAGGAAGCCAGCACCCTTGCTCCTGCATGTGCCAGCACTGCCAGGAGATGAAGAAAGTAAAGGAGATAATGGGAGGGGAGATTTTGCTTAAAACGAGATAGATTGTATCAGTCAAAATGAGTGCTTTAAGCAATAATGAATTAGATAACTATGATGGATCATCATAATCATCATCGTCATAGGCAGTCCCTCGAAATTGAGGAAGTCTTGCTTCCACTCTAAAAGTGAGTTCTCAGGTGACTGTACAGTCCAATACGGGAATTACAGTCTCTGTCACAGGTGGGACAGACAGTGGTTGAAGGAAAGGGTGGGTGGGGAGTCTGGTTTGCCGCACGCTTCTTGCACTGTCTGCGCTTGGTTTCTGCATGCTCTCAACGATGAGACTCGAGGTGCTCAGCGCCCTCCTCCACTTAAGACGGTCTTGGGCCAAGGACTCCCAGGTATCGGTGGGGATGTTGCATTTTATCAAGGAGGCTTTGAAGGGTGTCCTTGAAATATTTCCTCTGCCCACCTGGGGCTCGCTTGCCGTGTAGGAGTTCCGAGTAGAGCGCTTGCTTTGGGAGTCTCATGTCGGGCATGTGAACAATGTGGCCCGCCCAACGGAGCTGATTCAGTGTGGTCAGTGCTTCGATGCTGGGGATGTTGGCCTGATCGAGGACATTCTGATCATGAACTGACTAGTGATTTACTCTGCTTTAAATATATTTGCGCTATCACTTGGTATTTTCCAAAACTCAATGTTGGGGAAAGATTTTTGGCTCCCCTCCCCTCCGTTTTTCACCCCAGAGTGGCGGCAATGACGGCGATGAGGCGTTCTGGGCGGGTGCTCAGCCTCCGGCGCCCCACAGCGATCCTCGGGTCCAGGTTAGCAGGTTAGCGGCAGCGCGGAGCAGCACCGCCCAGAAGAGCTACACCGGTGCACAACGCCCCTGGTTGCGACACCGGTACGAGCTTTGACTCTTGCCCAACCCATACGCCCCAAAGCACGCCTCGCAGTGAATGGCAGGGAAATCAGGCGGTCCAACGATACCAACTGCAGAGAGGTAAGTAATGGACTCCTAGATTTTCCCCAACAAGTTTTGTCGGCGCACTGACCTCAAGCACGCCGACTTTGCGCGCTGGAAACGGCGCCGGCAAAAACCCGCCCCATCCTGGCCGCTGCACACAGTCCCCTGGCGTGGCGTCAGTGTTGAAGTGGGGGGGGGCGAAGCCAAACGCCCGTGCCGGAAACACTGCCGGCATCTTCGCGCATGCGCAATGGTGCTGACCCCGACGTGTGCGCATACGCAATAGACAGAGATAGAAAGAAAACTTGGCTCCAGCAACTTCCCTCCCCTCTCCCAGGCCGAATGACCTCACGCACAGGCCGGCCGGCTGCCTTTCCCGGGCAGACTTTAAAGATAAGCTAGGATTTACTTCTTTTTTTACTGTATTTGGTTTGAGCTTTTCCTTAATGTTTGCTGCTTGTATTTTGAGGTTCTCTCCAGTTCCCTTCCCTCCCCTATCCCTGCCCTAATGTTTGTTGAAAGTGCGCTGCTTTTTCTTAACTGCCCGCAAGGTTTTTCAGAGCTGACCACATACGCTGACCTAAGTGGATCTGGAGTACGTTTTTGCTGGCCAAAGTGGCATAAATGGCCAAAACTGACGTTAAGTGTCTGGGAACGCCCCCTTTTGAAAAAAAAAACTGACCTAAAAAAAACGTACCGAACTGACTTACTCTGGAGCAAATATTTTGGGGAAAATGGCATTTTCTAACTTACGCCAGAAAAAATAACTTACTCCAAAAAAAATTGATGCAAGTCATGGCCAAAACTGGTCCCAAGGTGAGTGTGATTGTTTCTTCTTGTAATTTCTTTAGCGATTTGTGTTATATTGGCAATGTTCTGTGAATGTTTCTGTGGCATCTTTGGGTTCTCCCCCCACCCCCCCCGCCACCAGGCATCCCTCGGAGTGCTCCTGGCCCCCTTTAGCTCGGGATTTTCCCATGCTGGCGCCTAAGTGAGGTGTACAAGGCCTCCTTTAGCGCTGCGCCCCCTGACTCAATGTTTCTTACTGAGGCGCAAACTGTTCCCGGGCGCTAACTTTACCGCCCGCCGCCATTAACGCCCCAAAAACATCAAAGGCAAAAATCCAGCCCATAACGGGTTTAGGATAGCAATTATCTAGTAATGGAAATATTGGGCCCAAGTTCCGAGAGGCCCGCCTATTTTGTAGAATTAAAAGTACGCCTAAAACTTACCTCACAATTCTCGGTGTTCAGCAGGCCCGTTTAGCAATCGGCGCAGCGCAGCACAAACATCTGGGGGCGGAGCTACAGGCCTGCGCCGAAAAGAGTGCCGGCAGCTGCGCGCGTGCGTAATAGCTCCTGGCCCTCCCAGCGCGTCCCGTGTTCAGGCGACCCTATCCCTGGCCGAAGGGACGTCGCGATGTTCGCCGCCCCTATCCCAGGCCAAGTGGCCTGCCTGCCTCACTGTCCCTTGCCTCACCTCGTCACCACTTTCCCTTACCTGGAGACCTCCTCTCCGGCCCACCCGAACACCTCCTCTGCGATGGGACAGCCCGACCACCTCCTCGGCGGCGGGGCCCGCTCGACCAGCCCTTCAGAGGGCTCCCGGTGCTCCCAAACATATAGCTGCTGCAGTAGGTGAGTAGAAACTTAACATTTTTTTACTCATGGATTTATTGATTGATTTTTTAATTTTTAATTTTATTAATTTTATTAATTTTTTGATTGTTTTGATTTATTGATTGATTTATTGGTTGATTTATTGATTTATTTATCATTTATTATTGATGATGACTCTTTATTGCTCAAAGTGAATTGTTTAATGCTTTGGAAAATCCCCTAACTTCCTCTATCTTTCGTTCCCTCCCCCCTATCTCTGGCTACCTGCACCTAATTTCTAAAGTGTACACAAGGTTTTTCTGAGCGTACAAAAGTCGACACTTACTCCGTTCTAAGTTAGTTTGGAGTAAGTTTTCGCTGCCTAAACTTGCAAAACAGGCGTAAGTGGTTGGACACGCCCCCTTTTGGAAAAAAAAACTGAACTAAAACGAAACGTCACGAACTCACTAGAACTGGAGCAAACTAAATGCTGAGAATTGCGATTTCTAAGATACTCCAAACTAAACTAGTTGCTCCAAAAAAATAGGAGCAAATCCAGCCGAAACTTGGGCCCAATTTATTTGAAAAGTTTTAAACGGTTACAGAAATGCAGACTTGACAAGTTCATTCATGCTAGAATTGCTCATTTCAAACTTCACACCTAAAATAGTCCTGCCCATTATCCTGTGTGTTAACCACTTCCAACAGTAATGTTTCTGTTCTGTTCACAGTCAAAGAACTCATTGAACTGGGAGGTGCCTGAATGGATTGATGGTAATCAAAAAATAATTTTTTCAAAATGCAACGGGTCAGCATCTTGATTGCAATCTCCCATGGAGTTGCGTCAATGGAAAGACTGCAAATAATTCAGGAAATCTACTTTAGCTCCTCTGTCTGTCATGATAAACCTCTGGGAAGCCACACTTTGGAAATGTTCTGAGATGAACCCAGAACCCCCATTCAAAATGAACTGTCGTGGTGCTACAACATTGATAAATATGCAACGTGGAGATTATTGTGTTCCTAACACAGATGAGGCTGCACACAGGGAAGTTAAAGTAACAGTGACCGCTGTCTTTATTAAGACACTCCAGAGTCAGGAACAGGCCTTAGGGGCTGGCTTATATACAGTGCTCCCAAGGGACGCTGGGATCCCTTGGGACTTCAGGGGATGAGCTCTCTGGTGGCGGAACATGGGAGTGCATGTTTTACAGATACACAACATCACTCCCCCCCGCAAAGTCAAAGTGAAAACTATTTACAAGGTGAGGCGGTGGAGGAGCCTTTCTTTCCCTGGTGGACCCCCTCGGTACAAATGTCTGTTCTGGTGTGTTGGCTGTGCCCTCGCTGGGCTGGCGTGTTGTTAGCCCTGCAGGGCTGCTGGGTGAGCCTGGCTTTGCTGGGCTGTTGGGCGTGATGGCTTCAATTTCCTGGTCCGGGGTGGTGTCGTTGATCCTTTGGGTGTGTGTTGTGGGCTCGAAAAAGGTGGTGTCTGCTGAGGGTTGTTCAGGGCAGTCTGTGAACTGCAGCCTCGTTTGGTCCAGGTGCTTTCTGCAAATTTGTCCATTGTCGAGTTTGACTACAAACACCCTACTCCCTTCTTTAGCTATCACCGTGCCCGCGATCCACTTGGGACCATGACCATAGTTTAGCACATACACAGGGTCATTCAGATCAATTTCCTGTGACACAGTGGCGCGACCATCGTTTACACTTTGTTGCTGCCGCTTGCTCTCTACCTGATCATGCAGGTTGGGGTGAACCAGCGAGAGTCTGGTTTTAAGTGTCCTCTTCATGAGTAGCTCAGCCGGGGGCACCCCTGTGAGCGAGTGGGGTCTCGTGCGGTAGCTGAGCAGTACTCGGGACAGGCGGGTTTGGAGTGAGCCTTCTGTGACTCATTTAAGGCTCTGTTTGATTGTTTGTACTGCATGCTCTGCCTGCCTGATGGAGGCTGGTTTAAACGGGGCCGAGGTGACATGTTTGATCCCATTGCGGGTCATGAATTCTTTAAATTCGGCACTGGTGAAACATGGCCCGTTGTCACTGACCAGTATGTCAGGCAGGCCGTGGGTGGCAAACATGGCCCTCAGGCTTTCAATGGTGGCGGTGGCAGTGCTTCCCGACATTATTTCACATTCAATCCATTTTGAAAAAGTATCCACCACCACCAGGAACATTTTACCGAGAAACGGGCCCACATAGTCGACATGGATCCTCGACCATGGTCTGGAGGGCCAGGACCACAAACTTAGTGGTGCCTCTCTGAGCGCGTTGCTCAACTGAGCACATACGCTGCATTGCCGTACACAGGACTCTAAGTCAGAGTCAATACTAGGCCACCACACGTGGGATCTGGCTATAGCTTTCATCATTACTATACCCGGGTGTGTGCTGTGGAGATCCGAGATGAGCGTCTACCTGCCCTTTTTTGGTAGCACATACGCGGTTACCCGACAACAGGCACTCTGCCTGAAAGGACAGCTCATCTTTTCGCTGCTGGAACGGCATGATTTGCTCTTGCATTTCAACGGGGATGTTGGCCCAGCTCCCATGCAGTACACAGTTTTTTACTAGGGACAGCAGAGGATCTTGGCTGGTCCAAGTCCTAATCTGGCGGGCCGTGACAGGTTATTTATAATTTTCAAATGCTTCATGACCATCAACAAGTCTGCGGGCTGCGCTACCATCAACAAGTTTGCAGGCTGCGCCATTTCCACCCCTGTGGTGGGCAATGGTAGCCGACTGAGAGCATCCGCACAGTTCCTGGTACCTGGCCTGTGGCGGATGGTATAGTTATACGCTGATAGCGCGAGTGCCCACCTTTGTATGCGGGCTGAGGCATTAGTATTTATCGCCTTGTTTTCAGCGATCAGGGATGTGAGAGGCTTGTGATCGGTTTCCAGCTCAAATTCGAGGCCAAACAGGTACTGATGCATTTTCTTTACCCTGAACACACATGCTAATGCCTCTTTCTCAATCATGCTGTAGGCCCTCTCGGCCTTAGACAAGCTCCTGGAAGTATGGGCGACAGGTTGCAACTTCCCCGCAATGTTAGCTTGTTGTAATACACACCCGACTCCGTATGATGACGTGTCACGTGCTAACACAACTCTTTTACACGGGTTATACAATACAAACAGCTTGTTGGAGCATAAAATGTTTCTGGCTTTCTCAAAAAACAATTACTTGTTTTTCTTCCCTACACCCAGTTCTCACCTTTGCGCAATAACACATGTAGGAGCTCTAAAAGGGTGCTTAACCCCGGTCGGAAGTTACCAAAATAATTGAGGAGTCCTAGGAATAACCGCAGCTCCGTGACGTTCTGTGGCCTGGGCGCGTTCCTGATAGCCTCTGTCTTGGCGTCTGTGGGCCGAATGCCGTCCGCCGCGATCTTTCTCCCCATAAATTTCACTTCTGTTGCCATGAAGACGCATTTCGACCTCTTCAGCCGCAGCCCTACGCGATCCAGTCGCTGGAGGACCTCCTCCAGGTTTTGTAGGTGCTCGGCGGTGTCCCGACCTGTGACCAATATGTCGTCCTGAAAGACCACCGTTTGTAGTACCGACTTGAGTAGGCTCTCCATGTTCCTCTGGAAGATCGCTGCAGCTGACAAAATTCCAAACGGACATCTGTTGTAGATAAACAGTCCCTTGTGCGTGTTGATGCAGGTGAGGCCCTTCGAAGACTCCTCCAGCTCCTGCGTCATATAGGCCGAAGTCAGGTCGAGCTTGGTGAACGTCTTGCCTCCTGCCAGCGTTGCAAATAGGTCGTCTGCCTTAGGTAGCGGGTATTGGTCCTGTAGCGAGAAACGATTAGTAGTTACTTTATAATCGCCGCAAATCCTGACCGTGCCATCATTTTTGAGTACTGGAACAATCGGGCTGGCCCACTCGCTGAATTCCACTGGGTAGATAATGTCCTCGCATTGCAGCCTGTCCAGCTCAATTTCCACTCTCTCCCTCATCATGTGAGGTACCGCTCGCGCCTTGTGGTGAATGGGTCGTGCCTCTGGGACCAAGTGGATCCGCACCTTCGCCCCGGAAAAGTTTCCAATGCCTGGCTCAAAATGGAAAGGACATTTGTTAAGAACCTGGATACATGAGGCCTCATCGACATGTGATAGCGCTCGGATGTCATCCCAGTTCCAGCGGATGTTGCCCAGCCAGCTCCATCCAAGCAGTGTGGGGCCATCGCCCGGGACAATCCAGAGTGGCAGTTCATGCACCGTGCCCTCGTAGGTGACCTTGACCATAGCGCTGCCCAGGACAGTGATGAGCTCTTTGGTATACATTCTCAGTTTTGTGTGGATGGGGCTCAGGGCTGGTCTGAATGCCTTGTTGCACCACAGTCTCTCAAACATCTTTTTACTCATGATGGATTGGCTAGCGCCAGTGTCCAGTTCCATGGCTACGGGTAAGCTATTCAATTTTACGTTTAGCATTAGAGGTGGACATTTCATCGAAAATGTGTGTATCCCGTGTACTTCAGCATCTGGCTCCTCTCTCTGAGGCTTGAAATTGCTTTGATCCACCAAGGACCGATCTTCCTCTGCCACATGGTGGTCAGCAGGTTTTGCAGAGCTCGTTTGCAAGCTCGTTGGAGCTGCCCCATTGTTCCACAGCTCTTGCAAACATACCCTTTGAAGCAGCATGAATAGGCTGAATGGAAGCCTCCACAATGCCAACAAGGTGTGAATTGCCTTGCATTCATCCTTTGTTGGGGACTCAGTCATCTGGGTCATCTGAGGCCTGCTGGCAGTTGCAGACTCGTGGGTTCTGCCCTGTACATTTCTGCTCGCAAACACAGTTCCAGTTAATTTATGAACATTGCGAGCACTTGTATGCTGAAAGATTTGTTTGGTGTTATCACTGGTGGACATAAACGCCTGTGCTATCGCAATGGCCTTACTAAGGGTCATAAGAACATAAGAATTAAGAACAGGAGTAGGCCATCTAGCCCCTCGAGCCTGCTCCGCCACTCAACAAGATCATGGCTGATCTGGCCGTGGACTCAGCTCCACTTACCTGCCCGCTCCCCATAACCCTTAATTCCCTTATTGGTTAAAAATCTATCTATCTGTGATTTGAATACATTCAATGAGCTAGCCTCAACTGCTTCCCTGGGCAGAGAATTCCACAGATTCACAACCCTCTGGGAGAAGAAATTCCTTCTCAACTCGGTTTTAAATTGGCTCCCCCGTATTTTGAGGCTGTGCCCCCTAGTTCTAGTCTCCCCGACCAGTGGAAACAACCTCTCTGCCTCTATCTTGTCTATCCCTTTCATTATTTTAAATGTTTCTATAAGATCACCCCTCATCCTTCTGAACTCCAACGAGTAAAGACCCAGTCAACTCAATCTATATCATAAGGTAACCCCCTCATCTCCGGAATAAGCCTAGTGAATCGTCTCTGTACCCCCTCCAAAGCTAGTATATCCTTCCTTAAGTAAGGTGACCAAAACCGCACGCAGTACTCCAGGTGCAGCCTCACCAATACTGTGTACAGTTGCAGCAGGACCTCGCTGCTTTTGTACTCCATCCCTCTCGCTATGAAGGCCAACATTCCATTCGCCTTCCTGATTACCTGCTGCACCTGCAAACTAACTTTTTGGAATTCATGCACATGGACCCCCAGATTCATCTGCACCGCAGCATGTTGTAATTTCTCCCCATTCAAATAATATTCCCTTTTTTTCCCAAGGTGGATGACCTCACATTTTCCGACATTGTATTCCATCTGCCAAACCTTAGCCCATTCGCTTAACCTATCTAAATCTCTTTGCAGCCTCTCTGTGTCCTCTACACAACCCGCTTTCCCACTAATCTTTGTGTCATCTGCAAATTTTGTTACTCTACACTCTGTCCCTTCTTCCAGGTCATCTATGTATATTGTAAACAGTTATGGTCCCAGCACCGATCCCTGTGGCACACCACTAACCACCGATTTCCAACCCAAAAAGGACCCATTTATCCCGACTCTCTGCTTTCTGTTAGCCAGCCAATTCTCTATCCATGCTAATACATTTCCTCTGACTCTGCGTACCTTTATATTCTGCAGTAACCTTTTGTGTGGCACCTTATCGAATGCCTTTTGGAAATCTAAATACACCACATCCATCGGTACACCTCTATCCACCATGCTCGTTATATCCTCAAAGAATTCCAGTAAATTAGTTAAACATGATTTCCCCTTCATGAATCCATGTTGCGTCTGCTTGATTGCACTATTCCTATCTAGATGTCCCGCTATTTCTTCCTTAATGATAGCTTCAAGCATTTTCCCCACTACAGATGTTAATCTAACCGGCCAATAGTTACCTGCCTTTTGTCTGCCCCCTTTTTTAAACAGAGGCGTTACATTAGCTGCTTTCCAATCCGCTGGTATCTCCCCAGAGTCCATAGAATTTTGGTAGATTATAACGAATGCATCTGCTATAACTTCCGCCATCTCTTTTAATACCCTGGGATGCATTTCATCAGGACCAGGGGACTTGTCTACCTTGAGATCCATTAGCCTGTCCAGCACTACCCCGCTAGTGATAGTGATTGTCTCAAGATCCTCCCTTCCCACATTCCCGTGACCAGCAATTTTTGGCATGGTTTTTGTGTCTTCCACTGTGAAGACCGAAGCAAAATAATTGTTTAAGGTCTCAGCCATTTCCACATTTCCCATTACTAAATCCCCCTTCTCGTCTTCTAAAGGACCAACATTTACTTTAGTCATTCTATTCCGTTTTATATATCGGTAAAAGCTTTTACTATCTGTTTTTATGTTTTGCGCAAGTTTACTTTCGTAATCTATCTTTCCTTTCTTTATTGCTTTCTTAGTCATTCTTTGCTGTCGTTTAAAATTTTCCCAATCTTCTAGTTTCCCACTAACCTTGGCCACCTTATATGCATTGGTTTTTAATTTGATACTCTCCTTTATTTCCTTGGTTATCCACAGCTGGTTATCCCTTCTCTTACCGCCCTTCTTTTTCACTGGAATATATTTTTGTTGAGCACTATGAAAGAGCTCCTTAAAAGTCCTCCACTGTTCCTCAATTGTACCACCGTGTAGTCTGTGTTTCCAGTCTACTTTAGGCAACTCTGCCCTCATCCCACTGTAGTCCCCTTTGTTTAAGCATAGTACGCTCGTTTGAGACACTACTTCCTCACCCTCAATCTGTATTACAAATTCAACCATACTGTGATCACTCATTCCGAGAGGATCTTTTACCAGGAGATCGTTTATTATTCCTGTCTCATTACACTGGATCAGATCTAAGATAGCTTGCTCCCTTGTAGGTTCTGTAACATACTGTTCTAAGAAACAATCCCATATGCATTCTATGAATTCCTCCTCAAGGCTACTCCGTGCGATTTAATTTGACCAATCGATATGTAGGTTAATTAATGATTGCTGCCGTTCATTTTTCACATGCCTTCATTATTCCCTTGATTATTGTCCGCCCCACCGTTAAGTTATTATTTGGGGGCCTATAAACTAGGCTCACCAGTGACTTTTTCCCCTTACTATCTCTAGTCGCCACCCACAATGATTCAATATTTTGTTCATTGGAGCCAATATCATCTCTCACAACTGCCCTGATATCATCCTTTATTAACAGAGCTACCCCACCTCCTTTCCCTTCTTGTCTATCTTTCCGAATTGTCAGATACCCCTGTATGTTTAATTCCCAGTCTTGGCCACCCTGCAACCACGTTTCTGTAATGGCCACCAAATCATACCCATTTGTAATGATTTTTGCCATCAACTCATTTACTTTGTTTTGAATGCTGCGTGCGTTTAGGTAAAGTGTTTTAATACTAGTTTTTAAACCATGATTTTTAGTTTTGACCCCTCCTGCAGCCCCTTTATATTCATACATATTGTCCCTTCCTATCACCTTGTGGTTTACACTTACCCCAGTGCTACTCTGCTCTGTTGCCTCCTGCCTTTTGCATCCTTCTGTTCATTTGAGCTCTCACCCACTCTAACTAGCTCAGAGCCCTCTCCTGGGTTCCCATCCCCCTGCCAAGCTAGTTTAAAGCCCTCCCAACCGCACTATCAAAACCACCTGCGAGAACATTGGTCCCATCTCTGTTGAGGTGTAACCTGTCCGACTTGTACAGGTCCCACCTATCCCAGAAGCAGTCCCAATTGTTCAGAAAACTAAAGCCCTCCCTCCTACACCAATGCCCCAGCCACGTATTTATCTGACTAGCCTTCCTATTTCTACCCTCACTAGTACGTGGCACTGGCAGTAATCCCGAGATTACCACCTTTGAGGTCCTGGCTTTCAATCTTACTCCTAGCTCCTTAAACTCAGCTTTCAGGACCTCACCCCTCTTTCTATGTCGTTGGTACCAATGTGGACCACAACCACTGGCTGTTCCCCTTCCCTCCCCAGAATCCAGAATGCCCTGCAGTCGCTCAGTGACATCATTGACCCTTGCACCAGGGAGGCAACACACCATCCTGATGTCACTTTTGCTGCCGCAGAAGCACCTATCTGCTCCCCTAACTATTGAATCTCCTATCACTATAGCCCTTCCCATCTTCTTCCTCCCTCCCTGTGCAGCTGAGCCAACCACGGTGCTGTGGACTTGGCCCTGGCTGCACTCCCCAGAGGCATCACCGCCCTCGCCAGTAGTCAGAATAGAGTACCGGTTGGAGAGCGGGATAGCCTCAGGGGACTACTGCACTACATGCCTTGCCATACTCTTGTGTGCGACGGTCACCCATTCCCTATCCTCCTGTACCCTTTTAATCTGTGGGGTGACCAACGCCTAAAACGAGCTATCCACGTATCTCTCGTTCTCTCGGATGCTCCTCAGTGCCTCCAGTCCTCGCTCAAGCTCTGAGACTCGGCGCTCGAGTTGGAGGAGCTGGAGACACCTCCTGCACATGTGGTCATCCCCATTGCGGGAAGCATCCAGGAATTCCCACATGGTACAGGTGTTGCATTCCGTTTGAACGAGCTGCCCTGTCATCCCACTAGTTACCCTTAAATTACCCAGCAAAAACACTGACTCCCACTACACACACTAAACAGCTATTTAGTAATTTATCCTCTCATCTATTAGAACACAAAATCAAAGAGATATACTCACCAGCCGATCAGCCAACCACTTACCAGCTTGGCTGTGATGTCACTTTTTGATTTCTTGTTCCTCCTCCCCGCACTGTTCGCTCACCGACTGCCACTGGGCCTTTGTAGGCCGCTGACCCCGGACTGCCGCTGACGCTGCTCCTCCCCGCACTCTGACGTCACTTCTCGATTTCTCACCCCTCTATCTTTGTCTGCAGCTGGTTGGGCTGGTCTCTGGGCATCCGTCTCCTACTCTCGCACTCCTTATCAGCTGCTCTAGTGTCAGCACTGGTAGGAAAAATAAAACAAAACAGCACCTGCCACCCCCGTTTGCCCACACTCACCCACTTACCAAACTCACAAATGCCACTCTATGCTGCTGCACTCCGTGCTCTGCACGAGCTGCCTCTTTTTAAACTGTATCTAGGTCAGATGACTCACTACTGGTCAGTCGTTTACAGAAATGGTTTTAACTAGCTTCTAATTGCCTCCTATTGGAGAGTTACCTTGTTTTTCTCTGCCTAAACCTGAAAGAATCCCAACTATTTAACTTTTCCCCTTTAAATTAAGCTGCTACTTACTTAGAAGCTACTGGCAATTGCCACTAACAATTTATTCCAGCCTCCAAATGGTTTAAAGAGAATAACCCTTAAAACACACCCACTTACCAAACTCACAAATGCCACTCTATGCTGCTGCATTCCGTGCTCTGCACGAGCTGCCTCGGTGTCTCCACAGTCAAACGTTTTCATAGGATGGTCTCATGGCCAATGCTCAGTACAAAAAAGTCTCTGAGCATTTGCTCCAGGTAGCCATCAAACTCACATTGTCCTGCAAGTCGCCTTAGCTCGGCGACGTAGCTCGCCACTTCCTGACCGCTGGCACGTGTAGAACCAATACCTCGCCATCAGCACGCTCTCCCTTGGGTTAAGATGCTCCCAAACTAGTATACGCAGCTCCTCATATGACTTATCTGTGGGTTTCACCGGAGCCAGAAGATTCTTCATGAAACTGTAGGTCGCTGCCCCGCAAACTGTGAGGAGGACCGCTCTCCTTTTTGCAGTGCTTCCTTCTCCGTTCAGCTCGTTGGCTACAAAGTACTGGTCTAGCCGTTCGACATAGGCTTCCCAGTCCCCACCCTCCGAGAACTTCTCCAGGGTGCCCACAGTTTGCTGCATCTTTGCGTTGGATTCGTATTCTCGTCGCCAGTTATTGTTTTCCTAACACAGATGAGGCTGCGCACAGGGAGGTTAAAGTAACAGTGACCTCAGTCTTTAATAAGACACTCCAGAGTGAGGAACAGGCCTTAGGGGCCGGCTTATATACAGTGCTCCCAAGGGATGCTGGGATCCCTTGGGACTTCAGGGGATGAGCTCCCTGGTGGCGGAACATGGGAGTGCATGCTTTACAGATACACAACAGAGATTGTACAACATATACTAGATATTTAAGTCCAGTAATTCCTGTGACAACTGCTTATCAAACAAGAGCTGTGAAACTTCACCAAGTTATTAAAAAAAACCACTCTCATCTACACCAATCTTGATCCACTTAAAAACGAAAGGAAAAAGACTTATATTTATATAGCGCCTTTCATGACCACCAGACGTCTCAAAGTGCCTTCCAGCCAATGAAGTACTTTTTGGAGTGTAGCCAATGTTGTAATACAGGAAACGCAGCAGCCAATTTGCGCACAGCAAGCTCCCACAAACAGCAATGTGATAATGACCAGATAATCTGTTTTTGTTATGTTGATTGAGGGTGAGGAAGGTTAAAAAAAATCTTTCATGGACATACACCCTGCTCTGATTTAACTTTAAGAGTTGTAACTCATTTCAGAATCTCGACTGTTACTATACTACTTACCTTTTAAAACATGACCAGTGAGGAATTAACATCATTATTGGTTACCATGGAACAATATGTGGTCCGGAATGTGCTGGGTAACAGGAATCCTATTCCTCCTTTCTCAGTGACCCTTGCTAGAAAGTGCACTTATATTGCTGTCGGGTGTTGGCAGGATCAGGCTTGCCTGCAATGCAGCTGACATTATCTGGTCATTATCACATTGCTGTTTGTGGGAGCTTGCTGTGCACAAATTGGTTGCTGCGTTTCCCATATTACAATAGTGACTGCACTCCAAAAGTACTTCATTGGTTGTAAAGCACTTTGAGACGGTCAGTGGTCGAGAAAGGCGCTATATAAATGAATGTTAAGCGAGGAGAGGGAGCTATGTTTCTACGCATTTGATCACATCATGTATAAAAAGTTTTTAATCGTGCCAAAATAGCGTTGTTACAGCAAAACTATGTGCTTGTGCGTGTCTCTTGTAAAATATCACTTAAAAGGTTTCATGCTATAATTAACAAAGATCTATAGACTTGGGTAGATTGAGCATAGACTGATCCTCTTCCAAAATCAACCACAGTGGAATTGGGTGTGGCAACTACAGATTTATTTTTTTCCTTTTTTTTTCTTCTGCCAATTTTTTTCCCGCCTTTCTCCTCGGAAAGCATTGAATTGTTGCTGGGATAGGTTTCAGCAGGTATCTATTCCCCTGCTGCACCTCACTCGAGAGTCCATTCTTCATATGTGCACAGAAGCAAAATACTGCGGATGCTGGAACCTGAAATAAAATAAGAAAATGCTGAAATACACAACAGGTCAAGCAGCGTCTGTGGAGAGAAACAGAGTTAACATTTCAGGTCGAGGACCCTTCGTCAGGACTGGGAGGTGCCTGAATGGATTGATGCTAATCAAAAAAAAAACTATTTCATAATGTAACGGGTCAGCATCTTGATTGCAATCTCCCAAGTAGTTGCGTCAATGGAAAGACTGCAAATAATTCAGGAAATCTACTTTAGCTCCTCTGTCTGTCATCATAAACCTCTGCGAAGCCACACTTTGGAAATGACCTGAAAAGAACCCAGAACCCCCATTCAAAATTAACTTTTGTGGTGCCACAACATGGGTATATATGTACCGTGAAGATTATACAACAGATACGAGATATTTAAGTCCAGTAATCCCTGGGACAACTGATTATCAAACAAGAGCTGTGAAACTTCAAGTTATTAAAAAAAAAACACTCTCGTCTACACAAATGTTGACCCACTTAAGAAAGAAAAGAAAAAGAAAGACTTACATTTATATAGCGCCTTTCACGACCACCGGACATCTCAAAGCACTTTACAGCCAATGCAGCACTTTCTGGAGTGTAGTCACTGTTGCAATGTGGAAAACACGGCAGCTATTTGCGCCCAGCAAGATCCCACATACAGCAACGTGATAATGACCAGATAATCTGTTTTTTTGTTATGTCGACTGAGGGATAAATATTGGCCAGGACATCGGGGATAACTCCCCTGCTCTTCCTCGAAATGGAGCAGGCGGGGTCTGGGAACATCAACGCCAAACCCAATCCTGTCTTCGCACACTCGGACTTCCATTAAATGTCACTGACTGGATAGCAATAAGGGACAGGGGCCCCAATTTTCCCTGGACGCACGTTTTTTTTTTAGGCCCCTCAGCGCTGAAAATAAAAATGCGTTGTTTCCTCACCATGTGCACACCGTCTAGTGCCCGCGCTGCCCAACTCAAATCTGCAGGGCGGAGCCTCCAATGTGCACTGAAACCGCACAGAACATGCGAGGAAAATTTTTTTTTTAACCCCCTCCGCATGCGCACAAAAACCCATTTGCACATGCGCAGTAGAGAGTATTAAAAAAAACAGCACGTGTGGTGACTGTGTGGATCACCATTGAGAACCCATTGGTGGCAGAGGTAGTTTAGCAGGTAGGAAATACAGCTTACCCGGGCGGGTAAGTGGAGCTGAGTCCACGGCCAGATCAGCCATGATCTTGTTGAATGGTGGAGCAGGCTCAAGGGGCTAGATGGCCTACTCCTGTTCCTAATTCTTATGTTCTTATGTTTATGTTCTTATGTTCATTCACGAGATGGCTGCAATGGAAGGGTGCAGAGATGGCAAAAGGGCTAGGGACAGAGAAGGGGAAATCGTAAGGGCGAAGAGATTTCGGGCGGAAGAAATTGAGCGCCTGGTAGACTTAATCGAGAGTAGATGGGGAGTTCTTGAGAACAAGGGGAGCTTCGGAAAAAATAAGCTGAAACCATCTGCACTCACAAAAGTTTGGGGCCAGGTTGCAGTTGCGTTTAGTGGAATGTCCATGACCCCGAGAATCGGTGTGCAGCTGAAAAAGAAGTGGCAGGACCTCGGACAAGCAGTGACTGTAAGTAATATGTTAAACTTACATTTATTTGAGCTTTAAAATATATTTATATTTATGCACTGCAATAACATCTGTAAATGTGATCCGGGTGCGTGTCCGCGCGTGTGTTCAGAAGGACCCTCTCTTAAAATGTTCCATTTTCATCTTTGCAGAAGATGGTGTCACAGATCAACCAAGAACAGTCACAAACTGGAGGAGGTCCGCCAAGTAGGCTGCAACTAACAGCCGTGGAGCAGAGGATAGCATCAATGATTAAATGTTACAGGAGAAGACAATCATCAATGCGGAAGCTGGGCCCAGTTTTCCATTAGAGGGTAAGCCCTACAAATTGTACAGTCTGGGTTGGCTAAATGTTATGTATTGCGTGTGCTGCCTACGCTTCTCCTTCCTCAATGCTGCTAACCAAACATCTATCTATTGTTTCACAGAGGTTGAGCATCAGGAGGAGACAGAAGGTGCACCTAAAGTTGAAGGAGAGAATGTTCAAGAAAATGGCACACCAGATATTCCAATTCAGGACAAGGATGAGCAGCAAGACGTCATAGACGACGAGATGGTTACCCTGGATTTGGAGGTGCTGAATCCCTCGAGGATTCCAAGCCCTTTCATGAGTGAATCAAGTGAGGGGACTTTTCTAGGTATGACGTCTGAAGCTGCGGGTACAAGTGTGTCACAGCAAGCCACACCTGCAAGATGTCATGGGGGGGGGGTGGGGGGGACAAACTCCAGACCTGATGCAGAAACACTGGACTCTGAAAACATAGGACACCTTGTGGGGATGAGTGGGGAGAACATCCAACAATCGCGCTTGCTCCTGGATGCCTTTGGTGGGGTGAGGGCAGAGTTTGGGGGACTGCCATTACAGATTGGAAGACTTTTTGGATGGTTGAACGAGGTAGTATCGGCAATAGGGGGTCTCACCCAGGCTGTCATTAATGTGAGGAGCGCGTTCCACTCGACACCAAATTCAAAGGTTGATCCTGAGGATGAGTTTAACTACGAAGAGATACCCGAGCATTCCACTATGACACATTTTGGCTTGGTCCCTGTTGTAGCCCAGCATCATATAATGCCGCGCCGGAAAAGAAACAGACTATACCTGGGGGTACGGGGGGCAAGGAAGCAGAAGTCTGCAACTATGAGCACGCGCAGGGGTAGCAGCATCTACTGGGGCAGAAGTGGCGCACAGTGCTAATGAAAATAGATGTCTTGTTTGTTTTTGGTTGATTTAGTTGATTGTTCTTTGTAAAGTTTGCCACGGTTCAGAATAAAGTTTTTAAAGTTTTGAAGGTTTAAACATAAGTAAAGTCAAGCTAATTACAACTGTGCTGTACAAATGTTTAATAAACATTTGAATTTTGGACTTTTAACCTGACTCCTGCACTTTTTAATGATGCACTAATAAATATTACAGGAGAACCTGACTGAAAATGTAAAATGGCATCACCCCTTGCAAACTATTGGTTTAAATGATACAAGGGCAGGTTCCAGTACTCATCTTCATCATCATAGGCGGTCCCTCGAACGAGGATGACTTGCTTCCAAGAGTTCACAGGTGTTTCACTGAAGGAGCTGATGTTCCAGTCCTGAACTCCAATTGAGGGTATGGAAGATGCCTGTGCGTGAATTTTTTTGAATGTGTGGTGACCGTTGCACATCAGCCACCACACGGACTTGATAGAGTTAGGCCTTTATCCAGTGGCAAGGGTTAACCAGGACAACTGGAGACCTGCTCTGCTGCACAGACCTAGCGCACACACATATCGCAGTGTGGGCTGTCCCGTGCAGCCACAGTATAACGGTGATGGAGGGAGTGAATGTTTAAGGTCGTGGTTGGGCTGCCAATCAAGCAACCACAGGTGTCTGTTGTAAGACTCTGTGGTGTTGTCAGTGTGGAATAGACCTTTAGTGGTCTACCACCTTGACGCTTCATTGAGAGTGTGAAGATGTGCCCAACTGCCTGGCGAACTTTGGATATTTGGTAGGCTTCTCATTGTCAGTTCTTTTAGAATTACAGAGCATACACAGCACAGAAACAGGCCATTTGACCCAGCAATTCTGTGCTGGTGTTTATATTCCACATGAGTCCCCTCCCATTCCATCTGCCTCATCTCAGCCTTTCAGCTTATCTGTCTATTTCCTTTTCTCTCATGTACTCGTCCAGTTTCCTTTTGAAAGTATCTACACTGTTCGCCTCAACCATTCCCTGTGATATCGGGTTCCACAGTTGATCCAATCTCTGAATAAAGACATTTCCCCTTATTTCCTTATTGGGTTTATTAGTGACTACCTTTTATTTATGGCCCTCGTTTTGGATTCTTCCATAAGTGGAAACATTCACTCCACATCTACCCTGTCCAACCCATTCATAATTTTAAAGACCTCTATCAGGTCACCTCGAAGTTAACATGTTTCAAAGTGTAAACTTTGGCAGACAAATTTCCAAATGCAAATATTAATACATTGACATCAGAAACTTCTCATTGCCATTAACATCTCTTAATGAGAGTGCGCCTACTTTGAAGAGGTAACTAAAGTAGTGGACAGGGGAATGTCTATGGATGTTATTTATATGGACTTCCGGAAGGCATTAGATAAAGTCCCACGTGAGGGGCTGTTATCTACATGAAGATCATGGAATTGAGGGCAAATTGCCTGCTTAGGAAATTGCCTGAGAGGCAGGAGACAGAGAGTAGGAAAGATTGGGAGGTACTCAAATTGGCAGAATGTGTCTAGTGGTGTTCCACAGGGATCTGTGTTGGGGCCTCAACTATTCACAATATTTAGGTGTTCGTGGATCTTGCCTTGTTCTGGCTCACTGATGCATGCATCAAAGGGCCATGGTGCATATATCAGTGACCCTCACACAGTCTGGATCCATGCACAACTTTGTCTTATTGTCCACCTAAGCACTCCAACACTCCGAAACTCCATTTAAACATACAAGATTGGCGTTGGGAATATTTAATAAACATAAGCTTATGTTCATCTAAGCACTCCAACATTCCTTTAAGACTTAAAAGATTGGCGGTGGGAATATTTAATAGCCATTATGTAATGTCCACCTAAGCACTCCAACACTCCTTTGAAGCATAAGCAATTTGTGGTGGTAACATTTAATATAAATTATATATTTTCCACTTAAGCACTCCAACACGCCATAAAAACCTAAAAGATTTGTGGTGGGATTATTTTCTTTCTCAATTCAGTGTTCCACCTTTAATAGAGATCACTGCTGCTTGCCTTGGAGCCTGGAGTGTCTTACGCTGTCCTTTGTGTGCAGACCTTCAGCCTGGGCTAGCAGCGGGCCACATGGGTGGAGGCCCTTCGGCCTGGGCTAGCAGCGGCTCCATTCGACATCCAGGAGAGTGAGTTGAAGGCTGCACTGCCAGAAGAAGAAGAGGATTGCTTTGCTGAAATTTTCATTTTTGGGACTTTCTAATGTTTTCTTTCAACTATTTGGAGTATTTTGGGCCGTGAGGACATCGATGGAAAAAAGTAAAGATTTTATTGTTATTTTTTTTTAACCATCATTCTTTTTTCATCGCAGGAGCATCAATAAGAGCAAGTTTAAATTTTTTTTTAATTTTATACCTGCTTATAGTTAAAATTTCATCTTTAAATTACCTTAGAGTTTAATTGTAAGCTAAATGAAAGTCCCTTCAGCCAGGGATAGCAGCGGGCCAACACGGATTCTCTATCTGCAGAAAAGGGTTTTTCCTACCGTGTTTCTAGGGTCTTTGCGCCGGTTTAGAATATTTTGTGGGTGGGGAAAGTTTCCTTTATGTGAAGAAATGGCGTGGAACCTTCTTTTACAGTTACACCAGCGCCAAACTAAACATTCTGCCGCTGATAGTAGACGCCGGCGCCCTGACATTGGGGAATCATCGGACTGAGCTTTGGTGCTTAAAACTTTACTGGGCACCGAAAAAACGGCCCAGTGAGGGCCAAAATTGGGGCTAGGGTTTGCTGCTTTCCCTCTCTCAAACCCCGGGCCACTGAGACCAATTGTAGGACCACTGCAGCCGAGTTCAATACAAAACAGGGATCCATAAACCTTTGAGCTTCCTGCCCTGTATAGCTCAGCTACTCATGGGCTTAATCTGAGAGACTAAGCGTGATCGTGATTTCCAGCAGCACTCCATAAAGGTGCATAGGTTTTCAAACTATGGAGTGTGGAATTACATTTCTGATTGTGTAATGAAGTTATCACATTTCTGATGGGGAAAAAAAATTGCATTTGAGTAAATGCTGTGGTATATCAGGATGCTCCCAGTTTTAGTCCATGGTCTGTTCCGATCTCAGCCAGGGCAGCAGTGGATTTCAGGCAGTAACATTTGGTTCAGACTCCCTTAACTTCCAAGGCAGAATCAGCAAAGATTCCAATGGCCCCCTCTGGAAAGTATATGTGTGAGCAAAGGATGAGCACAATATTGAGTTAGGCTAATGCCACAGTCAAATAGCCTACTGACACCCGGGAGTTGGTGGTGGGGATGAGGGGGCGGGGGGGGGGGGGACGGGGGGACGGTGGGGGGTGAAGGGACGGTAAATCTCCTTGTGGTTTTTGGTGTATTTACCGTGAAGGAACATTTCTTGGCAGGATAAGGATCATTCAGGTGGAAGCCAACTCGCCAAATCCGAGACCTCTGCCACCTAGAAGGACAAGGGCATCAGGTGCATGGGAACACCATTATCTCCAAGTTCCCCTTTCAGTCACACACCATCCTGACTTAGACATATATTGCCATTGCTTCTGTGTTGCTGGATCAGAATCCTGGAACTCTCTACTTAAGAGCACTGTGAGAGAACTTTCACCACACGGACTGCAGCGGTTTAATGAGGCTCACCATCACCTCATGGGCAACTAGGGATGGGCAATAAATACTGGCCTTGCCAGTGATACCCACAGACCAAAGGAGGCATCACAGCACATATTCATCACTGAAGTCTTCTCTCCTTGCTACCCAGGTGCTCAGCAACTGTTGCTTCATTTTGTACATTTTTTTGTGAGCAGAAACAGAATGTTGTTGTAAGAACTCCACAGATTAAAAGGATTAGTGTTCAAAAAAGATTAGTGTTCCGCTTGCAGGTTCAGTTGCTTAATTTATTATCATCTCTTATTCAAATACTATCCTCAGGGACATATCTGAAAATCTTAACTGTCATCTTGAGGTGTACAGACATGTATTACAAAGACACCCGGGAGAAACGATGCGATGCGGTTAGAAAACAAGAAAAAAAAATTCTGAATATGAAACATTTGGGCCGCACTTTCCAGTACTTGACCTAAGTTTTAACAAAGTAATTCAAAAATTGTAATTGGACCCTTTGCCCAATGACTTAGTTGATAAGTGCACTGTGCACACTGACATCAAGAGGGAAAGTTTCCTCTGTTCACTTATGCAGAAAAATTCTAAACGCAAATATAAATAACACACTTCTAGTTTTGCTACAGAGGAAATATTTGCCACATCCCCTTCCCCATCAGCATTAGTCTTGGCTGTGATGCGTCCCATAGTTGGCTCCCCTGCCAACGCTCACTGGTGGTGCGATGGGGCCACTTAACTCCTCTGCGTCTCGGCCAGATGCTTTTCTGTACAGAAGAAAGACTTGCTGTATCTCAGCTTTGTCTCTTTCCACTTGCTTGTGTGTGGCTTGGATTTATAAAACATTTACATTGGATGCAGTTGCTTTCTGATTGGATCATGTAAATAACTCTCTGAAGATTGTGTTGAAAACTTGAAATAATTGTGATTGAAACTGCTCTGGGCCACATTGCTCTATACTGTTTTAGGCTTATTTGCTGAAAATTCTAAATGTTGGGAAGGCGGTTCCCCCAGTCTCTTTGTGTTAGTGACACTGTAAACAGAGCGGGAGATTCCCTCTGATCTGTGTGCGTGTGTGTGTTTGCGTGAGTCAGTGATTAACCCTGGATAAAGACCTAGCTCTGTCGAGCCCGTGTGGTGGCTGGTGTGCAACGGTCACCACACGTTAAAAAAAATTCACGCACAGGCATCTTCCACCCCCTCAATTGGAGTTCAGGACTGGAACATCGGGTCCTGTATCGAAACACCTGTGAACTCCTGAAAGCAAGTCATCCTCATTCGAGGGATCGCCCATGATGAAGCATAAAGAGCCGAGGGCCCAGGGGCAGCACGGGCCAGCCCACACTGCAATATGTGTGCACACTAGGTCCGTGCCGCAGAGCAGGTCTCCATTCGTCCTGGTTAGCCCTTGCCGCTGGACCAAGACCTAGCTCTGTCAAGCCTGTGTGGTGGCTGATGTGCAACAGCCACCACATGTTAAAAAGATCCACGCACAGGCATTTTCCACCCCCTCAATTGGAGTTCAGGACTGGAACACCGGGTCCTTCATTGAAACATCTGTGAACTCTCGTGAAAGCAAGTTATCCTCGTTCAAGAGACCGCCTATGATGAGCTTGCACAAGAGGAAGGACCATTTGGAGCTGATGCTGCTTGAAATATGTACTGTAAAATGCTTGTTAAAATGTCTTCAATTAATTATGAGTCCCTGCCTTCAGAAGAGGAGAGATGATGGGAGAAAATCAGAGGAAAATAAATGTGAAATCAGCTCAAACCTTCATAAACTGAAATTTGAATCTCTCACCAGTGCACACCAGCGTGATGGAGCAGAAAGATTCTTCACTCTGTTTGGAAGTTGTGACATACACAAGCCCCGAAATTGTACGCTTTCACTCAATAAGAGTGCATTTCAAAGACCGGGATGCTGAGATCGCCACCCTTGACTTGTGGCACTCCTGATTTTCTAACCATTGGGAACGGAGTCAAGCAGTTTCAGCTGCCACGCATGTATGATGTGTCTACTAAGCTAATGCTTTGCCTATACTAAGCACGAGCCCCTCGGTCAATTATAGTACTGGAGTAAATTGGGTGCCTGGAACCAGAAGGTAGGCAGGAGTTCTGTACCAATCCTGTTTTAGTATCATAGGTCATTATTCCCGCCTCATTAATGCCAGTTCATCTCCTTGTCTATATAGGCGTGTTAGGCACAAGAGAAAAGGTGATTTAAAGAGGACAGCAGTTGGATTTGTAGGATTTGCAGAAACCATTTATGACTCAATATTGTTTATTTTTTTCTTTGTTAATTTGTTGCTGAGACCTACATTTTCATCTACCTTTGTGTCCCTTGCTCAATACCATTGCTTGTGACAACACTCTCTCCATGTGTAGCTTGTTTCCAAAACTAATGTGTGTGCATGTCCCTTCTTCTCACCACGAGACTTTTCCTTGGTTCCATCATGTGATGTTTCAACCCTCAGTACAGGGGCAGGGAGGTGTTGCTACAGTTGTACAGGGCCTTGGTGAGTTTTGTGTACAGTTTTGGTCTCCTAACCTGAGGAAGGACATTCTTGCTATTGAGGGAGTGCAGCGAAGGTTCACCAGACTGATTCCCGGGATGGCGGGACTGACCTATCAAGAAAGACTGGATCAACTGGGCGTGTATTCACTGGAGTTCAGAAGAATGAGAGGGGACCTCATAGAAACGTTTAAAATTCTGACGGGGTTAGACAGGTTAGATGCAGGAAGAATGTTCCCAATGTTGGGGAAGTCCAGAACCAGGGGACACAGTCCAAGGATAAGGGGTAAGCCATTTAGGACCGAGATGAGGAGGAATTTCTTCACCCAGAGAGTGGTGAACCTGTGGAATTCTCTACCACAGAAAGTTGTTGAGGCCAATTCACTAAATATATTCAAAAAGGAGTTAGATGAAGTCCTTACTACTAGGGGAATCAAGGGGTATGGTGTGAAAGCAGGAATGGGGTACTGAAGTTGCATGTTCAGCCATGTACTCATTGAATGGCGGTGCAGGCTAGAAGGGCCGAATGGCCTACTCCTGCACCTATTTTCTATGTTTCTATGTTTCTAAACCTGGAGCTACCTGAGTGGCAGGAATGTCTTGTTGTTGTGAACTTCTTGGGGACTGAGATAATCCTCATCTCTGAGTAGCTAAGTCCTAAGATGGACGTGATGCATTCTGCACCTCTTGTTGCTGTTGCATCTTTTCTGCACATATCAGGTGGGACCGGTAGTGAGCTAGCATGTGTTGCCATATGAGAGACAACAAAATCATTTGTGCATATTTCTGCCAAATGACGAACTGGGCACTGGCTCTGCATGGCTACCGATGTGTGGAAAAGCTATGGGGCCTCTGCTGAAGAGATCCCTGAGTCTGGCATACACTCCATGGTGGACTGCAGTATTGTTAAACCATTCTCTGATGTATTGTGCATGTTCATGTGGACGCATCAACCCAGGCCATCATCTGCAGTGTACTGTCTGATCAAGGAGGCTTTGAAGGTGTCCTTGAAACATTTCCTCTGCCCACCTGGGGCTCGCTTGCCATGTAGGAGTTTCGAGTAGGGCGCTTGCTTTGGGAGTCTTGTGTTGGGCATGCGGACAATATGGCCCGCCCAATAGAGCTGGTCGAGTGTGGTCAGTGCTTCGATGCTGGGGATGTTGGCCTGATCGAGAACACTGACGTTGGTGCACCTATCCTCCCAGGGGATTTGCAGGATCTTACGGAGACATCGTTGGTGGTATTTCTCCAGCCTTCTTGATAAAGTGCAACATCTCCATCGACACCTGGGAATCCCTGGACAAAGACCGCCCTAAGTGGAGGAAGAGCATCTGGGAGGGTGCTGAGCACCTCGAATCTCGTCGCCGAGAGCATGCAGAAACCAAGCGCAGGCAGCGGAAGGAGCATGCGGCAAACCAGACTCCCCACCCACCCTTTCCTTCAACAACTGTCTGTCCCACCTGTGACAGAGACTGTAATTCCCGTATTGGACTGTTCAGTCACCTGAGAACTCATTTCAGAGTGGAAGCAAGTCTTCCTCGATTTCAAGGGACTGCCTATGATGGTAACTGTCTGATACACCACCAAATGCTTGCACCGAATGGCAAGCTTAGTGTCTTGCCATCACACCAGCTTCATTTTTTTTAAATACAAGACCTATGAGCTTCAACCACGCAGGTTCTTCAGCCAGGGCTCGATGTATCTTGTATCTGCTGCCAGCAACATCCTCAGTATGTGCCACCACCACCTGTTCCTGCTGACGTGCTCTGTGTATCGCCCTCCATCTCCCTTGAGCTGGATATCTCTAAACTGAGGTGTGGGAGAGATAGACTGCGTGCTACAAGGTGCCCTCTTTCTGCAGCACGTAAAGAGAAGGAATGGAGGAAGAGAGGTTAGAACGGTTTCCTGAGGAGCAGAGCTGGCATGTACTTTCAGTACAAGGAGTGACAGGAAGGTTTCATGACATGGTTGACTGACAATTAATGCAGGGTGCAACAGAAAGAAAAAAGAAAGACTTGCATTTATTTCGCGCCTTTCACGACCACCAGACGTCTCAAAGCACTTTACAGCCAATGAAGTACTTTTAGAGTGTAGTCACTGTTGTAATATAGGAAACGCGGCAGCCAATTTGCACACAGCAAGCTCCCACAAACAGCAAAATGATAATGACCTGATTATCTGTTTTTTTTTGTTATGTTGATTGAGGGATAAATATTGGTCAGGACACCGGGGATAACTCCCCTCCTCTTCTTTGAAGTATTGCCATGGGATCTTTTACGTCCGCCTGAAAGGGCAGACGGGGTCTCGGTTTAGCGTCTCATCCGAAAGACGGCACCTCCGACAGTGCAGCACTCCCTCGGCACTGCAGTGGAGTGTCAGCCAGGATTTGTGTGCTCAAGTCCCTGGAGTGGGACTTGAACCCACAACTTTCTGACGCAAAGGTGAAAGCGCAACAGCTGACAAGAACAGGAAGAGAAGGAAGGGAAGCTGGCACTTCCCAATCTCTAACACCCTCTGTGGCCTCCCTCTCCATTTGTGATGCTTCTCCCTCATTGGGAGGTGGAGTCCTGATGTTGGACAGCTGTCTTCTGCTGCACACCTCTCTCCAGCAATTATCTACTTGAAAAAGAATGCTAAAGGTATTGACTTTTGTTCCTATGACATGCAATAAAACCTAGGTTTCAGGATGCAGCCCATGCTGAGTGTCATGATGGGTGAATGCAACAAACAATTACATTGCAAGAAAAGCATTTTGTTAAGTGAATGCATGTAAGGATGTGAAGAAATATGTGACAAGACTTCTCTGTCTCCTCCTTGGATCCCAAGATTGTTGTTACACTCTCCCAGTGCCCGGCTGAACCGACATTTCCTGCAGCTTAATGTTTCTAAAAGCAAAGCTCTTCTTTTTGGCTCTTGCCAATGTCAATGTGGCTCTGGCTTTGTGTCCACTAAGTTCCTGGCCTCCACACCAGGCGAAGTCCAAAGGTGTGGAGCACGGCAGAGTGCGGCATACATACTGTGCACACTCACGTTGCTTTCTTTTAACTTCCTGAGGCAGTGAAAGTGAATCTCTTTCCCCACTGGATCCTGCAGACCTGCTCACCCTCTGACCTTCTTTCTGTTCTGGGATGAAACACTGCTGCGGGTAAGATTCCAGCAACAGTTTTGCAAGACCTGGAATTACAACCTTGTGGAAATATTGTGCTGATTGCATCCCACAGCAGCAATCAGTCAGAACTTGAAGGCGTTGTACATCATAATAATAACTTTTATTTAAATAGCGCCTTTAACGTAGTAAAACATCCCAAGGCGCTTCACAGACAAACAGTGTTACAGACAAACAGATAAATTTGACACCGAGCAACAGAAAAAATTAAGGCAGATGATCAAAGCTTGTTTAAAGAGGTAGGTTTTAATGAGCTTCTTAAAAGGAGGAAAGAGAGCTAGAGAGGTGACATTAAAGAAACATAGAGACTACTGCAACAACTCACTTCACAGATGTTCCTAGTTTATGCCTCTGAAATGGTTTCAACACAAAACCAAGGCTGCTAACACTTTATGCTGGGAGTAATCTTAGGGGGCAGATTTTTAGCAAATATAGATTGCAATTTGTGGCTCAGACCTATGGAAAGGTCAAGTTTGCTCCAGTGTCGAACTGGCCATGTAAATGGAGGAATAGGAGAGAACCTCGCAGATTTGTTGTTAGGCCCATAACTGCACTGGAAGTGCATTTTTGGGAACAATTCACAACATGTCTGAACGCCTGAAGCCCTGGAAAGTGAATGTGCCAGTGAATGAGACGTATTAGTGAAGAATGCCAAACATTTGTGAGTATATTTGGGATGGGGAGATGAGGGGACATTTTTATAGGCAGCAAGTTTTTATGATGTGGAATTCACTGCCTGAAGAGGTGGTGGAAGCAATTTCAATGGTAACTTACAAAAGGGGATGAAAATGCTAATGGCTGGCTCACGTTGCAGTGCGGTGAAAGCCATTCTGCGTTTATGAAATCTCTCACATAATGTGGAGTTCCTGGTTACATCATGTTTGTTTAAGATAGCAGCAAGAATGACTGCTAAATAAGTGTCGGCTCAAAAACAACAATACTTTTTCAGTAAAATGTCATTTGCCAGTGATCTGTCAACAGAAATAGACAGGTCAGTATGCTCCCACTGTAAAATGGCATGTGCAATAGTATTCTATTCTCCTATAAGATCCACCATCATCATAGGCGGTCCCTCGAAACGAGGATGACTTGCTTCCACGCCAAAAAAAAGGATGAGTTCACAGGTGTTTCGAAAGAAGAACCCGAACTACATACTGAAGGGTGGAAGATGCCTGTGCGTGGATTTTTTTAACATGTGGTGGCCGTTGCAGACCAGCCACCACACGGGCTCGACACAGCTATTTCTTGGTCCAGTGGCAAGGATTACCCAAGACAACTGGATAATCCTACAAGATAAACTGCTTTGAGATCACCATATCGGATATTTATTTGAAAAGGAAAAAAATGTGCAAGGCTATGGGGAAAGAGCACGGGAGTGGGACTAATTGGATAGCTCTTTTGAAGAGCTGACACAGGCAGGGTGGACCAAATAGCCTCCTTCTGTGCTGTATGATGCTATGATCCTATGTATCTAATTGTATTAGACGCTTCAGAGGTTCTAAAGCCATTTGGAACTGAGTGCATCATTTGTAACCGGCTGACATACAGGCCTTCTAGAGAGCAAAACCCTGTTTCCCCTCACTCCTTGATTTTAGAGGATAGCTTTGGTCTCTAATCGTCTCCTGTGGTTCAAGAGAAGTGGTCACCTGTGACCTAACACAAAACTCTGTAGAAAGCTTCTCTGATCTTCAGACCCTGCCTCAGCATCTTAAGAAAACAGAGGATGGTTTTGAAGGAATCTGCTCTTACTTGAAAGTTAATAGTTTAAAAGCCTCAGGATTGAGCCAAAGGCCACAGACAATAGCCCCTTTTGTTATGGCTAAAAGAAAGGCCATGTGTGGCATTAACACCGCACTCCAGTACAGACAAGTACACCACTAGTTGCATATTGAGCCTTGATTAGTAAAGCTATCAGGGTTCGTTTAACTATGGATGATTTCCCTCGCGGAGCCTGGGGGGGGAGGGGAGGTGGTGAGAATGGACTGGAGAACGAGTGGACAGGCCGGCAGCCTGGCACTGGCCAATCGCCTCAGATTGTAGGTCACCGGTGAACCATGTTCCCACAGTAGCAACAGGTCTGCTGAGGGGGTCATGTGACCACCCCCCTCCCCTCCACCGGGCAGTTGGCTCAGGGGATGTGTGGGAACCAGCACAGTGACAGAGTATGATAGAGGATTACAAGGTTCAGTAACCAGGCCTTTTCAATCTGTGCACTGTGCTGTACGCACAATAGAAGACTCCCACAGGCCCTCTCTCTGTGGGCTGTCCTGAATTAAGTGGGGCTGATTAAGACAGACACGGAGAGGGAGGCCCCTAGGAGTGAAAGCTACTGTCTGGATAATATATGGAACCGCTGCTGATTGAAATTGCGTCTTTCCACCTGCTGTTGACGAGAGTGGGTAGCGGGAGGGGAAAAAGCAAGAGAACTGACCGAAATATTAATAACTGCGCAAGTGGAAAATTAAAAGCAGCAAATTCAACTCCGATCTGTTGGTTTCATCTGCGCACCAGGGTCCATGTGAAAACAAATGAGATATAATGGGTGCAATTTGATCATATCTGGCAGCTGTTAGAAAAATCTACATTTGGTATTTGTAAGCATGTCCGTCAATGTTATGTTTCATTAATCAGACCTGCTATTTGATTGCATCACACCGACACATTATGCAAATTGAGCGCTCAATTGCCACGTTTTGGATTGCTTTTAAATGAGAATAAAGCAAAGATTTAAAAAGGCGTCTAAAAGTAGAAAGGTCTGGTTTTAACCCCACAAAGAATGGAATACTCTGAGTTAAACCGTCTCTTCCCTATTAGTGCCATCCAGCAACTAATGGCAAATTCTATGTACAAGTCGTTATTTTCCCCTCTTACACTTACAACAACAAAATTAATCTATAATGAATGCATCTGCAGCCAATGGTACCGAGGGTTTGGTCTGCCTGATCCTCCAATCACAGTATGTTATGGGGGTGGGTACAGCGTTATCGGCTGCACTGCGCCAATGTCAACCATGCAGTATAACAAGAAAGGCTTGCATTTATATAGTGCCTTTCACGACCTCAGGATGTCCCAAAGTGCAATCTTGTGGTCAGGAATTCCAGAAGAATGGGTTTCCCTCATTTAAATATCCCTCAGCTCCTGCCAAACTTAACGGCAGGACTTGATTACCGTTTTTTGAAATCCGGTTCCCGGCCACAGCCAAGCAGAATGAGAGGCTGGCTGGCTGGCAGGCGTGTCGGCCTACGGCACCAGGCCATAGCAGGGGAGCGTAGAGGAGGGAGGGAGTGATCGGGGGTCGGGGGGATCGATTGGGTGGGGGGGGGGGGTGGAGGCTAGGGAGGAGGGGAGTAGATCGCGGCGAGGTTACCAGGTTTCCTTGGTGGGCCGGGGGAAGCTAAAGCACTTACCTGTTCCAAGCAGCAGTCCTCACCTCCCTTTAGCTGCTGGGTTAAAGCTGGAACAGAGAAAAAATCGGAGGCACGCAGCCTCATTAAAATATTTCCTACATTACAACAGTGACTACACTCCAAAAGTACTTTAATGGCTGTAAAGCGCTTCGAGACGTCCGGTGGTCGTGAAAGGCGCTATATAAATGTAAGTCTTTCCTTCTTTAAATAAGTGAGTCATCTCATGGGAGCGGGTTGATCTCCCACCCTGTACCGCCTCCGTTAAAACCGTACAAATTGGGTGGATTCGAGCCATGTTGGGTTCGGGTTTGAGATTTTGTACATTTTTACTTCCTACCCGTTTTGGAGCTTTAAATTTGCCCCAATGTTTCAGTGAGCGCGTGATCAATCTATGGAACTTACTCCCTAGGGAAACGGTGGAAGCCGTTAGGATTGATTCATTCAAACGCAAATTGGATAGATTTCTTTCAGAAAGTAACATTTTGGGATGCAGCATGGGAACAATTTGAGACATGACACGTGTTAAGTGTAGAATTCTTGGGAGGAACGGATGACATTGGACCTATGGTTCCCAAAGTTCTCAACCATTTGGGTTTCCCTCACATCATGGTCTGGGCCTGCTGTAGACGGATTGACTATCATGTGACTACCAGCATGGTAGAAGGCGAACTAGATGGACGTTGGGCTTTTTTCGTCCAGCAACTGCTATGTTGCTAATGGCCCAATGGGTAAACCAGACAGAGCAGAAGGTGCCAGGTTAACTGATAGTTAACTGATCTCACCTGGACCATCAGATTGGGTTCTACAATTGGCTTCAGTGCTGAGGTTGGGAGCAGAGGAGAGGCATAATCAGCATGCATTCCTGCTCCTGACTGGTGCTCAGTGGTTGCTGATGGAACAGAGTCCGACTCGTCTATAAGGTCCTTCTGGGTCATACAGCTGGTCAACATATGTTGCCTAGTCTCACAAGTTAAGAGTGGCTGCTAGGGTGAGGTATCAAAGAATTGCTGGCATCCATGGCATCATTCTTCAGGGAGAGCCTTGGGTGGGAAGACAAGAAAATTGAAAAAAATTGACTGCATTCTCCCTCACAGTGTCAGCCATGGTTCAGTTGGTAGCATCCTCACATCTGAGTCAGAAGGTTGTGGGTTCAAGTCCCACTCCAGGGGCTTGAGCGCAAAAATCTAGGCTGAAATTCCACTGCAGTGCTGAGGGGGCGCTGCACTGTCGGAGGTGCCGTCTTTCGGATGAGACGTTAAACCGAGGCCCCGTCTGCCCCCTCAGGTGGAGGTAAAAGATTCTACAGCACTATTTCGAAGAAGAGGAGGGAGGTTTTCCTGGTGTCAGACCCAATGTTTATCCCTCAATCAACATCACTAAAAAAACACAGATTATCTGGTCATTGTCACATTGCTGTTTGTGGGAGCTTCCTGTGTGTGAATTGGCTGCCGCGTTTCCCACATTACGACAGTGACTACACTTCAAAAGTACTTTATTGCACTTTGGGACATCCAGTGGTGAAGAAAGGCGTTAAATAAATGCAGAGCTTTCTTTCTTAGAAAATACAATTGCACACTTTCTCATTTTGCAACATTTTTTCACAAATGTGTTTAATGACGTTGCATATTTCACGCTGACATGTATCTCTTTTATATGACAACTGCCATGTTGAAGGATTATATCAGGACAAAAATATTTCTTTAAATTGATATCTTCTGAGACTTTGGTCCAACTTTCTTAAGAGTGCCTCTCGTTTCTCAACAGAATGTCACTGTTGAGGGGGAGAGACCCTGCTGGTGGAAGAGAGTGCTTGTGTAAACTCAATTTAAAGGGGTAATTAAGCCTGTCAGAAAAGATTTAACAAACTCAAAAGAATCCAGTTTATGCTCCAGTGCACCAGCAATGCAACATGCAAAAAAAAACGTGCCTTTCAGAATCAAGAAAAAACAAGGGCCCACGTGTGAGACGGGATCTGGGACAATGCTGAGGGATTTTAATACTTAATGGAGTAGATGATTGAGAGTGAAGTTCGGAAACCTGTCCTGGTTAGATTGCAGGCGTTCCCGGGAATCCAGGTCGATGCTGGGTGCTCGGATGACTCATCGCCAACTGCAGTGTGGGCTCGAGTCTGGTGTGAGGTCATTTTAGCCAAACCACCTGACCTCTGCCAATAAGTTACAGAATTAGGCTCTGTCACTGTTTTATTTGTTACTAAAGTAAGAATTGAATGCCCGTGTGACTCAGCCTGGAACTAAATCAGACAGGTCCCACCTTCCATCCATGCTCGCTGCTGAGTTAGATGATCTCAGCCAGGCCAGAAATAGGAGAGCTACAATTGGCCTCAGTACCCCAAACCCAGAAAGGTAAATAATAAATCAGCCCCAGTGCCTATTCCTGAATTCTGCTGGAAAGTACACACATTGGTAGATGAGCTCGGGGCAACACTCACCTGTGCTGCCCCTAGAGTTCAGTAGCACTGAAGGGGGTTACATATTGAAAATGGCCTTTTGAGTGATTGAGTTCCTGGAGGGCTGCCAGCAGCATTGAAATTGTACCCAGCATAAATCAATGGAGGTCATTTTCTCTTTGGGTGATAGGATAAAACAGGCAATATTGGATCGGCCGCCCGGAATATCATTTCTCCCGATTATCATTTCCATTGAAATATAACGGCTCAGAAATTGCGGTCGGACGCTTCCCGTGGGCGGATGCCTCCGACCTGAAATATTTCTATGAATTTACCTGGTGATCCCGGAGGAGCGTTAGATTCCGGTGGGGAGGCCTTCTCTTCCCGCGCTGCGAAGTGTGCTCCCGTCCTCCAGGTTCCCACGCTGAAGGTGTAGTCATGTTTTCTCATTAATAGCAATGAGAACTCCGTTTCTACAAGTTCTCATTGCTATTAATGAGAAAAAAAACAAACACACTAAACACCATAATAAAAAATAAAAAACACACCTCACATAATTAAAATTAATTTAAATTAAAGTTAATAAATGTCTTAGAAAAAATATATATTTTTCTGATTTTTAAAAAAGTTTTGTAATTAGCATTAAAAATAAACTTACCTTAGTGGGCAGGGTTTTTAACAATAACATGTGTTTTTTTAATTTAATTTAATTATATTTTTGTATGTTTTAAAACTCTTACGCCTGTAAAAGTAGGCTGTGCGCCTGCTTTTATCAGGCGCAAGAGTTTTGAGGACATTTGCTGGGTAAGATATGGGTAAATACCGCAATCTTGCCCTTGCAAATGGCCTTGCTCCCGAGATGCGTGCGATCTGTCAAGCGGAAAAGCCGGTTTTCAGCGTATGCGCACCGTACTGAGTGTCTACAGACCCGGGGAGGCTGGGATTTCCAGGCCAACATGTAATGGGAGGCTGATTTCATATCACGCAAAGTCAAAATCACCCCCGCTGAGTTAAGGAGAAAAAAGAAAGACTTGCATTTCTATAGCGCCTTTCACCACTTTCCAAACCATTTTGCAGCCACTGAAATACTTCTGAAGTGTAGCCACTGCTGTATTGCAGGAAACATGAGAGCCAATTTGCACACAGCAAACTCCCACAAACAGCAATTTGACAATGACCAGATTATCTAGTTTTTAGTGATGTTGGGGAGAACTCCCCTTCTCTTCCTTGAATAGCACCATGGGATCTTTTACATCCACCGGAGAAGGCAGACGGGGCCTCGGTTTAACGTCTCATCTGAAAGACGGCACCTCCGACAGTGCAGCGGCCCCTCCAGCATTACACTGGAGTGTCAGCCTGGATTTTATGCTCAAGTCCCTGGAGTAGGACATGAACCCACAACCTTCTGACTCAGAGGCGAGAGTGCTACCTACTGAGCCGCTGCTGACACTGAAAAGGGGAAGGACACTTTGAGAAAGGTAAAGGGTTAACAGGATTAAAGCAGACAATCTGGTAAACATCCCAGGAAGGATGACACATGAACGACACAGGAACTTCAGGCCCTTGTGCTTTGTGTATTGAAAACAACAAAGTTATGTTTCAAGGAGGCTGTCACATGTACTTCCACTTGCATTTTCAATTAGTATAACTAAGTTAACCAGGGAAACTGAAGGTCAACATACTGATTTAAACCAGAAATAATTACAGACTGCAAATTTTAAAGGGACATTGTCTTGATTTCACAGCAGCCATACAACTGAAAGGACACATTTTGAATCACTTGTAAATTGAACTGGTTTTTTACTTTGTGTACTTTTTCTTCTCAGGTCTGTGGTTGTGGTTTTACCAACAGAACCCAATATTAGGACTTCCTTCTACTGGATTCAAAATTCTCACCTTTATTTTCAAATCCCTCCATGGCCTCATCTCTTCCTCTCTCTGTAATCTCCTCCAGCCCCACAACCTCGTGAGATGTCTGTGCTCCTCTAATTCTGCCCTCTTGAACATCCCTGATTATAAATGTTCAACCATTGGTGGCCATGCCTTCTGTTGCCTAGGCCTCAATCTCTGGAACTCCCTGCCTAAAACCCACCACCTCTCTACCTCTTTCCTCCTTAAAACCTACCTCTTTGACCAAGCTTTTGGTCATCTGCGCTAATTTCTACTTATGCGGCTCGGTGTCAAATTTTTAATCTTATAACACTCCTGTGAAGCGCCTCGGGACGTTTCACTACGTTAAAGGCGCTATATAAATACAAGTTGTTGTTGTCCATATTAGGTCGAAGCATCTCACTTATTAATGCTGCTTTCCATTCAAGGAGACCAAAGTCATTTGTCGCAACCCCACTGCTGCCCTGCTCAGATCAGGCAAAAGGATCAACCTGGGATCGTCTCGTCTGGCTTAGCATTTAGACGCTGATCCACCGGAAAGCCCCATAACATATATTTTTGATGTGTGGAGTTCAGATATAAGCCCACATGATCATTTGTTGCATTTCCAAACTACTGTCATCGCTCACCTCCTCAAAAAAAGCATCCTCAACCTATCAGTCTTTCTCAAAAAGTGCCTTGCCGCCAATCTTCATTTCCTTTTGAATGAGTTACTGCCTCCCATCTTTCCCATCGCTCCCTGTTCAAATCCCTCCAGTCCAGTTTCTGCCCTTCTCATAGCACTGAAACTGCCAAGTTAGTGTCACACCTTCTATGCCTCTGAGCTGTCCCTCCTTGTCCTACATGACCATTCTGCAGTTTGATACAATTAACCGTACAATCCTCCACCAATAACTCTCCTCCATCGTGCAGCTCTGTGCATCCCCTCCCCCCACCTTCAGCCCTCCATCGGTGGCAAAGCTTCAGCCGCCTCAGTCCTATTCTCAGGATCTCGCACTCTATATTTGCCGCTCACCTCCCTCTCCAACTTTAAAAGCACTCTCAAAAAACATCTCTTCAAACAAGCTTTCTCTCAACCATCCTAATCTGTCTCCGACTTGCTCGGTATCCATTTTACGACATATGTTAAAGGTGCTGTATAAATGCAAGTTTTTAATGTGCCTCTGAAATAGTCTTGGTCTAAGATGTAGGACTAAGGTGGGATCACAGGTATGCATTTTGTTATTTACTTTACAAAGTAGATACAGGTTGAACCTCCCTTATCCGGAACCCTCGGGACCTAGCCTGTTCTGGATAAGGGGTTTTTCCGGATGAGAGGAGGTCACATTAAATTGGATGGTACAGGTACTGAGCAAGGGGATAGATATTAGGGCTGGCTGGTTTGGGGCTGGGAGTACAGCAGAGAGATCATGGGGTGGAGGGGGGGAGTCAGTCGGTGGACCGCTGGGTCAGGCCAGCGATTGCAGGAGTTGGCAGCGAGGTAGGGCTTCAATTTGTTCATGTCGGAGTTCTGCGCATGTGCCGGGAATGGTTCTGGACGAGGGGTGGTTCCGGATAAGGACGTTTTGGATAAGGGAGTTTCAACCTGTATTCGATTTACCGGAATGTACTAACAAATCTCACTTTCTCATGTTCTGAGTCACTGAGTCAAACTGAGCCTCCAACCTAAGCTAGGTCCACCCACAGTTCAGTTCCAAAATCAATACCGTATAAACCCAGACACAGACGTGCCCGCTGTCAGCACAGGTATGATGCTGATATTAGGCAGAATCTTACAGTCAGATTAACCTACAATCCTCTGATCAATTATTTTACAGAGATTGTTCTAAACAACAACAGAATATGCAGGAAATGCTCAGCAGGTCAGGCAGCATCTGTGGAGAGGGAAACAGAGTTAACATTTCAGCTCGATGACCTCTTGTCAGATTTCCAGCATCCGCAGTATTTTGCTTTTCTTTATCTTATTCCAATTCCTCAATTCGTTCTGTTCTCTTTATCACTGTCATATTCCTACTTTCTCTTTTAATTTCTTTCCATCTCTAATCACTCTTCCACTCTTATTTCACTATTTTAATCTATTTATCATCCTAAACATCTTTTGCTGTCTTTCTCTTGCCCTCATACATAATTTAGATTTTTTTTTGCATTTATAGCTTTTTGAACTAAAAACAGAAATAAATTTGGATGTCTGATTGGTGCAACACATTACATTGAACCTGGTGTTGTTCTCTGGGCTCAGTTCTCCATTTACCAGCATGGACTGCTACATAGACTGAGCTCCTTGGATGTAGTAGCTTCATGTGAACATCATCATAGGCAGTCCTTCGAAATCGAGGAAGACTTGCTTTCACTCCAAAAGTGAGTTCTCAGGTGACTGCACAGTCCAATACGGGAATTACAGTCTCTGTCACAGGTGGGACAGACAGTGGTTGAAGGAAAGGGTGGGTGGGGAGTCTGGTTTGCCGCACACTCCTTCCGCTGCCTGCGCTTGTTTTCTGCATGCTCTCGGCGACGAGACTCGAAGTGCTCAGCGCCCTCCCGGATGCTCTTCCTCCACTTAGGGCGATCTTGGGCTAGGGACTCCCAGGTGTTGGTGGGGATGTTGCACTTTATCAAGGAGGCTTTGAGGGTGTCCTTGAAACGTTTCCTCTACCAACCTGGGGCTCGTTTTCTGTGTAGGAGTTCCGAGTAGAGCGCTTGCTTTGGGAATCTTGTGTCGGGCATGTGGGCAATGTGGCCCGCCCAACAAAGCTGGTCGAGTGTGGTCAGTGCTTCGATGCTGGGGACGTTGGCCTGATCAAGGACGGTAACGTTGCTGCGTCTGTCCTCCCAGGGGATTTGCAGGATCTTGCGGAGACATTTTTGGTGGTATTTCTCCAGCAATTTGAGGTGTCTACTGTATATGGTCCATGTCTCTAAGCCATACAGGAGGACAGGTATCACTACAGCCCTGTAGACCATGAGCTTGGTGCCAGATTTGAGGGCCTGATATTCGAACACTCTCTTCCTCAGGCGACCGACGGCTGCACTGGCGCACTGGAGACGGTGTTGAACCTCGTCGTTGATGTCTGCCCTTGCTGATAATAGGCTCCCGAGGTATGGAAAATGGTCCACGTTGCCCAGGGCCACGCCCTGGATCTTGATGACTGGGGGGCAGTGCTTTCTGGTGGGGTCAGGTTTGTCTTACGGATGTTTAGTGTAAGGCCCATGCTTTCATATGCCTCGGTGAAGGTATACCTGAACTGCATGCATGCATAAGATGCGGTGTGCCACTGCTGCAATTATGCACATTTTCTTTATGTTGCAGGGAGCATGGTGAGTTCATTGATTGCTGGTAAAGAAAGACTTACATTTATATCGCAGATTTCACAACATCAGGTTGTCCTAAAGTGCTTTACAGCCAATTAAGTACTTTTGAAGTGTAGTCACTGTTGTAATACAGGAAACATGGCAGCTAATTTCCGCACTGCAAGGTCCCACAAACAGCATTGAGATGACGACCAGATAATCTGTTTTTTAGGTGTTGAGGAATAAATATTGGTCAGGACACCGGCGAGAAATTTCCTGCTCTTCTTCAAAATAGTGCCATGGGATCTTTTATATTCACCTGAGAGATAGACAGAGATTCAGTTTCTCATCTGAAACACAGCACTTCCAACCATGCAGCACTCTCTCATCTACACAATACACTGTAGCAACTCGCCAAGGCTTCTTCAGCAGGATCTCCCAAACCCGTGACCTCACGTAGAAGGACAAGGGCAGCAAGCGTATGGGAACACCATCCTCTCCAAGTTCCACACCATCCTGACTTGGAAATATATCGCCGTCCTCTCATCGTCACTGGTTCAAAATCCTGGAACCCCCTCCCTAACAGCACTGTGGGAGTGCCTTCACCACACGGACTGCAGCGGTTCAAGGCGGCAGCTCACTGCCACCTTCTCAAGGGCAATTAGGGATGGCCAATAAATGCTGGCCTTGCCAGCGACGCCCACATCCCAGGAACGAATAAAAAATAAGTCCTGCAATAAAGTGTCAGCTTAGATCTTGTGCTTAATGATGCTAGAGTTGGACTTGAACCCACAACCTTTTGAGTCAGAGGCAAGAGTGCTACCACTGAGCCATGGCTGACATCTACTTGGTACACAGGAGACATACATGGCCCGTATGGTGAGTGGATCAGAATAGTCGTGAATCTGGTAATATACTGCATTATCTCTGACCACTCTTAGCTTAGAATCAGTCTCAGGGTGGATGTTCTTCAAGCTCCAACAAAGTTAGTGCCAAATATATGGAATTTACTCTGACTCAAAAACATTAATTTTTGCTAAGTTCTGGCTCCAGTACAATGCACAATTATTAATATGAATGGGATAAAATAATTGTGCTCCAATTGTTACTTCTCTCCTGTCATAGAATCGCATAACACAGAAGGAGGCCGTTTGGCCCACTGTGCCTGGACTGGTTCTTTGAAAGAGCTTTCCAACGAGTCTCACTCCACTGCTCTTTCCCCGCAACCTGATACATTTTCATTTTCAAATATTTATGCAATTTCCTTCTGAAAATTACTATTGAATCTGCTTCCACCACCCTTTCAGGCCGTGACTTACAAATCATACTAACTTGCTGTGTAAAAAAATTCCCCTCATCTCCCCTCTGGTTGTTTTGACAATTATCTTAAATGTCTGCGATTTGAAAGAGCACATGTATGAGTTTGATATAGACACATCAACTAATTGATTATTGAAGGTCATTAAAATAATCTTCATAAACTTTCCCTCATTGATGACCCTAGTGCAATGTGTGTTGTTGAGTTTTCCATCATAGAATGCAGCACAAGTGAACTGATTAGGATGTCAGCCATGGCTCAGTGGATAGCACTCTCACCTCTGAGTCAGAAGGTTTTGGGTTCTAGTCCCACTCCAGGGACTTGAGCACAAAAATCTACGCTGACACACCAGTGTCGTACTTCTTCTTCGGCAGTTCCTCGGAGTCGAGGATGATTTGTTTCAAAACTAAAAATGAATTCTCAGGTGACTGATGAGTCTGATGCGAGATCTACAGGTGGGGCAGATGGTGGTTGAAGAGATGGGTGGGTGGGGTGCTTCGGTTGTTGTACGCTGTTTGCGCTTGGCCTCTGCTTGCTCCTGGCAAAGTGACTCAAGATGTTTGGCGCCTTCCTGGATGCTTCTCCTCCACTTTGAGTGGTCTTGGGCCAGGGATTCCCAGGTGTCGGTGGGGATGTTGCACTTTTTCAAGGAGGCTTTGAGGCTGTCCTTGAAGTGTTTCCTCTGCCCACCTGGGGCTCGTTTGCCATGTCAGAGCTCCGAGTAGAGCACTTGTTTTGGGAGTCTCGTGTTGGACATGCAGATGCAGTACTGAGGGAATGCTATACTGTCAGCGGTGCCGTCTTTTGGATGAGACATTAAGCCGAGGGCCCGTCCACTCTCTCATGTGGCAGTAAAAGATTCCATGGCACTATTTTTAAGAAGAGCAGGGGATTTATCCCTGGTGTCCTGGGCCAATATTTATCCCTCAATCAGCATAACAAAAACAGATTATTTGGTCATTATCACATTGCTTTTTGTGGAGATTGCTGTGCGCAAATTGACTGTCGCGTTTCCTACATTACAACGTTGATCACACTTTAAAAAGTACTTCAGTGGCTGTAAAGCGCTTTGGGACATCCTGAGGTCATGAAAGGCGCTATATAAATGAAAGCCTTTTTCTTTCTTTGTGATCCTGTCCTCTCCGAATGTCCACACATGCGCACCTTCCAGCAACCATCACTGGATCGCAATAAGTAATGAAAATCTTACCTGATTGTCCATTCCCGAGTCCATTCGCACCAAAGCCAATTATAACACCCTAATTGCCATCATTAAATAAATCAACGAACTCATCACGGAGCGACAACTGAACCTGAGAAAATTCTGGTTTGCATGACCCATTACCTCTGCAGTGCTTCTATATATTGTGCCATCTGGAAAGCTGAATAGTTTCTTTCAATGGCAGCCTGGTAGCATGGCACAAACATACTATGCCATTCAGTGGGAAGACACGGATTTGCATCTTCTGTTTTCCACAAGGAGTCTCTTTGACCCTCACTGTACTGTATGGTGGCGGTGCAGAGTAGGAGGGAGGTATATCACGTGAAGGGAGTGAGAGGTGAATCACTGGGAGAGCCAAGAGACATGGGTGTGTGAATGTGACTAGTTAGAACGGATTAGAATGAGGTGTTTCTTTGAGATGTATTTGATTAGCTGAATTTTGATCTAATTCAGGGCACTTTTGATTGGATTTTAAAATATGGCACACATTCCTCGTGAGCAGAGTATCTAGCTCGTACTGGCTCCTCAATTCAGCATACATATCCATTCTGTGCAGCTTCCTGTGAATCTGTCTGACTGCTCAGTAGCATAGATCCAGACACAAACGCTGCTTCTCCTCATTTATAGCATTTATGTTCCCATCACTCATTTCAGTGAAGTAACAAGCTCTGAAATGATTTCCTTCAAAGTATTTAGTTCAAACCAGACAAAGGGACCCTTAAAACAACAATGGTGAGAAACATTTCGAGATTCAAAATTGTTCTGGTCTTTTTAATTATTACCAGTCTCAGGGGCCTAGCTGCATTGGCTGGATGTTCTTTGTCTTCCAGGCTATACCAATTAATGTAAAAGAAAACAATAGAGTTTGATATTTTGTTAATGCAATTAAAGTCATTAGTGCTGGCTTATTCATGCAGTACAGTAAACAGGAATCTGGAAAAGACACAATGCTTCATCTGAGAAAATCGTTTGCGGATGTATAGAATATTGGGAGAATCACTGCTTAATGTGGGCTATTTCAGACCTCCCACTCATTCAGACGTTGACGGGGAGATCACATTAACGCCACATTACACTGCAACGTTTATTGAATGTCATAAAACACTAGTTTGCCCACACCACATTAGGAAACGGCAGTGTCAGACATTGTACTATGGGTTTAACTAACACAGGCCCTATTCACAGATAATCATTTGGTGACAGATTTTTGTGTTAAATTGCGGTATTAGCCAGGGTTGGCATTTAATGATTACTTTATTGAATTATGCAATGTAATGAAACAAGGTGAGTTAATTGCTATTTGATTGGCATTAATTGGAAGAAAGGAAAAGGGGAAAAACTAAGACAGAGGGAACTGTTAACATAAGAACATAAGAATTAGGAGCAGGAGTAGGTCATTTGGCCCCTCAAGCCTGCTCCGCCATTCAATGAGATCATGGCTGATTTTCTATCTCAACTCCACTTTTCTGCACTATCCCCATATCCCTTGATTCCCTTAATATCCCAAAAAACCTTGGGAACAACCAGTTTACCAAGGCACTGAAAGTTAGGTCGCAATCTCGCACGCCCAATTCTTGCGCAGAATTTGCCTGTCGCCATTTTGAATCGGGGCTTCTTTTAGGCATCCAGTGTGCCCACCTGAAATTTGCAAGTTCCTATTTAAGCAAGATGATTAGGGCCCTGTGTCCTTTTCAATAGTTCTAGTGTCCGATTCACCAATTCTAAATCAGTCGCACCAATCATGGGCGTGAATAGCCTAGAGGGCACCATTTGTTGGACTATTTCAAGGGATCATCAGCTGCTCTCAGATAAATCACTGCTGATTTGGACTGCTAGTGAGCTGCTTTCGAGCTTTTTTGTGAGTTCCGGTTGGTGGAACTGGCAGCAATCATTTGTGACAGTAATTCGATGAGCCAGCAAAGGGGTTTTGTCCGAGGGCTCCTGGCAAACGTCTGCTTGATTACAATGGGTTTGGTGCTTGCACTGTCATTGTGACTGGCAGAGAAGCAAGGCGAGGGGCAGGATAGAGCCCAGGGTGCTGTAGCTGCACAGAGAAGAGACAGAGAAGTAAGACAACTCGCAAGGGACCTTACTCCAGACCAGTGTACAGGCCCACAACTTCTCAGGGTCATTTCAGGCTGCAGCAAGTAACATCTGCAACATCAGCCAATCAGCTGTACAGATCTGCAAAGGCCAGGTGATAGATGCGATCTTTGCTAAAACCAATGATTTCCCCTTGAACGCCGTGAATCACAGAATCATAGAATGGTTACAACAAAAGAGGCCATTCAGCCCATCGAGCCCGTGCTGGTTCTCTGCAAGAGCACTTAAGCTAATCCCACTCCCTCGCTCTTTCCCCGTAGCCCTGCTAATTTTTCTTCTTCAGCTATTTATCCAATTCCCTTTTGAAAGCCATGATTGAATCGACCTCCATCACTCTTTCAGGCCGTGCATTCCAGATCATAATCACTCGCTGTGTAAAAACGTTTTTCCTCATGTCGCCTTTGGTTCTTCTGCCAATCACCTTAAATCTGTGTCCTCTGGTTCTCGACCCTTCTACCAATGGGAACAGTTTCTCTCTATCTACTCTGTCTAGATCCTCATCATTTTGAACACCTGTCAAATCTCCTCTCACCCTTCTCTGCTCTAAGGAGAACAACCCCAGCTTCTCCAGTCTGCCCACATAACTGAAGTCCCTCATCCCTGGAACCATTCTTGTAAACCTTTTCTGCACCCTCTCCACAATTTCCACCTTAACTTGCCTCAGCATCCTAGGCTGCATCCCATCCAGCCTTGGTGACTTATCTACTTTAAGTATAGCCTTTCTAGTACCTCCTGTTTATCACATTTTATCCCATCAATTATCTCAACTACCTCCTCTTTCACTATGACTTTTGCAGCATCTTCTTCCTTGGTAAAGACAGACGCAAAATATTCATTTAGTACCTCAGCTATGTCCTCTGCCTCCATACGTAGGTCTCTTTTTTAGTCCCAAATCGAGCCTATCCCTCTTACTACCCATTAACTATTAATAACCTATTGAAGACTTTTAGATTCCCTTTTATGCTAGCTGCCAGTCTATTCTCATTCACTCTCTTTGCCCCTTTTAGTTCCTTTTCCCCTTACTTTCTTACTTGGGTAGATTTTGACTGTGTGCGACTGTGTAAAAGGGGTGATAATGCAGAGATGCCCAATGAAATACAGGAGGGGTAATTGTGCAAAACATGGAGTGACTTTGTAGTGACCGGTAGTACTGGAATCATAAGTCACAGAGGTGGACAGTGATGGAAAGATGTTGAGGAGGATTGGGGGTGGGGTGGGGGGGGGGGGAGATATGGAGACACAGTGAACCATTGTCACAATCACACAAGATGTTCTCTGTAACCTTGACCAGGGCAGCTTTCGTGTGGGTGGATCAGAAGCCAGTTTGGTGAGTCTTGAATAAGGAGATATGGGAAATGTAAAAGCATAACTGTGAGGCTTATGGTAAATTTGGGTGCAGGGTGGGCGGGGAGTTCATGAGGAGGGCAAACAGTGACCAGCAGCAGTCTGGAGTTTTAATGTGGAGCCAGGAGGAGCAGGAGTGTTCCTCTTGACTCCACATTATGAAAGATGTAGAAACTTACTTTTGCTTTTCTTCCTTAGCCCTTAAAGATTTAATTTAATTATATGAATTTTTCTTTTAAGGAACAATTCTTCAGGCATATAGTTGTAGATAGGCAGACAGCTGACTGACAATGGTGTTCATTTTTATTTTTGTGTCCAACTGAATAGGTAACAGAAATGAGATTCACACTTTTATTTCACACTTTTAGTGACAAGTGTTTTTATCAAGGTGAGGTGGAACACATTTTTTCCAGCTCAATATAGCAAGACCAGATGTCTCAATTTGAGCCTCCGACCACAGACTGATACAGCCATTTTCCACTTCAGCCACCGCTACAGTATTTTTAAGAGGCATTTTTTTTTCGACAAAGTATGTAGAAAAATGCTGAGACTCAACTGTGCCTGCAGTAGCAGAGCAAGGTTCACTCAAATCCATCAATAAAAATATACAGTTTACAGTACCAAAACATAGAATCATAATTATACAGCACAGAAGGAGGCCATTCAGCCCATCGTGTGTGCTGGCTCTATGAAAGAGGAATCCAATTAGTCTCACTTCTTTCCCCATAGCCCTGAAATTTTTCTAGTATTTATCCAATTCCCTTTTGAAAGTTGTTATTGAATCTGCTTCCACCACCCTTTCAGGCTGTAAAGTCCTGTCCCCTCAGTACAGATTCACACGAGGCATGTAGTGAAGTCAAGGTCACTCTGGACCTGCACCTTTATTTCACAGCTCTGGAATGCTGCACTTGCCTGAGACCTGCCCTTATATACCTGTCTCTTGCAAGTGCACCCCTGGTGGTAAGATATGCTGGTGGTTACAGGTCATATCTTATTACAGTCATGTATAGCATGTTAGGATACAGTTATATATAATAATGTAAGATACATGATATCACCCTCCCCCAAGGTCTTATTGTCTTTATAGATTCAGTCTCTCCGGTGGTCTACGCTCTCGCGTGGAGCGTCTGAGTTGTGGTTCAGTTGTTTGCCTTGGTGTCTGTTTTTCTTTGGGTGTGGTTGCTGGTATTTCGCCTGGGTTGTCTGTTTCGATTGGTGTGATTCTTGTTGACTCGCCTGAGCTGTCTGTTGGGATTGCCCTTTCCTCAGGTTGTTCCCTCTGTCTGTCCACCAGGTGTGGTGCGGGTTCCACATTGTAGTCTGCCTCTGGTTCCGCAGTGTTGTTGGTAAATCTGCTTTTGACTTGGTCTACATGCCTCCGGCAGGTTTTGCCATTGTCCATTTGTACTACCAGTAGCCTGTTTCCTTCCTTGCCCGTTACTGTCCCTGCAAGCCATTTGGGACCCCTGCCATAGTTTAGTACAAACACTTTGTCCCCATCTCATTCCATCTCCCCCTCAAATTTCTGTCATGGTACTCAGTCAGCTTACGGCGCTTTGCCTCAACGATTCCGTGCATGTCTGGGAGGATTAATGAGAGCCTTGTTTTTAAAGTCCTTTTCATCAACAGTTGCGCGGGGGGGATTCCAGTCAGTGAGTGCAGACGAGATCTGTATGCCAGTAGCAGTCGCGACAGGCGACCCTGCAGCGTGGGACCTTGGATTTTAAGCATGCCTTGTTTAATGATTTGCATTGCTCTCTCCGCCTGGCCGTTGGAGGCCGGCTTGAACGGTGCCGTCTTGACGTGATTTATGCCGTGGTCAATTATAAAGTCTTAGAATTCTGCGCTGGTGAAGCACGGACCATTGTCACTGACCAATATGTCAGGGATTCCGTGCGTTGTAAACATGGTTGCGAGGCTCTCCACAGTGGTGGAGGTTGTGCTCGAGTTTAAAATGGTGCATTCGATCCACTTTGAAAATGCATCTACAACTACGAGGAACATTTTGCCCATGAAAGGGCCCGCATAGTCTACATGCACCCGCGACCACGGTTTGGTAGGCCAGGGCCAGGGACTCAGTGGAACCTCCCTGGGGGCATTGCTGAGTTGGGCACAAATGGTGCACCTTCGGACGCAGAGCTCCAAGTCCGCATCAATACCAGGCCACCAGACGTGGGATCTGGCTATGGCCTTCATGAGAACGATCCCCGGGTGCTCGCGGTGGAGCTCCCGGACAAATGCCTCTCTGCCTCGCAGAGGCATGACTACTCAGCCCCCCCACATCAGGCAGTCTGCTTGTAGTGATAGCTCATGCATGCGCCTGTGAAAGGGTTTTAATTCCTCGGGGCAGGCATCGCGAGCCTCTGCCCAGTCACCGGTTAGGACACATCTTTTTACTAAGGATAACGTGGGGTCGCTGGCCATCCAGGCTCTGATTTGGCGAGCCGTCATGGGCGAACCTGTGGACTCAAAGGCATTGATTGCCATGACAATCTCACAGTCCTGTTCGTCAGACCCTTCCGTGGTCGTCAGGAAGGGTCTGACACAGACTCTGTGCGTGAATGCACATCGGCACAGTTGTCTGTGTCTGGTCTGTGCCTTATGGTATAGTCGTAGGACGCCAGCATGAGTGCCCACTGTTGAATTCGCGCCGAGGCGTTGGCGTTTATTGCCTTGCTCTCGGATAGGAGGGACGTGAGGGGCTTGTGGTCGGTTTCTAACGCGAACTTGGCCCCGAAAAGGTATTGGTGCATCTTTTTGACATCGTACACGCACACGAGCGCCTCCTTCTCTACCATTCCGTACCCACGCTCCGCCTGCGAAAGTGACCTGGAGGCATAAGCTATGGGTTGCAATTTGCCCGCACTATTGACATGTTGCAAAACGCACCCGACCCCATACGCTGACGCATCGCATGTGAGAACTAGCTTTTTACCTGGATCAAAGAAAGTCAAAACACTGTTGGAACACAGAAGGTTGCGTGCCTTATTGAAGGCGCGTTCCTGGGCGTCCCCACCAAAACCAATCGCACCCCTTTCTGAGTAGCACGTGGAGAGGCTCCAGCAGCGTGCTTAAATTCTGCATAAAGTTCCCAAAGTAATTGAGTAGCCCGAGAAAGGCGCGCAGTTCTGAGACATTCCGGGGCCTGGGTGCCAGGCGAATTGCTTCTGTTTTGGACTCTGTTGGGCGGATTCCATCAGCGGCAATCCTTCTGCCCAAAAATTCAACCTCGGGTGTGAGAAACAGGCACTTGGATTTCTTAACTCGTAGGCCTACCCGATTCAACTGCTTTAGTACTTCCTCCAAATTACGGAGATGGGAGTCGGTGTCCCTGCCCGTGATAAGTATGTCATCTTGAAATACAACCGTCCCCGGGATGGACTTGAGCAGACTCTCCATGTTGCGCTGGAATATGGCAGCTGCCGACCTGATGTCGAATGGGCATCGATTGTACATGAAAAGGCCTCGATGTGTGTTGATGGTGGTGAGTAGCTTGGATTCCTCGGTCAATTCTTGCGTCATATACACAGATGTGAGATCTAATTTTGAGAAAAGTTTACCTCCAGCCAATGTGGCAAATAAGTCCTCCACTCTGGGCAGCGGGTACTGGTCCTGTAGGGAGACTCTGTATATGGTAGATTTGTAGTCCCCACAGATTCATACGGATCCATCAGGCTTCATGACTGGGACGATGGGACTTGCCCAGTCGCTAAATTCCACAGGTGATATAATGCCTTCCCGCAGAAGCCTGTCTAGTTCGTGTTCAATCTTTTCCCTCATCACATAGGGTACAGCTCTGGCCTTGTGATGGACCGGTCTAGCATCCTGTGTGATGTAGATTTTGACTTTGGCCCCTTTGAAAGTGCCCACACCTGGCTGAAAGAGATGTTCAAATCGCTTTATAACTGTTGAGCAGGAGGTCCGTTCCTCTCATGACATGGCATGGACATCATCCCATTTCCAGTTTAGTTTTGCCAGCCAGTTTCTCCCCAGACAATGCACAGGGGAAGTCGATTCACTGTCCCTTTGTGTGTGACAGAGAGCATGGCGCTGCCGAGCACTGGTACGATTTCTTTGGTATAGGTCCTTAGTTTGGTGTTGACCCTTGTGAGTTTTGGTCTGTCTCTTTTATGCGGCCACAGTTGTTCAAATTGTTGAGCGCCCATGAGAGATTGACTCACTCCTGTATCCAGCTCCATGTTGACAGATATCCCGTTGAGTAGGACCCTCATCATTATAGGAGGCGTCCTGTTATAGGAGCAGCGGCCATTGATCGTGTTGACCCACTGTATACCGGTGTCCCGGGTATTGTCCCCACCATCTTCTGGTCTGCTTTCCGACCCATCCGATTCATATACCAGCCGAGCTGCCGTTTATTTGCACATGCGGGCCAAATGCCCTGTATATTCACAATTTCTGCAAACAGCCTGCTGAAATTGACATCCCCTTGCCGAGTGCCCACCCCCACACCTCCAGCACAGACCTGTTCCGTTGTTCAAAGAGTTTCCAAAGAATGAGCTGCGTCTGGCTGATCTCTCTTGAGCTTCTCTCAGTTTGTAGTTGATTGCTCGCATTGTGGGTTGATGAGGTGTGAACGGCCGTTCCTGTGGCCCTTGATGGCTTCTGCCTGCTGTCGAGAACCTGTTCTCCCGGTTTTGTCTGTGTGTGGGGGTAGCAGCTTGTTTAGTGCTGTGAACTTCTTGTTCCAATATTTTGTTAGTTGTCGTACCTGCATTGTAAATCAACCTTGTTTCTTCTTCCCCTACCAAGAATGTCTGTGCAACCAGTCAGGTCAGGCCTCTAAGGTCAGGTTCTTGGTCTCTATGAGCTTTCGGAATATGCCTGCATGGCCTATTCCTTCAATGAAAAAATCTCTCAGCATTTCTCTCCTCAGTTCATCGGAGAACTCACATAAACTAGCCAACCTCCGAAGTTCCACCATGAAGTCGGGTATGCTCTGGCCCACACAGCGTCTGTAGTTGTAGAACCTGTGTCTGGCCATGTGTAGGCTGCTCGCTGGCTTCAGGTAGTCTCTTACCAGTGTGCTCAATTCTTCAAACAACTTGCTTGCTGGTTTCTCGGGTGCCAACAGATCCTTCATTAAAGCATATGTTTTCGAGCCACAGCTGGTCAAGAGATGGGCTCTTCTCTTGTCTGCCTTATCGTCGCCTAACCAGTCTTTGGTTACAAAGCTTTGCTGGAGCCTTTCTATAAAGTCCTCCCAATTGTCTCCAGCATTGTATTTCTCATCTGAGCCGTTGATAGCCATTCTGTGGATTCTGTGATCACGTAACTCGTCGCCACTGTTAAGTCCTGACTCTGCAGTACAGACTTACACGAGGCATGTAGTGAAGTCAAGGTCACTCTGGACCTGCACCTTTATTTCACAGCTCTGGAATGCTGCACTTGCCTGAGACCTGCCCTTATATACCTGTCTCTTGCAAGTGCACCCATGGTGGTAAGGTATGCTGGTGGTTACAGGTCATATCTTATTACAGTCATGTATAGCATGTTAGGATACAGTTATATATAATAATGTAAGATACATGACACAGGCAGCGCGTTCCTGATCATACTAACTCGCTGCATAAAACAAAAATCTCATGTCCCCTCTGGCTCTTTTGCCAATTACCTAAAATCTGTGCCCTTTGGTTATCGACCCTCCTGCCAGTGGAAACAGTCGTCCTTACTTGCTCTATCAAAAGCCTTCATAATTTTGAACACCTCTATTAAATTTTCCCTTAACCTTCTCTGCTCTAAAAAGAACAATGCCAGTATTGCATGGTTACATTCACAGTTGTTTCTTCCTAGTTTTATCACAAGTGCCGGTAACATGAGAAGGGGAACAGTAGAGAACCTGGTTCAGTGAAGAGGAGATTGAATGAGATTGACAGAATCTGTACCCAGGAAATAGTTTTACACCAATTTTTGTTGAAAGTGATTAATCATAAACTGATGAGATTTTTTTGAAACTTTAGATCTCCTTGATTCAAATATAATTTCATATATTAGCCAACAGCACCACTAAAAATATGAAGAAAATATTCCCCATTGTTTCCCCACAGGAAGTGATTCAAAAAGAACTTCCTGTCAGTAATTCTCAAGAAAATAAGATTGAAAAAAAGAAAAGACAAGCCCTTATTTCTGAGAAAAATGAGAGTTTCCTGTAGAGTCTGACATCATTGGCTTTGCACAGCTGGACTTGAATCAAAATGAGTAAATTCATAGACAATTGCCTTTAGTACCAACCGTGGTTCAGTGGTGGAATTCTCACTCCTGGGTCAGAAGGGCAAGTGTTCAAGCCCCACACCAGGATTTAAGCACATCATCTAGGTTGAGCACTACACTGAGGGAGTTGTTGGGAATGCCACCTTTGAGATGAAATGTTACACCTAGATCCCATCTATCCCCTCAGATGGACATACGATCTGATGGAAGTACTTGAAGAAGAGTTCTCCCAGAGTCCTGGCCAACATCACCAAAAACAGTCATGGATCATTCATCGCATTGCTGTCTGTGGGACTTTCCTGAACGCAAATTGACTGTTGCATTTGCCTACAACCAGAGGCTATGCTTCAAAAGTAGTTCATTCGTTATAAAGCACTTTAAAATGTCCTGAGGATGTGAATGGTGCTATATAAATGTAAGTTATTTCTCTCTCTCTTTAGCTTATTCACAATTCCAAGCAGAGTGCGTTAAGTAATTTGGCCCTAGCAATTCCATTTCCCCAGAATTCTTTATTGCTCCATATTTTAGTTTTGTGTTCTATGCAGTTTGTTTTTCTGTCTATTTGGAAATTTAGTCTATATATTATATATGAGGTTTTTTTTTGGAGCTGTAGTATTCCTGCCATACCCAAGTGCTGGCAGATAGCAAGGGTGAATAACCTTAAAATTAGAGCTAGGCCTTTCACAGTTGATGTCAGGAGGCACTTCTTCACACAAAGGATAGTGGAAATCTGGAACTCACTTCCCCCAAAAGACTGTGGGTGCTGGATCAACGAGATTTTCAAGACTGAGACCGATAGATTTTGTTAGGTAAGGGTATCAAGGGATTATGGAGCATAGATGGGTAAATGGAGTTGAGGTAAAAATCAGCCATGATATAACTGAATGGCAGAACAGACTTAAGAGGCAGAATGGCCTACTCTTGCTATGCTCCTATGAACAGTACCAAAGCTTTCAGGGGTACAAGCTTGTATGTGTTCTGTCATTTCCAAAATGGGGAGATAGGGTGTTAAATCATATGAGGTAAAAAGTCAGAATGGATTTTAATTGTCCCTATTTTGCACATGTAAAGAAGCATTTCTACGTATACCTGGAAAACAACATATGTATTTATCAGATAGATACATGCTCAACCTCTGCTGAGGTTATGGCAGGAGATTAGAAAAACCCCCATGGAAACTCCAGGGGGTAAATTTTGGGTTTGTACACTAGTTTACAGTGGGTAACAGTGAGTCAGCAGCCCATTTTACATCTCTCCCGATTTTTATTTCCACTGAATTCCACTTGAGCCAATTTGCTATCACCCGTTTCACACCATCGCACAAAGTCAAAATCTACCCTCAGGTGTATATCTGTAGTTAATTTATATTATAGTAAAAATTATCCAAAAAAAGAATTTGCATTTATATAGCACCCTTCACGGCCTCAGGACATCCCAAGCCTCTTCACGGCCAATGAGTTGCTTTGAAATGGAGTGACTGTTGTTTCGTAGACCATCGATGCCGCCAATTTAGTTTATATTGGACTGCTAAACCAAGACTTCATCTGCCCACTCAAGGTCCCACTAATACCGATGAGAGAAATGACAAGTTAATTTGTTTTTGATGGTGTTGATTGGTGGATAAATGTTGGCTAGAACAATTGGAAAACACTCTTGCTCTTCTTCGAATTGTGATTTTTTTAAATGTCCACCTGTATTAACAGAATTAACGCTTAATATCTCATCTAAAAGGTGAGATTTCTCATAATGCAGAACCACTCAGTACTGCATAATGTTAGCAGATGAATCCTTTTGCATTTGTATGATAATCATATGATACTTAAATAGAGGAGATACTTTTTAATGGGTTAATGGATTAACGTCTCGGGTAAAATAGCAGTCTGACGAATACCACCCAAACAAGTTAAATGTCTGTCCACAGATAACAGCAACAGCGAGTTATAGCCTATTACATTTTAGTACATCCTCATACATCTGAGATTAGACCATCTACAAGATGCACTGCAGCAACTCGCCAAGGCTTCTTCGGCAGCACCTCCCAAACCCGGAACCTCCACCACCGAGAAGGACAAGGGCAGCAGGCGCATGGGAACACCATCACCTGCAAGTTCCCTTCCAAGTTACACACCATCCTGACTTGAAAATATACCGCCATTCCTTCATCGTCTCTGGTTCAGAATCCTGGAACTCCCTCCCTAACAGCACTGTGGGAGTACCTTCACCTCACGGACTGCAGCGGTTCAAGAAGGTGGCTCACCACCACCTTCTCGAGGGCAATTAGGGATGGTCAATAAATGTTGACCCTGCCAGTGACGCCCACATCCTGGAACAAATTAAAAAATGTTTTCGTATTTTTTGATTGGCACTAGATTTGAAGGAGGTTAAAAGGTTTTAATGGTTAGAGTCAGCATGAGAGAGGTTGACCACAGGTTAAATGGAGTGAAAAAGCTTATGGTAATAGATAAATATTAACATTTTTTGTACGCTGCTGTTGGCCCAAAATATAAATATATTACTCGCCTTTTGAGTATTTGCACAGGAAATTATTTCCCTCACAGTCTGTCTGGCCTCCCAGCTGAGTGGGGGACAGGAGGTGTAGTGAAGAAAAGGAAGAAAACAAAATAGATAAAACTTAAACTTTCAATTGTCCACTTGATTAAAAAAAAAAGTATGACATTTCAGCAATACTGTACTGAATGATCTATCAAACTGTTTGAGCCTATACATCTCGGGCCTTTGTAAGGTCTTACCTATTCATTGAAAAAAATATCACAGCGCGTAACATAACAGTTCATGTAAAACAGGACACTGAGAACATTCCTGCACAAAAACCTAAGTTGTGAATCAACTCCAGAAGGTGTAACCCAGTCGCAATCACTCCCTTGATTCAGACATGTTACAGTAGTCCTGGGACATTCGCTTTAATTGTTGTTCAATGAATGGATGTGATGGATTGAGGCTTAAACCTACATTGTTTGGAGATACCGTGTTGCAGAATTCCCACAGAGGTACTTTACAAAGGGAGACACAGAGTTTTCCCTGGGGATGAACATCTAATATGGGAGGTACAGTAGTAAAACCTCTTCACAGAATAGCAAGAATGGAAATCTTTCCAGCTTACCCATTATCAGATGACAAGTGAGACTGTGGAGGCCCGGGTGGATTTGTTTGCTACCCACATAGGCCCCTCAATTATGCAGCACATAAAGATGAGCTGAATACAATTATCAGGGAAGTCGGTGAGTGTTTTATTGTCAGGCTTTGATATTTAAAGTTTGCAACATAATCCTGAAAACTGTACTTTGTACTATGTCAAGCTCTGGCGTGCTGCAACAGTACAGCTCCAGTACCAGGAACAGTATGAAGCAGCTCAAGGGATTATAAGCAAATGGCCAAATCAACATCAGAACAAAAAAGATGAAACAGTCACTCAGAAATTGATCTTATTGTCGTGCAGATATTGCGCAGGCCATTTAACAGTAACTTTTTGTGTAGACTGAAGATTTAGGTCATTTTGACTGTAACATTTTGAAAAAGCAAATGGAGGGAGAAATCAATGCTGTTATTTGCAAGACAATAGAAGGTGGAATTACAGAGCAGAGCACAGTACTGTGTTCAGATAAAGGAAAAGAATTATCTCAATATCTTTTGTTTTAAGTACAAAAGCAAAATCTTTTTTGAAGCACGGTAGCAAAACAAGTCCTTTCATCATACACTGAAGCAGTAAGCAAATTTGAAATCTTCGAACAGCCTCCAAACTGCGCTGTACCTTGGGTGCAAATTTTTTCAAGCTAATTAAGTTGGGACGGAATGTGAAGATTTATTTCCTTTTCCCTTTCGTGTTTGTCATGCATCAACCAATACCAGCAAAAAAAGATCAGCCTAAGGAGCCATCCAGCTCATCACTGTTTGTGGGACAGTGCTAGCACAAGTAAATTGATCTAAATAACCACAGGCATTGTGCTGCAAAAATAATTCCACATGTGAATTGTTTCAAGGTGTTAGATTAAATGAAGGTATTATTGTTAATCAATATCAAAAGACATGGTATTATTGTTTGCGACACCAATGCGTGTAATTTTGTCAACTCACTAATGTGAGTGAAGAAGTCAATGCGTCCATGAAGTGGGTTTCCCTGTTGCACTTATATTTTCACTCAACTTAACTGCCAGAGAAAAATACACCCACTAGTGTCTCCATCAAGCACTGGCAGTCAGGTATGGCATAATGTGTAAGGAAAAGGAAGACGCATGGAGTATAACATGCAGTATTACTTGAATAGTTCTATTTTTTTCCGCATGTGGGGTCCTGACAGAGTAGATAGAAACAGTTCCCATTGGCAGAAAGGTCGAGAACCAGAGGACACAGATTTAAGATGATTGTGTTTGTGAAATTAAATTCAGATTGCAGCAGCGGGTCACACATAACTATACCATTACAGAGCTGGTTTGAAGAAGAACACAGTTAAAATGCAGTCCAAATAAATGTCAGCTTGGCTCAGTTGATAGCACTCGTGTCTCTGATTCAGAATGTGGTGGCTGTACTGTCATAGGTGCTGTCTTTTGGATTAAATGTTACACTGAGGGACCATCTCCTTTTTTTTTAGGAAAGATGTGAAGGCCTTTGAGAGGGTGCAGAAAAGATTTATGAGAATGATTCCAAGGATGAGGGACTTCAGTTATGTGGATAGACTGGAGAAGCTGGGGTTGTTCTCCTTAGAGCAGAGAAGGTTGAGAGGAGATTTGATAGAGGTGTTCAAAATCATGAGGGGTCTGGACAGCGTAGACGGGGAGAAACTGTTCCCATTGGCAGAAGGGTCAAGAACCAGAGGACACAGATTTAAGGTGATTGGCAGAAGAACCAAAGGCGACAGGAGGAAAAATGTTTTTTACGCAGTGAGTGGTTAGGATCTGGAATGCACTGCCTGGGAGTGGGGGAGGGGAGAGGCAGACTCAATCAAAAGGAAGTTGGATAAGTACCTGACTGAAAAAATGTTGCCGGGTTACAGGAAAAGGGCGGGGCGGGGGGCGGGGGTGAGATTAGCTGAGGTGCTCTTGCAGAGAGCCGGCACAGGCTCGACGGGCCAAATGGCCTTCTTCCGTGCTGTAACCATTTTATGATTCTATGATTCTATTCTATGAATGTAAAAGATCCCGCGGCACTATGGGGAGAAGAGCAGGGAGTTATGCAGTTGGTTTACAGACAAGGCCACATGTTGCCGACAATTCATGGTACATAATGAATGGCGTAACCGTAGCATTACCCATTCCCAGGCCTGTCTTGTCAGACCTCATTTGGTGAGTATGGCTTCACCCAAGCAGACAAGAGATTACAAACTGCACAAAAAGAGAATGGGGCAAGTCAAAAATAATCCTTTTGTGTTGTTTCTCTCACCAGCTTTCTCCCCACCTCTTCTGACTCATCGCTGGAATAGAGCGCTTTGGGCACCGGTCACCATCTCTCCAAGTAGCCATTGTTAATGAGTGAGCCTGAGCAGGGAGTATCAACACGCTGTTGTACCATGGGGGCCATCACAGCTGAGCCCAATGAGAAATCCACGCATGCACACTTCCAGCAAGGATAGCACCAATTTTGCTCTCTCTAACCCAAGGACATGGAGGCATCCTATCTTGTGGCGGCATCCTCTTGTGGAGAACCTTTGGCAACCAATTGTGGAGAGCCTGGAGCCGTGATCAGCACAGACCATAGACCAAACTTTCAACCTTCCTATCTTCCGAGCATGGGCAAAGCACACGGGAGCATAAACCCAAGGTGATTTTTCTTCTCCCACACCAGGAGATGTTGAGGCCAAATAGTGCCCCTATCAGTGTCAGCTGTGGCTCAGTGGGTAGTACGCTCGTATCTGAGTCAGAAGGTTGTGGGTTCAAGTCCCACTCCAGAGACTTTAGTATACAAATCTAGGCTGTCACCCCAGTGCAATGTTGAGGGAGTCCTGCACTGTCAGAGATGCTGTCTTTCAGATGAGACATTAAACCAAGGCCCCGTCTGCCCTCTCAGGTGGACGTAAAAGATCCCATGGCACTTTTCGAAGTGGTGCAGGGGAGTTATCCCTGATGTCCTGGCCAATATCGATCTCTCAATCAACATAAAAAACAATTCTCTGGTCATTATCACATTGTGTTTTGTGGGACCTTGCTGTGTGCAAATTGGCTGCCGCATTTCCTACATTAAAAATAAAGAAAGACTTGCATTTATATAGCACCTTTCACAACCACTGGACATCTCAAAGCATTTTTCAGCCAATGAAGTACTTTTGGAGTGTAGTCACTGTTGCAATGTGGGAAACGCGGCAGCCAATTTGTGCGCAGCAAGCTCCCACAAACAGCAATGTGATAATGACCAAATAATCTGTTTTACAATGACTACACTTCAAAGTGCTTCTTTGGCTGTAAAGCACTTTGGGACATCTTGAGGTCGTGAAAGGTGCTATATAAATGCAAGTCTTTCTTTTTTCTTTGTTTTGTTTCTTCACTATTTTTTTTATTCCTCCTTTTGCCACATCACTTCCAACAGGAACTGCTCACGTCCTCCTTCCTTACAGTTACTATCCTGTCGGTGCAGATATGAGGTATTCCTACAGCTGAGTGCAGACTTAAATATAAAATAGGTGAGCTCTGTGTATCCTCTGCTTTCTGAGACCTGATCTTTCATGGTCCCGAGATTAGGTATTGGATACATAGAAAATGTCTTCTATCTATTGGCTCCTATTATGCAGTGTGCGGTGGCCCAGCCTGGAAATCGGCACAGTCCCGGCCTGCAAGACCATCAGCAGGCCGAGGCCATTGGAGGGAGCAGCTTGCGGCTACATGCCACTAAAGGGAGCAGCGCGTGCTGCTGCAGGAGGGCGATGGCTGCAAAGTCAGGTCGCTGATTGCAGTGCGGGCAGGCACAGCAGGAGGGGCGAAGGAGTGGCCAGAGTTTGTAGAGGGAAGTGAGCGGGACCCTTGAGAGGCGTGAGTTCGGGGCCCAGATGAGGCGAGGGCCCAGGAGCAGCACGGGCCAGCCCACACTGCAATATGTGTGCGCACTAGGTCCGTGCAGCAGAGATGGTCTCCAGTCATCTTGGGTAACCCTTGCCACTGGACCAAGCCCTAGCTCTGTCAAGCCCTTGTGGTGGTTGGTGTGCAACAGCCACCACACGTTAAAAAAATCCACGCACAGGCATCTTTCACCCTTCAACATGTAGTTCGGGATCAGGAATATTAGGTCCTACATTGAAACATCTGTGAACTTTTTGGCATGGAAGCAAGTCATCCTCGCCTCGAGGGACCGCCTATGGTGACGTGTCTAATAACTGGAGCAAACATTTCACCACAATCAGCTGACAGGATGCAACAAGCACAGATTACCAGATTATTTTTTTCTTCCCCCCACCCCCCCCCTCCCGTGATGCAGCATCCTCTCACAGAATGGCATGCCATCTGCCAGTCCAACTTGGAACAAAGCATACTCCGAACAGAGGCAGGTAAGTTTGAGTGATGACAGCTCTGGAACAGTGGGAATTGAAATCCACAGTATCTTGCAAGGAGGAGTCTAGGGAGTTCAGCAGAAGCTTTGCTGTCTTTTTAATCAATCTGAATTCCAAAGACTGCTTTTAACAGCTATGGCCATATAAAGCAACAATACCAGTTTCCACAGACTTTCCTCACAAGTAATGGAACTTAGGCTCCCTCAGCACTTGCAGACCTGGTGCTTCCGTCTGATAGGAATAAAAAAGACAGACTTCCATTTATATAGCGCCTCTCATGACCTCAAGTTGTCCCAAAGCATTTACAGACAATGAATTACTTTTGAAATGTAGCCGCTGTTGTAATGTAGGAAACACGGCAACCAACCAGCGCACAGTAAGATCCCACAAACAGCAATGTGATAATGACCAGGCAATATTTTTTTGTGATGTTGAGGGCTAAATATTGGCCAGAACACCGGGGATACCTCCCCTGCTCTTCTTCGAAATAGTGCCATGGGATCTTTTACATCCACCTGAGAGAGTAGACAGGGCCTCGATTTAACGTTTCATCCGAAAGACAGCACCTCCAACAATGCAGCACTCCCTCAGTACTGGAGTGTCAGTCTAGATTTATGTGCTCAAGTCCCTGGAGTGGGAACTTGAACCCATAACCTTCTGCCTCAGAGGCGAGAGTGCTACCCACTGAGTCTTGGCTGAAAAATGTTTGGCCCATTTCTGTCACTCACCTGGTCCCATGTTAGTCCTTAGCTCTAGATACCACATTGTTTTCCTCAGAGCATCTTACTTAAACATTAAAGTCATACCAGGGCACTTGTCTTCAGCAATGGCAGTGTCTATATACACATGAATCTGTTCATATTGTGACTACACTCCATAAGTACTTCATTGGCTGTAAAGCGCTTTGAGACGTCCGGTGGTCATGAAAGGCGCTATATAAATCCACATCCTTCTTTCTTTCTTTCTATTCTGTTTGAATCCCCTCCCTAGACAGCAAGGACAGATTCTCCTTCCAGTAGCAATTTTCCAGTGGGTCATTCCCCCCTCCCCGCCACCCCCACCCCTGACCAGGCCCTCGTGTGAGCGTCATTAAATTGCTCGAAGCCCCATCAGCAGTAACCAAACAAGGGCCTGGACCTGAAAATGTCTCAGTCCTCACTGGCTGAGCACTGCGCCTGCTGCCCGCCAGCTCACCCAAAGTTAAATCTACCTCATGGTCTCGTAAAATTATTCTTTGTCTTCAACAATACAAGTGATGCACCATCAGTCGCACCCACAATCCTCACAACAACCAACTGAAACTTTCTATACTGCATTTTCAAATGAAGCAGACAAAAGGGAATGACAAATATGTGGGAGTGAGTCTGCTGTCATCTAATTGAGGTATTGAGTTGACATCATAAACTGTGCCTGAACTCAGATTAAATTACAACCTTGAACTCATTCCCTGCTATCAATTTTTTTCGAAATTGTACACGACTGGTACAGTTTTGTTACCATTCTATTTTTAGCTATTTCTAACAACTTCACCAGTTGTCCATGATGCCATTTGCAAAACATTTTAAACACTCGTGACAATGACGAGAGTGCTAATGAGTTTAGTGCATCATAGTTTAACAGGACTGAGTATCCTTGTTAGCGTGAATGTATATCATTACACAGTAATACAATGTAAAGCGCTTTTATTTAGGTGTGCTGCTGTTTGGGAGAGGTGTAATACAGGACTCCCATTGCCATTCCGTCCCATTTAATATCCCACCTGGTGCACTTCTCCATCAGACACTGGACGGAAACAGAGCTGGTGAACCTGGTGGCAGTTCCTAGGACCCATGAAAAAGTGGGTCTGTGGTGCCACCAGAACAAGGCGAATCATAGAGCACGGTTTCTGCTTGTGTGTTGCTGGCACAGAGCCTTGTCTGCCAGCAGTAGATGTTGGGAAATTGCAGGGAATTCCAGAGCTTAGGACCAAGGCAGCTGAAGGCATGGCCACCGATGGTTGAGCAGTTATAATCAGGGATGCTCAAAAGAGCAGAACTTGAGAATATCTTGGGGGATTATGAGATTGCAGGAGATTACAGAGATCGGGAGGGGTGAGGCCATGGAGGGATTTGTAAACAAGGATGAGAATTTTGAAATCGAGGCGTTGCTTAACTGGGAAACCAATGATGGTCAGCGAGCACAGGGGTGATGGGTGAGTGGGACTTGGTGCGAGTTAGGACATGGGCTGCTGAGTTTTGGATGACCTCAAGTTTATGTAGGGGCAATCCTAGGCACTTCCTGTTTTGTTTTCCCAGGTAACAAGCTATGCTTCAAAAATGGCGGGACCGAATTTCGATCCCTTTGACTATTTGTTTGAGACCAAATGCATTTAGTTAACATATGAAAGTTCTATTGCTCTCTCCTGTTTATACATCACCAGTTTATTGCTCATAATGTAACTTTGTTTAGCAATAAACCTTGGCTATGCTGACTGCTTTATTTTGTGTTCTGATGTCAAGCCTTAATGTGAAGTATGAAAGTGACTGACTAATTTCATGGAAACCAAGACAATATGATCTTATCAGCATTTGACATCTGTAATGACGCATGTTGTTCCGTGAATATCTGTTGTGTTTAAATAAAATCAAAAAACATTAATTAATCATAGCTAGACAAGTGTGGATTTTACTCATCACAATGCAAAGTGTGGACATTTAGAGGTTAAAGCACTGAATGCAGTAACTGCGGGCTAAACAGAAGATGATAGCTTCATGTAAATAAGGGCAAATAGAGGAGCCCCAACAGCAGCTCATTCTTCAAATGTGACAATTGTTCCACTGGATTCACTTCACCTAAATCATCCCTTCAAGGATCCAATCAGAGTGAAGCATTGATGACAGGGGAGATTTGTGAGCTAAGTTCATATAAGTAGTATGTCTCCTGAATAAAATGGGAAAGAAGTAGAGATTTTTATGACTTCCCTGATGACTCAGTGGGTGAATGAACTACAGTGGAAGAAATAAAAAAAGACAGACTTGCATTTCTATAGCACCTTTCACGACCTCAGAGCGTTCCAAAGTGCTTTACAGCCAATGAAGTATTTTTTTGAAGTGTAGTCACTGTTGTAATACAGGAACCTCGGCAGCCAATTTTCACACAGCAAGGTCCCACAAACAGCAATGTGATAATGAATAGTTAATCTGTTTATAGCTATTGGCTCAGGGACAAATATTGGCCAGGACACCGGGGGAGAACTCCCCTGCTCTTCTTCGAGTTGGTGCCATGGGATCTTTTGCATTCACCCAAGAGGGCAGATGGGACCTTGGATTAATGTCTCATCTGAAAGACAGCACCTTCGAAGGCACAGCACTGGAAGTCTCAGCCTGGATTTTGTTCTCGAAGTGCCTGGGATGGGACTCGAACCCATAATCTTCTAACTCAGAGGCAAGAGAGTTACCCCGAGTACACGAGAGTGGACTACATTAGTCTCAGCTACACAAATTATTATCCAATGACCGACCCTTGCTGGAAAATTATGTGCGTGTGTGTTGACTTTAGGTAAGCACAGGATCAGTTCTGCTGTTTCTCATGGCCAAATAGTTCACCAATATTCACTATAAAGGCCTACATAAAGAAACTGGTGAAGCACGATACTGGAGGGCTGCTGCTGTCTGCAAAGAAGATACAAGGGAAGAAAACTGAAGATGAAAGTAGAGTTTTTTCTTTGCAATAGATCAATTTTCGAGTGAAAAATCCATTGTATTGCATGTGTCATCTGAGAGTATCTCTACAATTGTGATGCCTTACAAATCTTCCAAGAGGCCTTGTGATTTGGCCAATCGGAAATTACTGACAGGCTCACTTGTAGGGATAATTGTCATTGTTCACTGCAGGTCCCTACATGTATCGAACTGGAAAATACTATAATAACCTGCTTCTCGCATAATGCACTGAACCTGTCTGGGCTTAAGTAACAAATGCTTGCAATTTGCAGACACACCACAAAGATCTGGGGAAATTCTGCATGCCGCTGAGCTGTCCGAAATTTCTGATCAAATGCAACAGAAAACTGCATATTTTCTTCAAATAAATTTGGTCAAAATTCAACAGTCAAAAAGAGATCTTAAATGGTGGATTCATGTATTGGGTAAAACCACTCAGGCTTTGTTCATGACATCATCTAGGTCCATTATTTCCCACATTACAACAGCGACTACACTTCAAAAGCACTTCATTGGCTATAAAGCGTTTAAAAAAATATATTCGTTCACGGGATGTGGGTGTCACTGGCATGTCCGGCATTTATTGCCCATCTCTGATTGCCCTTGGTGGTGGCAAGCCAGCTTCATGACCCGCTGCAGTCCGTGATATGTCTTTGGAGCGGTTTGGTACAACTGAGTTAGATAAGAGTCAACCACATTGCTGTGGGTCTAGAGACACATATAGGTCAGACCAGATAAGGATGGCAGGTTTCCTTAAAGATCATTAGTGATCCAGATGGATTTTTCCAACAATTTGGTCGTTTCATGGGGCTAGAATATCCAGCGGTTCACCGCCCGGTTTCTCGGCGGTATTGGCTGTTTTGGGCGAGAACCGGGTCGGCGAGAAATTCCCCAGCTGAGTTACGCCGGCGGTTTCGAGGTACCACTGGGGAGCGGACTGACAGCGTGCACCGTCCTCCGATCGCCCTGGCACGATAATTGGCTCAGTGGTGACCCGTAGGTAAGTATTGAAAAAAACGCCCACGAGAATCAGCGGAGCTGAGCGGTAGGTGAGTAGCCCTGCAAGGAAAAGGTTAGTAATTGGTTTTTTACTCATTATTTTGAAATTCTCTTGCAGTGATTTAAGTGAAAGGGTTCTGAGAATGTTTATGATTTTTTATTTTATGTTTTTTGAAAAAATATTTTTTGTGTTTTTCTCCTCCTAGGCCCAACCCACAGCCTCGGTGTAAATTTTTAGTAAATTTATTAATTATCGCCCATTTTCTTTAAGAACCGCCCAATCGACCCAAGATTCCACTTTTTCGCCGAGAATCGGGGCGCAACGCCCATTTTTTTCGCTGGGCGGATTTCTTTCTTTTTTGGGGGGAATCTTTCACCGGCGATAATTTTGGGAATCTTAGTGGTCTTTTAAGCAGCAATCGGGCGTTGGCGGGTTGTTAGGAAATTCTAGCCCATTGTCACCATTACTGATACTAGCCTTTTATTCCAGATTTATTTAATTAACTGAATTTAAATTCCACAGCTGCCGTGGTGGGATTTGAACTCATGTCCTCAGGATCATTAGTCCAGGCCTCTGGATTACATTACCACAATGCTACTGTACCCCGACTTTGGGATGTCCTGACGTCGTGAAAGGCACTATAGAAAGGCAATTTCTTTTTTTTCTTTCACTCTACTGTGATGCGGTTTTGTAATTCTCCCCAATTTATTGCCTGCGCTAGTCTCATGAGGATTTAATTCTTCCCAATTCTACTAAACTAAGTATTGGTTAAAAAGAACAGCTGAAAATGGTTAGCACTTTTTAAAAAGTGGAATCTCGTGCCTTGCCTCTTTAACAGATGTAGACGTTGTTGTATAACGTTGGAGAATTTTGTATCGGCTGTGGCTGAGGCATTTCTTTTCCTTCCTTTTGCTCCCGTTATAAAAGATTCAGCAATAACTTCTGGAGGATACAGAAGCCTATAGGCTTATGGGCACAAGATGTAATCTGCACAGCAAATGAACGAGTGCATCTGAGCTTTAACAACAGCTATTGTCAACTTGTTCTAAGGATTGGTCACTGTTCAGTACTTGGGGAGGGAGGAATTGAAAAACAAAATAATAATGATAAAAACTCCACTCATCCAAGTAAGATGGGGCAGCGGGGGTGTTCCATCCAGGCTGGTTTCTCATGCTTGTTTTTTTTTCCACTGTTTTGGTAAACCTTTTGAAAGGAATGAATGAATCGCATGGAGTGGAAGATTTATTACTTAAGACAAGCCTTGTTGCTGTTCATCAACACATGCTTCAGTGCCTCGCAATGCAGCCCGTTCCCTGTTTGTTGACAACTGTAGATGTTTCAATATAATTGAAATGGATCGGTATGAAAGAAACATCTTTTATGGTTTGCCTTCAATTTATGAAAGAAACACCTTTTATGGTTTGCCTTCAATTTATTCTGCTGCTCTCTTGAAGGTAGTCCTATGTGCTGGAGTGTGGTTCCATAGGAGTTAGTAGCCCAATGGGCTATTCAGCTCAGGATTCACAGCCAGACCTAATCCTGTCCTCAGCTGGTGTCCACAGATGTACACTTTCTAGCAGGAGTGGCGATCGGGGAATGGAAGCCTGGCTGATTTTCTGCTTTCTAGTCTCGGAGTCTGGGAGACAGTGAGGCCAGTCTAGAACCCCTGCCACAACACCAGTAAAGGACTTGTTCTAGTTTATATGGCTCACAGGTGCATTGCACTGAGCCATTTGGGGAGCTACACTTTTTATTTAGAATTAGACAATTTCCAAATCCCAGAATTAAAAAAAAAAAGATATTTGGGAGCTGAAATTTCGCCTTTTTTAAGGGCCGTTACCACCTCTTTGAGGCGGTAAGGGGGCAATAAGACCTTTCCATCCGGGGACAGGGTGCAATACATCCGCAGTTGTCCCTGGGCCGGAGGCAGCAGAAACTGCTTACTGCTGGTGGCCTGTCTTTCCCGCCCACGCGGCGCGCCGACCCCTTATCATTCGGCGTCGATACCAGGGGGAATTGACCCATGGGAGTGCGGTCAGCGCCGGGCGGTGGTGTTTGCCTTTAAAGGGGATGGCGTACCACTGCGGCCGTCATTTTGTTTAAATTGTCGGCCGCCTCCCGAGTCTGCCCTTAAATGGCGGCCACTGGTTCGGTCGGGTAACCAACAGGCAGTCCAGCACCCACTCTTGGGTGCCGGGCCACTGGCCCAGCTGAACCCCTCCCAGGTGGGACAACAGAAGGCTCACTAGGCCTCGCAGTATACCTCCCTTTTAAGTGAAGGGATGTTGTGATGTATCAGTGTTGTGCTGACTTGCTCACATGTCGCTAAATGACACTGTTCGCCTTCCGCCCTGCTCCCGACTCTCTTCCACCCCTCTGCCGCCTCCAACACCCACAAAAGGGATGAAGCTCCCGCCAATCTCCGCCCCATCTGCCCTGGCAGTAATTCATCATTTAATTTGAATTATCTTCCCCAAACGGGGCAGAGAGCAATTTCCAGCCGTTGAAGTTTCGAGCTGTACGTCCCAAGCCTAATAAGGGAGGGGGTGGGCGATGAGACTCTTCAAACTCATTTCAATCAGAACCTTATAAACAGCAGAGAGGGGAGATTTGCAACCTGCTGGTCTGGGCTTGATTGAAAGCTGGGTCGCAAAGGTCAAAGAACAGTGTTCTAACCCATCGCACAAGTCCTGTCAACCTGCTCACTAATGTTTCTGAGATTGTATCATGTAGATTTTATCGAAACAAACATTTATAGACGAGAACAAAAATCTGTCCCTCTGAAGTTCTCCCCACTGTTTCATTATAAAGTATTATAAACATAGGAATGTCCACGACCAGAAATGACCACTTTAGTTCATCGTTTTAATACACAGTACACTGCCTATATCCCTCGATTGATTTTCTCATTAAGTGCCTCTTAAAATAACCAGTTATTAGCCATGAGCTATAAAGTCATCATTCCAACATTCACCGTCCTGTGTGTGAAATAATTGTATCTCAACTGCCCATTCATCTTCCTTCTTCTGAGCAGCATTCCATGCCCCTTGTTGTCATTCTCAGGGTCATGGTAAAAGACCCAAATTCAGCTTGTTGATACCCTTGGGGATCTTGAATGCCTCCAGAAAAGGGTATTAGGAAGAGGCAGAGAATAGCACTAATTGCATAGCTCTTACCAAGAGCAAGAGAAGTTGGGATGGGCCGAATGGCCTCCTTCAGTTCTGTAAGAATCAATGATTCACTGATTATAAATGATTATAGTTAGTATTATAAATTAGGTAAGAAACCGAAGGGTATTCTTTCATTCTTTGGCATTCTTAGTGTGCAATACTAATCAAGAAAACTCAAAACAACTTACCTGAAGGGAAAAGCTGTAATATACGAAAACCTTAATTCAGCCAATGCCATCATCAAAGCAGCCTCAGATCTCTCCTGATGACTGAGCAGACTTTTTCAGTGATTCGCTGGAAGGTTCTGGGTTCAACATTGACCTCAGCTAGTGTAACGAGGGGGCCACAAGAATCAACCACAGGGCCTTTAGCTTGGGGTGGGAAATCATTCACAGATCCCGCAACTAACCCTGCACAAAGTGCACATCTGTGAATGCTGGCTTTGGACAGAATTGTGATGCCCACATGGAGGATTTACTATCTCATCTCACACATGAATAATCACCATGTCAGTGCTGTAATGGAGGGCAATTGACAACTGCAGAACCAAATACAGACAATGAGTATCTTCAGGAGAGGAACATTCTAATATATATTCAAAAAACAGCAGGATTCAGCCCATTCCCAGTCTTAAATCTGACAACGAGGAATGAACAAATCACAATTGCCATCCAATAAAAGTTTCTTAGGCGGTCCCTCAGAGGCGAGGATGACTTAAAGGGTGGAAGATGCCTGTGCGTGAATTATTTTATCGTGGTGTGGCCGTTACACACTAGCTACCACACAGGCTTGATAAAGCAAGGTCTTGGTCCAATGGCAAGGGGATCCAAGACGATTGGAGACCAGGCTCCACTGCATATGCCTAGTGCACACACATACATATACACACACACACACACACACACATAATAAAAGTTTGGGGCTCTATTAGCTACAGTATAAATCTTTCCCTGGTGGGTTCTTTCCCCCCAGAATTAACACAAGTTTCATTTATTTTCTTCCCCGTATGAACTTATCATACTCAATCAGGACCTGATATCATTGTGCTTCTCCTATCTTGTAAGTAAACATAATGGCCTTGAATATCTGCTGGGGCTCCTCCTGTTCTCTTGTGGTAGCTTTGGCATATTGGCAGGAAACCTCCGAAGAAATGGTACAAAAGCTAAAAACAGCCTTTTATTCCGTTTGTCCAGGGTTTTCACCGAAGCTGTGGTGGAAAAATTGGGAGAACCCCATGGAAATTCTCCCCCAATATCTTTAAAGCAGCATAATTTCTGTTTCCCCCTTGATTAATGCTATAAATTGCTGCATCATAAAAGATAGGCATTTTTATATTACACATGGCCAATTCATTTCAACATTATTGCGTGCGATAGATTGGCACATCTAATTAAAACTCTAACAGGGCTGCGGAAAAGCCAAATCAGACAACCATTCTCATTCTGGTGTAGTTAGGAATGTCTGTAGTACAAGATCAGAGAGTAAAATTAGCAATAGAGACCTCAAAATCATTCTGGTCTGGGTTACTCAGCCTGACAAACCAGACGTTGTCTGGAGTCATTTATTCAATACTCGGACAGCTAGAGAGAGGGGAAAATAGAATTCTAAAAAAATTCTACTACCCATATCTCATAGATACACGCACGTACACCAGTCACTCTCCCATGAAACCATTCCCAGGAAATCACAAGTGTGGTCGTCAGGTGGCATGGGGTTAGAGGTCACTTGATAATTAGACCAGGATGTGCTGAATTAAACCAGTCCCTATTTTAATGTCATACATTCTGGCCTTAATTTTAGATCATACATTGATGTGATATGACCATTTACAGTTTAATAGCAAAACATACAGCAATTTGAGAAGCAGAGTAGACGCCCTGGATGGGTCCTGGGAGTTCCTGCAGTACAGGCTGACAGGCTGCAAGGCATAAAACTGAGGAGTAAGTACAGTGTGAGCCATTTCTTTTGATGATTTCCATTATAAATGTGGGCATAGCAATTTATATATTTGATTTAGCATCTAATTTATCTAAATAATGTTGAGCGAGTCGCAATATTTCAAAATACATTGGAAACACCAATTAACTATGGGACAACCCATTTACTAAGCATCAACCTGCAGTTCCAGCTTCATTTCAATAGTTCCACAGGTGACCTAAAAATAAGACATAAGAGTGTCTCTTTTTTTTTTAAGAATAACAAGTATGCTGTAGCTTTTGAAAAACACAACCTTTTTCTTCCCTGACTTGCTCAGGTCAGCCTCTGACTTTGCCCTCAGGACTCCAGTACATGTCACCTATCAGGCAGGGTTAAAGTCTTAAAATGCTTAATTGTAACCCATCAACCCATAACCCTCGGAAAGAATGAAAAGTGCACACCATTCGCAGTTGAGTGACTGTGCTGCCCCGGCACCTCAATCCCCACACATCTATGTTGCGAACACGCCAGACTTCTCTCGTTGAAATCTCAATGGTGGTGGTTTATCCATCCCGTCGCCGCCAATCACTAATCAATCTCCCCCCGTCCCCATGGTAAGGGTGCATTGTGAGCATACAAGAGGAAAAGTGGTGGTGCTACTTGCCCTCCCCCACTGAGCTAATGCCCAGAAGCCCACCCCCATCCACCACCCTCGCCTTACTTACTGGTGTCTCAGAATTAGATTGGCAACTTCTTTGCAACATATTCCACTCAACCTCCCCTGTGTTGGCTGTGATTGTGAGATCACTGTTAGGGCAAATGTGACCACCCCCCCAATCCGCATCCTCACATGCAGGCCACTGACTTGGCTGTAGGGCTGGACTGAGCTTATTCCCAGACCGCCAACACTCCTCCTCCTCCCAACAGTGATCTGATGCTTTCTGGCAGTCATGTTCAGGGCCGTTGGGCTGAATGTTTATTAGGCAGTGTGTTTGAGTCTATGACCTGAATGTCGCGTACCCCCTCCAAATTATAGCGATTTCAAGCCCGACACCCCCATTTAGCCACTTTGACAATCTCACTGAGCTTTTTGTCATGGGTCCAATCCCCCCAACACATTACAGCTTTCTTTCCCCTGTCCACAACCCTATCAACCGTACCGCTCCCCCTCCCCTCCCCATCCCCATCCCCCTTCCCACTTCTCTCTCCTCCCATCTGCATCCTTCCTTCACCCCAACCTTGGCCCAATTACCCACCCCATCCCACTACCCTCCAACCCTGCTTGACCTGAATACTACACTTGGTCTTGACTCCAAAACCACAGGAGATCGACTTGCGTTAACTTACTCAGATTGTAAACTGGATGACATTATAAACCCAGATTGCAAATTGCTGTCTTTTCATTTATCAAAGCTAACTTCTTCTAGTTCTGTATATGTAAAATAATTAGAATTTTTGGATCCAGCCATACAAATGATTTAACTGATTGTAGTATGTTTGCAGTTCACATAGAAATCCCGGTCGAGGTTTTCCCACGGGCAAACGACTGAAAAAGGAAAAAAAGATACGCACTTACCTGTTCCTGCTGCGCTCACGAGAGATCCCGGTCCTGAGGCCTCCACTCCCTGTGCCTCGGAGCGCGTGCACGTCTGGACAGACATAAGTGGGAGCTGCAGTCACATGGCTCCGGGCAGCCAATCAAGGTACAGTATTTTCTCATTCATAATAATGGGAACTCCGTAAGTTGGAGTTCTCATTATTATGATTGAGAAACCAGCCCCCAAACACACAACACCAATAAAAAGTAGAAAAAAATACAGCACATTTTTAAGATTCATTTAAATTAAAGTTATTAATATCTTATAAAAAATATATATATTTCCGATTAAAAAAAAAACTTTTTTAAATGATGGTTTAAAATAAACTTACCGTATTGGGCAGGATTTTTAACAATAAAATGTGGTTTTTAAATTTTATTTTATTTTGTTTATGTATGTTTTAAAACTCTTACGCCTGTCAAAGTAGGCTATGCGCCTGCTTTTATCAGGCGCAGGAGTTTTCAGGACATCCGCCGGGCAAGATATGGGTAAATACTGCAATCTTGCTCGTGCGAATGTCCTGGCTGTGGGGATACGATCTGTCAAGCTAACGGAAAAGCCAGTTTTCAGCGCATTGCACGCTGAAAAACGGCTTTTGCGATGCCTTCCCGGGTCCGTACACATTCCGTATGGACCCGGGAGGCCGGAGTCTCCAGTACATAATATGTTTACTTTTCATTCTAAATAGGTTTTCTCTGAGTAAATGCATTCCATTACAACTCTCGTAGACCTCTGCAGCCCTTGCACATCCCCGGTTTTCATCACTCCGCCACTGGCCGTAGCTTCAACTGCCTAAGCCTTAAGAACTGGAATTCCCCGCCTAAACCTTTCTGCCTCTCTACCTCTCTTTCCTCCTTTAAGATGCTCCTTAAAACCTACCTGTTTGACCATACTTTTGCTCACCTGCCCTAATTTCTCTTTATGTGGCTCGGTGCCAAATTTTGTTTGATAACGCTCATGTGACATTTTACTACGACAAAGGCATTATGTAAATGCAAGTTGTTGTTGTGGTACGTAGTGGAGGTATACACAGAGACCACAAAATTTCCCGGTTTTATTCCTGGAAAGTAATCAGGCCTGGGAACCCTGACGAACTTTCCCCTCTGACCCATGGACGTGAAGGCCAATTGCAGTATCCCAATCACCACCCTGACTGAGATCATCTAGCTCAACACATACTGGAGGTCAAACCCGAAACTGTGGCCACCTATATGACTCAGCTTACTCACTGGAGAAACATGTCGGACTATTGGAGAGCTCTAGCAGGTCGCATCATTATTACTGTTTCAGATGATTAAGATTGCTTTATTTGGATTGGACTAGATGGGCTTGTAAGTCTCAAATTTGAAACTTCCACGTTTCTTAACATTTATTTAGCGATAGCAACAAGTCTATATTCTTGACTTAGACAGGTGCACTGCAGACATCGGGCCTTGTTTTTTTTTATGTCACTGAATGACATTGGGAGCATAGCATAATTATGCCAACAGATTAAAACAGTCTCATGATCCCCACAGTAATGATTACAGCTTGGTACAGTATAAATACATTAGAAATGTACATTCTCTGTGCCATTACAACACTGGCTAACATCCCTAGCATCGAAGCACTGACCACACTCGATCAGCTCCATTGGGCGGGCCACATCGTCCGCATACCCGATACTAGACTCCCAAAACAAGCGCTCAGAGCTCCGACATGGCAAGTGAGCCCCAGGTGGGCAGAAGAAATGCTAAAGGACACCCTCAAAGCCTCCTTGAAAAAGTGTAACATTCCCACCGACACCTGGGAATCCCTGGCCTAAGATCACTCAAAATGGAGGAGAAGCATCCGGGAAGGTGCCGAACACCTTGCGTTTCTTCACCGGGAAGGCACGAAAGCCAAGCGCAAACAGCGGAAGGAGTGTATGGCAACCCAAGCACCCCACCCACCCGTCCCTATAACCACTGTCTGCTCCACCTGTGACAGAGACTGTCGATACCGCATTGGACTCCTCAGTCACCCGAGAACTCATTTTAGTATGGAAGCAAGTCATCCTCGACTCTGAGGGACTGCCTAAGAAGAAAACACTGGGGGAAGACTTCTATCTGCTAAATACAACAAAATCATAAAGACATTTTATTGATCAGAAGTCAGCTCTAAGCTGTTGGCATAATAATGCTTAAAACAGGGTCATGATTTCACTACAGAGAGCGCACAAAGGAAATCTTCCCCGCAGATGGTTGGAGACCAAGAATTATGACCTACTTCTAAAAGGTATTTTTGCTGAATATTATCTCACCTAATTTAGTCATATTTGTTAATAAAAAGGAAACTCAAGCTTTTAAACCAGAAACTGACAACAGCAGATAGCCATTAAAAGGATACTTCAAGCTACATATTCAAATAAAGCTAATTCGCTTTGGAAAATATTAGTAAAGCTCCCTTTCCCTTCCACATGTAATTTCCTTTCAGCCACGACAACAAAATTACTTTCCATAAAATATTATTTGTAAATCAGGTCTCAATCGACAATGATTGATACTCGTGCACGCTCACTCTTACACACTGACTGTACTTAATCACTCTTACCATAAACACTTTCATTTGTGCACTCCTTCTCAGACTAGCGCAGTTACGGTGCACATTTTCACTCTGCAGATACCCTTTCACGTTGTACACATTCACTTGCCGCTGTTTCACCATGCCCACTTCTTCATTATACATTCATAAGAACATAAGAAATAGGAGCAGGAGTAGGCCATTTGGCCCCTCAAGCCTGCTCTGCCATTTAACAAGATCATGACTGATCTGATCTTGGGCTCAGCTCCACTTCCCTGCCCACTCCCCATAGCCCTTCACTCCCACTTCGCTCAAAAATCAGTCTATCTCCACCTTAAATAAATTCAATGACCCAGCCTCCACAGCTCTTGGGAGCAAAAAATGCCACAGATTTACGACCCTCAGAAGAAATTTCTCCTCATCTCAGTTCTAAATGGGCACCCCCTTATTCTTAAACTATGCCCCCTAGTTCTAGATTCCCCCACAAGTGGAAACATCCTCTCTGCATCTACCTTGTCGAGCCCCCTCAGTATCTTAGAATGTTTCAATAAGATCATCTCTCATTCTTCTAAACTCCAATGAGTATAGGCCCAACCTGCTCAACCTATCTTCATAAGTCAATCCCTCACATACTCAGAATATCATACTGTGCCTACTCACTCATATACACTAACTCTCACACATTGTACACACTCAATTTTCTCTCACCCTGTAGACTTTCATTTTCACACACTGACTATCTCTCACATGCACACATTCTCACTATCTGTCATGCTATATGCAGTCATTATCATACACTCATCTTACACAATATGTAGTACAAAAGAGTACAAAATCAAGGAAGTTATGATGAATTTTTATAAAACACTAGTTGAGCCTCAAATGGAGTACTGTGTCCAATTCTGAGCACCACACTTTAGGAAGGATATGAAGGCCTTAGAGAGGATGCAGAAAAGATTTACGAATGGTTCCAGGGATGAGGGACTTCAGTTATGTGGATAGACTGGAGAAGCTGGGCTTGTTCTCCTTAGAGCAGAGAAATTCAGAGGAGATTTGATTAAGGTGTTCAAAATCATGAGGGGTCTGGACAGGGTAGATAGGCAGAAGCTGTTCCCATTGGTGGAAGAGTCGAGAACCAGAGGACACAGATTGGCAGAAGGATCAAAGGCGATATGAGGAAAAAAAACATTTATGCAATGAGTGGTTACAACTATTTTAAGAAGAACAATAATCAAGTGCCCCCTGATTAAAGTGTGTGTGGGTGGGGGGGTTCACACTCCAGAAACTTTCATTCAAGTGCCCACTTGTTCTTTTTTTGAGGACACCAAAAACAAAAAATTAACAATTCAACATAATGGGAACCTTTGTCAAATCAAATCAAATCAAATTAAATCAAATTAAAAATCTGTTCCCGGTTGAAATGATGCACTCCAGTTCCTCCGGTGCCCACCTCTCGTGGAAGGCCACGAGCGAATAAGTGGTTACAATCTGGAATGCACTGCCTGAAAGGGTGGTGGAGGCAGATTCAATCGTGGCTTTCAAAAGGGAATTGGATGAGTACCTGAAACATAGAAACATAGAAAATAGGTGCAGGAGCAGGCCATTCAGCCCTTCTAGCCTGCACCGCCATTCAATGAGTTCATGGCTGAACATGAAACTTCAGTACCCCCTTCCTGCTTTCTCGCCATAACCCTTGATCCCCCGAGTAGTAAGGACTTCATCTAACTCCCTTTTGAATATATTTAGTGAATTGGCCTCAACTACTTTCTGTGGTAGAGAATTCCACAGGTTCACCACTCTCTGGGTGAAGAAGTTTCTCCTCATCTCGGTCCTAAATGGCTTACCCCTTATCCTCAGACTGTGACCCCTGGTTCTGGACTTCCCCAACATTGGGAACATTCTTCCTGCATCTAACCTGTCTAAACCCGTCAGAATTTTAAACGTTTCTATGAGGTCCCCTCTCATTCTTCTGAACTCCAGTGAATACAAGCCCAGTTGATCCAGTCCCGCCATCCCGGGAATCAGTCTGGTGAATCTTCGCTGCACTCCCTCAATAGCAAGAATGTCCTTCCTCAAGTTAGGAGACCAAAACTGTACACAATACTCCAGGTGTGGCCTCACCAAGGCCCTGTACAACTGTAGCAACACCTCCCTGCCCCTGTATTCAAATCCCCTCGCTATGAAGGCCAACATGCCATTTGCTTTCTTAACCGCCTGCTGTACCTGCATGCTAACCTTCAATGACTGATGTACCATGACACCCAGGTCTCGTTGCACCTTCCCTTTTCCTAATCTGTCACCATTCAGATAATAGTCTGTCTCTCTGTTTTTACCACCAAAGTGGATAACCTCACATTTATCCACATTATACTTCATCTGCCATGCATTTGCCCACTCACCTAACCTATCCAAGTCACTCTGCAGCCTAATAGCATCCTCCTCGCAGCTCACACTGCCACCCAACTTAGTGTCATCCGCAAATTTGGAGATACTGCATTTAATCCCCTCGTCTAAATCATTAATGTACAATGTAAACAGCTGGGGCCCCAGCACAGAACTTTGCGGCACCCCACTAGTCACTGCCTGCCATTCTGAAAAGTACTCGTTTACTCCTACTCTTTGCTTCCTGTCTGACAACCAGTTCTCAATCCACGTCAGCACACTACCCCCAATCCCATGTGCTTTAACTTTGCACATTAATCTCTTGTGTGGGACCTTGTCGAAAGCCTTCTGAAAGTCCAAATATACCACATCAACTGGTTCTCCTTTGTCCACTTTACTGGAAACATCCTCAAAAAATTCCAGAAGATTTGTCAAGCATGATTTCCCTTTCACAAATCCATGCTGACTTGGACCTATCATGTCACCATTTTCCAGATGCACTGCTATGACATCCTTAATAATTGATTCCATCATTTTACCCACTACTAAGGTCAGGCTGACCGGTCTATAATTCCCTGTTTTCTCTCTCCCTCCTTTTTTAAAAAGTGGGGTTACATTGGCTACCCTCCACTCCATAGGAACTGATCCAGAGTCAATGGAATGTTGGAAAATGACTGTCAATGCATCCGCTATTTCCAAGGCCACCTCCTTAAGTACTCTGGGATGCAGTCCATCAGGCCCTGGGGATTTATCGGCCTTCAATCCCATCAATTTCCCCAACACAATTTCCCGACTAATAAAGATTTCCCTCAGTTCCCCCTCCTTACTAGACCCTCTGACCCCTTTTATATCCGGAAGGTTGTTTGTATCCTCCTTAGTGAATACCGAACCAAAGTACTTGTTCAATTGGTCTGCCATTTCTTTGTTCCCCGTTATGACTTCCCCTGATTCTGACTGCAGGGGACCTACGTTTGTCTTTATTAACCTTTTTCTCTTTACATACCTATAGAAACTTTTGCAATCCACCTTAATGTTCCCTGCAAGCTTCTTCTCGTACTCCATTTTCCCTGCCCTAATCAAACCCTTTGTCCTCCTCTGCTGAGTTCTAAATTTCTCCCAGTCCCCAGGTTCGCTGCTATTTCTGGCCAATTTGTATGCCACTTCCTTGGCTTTAATACTATCCCTGATTTCCCTAGATAGCCACGGTTGAGCCACCTTCCCTTTTTTATTTTTACGCCAGACAGGAATGTACAATTGTTGTAATTCATCCATGCGGTCTCTAAATGTCTGCCATTGCCCATCCACAGTCAACCCCTTAAGTATCATTAGCCAATCTATCTTAGCCAATTCATGCCTCATACCTTCAAAGTTACCCTTCTTTAAGTTCTGGACCATGGTCTCTGAATTAACTGTTTCATTCTCCATCCTAATGCAGAATTCCACCATATTATGGTCACTCTTCCCCAAGGGGCCTCGCACAATGAGATTGCTAATTAATCCTCTCTCATTACACAACACCCAGTCCAAGATGGCCTCCCCCCTAGTTGGTTCCTCAACATATTGGTCTAGAAAACCATCGCTTATGCACTCCAGGAAATCCTCCTCCACCGTATTGCTTCCAGTTTGGCTAGCCCAATCTATGTGCATATTAAAGTCACCCATTATAACTGCTACACCTTTATTGCATGCACCCCTAATTTCCTGTTTGATGCCCTCCCCAACATCCCTATTACTGTTTGGAGGTCTGTACACAACTCCTACTAACGTTTTTTGCCCTTTGGTGTTCTGCAGCTCTACACATATAGATTCCACATCATCCAAGCTAATGTCTTTCCTAACTATTGCATTAATCTCCTCTTTAACCAACAATGCTACCCCACCTCCTTTTCCTTTTATTCTATCCTTCCTGAATGTTGAATATCCCTGAATGTTGAGTTCCCAGCCCTGATCATCCTGGAGCCACGTCTCCGTAATCCCAATCACATCATATTTATTAACATCTATTTGCACAATTAATTCATCCACTTTATTGCGGATACTCCTTGCATTAAGACACAAAGCCTTCAGGCTTGTTTTTTTAACACCCTTTGTCCTTTTAGAATTTTGCTGTACAGTGGCCCTTTTTGTTCTTTGCCTTGGGTTTCTCCGCCCTCCACTTTTCCTCATCTCCTTTCTGTCTTTTGCTTTTGCCTCCTTTTTGTTTCCCTCTGTCTCCCTGCATTGGTTCCCATCCCCCTGCCATATTAGTTTAAATCCTCCCCAACAGGAAAGCAATTTGCAGGGCAACAGGGAAGGGGGTGGGGGGGGGGGGCGGCGGTGCAGTGGGATTAGCTGAAGTGCTCTTACAGAAAGCCGGCACAGGCTCGGGCCAAATGGCCTCCTTTTGTGCTGTAACCATTCTATGATCATCATAGACTCATTATCTTACATTTTACACACAATATCATATACACACTGTACACACGAGGAGGAATTTTAACTGGGCATGAGGTTTGGGCAGGCGGGGGCAAGGGTATGTGACAAACCAGTGAACAATGTTAGCTGTGCAAGGCCCGGAACAATTTTAACTCCTGGGCCTCATCCGTTGCCCACCCGAAATAGATGGAAAGTGGCAACTGGCCAGCAAGTGGGAGCAGGGGTTTGGGCAGCAGGAGGCCAACACCAAAGGAAGAGCAGGTTAAAATCAGGATTGGCACAAAGCAGGCAGGAAATCGGCAGGTAAGTCACCTAGGGCACTTTAACTTCCTACCAGTCCCCACCATCTCTTAAACTGTATCCACTATCTGACACACACTGTACACGCACACACTATGCCTCACACTGTACGCACGCTCACTACCATACCCACACTATTTCACTAGGCACACTCACTGTCATACATATACACAGTTTCCCGCTATGCACACTCTGGATTACACATTTACAGTATACACATTGACTGTACACACTCACTGGCACACACTCTCACCATGGACACTGTCAGTGTGTGCACTCTGTCACACAATCCCACACTGTACACTTACAATGCACACTCTCATAGTCACACAATTCCATTGTATATTCACTGTGCACACACTCACTATCCCACACTGCACACTCCAGGAAGCAGCACATGCTGGAGCAGGAGAGCAACGGCAGTGAAAAGGGACGTCACCAAGGTCCAAGTCGGTGATTGGAGCGTGGGCAGATACAGCAGGAGCAGCGAGGTCGGGGCGAAGGAGCGGCAAGAGATTTTAGAGGGACATGATCGGGGCCCAGGAGGGGCATGAGTTCAGGGTCCTGAAGGGGTGAGGGCCCAGGGGCAGCATTCACTGTGCACACACTCACTATCCCACACTGCACACACTCACTATCCCACACTGCACACTCACTATGCACACACTCACTATCCCACACTGTACGCTTACTGTGCACACACTCACTATCCCACACTGCACACTCACTATCCCACACTGCACACTCACTGTGCACACACTCACTATCCCACTCTGCACACTCACTATCCCACACTGCACACTCACTGTGCACACACTCACTATCCCACACTGCACACTCACTATCCCACACTGCACACTCACTGTGCACTCACTATCCCATTCTGAACACTCATTATCCCACACTGCACACTCACTGTGCACACACTCACTATCCCACACTGCACACTTACTGTGCACACACTCACTATCCCACTGTGCACACTCACTATCCCACACTATGCACACTCACCGTGCACACACTCACTTTCCCACACTGCGCGCACACTATCCCACTCTGCACACTTACTGTGCACACACTCACTATCCCACACTGCACACACACTATTCACACACTCACTATCCCACTCTGCACACTTACTGTGCACCCACTCACTATTCCACAATGCACACTACTGTGCATACACTCACTATCCCACACTGACTATCTCACACTGCACACTCACTGTGCACACACTCACTGTGCACACACTCACTGTGCACACACTCACTATCCCACACTGTACACTCACTGTGCACACACTCGCTATCCCACACTGCGCACACACTATTCACACACTCAGTATCCCACACTGCACACTTATTGTGCACACACTCACTATCCCACGCTGCACACACAATGCATACACTCACTATCCCACTCTGCACACACTATGCATACACTCACTATCCCACTCTGCACACTCACTATCCCACACTGCACAATCACTATCCCACACTGCACACTTACTGTTCACACACTCACTATTCCACAATGCACACTCACTGTTCACACACTCACAATCGCACACTGACTATCTCACACTGCACACTCACTGTGCACACACTCACTATCCCACACTGCATACTCACTGTGCACACACTCACTATCCCACTCTGCACACTCACTGTGCACACACTCACTATCCCACACCTTACACTCACTGTGCACACACTCACTATTCCACAATGCACACTCACTGTTCACACACTCACAATCGCACACTGACTATCTCACACTGCATACTCACTGTGCACACACTCACTATCCCACTCTGCACACTCACTATCCCACTCTGCACACACACTCACTATCCCACTCTTCACACTCACTGCACACACACTCACTATCCCACTCTGCACACTCTCGCTATCCCACTCTGCACACTCACTGCACACACACTCACTATCCCACACTGCACACTTACTGTACATACACTCACTATCCTACACTGCACACTTATTGTGCACACACTCACTATCCCACTCTGCACACTCACTGTGCACACACTCATTATCCCTCACTGCACACACACTCACTATCCCACTCTGCACACTCACTGCACACACACTCACTATCCCACTCTGCACACTCACTGCACACACACTCACTATCCCACTCTGAACACTCACTGTGCACACTCTCGCTATCCCACTCTGCACACTCACTGCACACACACTCACTATCCCACACTGCACACACACTCACTATCCCACTCTGCACACTCACTGCACACACACTCACTATCCCACACTGCACACTCACTGTGCACACACTCACTATCCCACTGTGCCCCCGCTCCCCACACCCACACTATCGCACACTGCACCGTGCACACTTATCCTGAATGCACTCACACCAGTCCCACTCTGCTGGCTCCCGTGGCCACATCCTCTCATACAGGGTGCTGCGGTGCGGCGTGGTTGGCGACCAGGGGGGCGGGGTTTGGGGAGCAAGCAGTCTATAAAAGGGGCGGCAGGCGGCGCGGGGCGACTATTGACCGCGGCGAGAGACAGAGTTGGAGTGTGTGTGCAGAGTCAGAGTGGGGAGGTAGCGAGGCTCAGCACACGTCTGGAGAGAGAGAGAGAGAGAGAGAGAGGACACACACACACAGAGTTCGATTCACAGCCGGACCCTCGCACTATTTGTTGCCGGAGTCCCTTGTCGCTGCCGAGGCGGAGAGATGCTGCGAGGGTGCTGCAGGAAGCTGCTGCTGTCGCTGCTGGGGGCCATGCTCACCTGCCTGCTGGTGCTGATGCTGGAGCAGGAGCAGCCGGCGCCCCGCGGGCTGGAGCTCCGGAGCCGCTCGCTGCAGAGCTGGGAGAGCCCGGCGGACCAGGAGGAGCCGCAGCGGGCGACCAGGCTGACCAAGGCTCGACAGCCCCAGCCCCCGAGCTCCGCCGCCGCTGCCTCCTCCTCCTTCTCCCCGGCGGCCAGGAGCTTCAAGGACTATTTCAGCCAGCTGAGCCGGGGCGCGGGCTCTGGCATTGTGCTGCTGGGACCCGGCAAGAGGCTGGACCTGCAGCGGGAGCCGCAGCCTCCCAAGGCGGCCGTCACCACCAAGCCTTTCCGGGACGATATCGCCGTCGGCGACTTGTTCATCGCGGTGAAAACCACCAAGAAATTCCACCGGTCCCGGCTGGAGCTGCTCCTGGACACTTGGATCTCCCGCAACCGGGAACAGGTGAGCGAGAGAGGATAGGGGAAGAGCCCAGGGAAAGCTGAATGTACCAATCATTGTTAATAACTCATAACGTTTATTAATCATAACGTTTATTATTCATTAGTTATTTAATGAGTTATTAATTATAATCAATGTTATTAATAATTATAAATATTTATTATAATTATCAATATAAGTACCTCAGGCCCATAGTCTCCCCATATTAAGTGGATAAATTCCAATGTAACCGGGTAAAGCTGGAGACTGCTCTGTACCTCTTGACAATCTGCATGTATTCCAGCCTTCAGGAAATTTGGGCTACATCCACAGAACAAGCGCTCCACATTCCGGTGATTCAGATCCGCTGCACTCTGTTAGTCAACACACTCTCCTCTCCATCCCTCGCTTCTGGCTGCAGGTTGCCCCGAGTCCCGAACGGGCCTCTCCCTCCTACCCCCCAGTCTCCGCAGTTTGAATTTTGCCGGGTGTTCAGCGAGCCAGCCGAGCGCAGGCGCGAGGGTTTCTTTAAACCGGCTGTTGGTCATGCAGGAAACTTTCTTGCATTCCCCACACCCACCTTGCCTCTTGAGGTTGCACCGTTCTCCTGTATCTCTAAGTGGTTACTCCTGAAGGAGCAGCATGATGGTTGTGAGCAGGCTGGTGTGTCCTCATCCAAGGTCTCCTCCACAAGCACACTTTGCAGTGTGGACTGGGCAGTAGAAAGTGGCCCACCTCTGACTAGTGAAGCAAAAGGTCCTTGCCTAAAATGTGCAGGCCAAAGGTTGAACTTTTCTGATCTAAACGGCTTAATGCTATAACCGTGCATTTAACTAATTGGGAGTTTTTTTTAAATAAAAGGTTTTGAAGATTTTTTTTTAATCGCCTGTTGTAGAACTATTATTGATTTCTTGGATATTGTATTAGCATTAGCATTGTTTGGCTTGTGCAGTTCCCATATTTTGTTTTGAGGAATTAATGCTATTGAATCACATTGGAGTTAGGGTAATGTGCACACTAATTTGATATATTCTACTCAATTTATTTTAACTGATAGATTAACTATTAAAATTATGGTGTCTCTTGGGTGTAGAGGGAGGAGGGGAAATCCATCTTTTTTGTTCTTGCTGATATGGGCTGAGTGGGTAGAAGAGAGCACAATATTTGTCTTTGCAGGAGCCCCTGGAGTCCTGAAACAAGGACTTCCACGCTCTGTCAGCCCTAACCTGATTAAATAGAGGGTTTAACAGAAACCAGAGGCCTTAAACAACTAGCCTGAGCTGAATGCAGAATTAGGCTGGGAGCAGAGGGCACGGGCTTAAGTTCCCAGCGACCAGTAACAAAACAACAATAGGGAGGAAAGTTGAAGAATGTGAGCACTTCAGAGAAAAAGGGCGGGAGCTTCTAACTTTCCAGGGTTGGAGGTTACTTGAGCTAGTTGAGAAAATCTCAATGTAGCCATTTGACATCCGTGTGATATTTCTAACCACATTATTGGTTAAAGGGTTTTGTTCAGCTTGGACTTTTCCCTTAACTAATTAATGGTAGAGTTAAGTGCAATCATTAACCACTGAAAACCAGAATGACATACACAAGGATAAATTGAGAATGTTTAGCTGGCACTAACCCTCAGTGCCATTGATTCCCACCCCCACCCCTAGATTGCCGCCTCCTCTCCCAGCCTCCTGGGAATTTGGAGAATTGGCCCATGTAATGTGATTAGTGATGGTGATCACTTTTTGACTTGACCGCACTTGTCAGTTGTAAAACCGATTCTGGGATCTGACTGTCGCGCATTGAGTCTGATAGTACTAACAAAAAAAAGGCGGTAGAATTTGAACCGTTTCCATGCCGTGGGAAGATGTTGTGGGACAATTGTTTCCTTCAAGTCCCGATACATTCAGAAAGCATTGGGATAAGAAACCATTAAAACACTTCATGAAGAGTGAACAGGAATCATATAGTCCACAGGAAGATTTCTACCCAGGCTAGATAATTATTTGAGGGTGGTAATATCACCTGTACTGTATGAAACTCTAACAATTATATTGAAAATTATATTAAATTCTAATAACACAATATTTTAGATGTGCTGAATTGGCTTGTATTAAGACTTTCTGGATTGTAAGTCAGCAACACAAGAATTCATTAGTTGGGAAGATTTCTCTTGGGTGTATACGACTGAGGTACTTGCATGTGGTGGAACTATCTTGTCTTGATCCTTTTCTGTTGCTGTCACTGAGATGGATTATAATTGAATTAGAGCTGCTTCAGACCTGGATGGTAATCAGATTATAACATTGCTTTTGGGTTAATCCATCATCAGAAGCTCATTTTAAATTGAGTTACTGATGGGTGTTTGGGTCCTGTCTCACCTGGTGATCGGGCCTGGTTTGTCACTTATTTTTGGTTGTGGCAATAGGTGGTTTGGGACTAACATTTCACCAGCTCACAAATCGTGATCCCGTAAGATCTGAAACACATCACACATTTTAATGTTCATACAAGATGTCTAAACTCTTCTCCTAAATCGACAAAAGCTTCACTTAAGCGACCCTTTCGTTTGACAAGGCACCACCTTTGAAAGGATTTTCTTTTAACTCTGATGTGATAGAATCTGTGCTTAAAAAAAAAAAAAAAAAAAAAAATCTGTGGTGCTTGTAGCTTTGTGAGCTGTTCAGCTCATATCCCAAGTCTGAGTGTTCGTAGTTCAGCTCTCACGCTGTCTTCTTGAAGCCTAACAAAGCCCTTTTCTGAAACGAGAGAATGGAGCCCTGGCCTCTTGTGCTGGGCTTTCCATGGGAACGTAGGAGACGAAGCTGTGGATTTGGAAAGGAAAGAAGCTGAGGTCAGGTTGCCTGGTGATGGGAAGGGGTTCCCAGCTTACTGAAGCTTGGAGAGTGACAGTAAACGGTTACCACCTCCTTGCAGTCAGCTCAGCATTACCAGTGTGTTTAATGTCTAGAGTTGTAGAAGATTTGGGTTATGTAATACAACTATAAAATAAATATGTGGCTCCCCTCTAGCTCTACACACTTTTACTGGAGTATTGAGAATATCAATATATGGCTTTGAGACACTTTGTTACCTGCATAGCTTTTGTAAGATGTCGGTCTTGACAATCAAGTCTTCTGATTATTGGTTGAGAGAATAACTACAATGATCTTGATATACAACAATATACATGATTATGTATATGAGCCATTATTGGCCCTGTACATAGTGCCATATGACATTTAGATCAAGTGTGATCCTGGCCTATAAACACAAGTAACAAAATGTCCATTATACTTTAGTTTGGTAAATATTGTGTTCCACTGCTAACTGGATAGACTGGGTGCTGTGTTGAGGTTGTTTTCCTTGGAGCAGAAGAGATTTGATAGGTGTTCAGAATCATGAGTGGTCTGGACAGAAGATAGAGATACTGTTCCTATTGGTGGAAGGGTCAAGAACCTGAGGACACAGATTTAAGGTTATTGGAAAAAGAACCAAAGGTGACAAGAATTTTTTTTTTAAACAGTGAGTGGTTAGAATCTGGAAATGCACTGCCTTGGTGGAGGCAGATTCAATCACTGCTTTCAAAAGGGAGTTGGATAAGTACCTGAAGGAACAAATGTTGCAGGGCTACAGGGAAAGGGTGGGGGAGTGGGACTAGCTGAAGCACTCTTGCAGAGAGCTGGCACGGGCTTGATGGGCCGAATGGCTGCCTTCAGTTGTGTAACCATTCTATGATTCTATGACTGCTTGGGAAATGAAGGTGCTGATCAACATTAGAATGCCAAAAATAGAACGGCAAAAAAAAAAATAGAAAAGAGCTTAGTGATGGGTATTTATTTCTGCAGAGTCAGAAAGGTACCTGACTCTCGTGTGTGTGTGTGTGTGTGACGTTGTCATGGTGCAAAATTGTGAGACGTGGAATCAGCTTGCAGAGCAACTTGTTAAATTTAGATATTGTTAACTAGTAAGGCCCCAAAAAACCTATTTCTTAAAATGTCTTCATTTTAAAGGTTTCACAGTGAAGTAAACAGCTAAACATCATCTTCAGCCTCACCATTGACTCAACCCCTTCAGGCTAGACCAGGGTCTTGTTCAAACTGTTAGATGGAGTTCAAATGTAGGGGTGTGAGGTCAGCCACTTTGGACCAAGAAAGATAGATCAGAGTATTTTCTAAATGATGTGACGCTAGTAACCATGGAGGAGCGCAGAGGTTTAGGGGTCTGAGTACAGAAATTGCTAAAAGCTAGCAGAGTTACAAAAAAATAATTAAAGGCCAATAGGATGCTGGACTGCAAAGGACTGGAAGTTGATCGACAGTTATATAAAGCTTTGGTTAGACCCCTATCTGGAGCACTGTGTTCAGTTCTGGGCACCGCATCTCAGGGAGGATATATTGATCTTGGAAGGGGAGCAGCGCACATTCATCAGAATGATACCAGGACTAAGATAAATTGAGGACAGTTTGCACAGACTAGACTTGAATTCCCTTGAGTGTTGAAGATTATAGGGTGATCGAATTGAGTTGCTTAAGGTAGTTAAAGGATTTGATAGGTTAGATGGAGAAACTATTTCCTCTGGTGGGAGAGACCTTAACGTTCGAGCTGGGCCATTCAGAGATGGTGTCAGGAAGCACTTCACACAGGCTAGTGGAAAACTGGAGCTCTAAACCCCAGCCCCAAAAGGCTAGGTCAATTTCAAAATTCAAAACTGAGATTCTGAGTTCAGTAAGGATATTAAGGGGCATGGAGCAAAGGTAGGTAAATAGAATGGAGATACAGATCAGTCATGATGGAATTGAATGGTGTAACAGGTTTGAGGGGCTGAATGGCCTACTTCTGTTTCTAACTCTGCATTTGACATTGTTTGCACTTGACTGACATAAGAGCCTTCAAATTGCAATCCTTACTGTTGGACAACTGTGAGCAGTTTTAAGTATTGCCTCAATGTCCTGAGGCCCACTCTGTAATGTAAATGGAGTGAATCCAGAGCACTAAAAAACTTACATGTTGAGAATGCACCTCCAGTGCAACATTAGCCTTTAGGGCAGTTCTGACCGTTCTTGCAGCTGCCACCTGTGTTGGTCCCACGTGTATCATCTGTACACTGTCTGCAGCAGCTGAGTGGCTGTTGTATTGTTTCTTTTGACTTCAATTCAAATGCAAGTTGTTTTTTTCATTGAAAAAAAGTGTTACTGGGTTCAGAAAGGAAGTTACTAGGCAGTGATCCAAGTTATTTTTAGTCAAATCTTTATATATAAATTATATATAAAGTAACCCAATTTCTTTCCCTTTTTTAAATAAGATGGGGGGGATAAAGAGTGTTTGTTTTCTGTTAAACGGGCAGGTGCTTTGTTAAAACGGTTCAGCTATTTAAAGCATCTGCCCGTTTAACAAAACAAACACATCAGTTTGTTTTTTGGAATAGTGTGATGGGGGGATTTGTTTTTGGAAGAGAACGCCTCCCTAGAGTCTAGCTGTAAAGCATCTGTCAAGTGTTCCTTCACTCTTATCCATCAAACAAAATAAATTCCTCCCTCTCTGGTCTGTCATCCCCCCGCCCCCCGAGGTGGTCTGTACATCTCGGTGGGAGGGGGGTGGGGGGGGCGCGCGCGAGAGAGAGAGAAAATCTATGGCATTTTGAGCACTTCCCCCTTCTCCTTCAACAAGCAAACTCAATGATCAGTTTTAATAGCAGAAGGGGCTGGTTGTGGCTGTATTGAATTTACTAACTGCAGTGGATAATTTTTGTTAAACCAACAGACAAAGATTTAAATTGCTGGGATGAAACAGCTGGTGGGGATGGCAGAGGACAATGATTTGGGGAGGGTAAAGGGAGTGGCTATGAAAATCAGGGGTAGAAGCCCAGGTGGCCCCATTGCAGGCAGCAAGCCCATCATATGGATGTGGCTTGCTGTCTCTTGCTTGTATTATCCATCGCTCCTGAAGTATGTCGTTTGTGTTGCAGGGTTTTGTGGGAGCGAGGAACTCTGTAGCACTTTCTCCAAGTGGCCATTCTTTCTACGTGAGGCTATTTGACTGTGGAAGGGAGGGCGAGCATTATGAATGAGCCTAATTGGTGTGCTTTCCAGTAGGACCCACTGGCTAGCAATCGGGAGCTGGAACCCTCTCTCCTGTTTCAAACTTGCCATTTTGAAAAGTGGCCCTGCAACACATAGCAACAACATGCCTTTATATTGCGCCTTTCACGTAGGAAAACATCCCAAGCAATGTTCCCGCTAAGTTGGGCCACCGTGCAGTTGTCTGGAGGTCCCGTGCAGCCCAGCTTTTCAAATGGGAAATTTTGCGCATGTGCGGCATTTTGAAAAGGCTACGCAGCCTGTTAAAGGGACCCCACCCAAACATTATGGGGAACATTGGTCTTGAGGCACTTCACAGGAGTGTGGAGACACACACATTGACACCCAGTTAAAGGATGTATTGGGACAGGTAACAAAAGTTATGTTTTAAGAATGGTCTTTAAAGAGGAGAGACTGGGAAGATAGAGGCTTAGGGAGGCATTTCCAGAGCTTGGGGCCTTGATGGCTGAAGGCACAGTTGTCAATGGCAGGGCAAAGGGAGTGGGGTATCTACAAGAGGACAGAGTTGGAGGAACGCAGAGTTCTGAGGGTTGTCGGACTAGAAGTTACAAAGATAGGTGTACACATCATGGCAATGCTCAGGATTTGAAGAAGTTATGGATATAATTGAAAAGCTACTTTTTAAACAAATCTGTTTTTTTTAAATATTACACCAACTTCGTACCAAATACTGCTTTATTTAAATATGAACCTGCAGCTCAACAGTTTTTCTGTTGATGGTTGCATTCTTTTCCTGGTACGTGTCTCAATGTCTGTTTGGCCGTTGGACCACTATGCTCTGTTTACTGTGTACAGTATAAACACTGATCTGGTGTCTCAGGGGCCAAGAAGCATCTTGGGCCATATCAAGCTGGTTCCAGCTCTGTTCCAACTGGTTAATCCCGGCAGGTTCTTTTGCTTGAGCAGACAAAAAGTTTTTTTTTAAAAAGGCAGTTTCTTTCGACTGTTTACCTTGAGCCTGGAATGTGCGAAGCGTGTGTCAATATTAACTGATTGCTGTTTGAACGAGAGTGGCAGCATCTGGAGCCTTCCTTCTGAAGCTATCAATTCACCTGTCATAGACAGGGAGGAGAGGCGAGGCATTCAGCTCCAGGCTTGGCGTGTGCTGCAATGGGTTGGGATCGTCTCAGCTTTCAACAGGCACGCTCTCCACCCCTGAGGCACATTGAAGTGTTAGCAAGTTGGGAACAGCACTAACCGAAAGCAGCCAATGGTGCATGTAACATCATTTCAAAAAAATGCTACAGATTCTTTAAAGAAAGACTTACATTTATGTAGCTTCTCTCTTGACCACCAGACATTTCAGAAACACTTTACAGCCAATGCAGTACTTTTTTGGAGTGTAGTCACTGTTGTAATGTGGAAAATGCAGCAGCCAATTTGTGCTCAGCAAGCTCCCACAAACAGCAATGTGATGACCAGATAAACTGTTTTTGTTATGTTGATTGAGGGATAAATATTGGCCCCAGGACACTGGCGATAACTCCCCTGCGAATTAGTGCCATGGGATCGTTTGCGTCCACCTGAGCCGACGGGGCCTTGGTTTACTGTCTCATTTAAAAGACAGCACCTCTGACAGTGCAGCATTCCCTCAGTACTGTCAATGGTGTCTGTCTAGATTTAAGTGCTCAATTCCCTGGAGTGTGACTTGAACCCATAACCTTGTGATTGAGGCGAATATGCTGCCCACTGAACCACAACTGAGGGACTCTAAAACCTGTTAAAATGTAAGATCCAGCAATTGGAACACTCTGAAGGCCAGACAGTGCAGTGATAAAATGGTGGCAAGAATTGGCCTCTTTTGCACATTCAAACAACATTCATATTTCAACATTTTATTTGACATTTCTTTTGTCGCACCAAGCACTTAATGAGCAGCTGGGGCTTTAGAAATCCATAAAGAATTTATTCTGTAATCTATTTAAAACCAAACCTGTCCAATCTTGTTTCCTTTTGTATCTTGTCATTCCTCAGTGTGGACCATCTTGCTCTGTATTCTCTGATGCGCTATTTTCTTGGGCTTTTTGCCCATCCTGTACTAGGTGGCACTGCCATTGTAAAGCTCCCAGTGGACCCACTTTCATACATCTCAGACCAGATTGGCACTGTAGGCCTGACTCTAAATCGAGCTCCTAGTTTGCAGCTCATGGCACCAAGGCTGTTGGGTCACTCTTTAATAGATTTTCAGCAACTGCTGCACAATGTCTAGCTGTTGGAATTGTACATGGCCTGCTGGGCTTGACGTTTTATGATGGCCCGTTTAACTGCCATTGGTTCTGCTCTTGAATTACTTCATGTTACTGTCATGATGAGTACAAATTAAAGGGATAGTCTGGAAGCTGGCCATTTAACCCCAGTTAAAAAATAAAATGTTTAAAAACTGCTATAAAAATTGATGCATTTATTCTGGCCAAAGCTGTGGTGTCAATTTGAAGTAGTATTTCAAATAGAACTTCTATTCAATGTTGCCAAACTTCCTATGTTCCCTTCTTGGCCCTGTGCTATTGAGCTTATCCACAGAAAATGACTTCCTGCCTTTTTCTCGAATCTGGCTGACTTCATTGTTCACGGTTCCTCCAGCGTGCCTTCCTGTGTTGGTCAGAATGGATGCTGAGGGATCACAATGAGCAATTCCTAGTTGAAAGAGAAGAATAGAATGCAGGGCAACAATGGGCCCAGAAAACAATGAAGTATTTGATTCAATGCTAGGTATCTTGTAAATAGATTTGTGCAAGATAAAAGCCCCATTCTTCAGGAGCTGGGTTAGTGAAGGTGTGCTAATCCCAGGAAACACTGTCTGTTATACTTTCCTGTAGCCTGCAGGAGTAAAGAAGCAATAGGTGCCACATATTTTAAAATGTGGGTAATTATTATATCACTGACTTGAGACATGGGGTGTACAGTGTGACAACAGCTCACAGGAAGTGTGGTCCACACAGATTAAACCGAATGTGAATTAGTTTATTGCCTTTGCATTGTGAAAAATGTTAAACATAAGAACATAAATAGGAGCAGGAGTAGACCATTTGGCCCCTCGAGCCTGCTCTGCCATTCAATAAGATCATGGCTAATCTTGGCCTCAACTCCACTTTCCTGCCTGCTCCCTGTAACCCTTGACTCCCTTATCTGCTCCCTGTAACCCTTGACTCCCTTATCTGTATTTCTACCTTAAATATATTTAATAACCCAGCCTCCACAGCTCTCTGGGGTAGAGAATTCCACAGATTCACAACTCTCAGGGAAAAAGTACCCCTCATCCTGTCTTAAATGGGTGACCCCTTATTCTGAAACTATGCCCTAGTTCTAGATTTCCCCTAGAAAGGCAACATCCTCTCTTATTTTGTGTAATTGCTGGTAGTTATTTAACACTGGGTTCAGTCCTGTAGCTGACTGGTATCCCAAGTGCACAGATATTCAGAACCCTGTGAATGATATGTGGTGGTAACCAGAATATGAGCAGCACATTTAATGCAAAGCCCCTGCACTGAACTGCAATTGAGCTAATTATGGTAGATTAGCTCGAGTGTTAACCACTCTTTTGGGATGGGTGCTGCAATAGAGGGCCAGGATGGAGCACATGGGTGCGAACTGAGCTCCACTTGTAAGGGGCTAGAAGAGTAGAGGAAGAAGCAAGGCTGGAAAAACCGAAAGGAGTTCTCGCGTTGGGCTGTTGGGTGAAGCGAGTTTGCTGGCCGGTTGCCAGGGGTGCCTTGTGAAGTCCCGAGCAGGAAGACGGGTCGGGGTGTGAGAAGTGATAACTGCAGGGCTCCGAGACAGGCTCCGAATGGGCTGACGCGGCGGCCCCCAGCCGGCCTTGCCTTTCCTGCCGAGTGTCCTTTCAGGAGGCAGAGACAGGCTGGTTTCCGCAGTGCCGGTTCCGAAGAGCCGAGCGCGGTGTTTCCTGCAATTGGGGAGGGCGGCAGCGGAGTTCGTTCTCTTCCCCGCTGCTTCGGGCGTGGAGTGTACAGCTGACAGACGCCAGCTCGAACCAGATGGATGAAGTCTAATAAAACAGCCGTCAGGGATGTTTTTTAATTGCGACTGGATGCTTTTTGTTTTCAATATTTTGTTCCTTTTTTGTAATCTGTTTCCCAGCTGGTGTAAATGTTTTTTGGCGTTCGAACATGCATAAGGGCCGGTTCTCTTCCTGATGTCCCAACCCCTCAACGCTGACTTTTAAAGCAGCCCTCTTTCTTCCCCCCCCTCCCCCCCCCCAATATTTTTCAATGTTAATTAAACCCAAATCCTGCCCACTCTACTCTTGTCATTTGGCTAAATACTGCGACGAGGTGACTTAGCTAATGAGTCTGTTTTTAGACTTTCCAAATTGATGATCTCCCCCCGCAATTGCTAATTCTTGCAGAGATATGGTCCCGTGAGCACTTGCAGCCCAAGTTGTCGTTCGTCATAGAAACATAGAAAATAGGTGCAGGAGTAGGCCATTCGGCCCTTTGAGCCTGCACCACCATTCAATAAGATCATGGCTGATCATTCCTTCAGTACCCCTTTCCTGCTTTCTCTCCATAACCCCTTGATCCCTTTTAGCCGTAAGGGCCATATCTAACTCCCTCTTGAATATATCCAATGAACTGGCATCAACAACTCTGCAGCAGGGAATTCCACAGGTTAACAACTGAGTGAAGAAGTTTCTCCTCATCTCAGTTCTAAATGGCCTGCCCCTTATCCTAAGACTATGTCCCCTGGTTCTGGACTTCCCTGACATTGGGAACATTCTTCCCGTATCTAACCTGTCCAGTCCCGTCAGAATTTTATGTTTCTGAGATCCCCACTCATCCTTCTAAACTCCAGTGTATAAAGGCCCAGTTGATCCAGTCTCTCCTCATGTCAGTCCAGCCATCTCTGGAATCAGTCTGGTGAACCTTTGCTGCACTCCCTCAATAGCAAGAATGTCCTTCCTCAGATTAGGAGACCAAAACTGAACACGATCTTCCAGGTAGGGCCTCACCAAGACCCTGTACAACTGCAGTAAGACTTCTTTGCTCCTATACACAAATCCCTTTGCTATGAAGGCCAACATACCATTTGCTGCCTTCACTGCCTGCTGTACCTGCATGCCAACTTTCAAGGACTGATGAACCATGACTCCCAGATCTCGCTGCACCTCCCCTTTTCCTAATCTGCCAAGCAGATAATAATCTGTCTGTGTTTTTGCCACTAAAGTGGGTAACCTCACATTTATCCACATTATACTGCATCTGCCATGTATTTGCCCATTCGCCTAACCTGTCCAAGTCACCCGGCAGCCTCTTAGCATCCTCCTCAGCTCACACCGCCACCCAGTTTAGTGTCATCTGCAAATTTGGAGATATTACACTCAATTCCATCATCTAAATCATTAATATATATTGTAAAGAGCTGGGGTCCCAGCACCGAGCCCTGTGGCACTCCACTAGTCACTGCCTGCCATTCTGAAAAGGACCCATTTATCCCGACTCTCTGCTTCCTGTCTGCCAACCAGTTCTCTATCCATGTCAGTACATTACCCCCAATACCATGTGCTTTGATTTTGCACACCAATCTCTTTTGTGTGGGACCTTGTCAAAAGTCTTTTGAAAGTCCAAATACACCACATCCACTGGTTCTCCCTTGTCCACTCTACTAGTTGCATCCTCAAAATTCCAGAAGATTTGCCAAGCATGATTTCCCCTTCATGAATCCATGCTGACTTTGACCAATCCTATCACTGCTTTTCAAATGTGCTGCTATTTCATCCTTAATGATTGATTCCAACATGTTCCCCACCACTCATGTCAGGCTAACCAGTCTATAATTACCTGTTTTCTCTCTCTCTCTCTCTCTCTCTCTCTCCCTTTTTAAAAAAGTGGTGTTACATTAGCTATCCTCCAGTCCATAGGAACTGATCCAGAGTCGATAGACTGCTGGAAAATGATCACCAATGCATCCACTATTTCTAGGGCCACTTCCTTAAGTACTCTGGGATGCAGACTGTCAGGCCCTGGGGATTTATTGGCCTTCAATCCCGTCAATTTCCCTAACAATTTCCTGCCTAATAAGGATATCCTTCAGTTCCTCCTTCTCAATAGACCCTCAGTCGCATAGTACATCCGGAAAGTTATTTGTATCTACCTTTGTGAAGACAGAACCAAAGTACTTGTTCAATTGGTCTGCCATTTCTTTGTTCCCCATTATAAATTCACCTGAATCTGACTGCAAGGGACCTATGTTTGTCTTCACTAATCTTTTTCTCCACATATCTATAAGAAGCTTTTGCAGTCAGTTTTTATGTTTCCGGCAAGCTTCCTCTCCTACTCTATTTTCCCCTTCTTAATTAAACCCTTTGTCCTCCTCTGCTGAATTCTAAATTTCTCCCAGTCCTCTGGTTTGCTGCTTTTTCTGGCTAATTTATATGCCTCTTCCTTGGATTTAACACTATCCTTAATTTCCCTTAGTCATGGTTGAGCCACCTTCCCCGTTTTATTTTTACTCCAGACAGTGATGTATAATTGTTGAAGTTTGTCCATTTGATCGTTAAAGGTTTGCCATTGCCTATCTACCATCAACCTTTTAAGTATCATTTGCTAGTCTAATCTAGCCAATTAATGCCTCATACTGTCAGTGAGCCTAGGCTGGCTATTTGACTGTGGAGTGCATCGCAGCCTGATGTCCCTACACACATGTGAAACTTCCAGCAAGAGTGGTGAGTTAGTGATTAGGGAGCGACTGATTCCACCCTCTTTCCTCCCCTCCCCTCCACTCTTCCTAGTTCAGGAGCATGAGAGCAATTGCAGTGGCCCCAACTGAGATCAGTTAACATCAACATAGACTGGCCCTTTTTGATCTTTCATTCATCATAGGCAGTCCCTCAATCGAGGTAGACTTGCTTCCACTCTGAGTTCTCAGGTGACTGAACAGTCCAATGTGGGAATTACAGTCTCTGTCACAGGACAGACTGGTTGAAGGAAAGGGTGGGTGGAGAGTCTGGTTTGACACATGCTCCTTCTGTTGCCTGCGCTTGGTTTCTGCATGCTCTCGGCGACGAGACTCTAGATGCTCAGCACCCTACCGGATGCTCTTCCTCCACTTGGGGCGGTCTTTGGCCAGGGACTCCCAGGTATCGGTGGGGATATTGCACTTTATCAAGGAGGCTTTGAGGGTGTCCTTGAAATGTTTCCTCTGACCACCTGGGGCTCGCTTGCCATGTAGAAGTTCTGAGTAGAGCGCTTGCTTTGGGAATCTCCTGTCGGGCTTGCCGATGATGTGGCCCGCCTGAGTGTGGTCAGTGCTTCGATGCTGGAGATATTGGCCTGCTGGAGGACACTAACTTTGCTGCATCTATCCACCCAGTGGATTTGCAGGATCTTGCGGAGGCAGCAGCGTTGGTGTTATTTCTCCAGTGCTTTGAGGTGTCTACTGTATATGGTCTACGTCTGAGCCATATAGGGAGCTCTGAATTGAAATTTGTTGCAAGATCGGCAGGCCTCAGTTGGTATCATCTTGGGTGGCAGTATTCTGAGGGATTCAAGCAGGCATTTGGGAATGCTTGCCAAGTTATCGTTGGCTGTCATGAGCCTCTGACATTCCACACAGCTCCAATATCTTTCTAATGCTGGGTCCGACAGGTTAAATGTGCAATAGGCTGTCTGGAGGCTAGGTGTGGGCACAGTGACTGTGCCCTTTGGTCTAGCAGCTTGCCAACACTCAACAGTTTTGGCTTGTGCATGAGGAATGGCCAATTGCGCCAGATATCAGTTAAACACCAGCTTATCACATTCTGGGGAGAAGAGCGACCACTCGGGCGAAAGTCGGTAAGAAAATCGTTGAATTTTGGCGAGCAGATCCTAAACACCTGAGACAGCGTGTGAACATGTGGCTTTGTACCAGAGTGATTGTCATTGGTGGGCAGAGCCCAGGTGTATTTGCACAATACCATTTTTTTTTGTTGTTGAAATTATTATCCAACAGTCTCAAAATATTTGCACAAGGTAAACCCTTTTAAACATTCCCAGGGAAAGAATGGATTCTACTGGAATTTTACTACCTAGCATGCTAAGTTTTCCCTGCAAGCCTTTGCATTGGATAAGCATGTGTGTTATTTGCATTTAGAGGTCAATAATAGGCTCAATCAGCCCCAAAACTGCACTTCAGTAAATCATGGAACGGGAATTGATTTCATAAACTGCTAACTTGGCGCCATCTTTCAAATAGTCAGTCATAAATTCCATCAGCTCCCCCCTTTTTTAAATTAAGCAGTTGAGAGGCACAATAATTCTTGCCAAGTTATCGACCAAAACAAAATGTGTTTTGTCACATGAAACTGGTAATGGAACTAGCAGGTGGCCAGAAGGAGTCCCTTTAACTAAAGGCCTTGCTCCCTCCCCTCCTTCTTTGTTTAAATTGCTCAGCTGTATGCTAATCGCTTAAAACATGTTTTTAGTTTCCCTTGCTGGGCGACTTAATTCAAGCGCGGAATCCTCGCTATTGTGAGGAGAGTTTAGTGCGGGTGGGTAGCAGCATGCCTTGAATACACAGGGACTTGTGCGGCAGTGGAGCAGAAGTTATGCTTTTTTCCCCCCTCCCCTTGTCAGTTCCTCTCTCCCTCTCTCTCTCTCTTTGTCTCTCTGTATTGTTTTATGGCCTGAACTCGACAGCTGGTTCCCCCCCCCCCCCCCCACCCCTAAATATTTTTTTCCTTGGGAGCTGAATCCTTAGCAGGTCCTACCTTCTATCCACACACCCCCCACCACCCCAAATGCAAACACAATGGCAGCTGCCCCGAGCACTTCACCAGCTGCCTAAAATCCGCTGTTCAAACAGGCAAGCAAGAGGCTCCTGAGCAGCTGGACGCGAATGCACCTTGGCCTCTGCTCACAGCCACACAAAAGTTACCTACAGACGGGCCTAAGTGGCTCCAGCCTAGTCATTGTATAAACACGCCTGGTGTTAACTGTGTAAACATGCCCCGGTCTGACGGGGAAAGCGAGCAGCTGAGTGGCTCAAGGCCCGTGCCAGTGCGGAGGTGCCTCGGGTGTTGTACTGCCAGGTGCAGCCCCACCCACAGCTTAAGGAAATAGCTTTCCTTTTTTTGTGTTTTTTTAAATAAAAGTGGTTGCGGGAAAGAAAGCCTAATTGACATCAAAGTAGCGTTATCGTTGGACTCGCTTTATCTTCGAATATCTCGGCCTTTTTATGTCCCTGAAAGCTTGTTCTGTACCTTCTTGAATAAACAAAACTGACTGGGTTTTTTTATTTAAAAAAAAAAAAAATTCTTGAATGGACTGCTCGATTGCGACTTGCAGTCGCTCGATGGTTAACGTGCTGGCACTTTTAAGCACAGGCTGTAAGACTATTTCTTGCTGAATGGTTGGGCTTCTTGGTGACAGACTATGCCACAATGGCCCTTATGTTAAAGGCGCCCCGCGGGTCACCTCCTCTTTGTCTTGCCTTAGCTGTGGGGCTGGGATGCTGTGGAGCTCTGAACAGGTTGCTATGGAGAGGCTGCGGAAAAACAGCAAGAAAGCAACACAACAGATCGTTATGTGGGGAGGTTTGCTTCTCATTGCAAGCTCAACCCCCACCCCACCCCCCCACCCCCTTTCACACTTTGAGCTTGTTTGACTTGTTTAAGCAGCGGTTTGGAATAAACTGCATTATTCAGAGCCAAGGCAAGCTCTGTTGGTGCTGGATGGTCTGGGAATAAAAGTGAAGGCTGGCAAAAGGGAGGGACAACCCATCAGGTGGACGTGGGCAGAATCGTGTCTTTTTGGGAAGGGGGGAGGCAGACTTTGAGTCACTTTGAATAGGTATGGACAGGGGAAAGAGTCCACACAACAATGGCTTTTAGGTTTTATCCTTTTGTGTCTGTAACAACAACTTGTATTTATATAACACCTTTAACATAGTGACACATCCCAAGGCGCTTCACAGGAGTATTATGCGATAAAAATTTGATGGTAAAGTAAGATGATGCACATTTTTTATAGAATCGCTGAATGAACATACCCTAAACAGCTAAATAGCCAAGGGATAAAGGGAATACATAGACACGTCCTCAATTATCCATTTCTTCTTCTCTTCCAATAACAATGTTGCCATAGCAATAAAGGCCCCAAGTAATAGCAGCCAGATTCTTGGTAAATAGGTTTGAAGTTCACTGTTCCTGTTTTTGTTTTACAGACGTACATCTTCACTGATGGTGAAGATGAGGAGCTAAAGAAAAAGACAGGTAAGCCATGTGGAAACTGCTTATGGGGTCACGCAAGGTCCTTGCTGCACACCTGTCCCTACATCTGGAAGGAGCCCATGTCTCCTAACCTAATGGATCCAGCAATGATTAAACTCTCATCATTATAGAGAGCCATCTGTTAATGGAGATCAATTAGCAAAGAAAGCCTGGGAGACTTCCAAATTTAAAATCTTTCTGCTGTTTGTAGTCTCAGCAAATTAAAATTACTCCAAAGTGGAAGAGGGTGGAGTAGGTGATTTTCCCTCTAAGCGAGCCCACTCTTCCAAGTACTGTGCATACTCTTGTAGAGGGTTGTCAAATTGTCGTACATGTATTGACACCATTGGTTCCAAAAATAAAATCAGACCGTGGTCAGGTGGAGCAATCTGGATTCTTGTGTGATCATTGTTTGATGAGATGCTCCTGTTGTTACAGCAGCAAAGGTCTGCGAGTTGACTTGAGTAAGGTGAGCGACATTCAGCCACTATCTGAGCATCTCCAACCCTGGAAGCCCCTGCATTTCGAGGTTGTGACTGTGATTTCTAGCTGTCAATCTTTCATAATCGTGGTCCCTATTCAACTAAATCGTTCCCACTATCCGCCACCTGTTGCATGGGATGCCCTTGAATCAAATCGATTGCGGGAGAGGAGAAAGAGGGTGGTTGCCATGGAGATTGTGGCTGACCTGACTCCAGACTGAGGAGCAACATTTAAGTGATTCAGTGGAAGGAGCCAGCTGAGCTGTGACCCACCCCTACCCTTTGCTGCCAGGCTGCAGCTGTCTGCAAATTCGATTGTGTTGTTACCAAAAGCTACAGCTTAAATCTTAAGCACGTTAACTCCAGGTCAGTTTGTACAGACTTGGGAAATCCTTTGGAAAAAAATTAGGGGGGAGGAATGAGAGACTTAGTAACTGGAGTTTTCAGCTTGTTTTGAGGTGAGACACTTCCAAAATATCACTTTGTCCAATGCTATCTGGAAAGCCAAGTTCTTATTGTTTCCAGCCGGGGTTGTTGGCTCTGTGATTCTTGAATTTGACCTTGACTCTGAACTTAATGCACATTTCTGGTGTTTGTTTACATTGTTCTGTAGCTTTTGCCTTGTGTCCACCGAGTATCTTGTTGCTAATGTGTTTCCTTTCCCCACTAGCCGGCCACGTGTTCAATACTAACTGCTCAGCAGCTCACAGCCGACAAGCACTTTCCTGCAAGATGGCAGTAGAATACGACAAGTTTATTGAATCGGGAAAAAAGTAAGTAACAAGGAGAAGTCACTTGGAAAAAGTGAGCTTATAGTTCCTTTTCAGTGATTTAGTAAAGAACTGCATCACCTTGCTATACTAAGCCTCTCTGATCAGATGGTCCTAGTTCAATCCCCCATGAGCACTGAGCAGATCTCCTGTCAGAAGAACAGTTGCACTGCTATAGTGGCTTCAGCACACCTGTGCTAAGGGAAAGTAGAAAATAAAGGCAGCCGGGATCCTGACTTGTGATTATTGTGCCCTGAATCCACTGTCTACAGAAGTCAAGTGCGAACCGGTTTGGGCTGTGCTCTGGGGCCCTCTGCATAGAATATCCCACTGACGCTTGGGTGACGTGAATGCCCACGGAGGGCAAGGTACTAACGGACTGACGTCACCCATACACCAGCAGAAGTCCGCACCTTCAGCAAAGGTTGATGGGGAAGGAAAGAAATCCAGAAAAACAACTAGATGTAATCTGAATCTGTTGATGCTGGTTACAGTTAAGACCGCTTTGTGGTGTAGAATGGAATTAATCTGAGCCCAGTCAAACTAGGCTATGCCATCATAAAACCTCAGAATTCAGGAAATTACTTGATGTTTTGGAAATTAAGACACCACTATTATGTGGGGTGCCACAAGACAACGTCTGTAGTCTGGTGGAAATGTGCTTTATGTAAATTATTCTAATAAAGTTGGTCCCTCACCCCAACAGAATGTGGCGACCTGCTGAAGTGCATTTCTATGGATGCTGTCCAGCTATGTGCCCGTTCATCATGTGCCTCGGATGTGTGCGTCAGCAGGATATTCAACTGTGGGGGCATCACAGCTGCGATGGTTCCTGTCCTCATTGCATACTTTCCAGCAGGGATTGATAATCAGGAGCAGCAATGGTTTTCTTGTCCCTGCCTCCTTCCGGGATCCCAAGGCCAGTTGCTCCTCTAGCTAAGCCAGCACTGACTAGGCATTGAGCTGGGGATCATTGTTGTCAGAGTGGCTCAGTATTGCATCAAAAGATCATTTACCCACTGAGAAATCTGGGGAAGCCAGTTCCATTTTTGATGTTCCTTTCTAGAAAATCGTACGAGGTGTTGGTTAGAAATGACTTCGCCCAGCTTCTGCAAATTCGGTCCTTTTCAAGCAAAAAAAAAATGTAGCTTCACAGCAGGACAGTTTTGTTCTCCTAGTTCTAGTCCAGTTTGAGTGAGAGCATGAGTAATGGGAACACCATGGGGCTCATTTAACGAGTTGCTGATTTTTTTTTTCTCGTGCCGTGTACTGATCCGTTTTCACCTTTTTTCAGGTGGTTTTGCCACGTTGATGATGATAATTATGTGAACACCCGCACGCTAGTGAAGCTGCTGTCGCAGTACCCCCACACTCAGGACATCTACATTGGCAAACCAAGCCTTGACCGACCCATCGAGGCCACGGAAAGGATCAGCGACAATAAAGTGGTAAGTGGCAGCGGATCAGTTGTCGGTTCCCTCATAGTGCAGATTTGTACAGTGAAACTTCATACTGGCACAAATGGTTGTTTAAGTTTGTTTGTTGAGATTTCAGGCAGAACAAGAATTACATTTAACTTCTAAAAAGAGACGACTTTAGCTCTTTTTCACAAGCTTGGTATCCCAAAGCTATCTGCGTACTTTGTGAAGTGTAGTCTCTGGCTGCCACATTTCCTACATTACAACAATGTGTGCACTGGAGAGGGTGCAGAGAAGATTTACAAGGATGATGCCAGAAATGAGGGTATACTGATCATGAAAGAATGAGCAGGCTGAGTCTCTTTTTTTTTTTTTTTTTGTTGCTTATTTTAATTTTTTTTAAAAAAGAAAGCTGAGGGGTGACCTAAATAGAGGTCTTTAAAATTGAGAGGTTTTGATAGTGGATACAGTGTTTCCACTTGTGGGGAGCATAAATAGAGGCCATCAATATAAGACAGTCACCAAGAAATCTAATAGGGGAATTCAGAATAAACTACTTTACCCAGAGAGTGGAAAACTTTTAAAAGCCAGCAAAGAATGACAAGTAATAGAGGGAAGATAGATTATGAAAGTAAACTAGCACAAAATATAAACCTGTAGTAAGAGTGGCTAAAGTAAATGTTCATCCCCCTAGAGGATGAGACTGGGGAACAGGAAAATGGCAGAGACTTTGAACAAATATTTTGCATTGGTCTTCATGGTAGAAGACACTAAAAGTATCCCAATGGTGGATAATCAAGGAGCTATAGGGAGGGAGGAACTTAATACAATCATTAACTAACTAGAAAAGTAGTACTCGGTAAAATAATGGGACTGAAGGCAGACAAGTCCCCTGGACATGATGGCTTACATCCTAGGGTCTTAAAGGAAGTGGCTGCAGAGATTGTGGATGCATTGGTTGTAATCTACCAAAATTCCCTGGATTCTGGGGAGGTTCCAGTGGAACTGCAAATATAATGCCCCTATTAAAAAAGGAGGCAGACAGAAAGTAGGGAACTACAGACCAGTTAGCCAAACATTGGTCATTGGGGAAAATGCTGGAGTCTGTTATTAAGGAAGCAATAGCAGGACATTTGGAAAAGCAAAATTCAATCCAGCAGAGCCAGCATGGTTTCATAAAAAGGGAATCCTGTTGGACAAATTTGCTGGAGTTCTTTGAGGATGTAATAAGCAGGGTGGATAAGGGGAACCAGTGGATATGGTGTATTTGGATTTCCAGAAGGCATTCAATAAGATGCCATATAAAAGATTACTGCACAAATTAAAAATTCATGGGGTTGGGGGTAATCGCATGGATAAAGGATTGGCTAACTAACAGAAAACAGAGGCAGGATAAATGGGTCATTTTCTGGTTGGCAAACAGTAACTAGTGGGGTACCGCAGGGATCATTGCTGGGGCCTCAACTATTTACAATCTAAAATGACTTGGATGAAGGGTCTGAGTGTAATGTAGCCAAGTTTGCTGATACAAAGATGGGTGGGAAAGCATTGTGAGGAAGGGACACAAAATCTGCAAAGGATATAGACATGCTAAGTGAGCAAACATTTGGCGGATGGAGTAAAATGTGAGGTTATCCACTTTGGCAGAAAAAATAGAAAAGCAAATTATAATTTAAATGGAGAAAAATTGCAAAGTGCTGTAGTACAGAAGGACCTGGGGGTCCTTGGGCATGAAACAAAGTTAGTATGCAGGTACAGCAAGTACAGGAAGGCAAATGGAATGTTGGCCTTTATTGCAAGGGGGATAGAGTATAAAAGCAGAAGTCCAACTGTACAGGATATTGGCGAGGCCACACATAGAGTACTGCGTACAGTTTTGGTCTCTGTATTTAAAGACAGATATATTTGCTGTTGAGGTTCACTAGGTTGATTCCAGAGATAAGGGGGTTGACTTATGAAGATAGGTTGAGTAGGTTGGGCCTATAATCATTGAGTTCAGAAGAATGAGAGGTGATCTTATTGAAACATATAAGATAATGAGTGTGCTTGACAAGGTGGATACAGGGAGGATATTTCCACTCTTTGGGGAAACTAAAACTAGGAGACATAGTCTCAGATTAAGGGGCTGTCTATTTTAAGATGAGGAGGAATTTCTCCTGAAGGTTGTAAATCTATGGAATTCTCTGCCTCAGAGAGCTGTGGAGGCTGGGTCATTGAATATATTTAAGGCAGAGATACAGATTTTTGAGCGATAAGGAAATAAAGGGCTATGGGAAGTGGAGCTGAGTCCATGATCAGATCAGCCATGATCTTATTAAATGGCAGAGCAGGCTCGAGGGGCCAAATGGCCTGCTCCTAATTATGTCCTTATGGAACTTGCTACCACAGACATTAGTTGAGGCAAATAGTATAGATGCATTTAAGGGGAGGCTAGATAAGCATAATGAGGGAGAAGGGAATAGAGGGTTATGCTGATGGATTTAGATGAGGAAAGATGGGAGGAGGCTCGAGTGGAGCATAAACCCCGGCATGGACTAATTAGGCCGACTGGCCTGTTTCTGTGCTGTATACCCTATATGTAAGTCCCACAAATGCAGTGTTAAAGACCAGATAATCTGATTTTAGTGATTTTGTTTGAGGGATAAATATTGGCCAGGACGCTAGGGAAAGCCCCTCGCTGTTCTTTGAAATAGTGCGCTGGGATCTTTGACGTCCACCTGAGAGCAGAGGGGGCCTCGGTTTAACATCTCATCTGAAAGTCAGCTTTCGGGCAGTGAGAGAACAGAGTATGGCACTTTGTTTAATTCAGTGACTGATGTTTCTTGTTTTCTTGCAGCGTCCAGTGCATTTCTGGTTTGCGACTGGAGGGGCTGGATTCTGCATCAGCCGAGGACTAGCACTGAAGATGAGTCCATGGGCAAGGTACGGATAGTGACATCAGCTATACACGTGAGATTTGGGAATTTGCATGCTGCCTGCCATTGCTGTTTATGACCAGGAACGTTTTGCATAATCTAGTTTCTTGTTTGTTAAAACAAATTGCACATGTTTGTTCACTTCTTTAATACACACATGCAAGCAAATGAAAAATCCTTGATATAATACAGCTTGCATAAATTTTGAAAGTTTGAGATTTTAACCATAACTGTTACACATTTTGATTCAGTCTTGTTATAAAAAGCTGCATACCTAATTGAATCTAAGTGGCTTTCTTGGCTATTAGTTGAATGCAAAACTTTTATTTTGAACCCGCTGTTCGCGTGTGCTGCCTGATCAGCGTGCAGTGTCCAATTTCTGCTTCCTTTCTCCACAGTGGCGGTCACTTCATGAACACCGCCGAGAAAATCCGTCTCCCTGACGACTGCACCATTGGTTACATCATCGAGGCCGTTCTGGGAGTGAAGCTCATTCGGAGTAACCTGTTCCACTCGCACTTGGAGAACCTGCAGCAAGTAATGAGATCTGACATCCCTAACCAGGTAAGCAGCATGCATTGGAAACAGCCCGGCGGTATTTCAATACTGGAACACCCCTGTTCCTCGGAGAAATATCAGGCACCTGAATTGTATTGCTCTGTATTACAGGTTACGTTGAGCTATGGCACATTTGAAAATAAAAGGAATGCCATTAATCTGAAAGGGGGCTTCTCTGTTGAGGAGGATCCATCTCGGTAAGTGTGAAATTCCTTCAACGTATTAATCCAGCGCAGTCTATTCACCATTAACATTTGTGCACTCCACTCCTGTCCTCTTGTTTCTGCTTCAGCGAAATATGAAGTGTGCTGCATGCAGAAACCAAATCTGAAAAATGTTGCTTTCTACTTGAAATTAACCTGCTGTAGAACTACTGAAGGGAAGAGTATTAATTTGTCTGTAATCTTGTGCTGTAGAAATAAATATCTATTTATTTTATACATATTTGTGGGATGCCTTGATGATCTTTTGCTATATTTTGTGCTTTGATAACGCTGATCAGTGGCAGCGTGGGAAGGGATGTTGGGGGAAGTTTTAAGAGTCAACACTCCAAGCGGCTAAGTTCACTGGCCAGAAGCACGTATCAAACGTTGGTGTGCACTGCCCGTGATTTTCCAGCCTTTCAATTTATTGATCGGGATATCGTGGGCAGTGTACACCCAAACCTCCGACCTGTGCTCCCAATGGCTGAGGTTCCTTGTCTGGATGCAGACTTGTCAGAACATGTCTGATGTTGGGGGTGTCATGATGGTTTACTGTTTCACCAGCAGTGAATTCACTTTACAACACCCAGCAATTATCAATATAATTCCCTTTGAAACCGCTTGGCGTAGGCTGGGCATCCAAGTGCAGCAGCAACAATTTATGTAACTCACTGCTGCTTAGTGCTTTGTGGAGGGGAAACTTGGAGCAAGCACAGTTTCCCAAACACTTAGCAAGCAGCTCAAGAACTGCAGGAATGACTGGTTGCCTGGCTTCCATTTAGAAAATGGTCATATACTAGCATCTCTTTTAAATATTGGTTATTTTCACTAGACAGTCTATTTTGGATGGGAAAGTTAGTGGATTGTCATCCCTGCTATTAAAATGTATACCCATGTGTAATGTTAATCTAATATGATGGTGAGGTTTTAAAATTTCTCTTTCTAAATAGTGTCTTGGAAAGAAACTATCTAGTGGACAATACCCACCATTGACTTGACCCAACCCCCACTTTTTTTTTTAAAAGCATTGTTTCCAATTATTAGGAGTGGAGATGGAATGGCAAGCTTCTACAGAAGTTGGTTGGGGGCAGAGGTGGATATGTGCCTTCAGTAAAGATTAACATTGGCACTGGAGTAACAGTCCAGTGGAGTGGGCTGCACATAGTGAATTCAACAGAATGATTCCAGGATACCATTAATCTATAATCATTTTGCAACACAAGTCGCACTGTTCCAGAAGTCTGGGAAACACCCTGCCCAGCAGATGCAACAGGAGCCAAGCCAAACAAATAAGTGAAAGGGAAGAAACCAAATACTAGTGCTGTGATAAGAACTTTGGCAAGTTTTACGGAGTGTGCAATCGATCTTGATAACTTTGGTAAATTCTGCCATCGACTCATTCTTTAAAAGCAGTGATAGATTTGTACAGCAGCACAAGGTGATAAATGAACAAGAGTTAAATACAAACATTACTCCACATCATGCAAAGCTCAGTATTGTACTAGGATCTTTTCAGTAAATATCAGTGCCTTAACATAAAGTGGAATCAATTCTGATATATTGGCTGCAGATCATTTTACTTTGAGTTACAGAAAGTATATTTGTCTCCTATACAACTAACGTAATCTGTATTTTTCATTCTCTCCAGGTTTCGCTCAATACATTGTCTCCTGTATCCTGATACCCCATGGTGTCCTCGCAATGTTACTTATTAACCTCTAACCTCGTCCCGTGTAACCCCGGTATCTGAAGGGGATGTGGGGACCACTATGTCTGGCTGTGAAGCTCTTGTGTAGCTGCGTTAATGCACATTGCTGGGTGGTAGGGCTGCTGTGCGGCCTGGATGTATCGATAGTCTATAGTGTCTCCCTCCTGTTTGCAGTCCTTGTATGGAACAGAGCCATGCTTTGAATCCGGGCAGAACAGGAAGTGGCAGAAGGCAAACAGACATCACAAAGGATGAGTGATTGTGTGTGTCGTGTAATTATTTTTTCCCCAAGTGTGAAATTGCAAATGTTGCCGATGTGTATCGGCAAATCTTTTAGAATGTAAAAGACTCTTCCTCGAGCCAGCTTTAAACACTCGTTGCTTTTCTGAGACACTTCGAGCAGGCATTCGGAGAAAGTCAATGAACTTGGAGGAAAGCTGCTCTGTGTTGAGCCATAAATACAGATGCTATGCAAAGTGATGATGCTTCAAAGGTTCAATTTCAACTGATGCTTAAAAACATAGGACTGAACATGTTTGAAGAATGTAGAATCACTTCCAACTTGAGTTTGGAAAATTATTACTGCCACAACCCGAGACGCCAGATGGGATTAAAGATAATTGCGATTTCCTGAAAGGATTTCTTTTACATCTGTGTCGTTCATACTGCTGAGAGTATCACTGGAAAAGCTTGTGTTCAAGGCTGGCTGCTGGAGGCTCTTAGACACGGCCTCTGATTATTACTGGGGCCTGTCTGTATGTGAAAGCACTTTTCTTCCCTCCTGGTAAAATCCTATGGTTATTAATGGCACGGAAAGGAGCTAGCTACTCTCGTGACACTTCTGGGATTCATTTGGAAAATGTGCTGCACTAATAGTTACTGGAAGACTAGCTGATAAAATGCTGTTTGATTAATTCTACTGATCGTAATGTTTGGTATTTCAGACTGACATTTGAAAATATCACTTCATTTGAAAATGCCCCTAACAGTTTTACAAACTGAAATTCACTTCTATACATTTTGACTTGTTTGAAAGATTATTTTTTTTTAAATGTAGTAAGACCACTTATTTACAAATCCCGATCTAGTTTTTTGTGCCTCAAATGACCGTTCAGGAAGATTTCAAACATCTAGTTTAAGAAATAATTTTGTGACAATTTTGGTAAAATATGTTTACATTATTTTTAACAATTAAAAAAAAAAAAAAAATTATTTAGACCTCTGCACCCCCCCGCCCCCCCCCCACCAACCTGGAATCAAATGTTGCTGATGACCACTTGTGGCCACTGGGCTGCATTTTATGTGCCATGATCTAAATTATCAAGCTATTTGACCTAGGGGAGGCATCGCAGTTGATCTCAATCCTGTCTTCTAATGTGACCATGTATTGGTACTACTTGCTCACTGGCTAGAGATCAGAAGTGGGAACACTGGCTATTTTTCCTGTTCCTTAATGAGGGGGCATTGAGATTACTTGTAGCAAGCTGCCTCCTGGCGGAGATCGGCTCACTCAGCGCAGATCAGGGATCAAACCTGGATGCCTCCTGGTCTGTATGGCTCAGTTCCACACTGGGTGGTGTGTTTACCACTGAGCCATGGAAGAGCTATTTAATATTTTCTTAACGTCGTCTTTTAACATAAAACAGCATCATCTTTCTAACCCTTTCATTCGCCCCCTAACAGCTCTCGTAGTCGTGTGAATCAGTCTTCCTTTTGTCCTGATTTCAGAGTAAGGGAGGGAATGAAAGGCCTAAAAATTATCCCATCAAGTGTGTAGCACTTAGAGCAGCAGGTGTCAGTCATGTTATGCTCTGTGATGGTGACCCATACTGGGTTAGTTGCATTGTGTATATATTTATCTGGACAGTATTTACTGTTCTCTTGTATTGCTGTATATTTGAAATGGTTGCTTAATATTCAGAAATCTTTCTGATCTGTAAAAACGTGATGTTTGAACTCTTAGATTTAATTGCTCCTCTTATTTATATTCCAGCATCTGGAAACAAAATACTGTAAAGCGCTGTAAATATAATCACTGATACTCAGGGGTGGAACCTGAATGGTTGCAGTGAAAGCTGATGAGTACCCATCCTTTCCTTTCTAATAAAGGATTTTATTGCTCAAACTAAAACCCTGTTGACTGATTTCTTGCACTTCTGGGGGAGGGTCTCAAGAACGTAGAAGCCTTGACCACAAATATATTCGACACTGCTCTAATGTGCTGAAGGCTGTGCTGTGCAGAGCAAGGAGTCTCTGCCTTCTGTGAGCACCTGGTAAGTTCAGGCAACAAGATCCAATGTCCTTGCAACCTTGCTGAATACGACTGTGATGTTATTCGAGGTCCAACCTCTGCAGTTTGCAGGCTCATACCTGGAGTGGATTATGTAATGTGACTGGACTTCGCTTGTGTAAATAGAACAGGACATTGCATACGACTGGCTTGATATATTGAAAAATCGTATTACTAAAGTTGGCAGCACAGAAATTGTATACAATTCTATTGATGCAGATGGCATCCAATAGGGGTAAAAACATCCAAACTCTTTCCTGACCAGGAGGTCTTGTGTTTGGAAGGTTCTCAAACTAGCCCATTATTGAGCTGAGGCATAATAGATTTCAGCAATGTGCTTTACACCTCGAACTGGCTAATTATAATTAAATTGCATTAGAGCTCCTCCTACTGGTCCCATAGTACAGTATTTCATCCTGTATTGATATTAAACACTTGTGCTCAAACTTATTCCATTCTCTGCGATCTATTGGAGAGAAAGATCGGTTAGTCTGGTCTGCCCTGTGTAAATGCCTACACTTGACAGCCAATCACCAGATTGCATTCCATGGTGGTCATGAGGGAGTCTTGCTTGGAGCAGCACTGGCAACAGTTGTGAATTCCTGACAATACATTTATTTATAGTGCACTCCTATCTTCCACCAGCATTTATAAAAAATATATATATAATATCAGCTGTGGCTCAGTTGGTAGCACACTCTCCTTTTGAGTCAGAATTGTGGGTTCAAGTCCCACTCCAGGGTGCCTACTGCACTTGCTATTCCCAGGCGGTCTCCCATCCAAGTACGACTCCCACAATCACTGACCTGACCCTGTGATCCACCCCCACCCTTCTTCCCCCCCCCCCCCCCTCCAAATGATCTCTCTGCCACACTCCAAGCCCCTAGCCAGCCAGCCCCGATGGCCTCTTGCTCAGTACCTTTACCATCCAATGTAACGTGACCACCTTGTCTGGAAAAATCCTTTATCCAGAACAGGCCAGGTCCCGAGGGTTCCGGATAAGGGAGGTTCAACCTGTATTGTCAAAAGTACCAGAGGTGACGGTGTTTTTTTTAAACAGTGATTTGGTGTGATCTGGAATATACTGCCTGAAAGGGTGGTGATAGCGGGTTCCAAAATGACATTTAAAAGGGAAGTGGTTAAATACTTTACAGGGTTCTAGGGAAAGAGCAGGTGAGTGTGTCTAATTGGATACCTCTACCAAAGAGCTGGCACAGGTATGATGAGCTGAATAGCCTCCTTCTGTGCTGATATTCTGATTCTATTGAACTTCAAAAACTAGTCCAATAGTGATATCCTTAATCAGGTGATTTCAGAGTACATGACAAGAACATAAATAGCCTGCTCCACCATTCAGTAAGATCATGGCTCTTCTACCTTAACTTCCACCCCCCCCCCCCCCCCAATCCCTTGGTTTCCTTAATATCCAAAAATCTATTGATCTGACTTGAATACAACTGAGCATCCACAGCCCTCGGGGTTGTGAATCTTTGGCATTCTCTACCCCAATGAGTGAAGAAATTTCTCCATCTCTGTTCTAAATGGCCTATCCCTATTCAGAGACTGTGACCCAGAGTTCTAGATTCCCCAGCCAGAGGCAACATCCTCCCAGCATCTACCCTGTCAAGCCCTTTAAATTTTATGTTTCGATGAGATAGTGTGGAAGTCTGTGGTCTCTTGTCTACAGAATGAAATTGTGTATTTAAACATTTTGGTACTCAAAAAAAAAAGGGTTTATTCTAACAACCGAGTTTTTAATTGAATGACCATTTTGGGTGAAGGGGAAGGAATTGCTGCCTAAATTGGCCACCTTCTGGAAATCGACTCAAAACTGCCACAAATGATCAGTTTGGGCCACTACTCGTAATATCCAGTTTGCAACAGAGTCCAATTGAAACAATTTCTCATAGAACCTTGCTCTGGCAAATTTTACAAATGCCACTTACTGCCTTGATAACTGTACTAATTAAGAACAAGCTGGTTGGATGACGAATGGTAAGTGGCAGGTGATATGGTATGTTGGGCACCGAACCATTTCCAATGAGTAACAGGGTGTGGGCTGGTTCCTGCAATCTCTGGCAAGTTCCACAGCACTGAGCAAAAGTCAGATGCTTCCCACAGAGGCAAGGAGGGGAAAACTAGTCAATGCACTCAGTCTGGTTTTCTGCCCCACCCAAGAAATGGTTTGAGATAATTGACTGAGAACCTGAGTGGCATAGAAAGACAAAAGGAAAAAAAATATATCTCTGCTGGAAGTGTGCGCTTGACTATTGGTTTAGAAAAGGATTGAGCCGAATTAATTTGCCTTCCACCGCCAATAGCCAGTTGTTCCTTATTGTTGATGCCCATTCACATGAGATGCTTGCAGTTCTCAGCCCCTGTGATGCTCAGCAGAGAATCAGCAACTTCAGGAAGGGAGGAAAAAGATAGAACATTTTGAAAAAGGGAGTGTCTTGCCCTATTAAATTCCATGGCTATTGATTCCGCTATTGTCATTTAATGAGACTTGACGAAGGGCTGATTGCTGTACCGATCAGCTTTCTTTTCGATCTGCCATATAAAACATGTATGGAAGATCAAAGAAGCGGAAATCCTACAGAACTGAGATTTGAAGATAACCTCCCATGTTTCACTCTTCCCTGAGGGAAATCCTCTATTTGTTTAAGAATAGTTTAAACTCATTTAAGCGTGCACCCAACCAAAACTACTGTTTATTTTTGGCTCTGCTCTGCATGCTCCTATTAATAGGTCTAGAAATGATCGCAAGTAGGCAGGGAGCGACTGCTCACTGTAACTGATATTGCTGCACTGTTTATGGCTCGGTTTTAAATCAAAATGATATGTCCTGCTGTTCACTTCATACCTCATTTATAGAAGCATATAAAAGCTCAATCAATAAAACAGGTGATATAAATCCTGCCTATCCTGGTGCACAAATGAAAACAAAAGCATTAACTTCAATAAATCCATTTTTTTTTGACTGTTGAAAAATCAAGAGACATCAACAATTAAATTGACTTTGCTTATCCATTTACACTTCAAAGGTGCAACTGTGAAGTTCATGATGGCCAACAAAGGTGGGCAGGGGTACATAAGAAATGGGAGCAGGAGTAGGCCATTTGGCCCCTCGAGCCTGCTCAGCCATTCAATAGGTCATGGCTGATCTGATCATGGACTCAGCTTCACTTCCCTGCCCGCTCCCCATAATTCTGTACTCCCTTATCGCTCAAAAATCTATCTCCTCCTCCAATATATTCAATGATCCAGCCTCCACAGCTCTTTGGGGCAGAGAATTTCATAGATTTACAACCCTCTGAGAGAAGAAATTTCTCCTCATCTCAGTTTTAAATGGGCAGCCCCTTATTCTAAGACTATGTCCCCTAGTTTTAGTTCCCCTATGAGTGGAAATATCCTCTCTGCATCCACCTTGTCGAGCCCCCTCATTATCTTATAAGTTTCAATAAGATCACCTCTCATTCTTCTGAACTCCAATGTATATAGGCCCAACCTACTCAACCTATCTTTATAAGTCAACCCCCTCATCTCCGGAATCAACCTAGTGAACCTTCTCTGAACAGCCTCCAATGCAAGTATATCCTTCCTGAAGCAGTCTTTATAAGGGTTATCTGCATTGTAGACCCTCACTATGTGATTCTCCAAATAATAAAATATTGTAAATACCTGTACACCCACAGCATATGCTGTGGATATGCTGTTTATTTTTTTAACTTTTATCAATTTTCTAGACAACTAATGAGGATTTGTGACTGAACTCTGAAGTGAGTTAAGTATGTTATGAGGACTATGGATCCTTGGTCTTTATTCTATTATTCCTTCAAAAATACTTCATTGGTTGTGAAGCGCTTTTGAGACACCATAAGATTCAGCCCATCATGCCTGTGCCGGCTCTCCCTGCTCTTTTCCCACAGTCCTGCAATTTTCTTCCCCTCCAAGTGTTTATTCAATTCCCTTTTGAAAGCTACTATTGAATCTGCTTCCACCACCCTTTCAGGACGTGCATTCCAGATCATAACTCGCTGCGTAAAATAATGTCTCCTCATCTCACCTCTGGCTCTTTTGCCAATTACCTTAAATCTGTGTCCTCTGGTTACCAACCCTTCTGCCAGTGGAAACAGTTTCTCCTTATTTACTCTATCAAATCCTTCACGATTGTGAACACCTCTATTAAATCTCCTCTTAATCTTCTCTGCTCGAAGGAGAACAAACCCAGCTTCTCCAGTCTCTCCAGATAACTGAAGTCCCTTATTACTGGTACCATTCTAGAAAATTTCTTCTGCACCCTCTCCAAGGCCTTTGACATCTTTCCTAAAGTTTGGTGCCCAGAGTTGGACACAATACTCCAGCTGAAGCCGAACCAGTGATTTATAAAGGTTTAGCATAACTTCCTTCCTTCCTTCTATTTATAAAGCCAAGGATCCGTATGTTTAAAAAAAAAAGAAAGACTTGCATTTATATAGCGCCTTTCAAGATGCCCCGACATGCTTTACAGCCAATGAAGTACTTTTGAAGTGTCGTCACTGTTGTAATGTAGTTTAACAGCCTTATCAACTTGTCCTGCCACCTATAAAGATTTCTGGATGCAAACCCCCAGGTCACTATGTTCCTGCACACCCATTAAAATTGTACCATTTATGTACTTTATAAATGCGAGTTTTTTAATTTTGCCTGGCAGATTGCTGACCTTTTAGTTCTGGGCTGGCAGTGTCGCGGCAGTCATAGGTTAGTGCGCTGTGGAAAATGACCCTGTCAGAGAGAATCGGGCTTTTGGCGGTTGAATAATGGCGAATAAGAGCAGAAAACATTCTGGATCTGGATCACTTTCTACATGCCAGCAACAAAGAAATTGGTTTGGACCATTGAACCAATTATCGTTATCCTTGGATCCATTTTGTGTCAGAAATAGGCAGTTTCCAAAAGACAGCTTGGATAGGAATTAATTGCTGTAAAATATATGCTATTGGACAGTTTGGGATTGTTAGCCATCACATTTGGTGGTTGCTTCATCATCAGATTTATGATAAGATAGGTTATGTCGCAATGCACAGTCAGAGAGGCAGACGTGGTGTCCGTGCATTCTGTCATTTTTGAGAGCAGAGACCAACCAGACATAACTCAAATTAGGAGGAGATATTTGGGAATCTAGAAAAAAAGGGTTTCTGTTAAAAACAAATTCTACACCAAACCACATGGTTCAAGGCAGCAACAAGACTGAAATGAGTTGGAGAACATATCACAAAAGAGTGATTAGGTGACATTGAGCTTGTATATTTAAGGGCTGTCGATTGACGGAAGGGAAAACAAAATAATCCTCAATGTGCCAAAATGAAGTCACTTCATGCTTTGATTGCCTTTGGTTGTCGGTCTTGTTGCATGTATGTAAATATGCTCTTCTGTTGAGTGTGACCTCAGTCACTCAATACCATATTGTGGAGCTCCCAGGCTATGCTGAGTTAGTTGGTCTCCGCAGGGGCAACAGTTGGGGCACTACAATTGGCCTCAGGGCCCTGGCTAGGGAAGTGAAAGGTCAACCTGGCTTCCCGCTGCTGATTACTATCCAGTGGCCTCAACTTGAAAGTGTGTGTTGAGTGAGATTACAATCTGGCACATCTGTAATACCCACCCCTCCGTTAGTGCTAACACTCACACACTTGGGTGAGATGCTGGAGAGTTAGTATCATAGAATCATAGAAATTTACAGCACGGAAGGAGGCCATTTTGGCCCATCGTGTCCGTACAGGCCGACAAAGAGCTATCCAGCCTAATCCCACTTTCCAGCTCTTGGTCCATAACCCTGTAGGTTACAGCACTTTAAGTGCACATCCAAGTATCTTTTAAATGTGGTGAGGGTTTCTGCCTCCACCACCCTTTCAGGCAGTGTGTTCCAGACCTCCACCACCCTCTGGGTGAAGACATTTCCCCTCATATCTCCTCTAAACCCCTCCCCCCCATTTATTTAAATCTATGTCCCCTGGTTGTTGACCCCTCTGCCAAGGGAAACAGGTCCTTCCTATCCACTCTATCCAGGCCCCTCATAATTTTATACACCTCAATCAGATCTCCCCTCAACCTCCTCTGTTCCAAAGAAAACAGATCCAGCATCTCCAATCTTTCTTCATAGCCAAAATTCTCCAGTCCAGGCAACATTCTTGTAAATTGTCTCTGCACCCTTTCCAGTGCAATCACATCTTTCCTGTAATGTGGCGAACAGAACTGCACGCAGTACTCCAGCTGCAGCCTAACCAGTGTTTTATACAGTTCAAGTATAACCCCCCTGCTCTTGTATTCCAAGCCTTGACTAATAAAGGCAAGTATTCCATTTGCCTTCTTAACCACATTAACTACCTGGCCTGCTACCTTCAGAGATCTGTGGACCTGCACTCCAAGGTCCCTTTGTTCCTCTACAGTTTTCAGTGTTGTACCATTTAATGTGTATTCCCTTGACTTGTTAGACCTCCCCAGATGCATTACCACACACTTATCTGGATACTACCATTGGCCTGTACCCCAAGAGTGTGTGCCCTCAGCAGAGGAGGGGGACAAAATTAGGGTAAAAATACACTGGGCTCTTTCCGACCGTCACTCTCAGCCTTCTCCGCCCTGAGTGGATGCTGCCGTTTCCGAATGAGCGAGTTCAGCTACAATCCTAATAGACTAACGAGTAGGGAGTTTGAATTCGGCATAAAATGGAGCATTCTAGATGACTTACATAGCTTTGGCTGGATGTGCTGCGGATTGCTGCTGAAGGATTCTCAGGAACTTTACAAGGGGATCAAGGGGCACTTCTGTAGGTGTTTTACTATTTTCTGGCACGGAGCCCAAAGATGCCATTAAAAGGGAATCTCTTTTTAACACGGGTGTGGAAATGTTCAAACAGGCCCAGCAAAGTTAAACAATCAGCGCCTTGTTAATGTATTCAACAGCAATGAAGGAAAGCAGAATTGATGCTGGCGACTTTTGAGCCTAAATAATTTCCATTCAATTTCTTGTTGAAGCGCGCTGTAAATTGGTAAAAGAAAATTCCGGCGTCTGTGTATCTGTGAGGCAATAAATTCAGGCCCCGGACACCGGCGTTTACTTTTAGTACAATGCAGTCCAGTGTGTGTGCATAGTGAAACCAGGATCTTTTTTTTTTATTCGGAGATTTACGTTTCAATGCTGAATAAAATAACTTAACGTATTCAGACTCCCAGTAGTTCTATTGAGTAGAAGCAGTTGCCAAGGTGACGAAGAAAGAAAGTTGGAAAAAAGGGGATGAATGGTTCTTCCCCCCACCTTGTTTTGTATTCTTCGCAGTCAGATTTGTCTGAAAAAGAATTATCCGAGTGTAAGTAAGCAGGACACGGGTGGAAGAATACAGCTATGACGTCCGTGACTATTTGGAACCCTTCCCAGGAAAGGCTGTGCTCAGACACTCCATCCCACCCTGTCTCCAATGGTCACTCAGTGTTCAAAGGAAGTGTTCCACCCTGACCCCCATATAGGGGGGGGGGGGGGAGGGGGGGTCACACTGAGGACACGGATATTAGCACAGGAGGAGTCCGCTATCAGTAGTTGGCACAAACAACAGTGGCTAGAAGGAAAAGACATCTCTTTATGTAAGCTTGGATTCGCACACCATGCAAAATGAAAGCGGAATTTAAGAGAAGGGCTTGCATTCTGCTGCCAGCGCCTTCATCACGAGAAATAAATGGGCAGCCCGGTGGCACCGAAGCCGAATGCCACACAGAGTTGTGGGACAGGGCTTTGTGCTGCGGACAGTTCCACAGTGAGCGGATTACGACTCTTGGCTGGGTTATGAGAAGGACATGCTGCGGGGAGCCAAGGCACATCTCCACGGGGAGGCAGAAAAATAAAGCCTCAGCTGCCTCAGCTGCAGAGTGGCGGAAATCTCAAAGCCTGCCTGTCCTTTCGGCCAGGTAGCGATGAATCAAAGTCAGGGGAATCATTTTATTTGTTAAATGTAGGGGAGAACGCACGTTGAGCGCTTCCTTTTTTGTGCTTTCGTGCAAGTCAATGAAATATCTTTTCTCTGTGGCTGAACGAAGAGCGCATCAAAGTTCAATAAAGAACGACAACACAATGGCTCGAAATAATGAATCATGTGACAAGCAAAAGTGAATTTCAGCCTGAATCCTGCAGCAGCTTGGAGTGACAGCTGTACTGGGAGCTCCTTGATAGCATGCTGCAGGACAGAATGTGATTATCGATACTTAGAAAAGGACATTATCATACAAAATCAGTTCTCGAATTATATAACATTCCAGCAACATAAGCCTAGAAATGGCTCTTTGCAACCTTAGTGGTTGGACAGAGATTCATAGAAATTTACCGCACAGAAGGAGGCCATTTCGGCCCATCGTGTCTGTGTCGGCCGACAAAGAGCTATCCAGCCTAATCCCACTTTCCAGCTCTTGGTACATAACCCTGCAGGTTACAGCACTTCAAGTGCACATCCAAGTACTTTTTAAATGTGGTGAGGGTTTCTGCCTCTACCACCCTTTCAGGTAGTGAGTTCCAGACCCCCACCACCCTCTGGGTGAAGAAATTTCCCCTCAAATCCCCTCTTAACCTCTTACCAATTACTTTAAATCTATGCCCCTTGGTTGTTGACCCCACTGCTAAGGGAAACAGGTCCTTCCTAACCACTCTATCTAGGCCCCTCATAATTTTATACACCTCAATGAGGCCTCCCCTCAGGCTCCTCTGTTCCAAAGAAAACAACCCCAGCCTATCCAATCTGTCCTCATAGCTAAAATTCTCCAGTTCAGGGAACATCCTCATAAATCTCTTCTGTACACTCACTAGTGCAATCACATCTTTCCTGTAATGTGGTGACCAGAACTGCACGCAGTACTCTAGCTATGGCCTAACTAGTGTTTTATACAGTTCAAGCATAATCTCCCTGCTCTTAAATTCTATATCTCAACTAACAAAGGCAAGCATTCCATATGCCTTTTTAACCACCTTATCTACCTGGCATGCTACTTTCGGGGATCTGTGGACATGCACTCCAAGGTTTGTATAACATTCCATTGCCCACTGTTTTAGCAGAATAAGAGCAATAAATGGGTTAACACCTGTATTTAAATAGTGAGCAGAGGAAAGTCATATGAACAAATTAAGCCTCACCTGATGATATTACCAATAGTAATTTCTGGAGTCCAACTCTGTGAGCAAAGTACAGGCACTTGGAATTAATCTTCTATAGTTCAATCTGAAATTGAAATCTATTAACAGTGGATTACTTGTGAATCATCATCATCATAGGCAGTCCCTCATATCGAGGATGACTTGCTTCCACGCCAAAAAGGGATGAGTTCACAGGTGTTTCAATGAAGGACCGATTATTCCAGATCCTGAACTACATTCTGAAGGGTGGAAGATGCCAGTGCGTGGATTTTTTTAACGTGGGGTGGCCGTTGCACACCAACCACCACGTGGGTTTGACAGAGCTAGGTCTTGGTCCAGTGGCAAGGGTTAACCAAGACGACGGGAGACCAGCTCTGCTGCACGGACCCAGTGCGCGCACATGTCACAGTGTGGGCTGGCCCGTGCTGCCCCTGGGCCCTCGCCTCTCCTGGGCCCCGAACCAGGTCGCTGATTGCAGTGCGGGCAGGTACAGCTGGGGCAGCGAGGTCACAGTGAAGGAGCAGCAAGAGTTCGTATAGGGATGTGATCGGGGCCCAGAAGAGGAGCGAGTTCTTGTGAATATGATCCAACCCAGTCACTAAAAGTTCTTAAATAATAATAAAAAAAGAAAATGCTGGAAACATTCAGCAGGTCAGGCAACATCTGTTGAGAGAGAAACAGAGTTAACGTTTCAGGTCGATGATCATTCGTCAGATAGGAACACTCGCTCATATATAACATGAAAAATATTCCACAAAACCTAAAACTTCCCAGGATGTTCTGATGAAGGATCGTCGACCTGAACCATTAACTCTGTTTCCCGCTCCACAGAAGCTGCCTGACCAGCTGAGTATTTCCAGCATTTTCTGTTTATATTTCAGATTTCCAGCATCGACAGTATTTCCCTTGTGTCTTAAAAGTTCTTAACTCGATTATACAGTGTCAATCAGCAGCTATAACCAGCAGCTTTAAACAAATAATAATAATTCTCTGGAATCTTTAACCCGTTTCATTTGTGCTTATGGAAAAGCTCTTTTGATGACTTCAAGTGCTATCTATTGAGAATGTGTGTTTGAGGTTTGCTTTAATTATCTAACTGATAAGAAAGAAGGGATTAGAGAAGGAATCAAAGTGCCCGATTCAGTTTACATGGTGTTGAACCACGATGAGCCGAATGGCCTCCTTCTGTGCTGTATTATTCTATGATTCTTCAGTAAAGTTACGACACACTGCACTTCTAATTTTCAATGTTAGGAGATCACAGACAGGAACATTGCTTCTCTCATATACATCATGGAAAATATTTAACAAAAATGAAAACTTCCCAGGATGTCCTACAGACTTGGCTGTTATACAGCACCTGATGTGAACTCAAAGTGTGTTAGAGGGCCTGCTGGTGACAGTCTCACAACTCTTGGCTTTAGTTTTCTTCCCACATTCATATCAATGTAAAACTAGCAGTGTAACAGCAACCCAAGCTACACAGTGCCCACTGCTGGCTAAAATTACCGGCAATGGATTTCTTCACCATTGCTGGAATGGTACAAGAATTGTTTTTTAAGCAAGGAAATTCAGGTGGAATCCCATGTTTGCCCGATTTCCGCAGTTAAAACATTCCCCCTGAGTTTCCTTTGCGCCTCTGGAGCCCACCCGTGATTGGTGCCGAGTCACCACTGGACGAATTTTCATATATCAAAGTGAGAGTCAGTGGCAAAGCACATCCGCGTCTCATCAACTGAAGTTATATAGTGCCTCAAAAATATTAAGTCAAGTTTCCTTAATGTGAAATCAAATTACAGATTTCACCCTCAGTATGAAGTTAAGTCATACAGTGACCTCCAATGTGAGGTCAAGTTATAGAAACATAGAAACATAGAAAATAGGTGCAGGAGTAGGCCATTCGGCCCTTCGAGCCTGCACCACAATTCAATATGATCATGGCTGATCATGCAACTTTAGTACCCCATTCCTGCTTTCTCTCCATACCCCTTGATCCCTTTAGCCGTAAGGGCCACATCTAACTCCCTCTTGAATATATCTAATGAACTGGCCTCAACAACTTTCTGTGGTAGAGAATTCCACAGGTTCACAATTCTCTGAGTGAAGATGTTTCTCCTTATCTCGGTCCTAAATGGCTTACCCCTTATCCTTAGACTGTGACCCCTGGTTCTGGACTTCCCCAACATCGGGAACATTCTTTCTGCATCTAACCTGTCCAATCTCGTCAGAATTTTATATGTTTCTATGAGATCCCCTCTCATTTTTCTATAGTGCCTCTCAGTGTGAAATCCAGTTATACATTGCCCCCCTCTATGTGAAGTCAAATTATTGTTTGCCATCCTTCAATGTGAACTCAAGTTACACTGTGCCTCCTTAATGTGAAGTCAAGCTATACGGTGTCTATCCAACCCAAAGTCAAGTTGCACCACATTCATTCATTATAAAAGTTCATAGTTTACACCCCAATAAGATGTTAACTCAATGTCCACTCCAGTATGAAATTGGACAGTTCTATTCTCTTTCCTCAGACTAATGTTCTTCCCCCTTCTCCTGAAGGCAATGATTGACTAATTTTGGATACAGTTCTGCATGTGTAGCTAATGTCTGATACCTTGCCCAAATGAATCTGTACAGTAAGAGATATCACAGTGACCCTGAGCACCTAACATTGGCACATACCCAGCAGGGGGTCACTGGGCTGTGATTAAGAGCAGGAGCCCTGACTCATTTTGCCCTGCTTACTACCGCCTAAACTGATATCACCTGATTCAGTACAGGTCAGGAATCAAATCAGATATCGTCTGGTATTTGCATCTCCGTTACACATTGCTTTTACTAACTTAACCATCGTGGGGAAACCAGACAGCTGCCATTTTGATACGATATGATAGTGAAGATTGTGATAAGAAGTGGCATAGTGTACATTCCGATAATACACACTGATCTCAATGTACACAGGATGTACAGTCACATGTTACAAGGTACTTTCTATTGTCTCACAATACTTGGAACTGACTGCCGTTGGGAGTCACACTCCGATCAAACGTCATACCAATACAATATACTCAATCCTACTCTAAGATCAAACCGATAGCCACTGAGAATTTGCACAGTGCTTTCCCTGTGCGCAATCGAAACTGTAAAGTTGTGCTGGGAAGCTCCTTCTTCTCCAGTACCATTTTCAACCATCGTGTAACCATTACACAGCGCAGTGTGGTAGAAGACTGATTACTCTTCACACTGCCACCATCTAGTGGTCTATGCATGCAAAACAAGAACTAATTTTTGTGGGTCAAAAACATATCACAGCAGAACCACGAGGTCAGAGTTTGTATTGTGTCCTGCAGGTTGGCGATAGGTTAAATACACGGCAGCTGAAAGTCCGCGGCCCTTCTCTCACACTCCTGCCGCAGGTCTGGTGGGAATGTGGCGGAAGGGATGGAAATTAGCCTGGGGCCCGTATACACCAAGCTCTGGCCTTCCCTGCCAGCAGCTGCAGAGTCTTCTTCAGAGAGAAGCCTCTGCCCACCCCAAACAAGCACAGTGGCATCAGGGAGGGCACAACTGGGGGGTTTCCTCGTGGAAAGAAGAGCAGCTGACTGGTGTGCAAAGTGGCAGCAGGCATACTGTCCCGCCATCCACCGGAAGTGGGGGCCACCTGCGGTTCCAGGACTGGGCCGTGGCCCAAACCCCCAAAGGTATTGAAAATTTGAATGGTATTATTCAGCCCTTTATAAAAGTGACCTCCCTGATATCAGGACCACAGCAGGTGGGTTCTGGCACTTACATCGAGAGTGATAGAATGAGGACTTTCAGTCTTCTTATTTAAGGAAGGAAGAAAGCAATCTGATACACTTTCCACTTTGAATTTTTTTCTCATCTGGTCAAGCTTCCCTCAGGTCTCCTCCATGAACAAATTGCTTAATCTGCGGCTCAGGTTCTCAAGAAGAGCCCTTTGTCTCATCCTCTCCTTTCACAGTACAGGGGGACTGAGCCCCACCTCATATTGGGAAAAGAACAGATCGCCTTAAACCCCATTCCCAATGAGGATGGTAGATGTATCTTTGATGTGATACCAAGCCATACAGATTAGGAAACTCACAGGTTTAATAGAGTACTGCGTACAGTTTTGGTCTCCTTATTTAAGGAAGGGTGTACTTGCATTGGAGGCTGCTCAGAGAGGGTTCACTAGGTTGATTCCTGAGATGAAGGGCTTGTCTAATGAAGAAAGGTTGAGCAGGTTGGGCCTATACTCATTGGAGTTTAGAAGAATGAGAGGTGATCTTATTGAAATGTATAAGATTCTGAGGGGGCTCGACAGGGTAGATGTTGAGAGAATGTTTCCCCTAATGGGGGAATCTAGAACTAGGGGGCATAGTTTCAGAATAAGGGGTCGCCCATTTAAAATGGAGATGAGGAGGAATTTATTCTCTCAGAGTGTCGTGAATCTGTGGAATTCTCTACCCCCAGAGAGCTGGGTCATTGAGTATATTTAAGGTGGAGATAGACAGATTTTTGAACGATAAGGGAATCAAGGGTTATGGGAAGTGGGCAGGGAAGTGGAATTGAGGCCAAGATCAGATCAGCCATGATCTTATTGAATAGCAGAGCAGGCTTGAGGGGCCAAATGGCCTACTCCTGCTCCTATTTTCTTTGTTCTTATGTTCAAGCCCATTCAATCCACATGCTGCTTACTAAGCCAATATTATTTATTGAAAATCTAACCCTCAATTACCTCAGGGTTTAGGTCACACTGTTCTTGGAATGGGCATGACCTGATGATGCACTGACTTTGCCTCATTTTAGTATTGCTGGGGAGTCCCAGAGGAGTTGGGGTGGCCAGTTCTCATGCCTGCCCCATTTGCTGTGACTGGCGAGATAACACCATCCAGTGGAATTCCCATCAGTTGCACCTCTGGTAGCCCCTAGAGTACTGCACACATGCGTTAACAATATTTACAATATACATGAATGATTTAGATGAAGGAATTGAATGTAATATCTCCAAGTTTGCAGATGACACTATCAGGGTGGTGGTGTGAACTGTGAGGAGGATGCTAAGAGGCTGCAGGGTGACTTGGACAGGTTAGGTAAGTGGACAAATGCATGCCAGATGCAATATAATGTGGATAAATGTGAGGTTATCCAGTTTGGTGGTAAAAATAGTAAGGCAGAATATTATCTGAATGGCGACAGATTGGGAAAAGCGGAGGTGCAACGAGACCTGGGTGTCATGGTACATCAGTCATTGAAAGTTGACATGCAGATGCAGCAGGCGGTGAAGAAGGCAAATGGCATGTTGGCCTTCATAGCTAGGGAATTTGAGTATAGGAGCAGGGAGGTCTTGCTGCAGTTGTACAGGGACTTGATGAGGCCTCACCTGGAATATTGTGTTCAGTTTTGGTCTCCTAATCTGAGGTTCTTGCTATTGAGGGAAGGTTCACCAGACTGATTCCCGGGATGGCAGGACTGACATATGAGGAGAGACTGGATCGACTGGGCCTGTATTCACTGGAGTTTAGAAGAATGAGAGGGGATTTCATAGAAACATATAAAATTCTGATGGGATTGGACAGGTTAGAGGCAGGAAGAATGTTCCCGATACTGGGGAAGTCCAGAACCAGGAGTCACAGTCTAAGGATAAGGGGTAAGCCATTTAGGACCGAGATGAGGAGAAACGTCTTCACTCAGAGAGTTATTAACCTGTGGAATTCTTTACCACAGAAAGTTGTCAAGGCCAGTTTGTTAGATCTATTCAAGAGGGAGTTAGATGTGGCCCTTAAGGCTAAAGGGATCAAGGAGTATGGTGAGAAAGCAGGAAATGGATACTGAGGTGAATGATCAGCCATGATTTTATTGAATGGTGATGCAGGCTCGAAGGGCCTGCACCTATTTTCTATGTTTCTATGTTTCTATGTTAAGCAGACATACAGCACTGGCAGTTGGAGGTAGTTGGGCCACCTGGCAGTACTGGAGTATGTGCACTTCTTGCTTGTGAAGTTGGTAAAAAAAACAATTCCTTTACAGTAGCCAGTCATGGTGCAATCAGTTGCTGTAAGGAAAATGGCCTTCTTGGAAAACAGCCAGGTCTTTGAAGTTCAAATTTGGCTTGCTGGTAGTGCTCTCACCTCTGAGTCAGAAGGTTGTGGGTTCAAGTCCCACTGCAGTGGGATGTAATCCAGGCTGACACTCTGGGGGAGTGCTGCACTGTCAGAGGTGCTGTCTTTTGGATGAGACGTTAAATCGGGGCCCCTTCTGCCCTCTCAGGTGGATGTAAAAGATCCCATTGTACTATTGCGAAAAAGAGCAGGTGAGTCCTGGCTAATATTTATCCCTCAACCAGCACCTTAACAAAAAAGGATTATCTGGTCATTATCACAATGCTGTTTGTGGGAGCTCGCTGTGCACAAATTGACTGCATTTCAAGAAGTACTTCCTTGGGAGCTCCTGAGGTTACGCTCCTTAAAACCTACCTCTTTAATCAAGCTTCTGTTTTTTGCCGTAATTTCTTCTTATGTGGCTCGGTGTCAAATTTATCGGTTTTGTCTTATAACAGTAAAGCACCTTGGGACAGTTTACTACATTAAAGACACTTTATAAATAAAAGCTATTGTTGTTGTTGTTGTTGTTGTTGTGCAAGGCGCTATAGAAATATAAGTCTTTCTTTTCTTTTGACCAGATTTTCTGCCACTTGTGCATGGCCGCTGGCCAATGCTGCTGTTTCCTCTCCAATAGTGGCACCGGTGTCCACCCACATTATTCAGATATAGCAACTGAGCAGGATTGCGGATTTTCGGGGCCTTTTTCTCACTTAGAAAAAAACATCACAATACCGTATCCTAAATTTTAAAGGAAGGCCTAAAAAATCTGCCACCATCACCACAGTCGGGGAGAGGCAACCATCTACTGATCCCACTTTGCTGCAGTTTCAGTGAGCAGCAAGAAATCCTTCAGAGAATTAAAAAAAAAATGGGCCTATTGACTCCGGTCATCCAGTGGTAGGCCCCGGGGGGAACGTTGCCCTGGCCACAGCGATGGTGGCAACGGGGCACTAGGTCATCCACCACCATTTTCAGGGCACTACCTCCCCATTTCAGCCCCTTCTCATGACGGTGTTCTCAGAGGTCAGGTTTGGGACAGCAATTGGGGGAATTATGTGGAGACCTAGGCCACACCCAACTGCCTGCATGCCGCAGGGCAGAATCTAGGCAGGCTGTACTGCAGACTGGTGAGTTCATAGAATCATAGAATGGTTACAACATGGAAGAAGGCCATTCGGCCCGTCGAGCCTGTGCCGGCTCTCTGTAAAAGCACCTCAGCCAGTCCCACTCCCCCGCCCTTTCCCCGTAGCCCTGCAGATTGTTTCTTTCAGGTATTTATCCAACTCCATTTTGAAAGCTGTGATCGAGTCTGCCTCCACCACCCTTACAGGCAGTGCATTCCAAATCCTAACCACTCGCTGTGCAAAAATGTTTTCTTACACCGCCTTTGGTTCTTTTGCCAATCACCTTAAATCTGTGTCCTCTGGTTCTCGACCCTTCTGCCAATGGAAGCCGGTTTTCTCTGTCTACTCTGTCCAGACCCCTCATGATTTTGAAGATTCTATGAAGGGTCATTTTACTGCAACTTTCAGGGTGGTATTGCGGCCCATTTTACTGGTTTTAGTGCCTCCGCACCGCTTGGAAACATATGATAAGAAGAACGGACACCCAACCCAGATCTCTTTCTTGAACTAATTACAGTGAGAGATTGCCCCAATATTGTCTGTAGCCCTCTGATGTTAGTGCAGTTAATCATCCGTGACTAGGAATTATTGCGTAGAATGTGAATGAGCAGGTGCACTCACGCTATCTGCATTCTGAGTACCTGTTAATACCTTAACATGGACAATTAGCACCTAGAACAAAACCCAAGTATCCTGCCTTTCAAGATCAATCAAACTGGTCTTGTCCATAGAAAACTCGGGGCTGAAATTGGTCCTTCCCTTAAGGCCTGTTGCGGCTGGAAATCGGCGGCCATGCTGCAGAGTGCAATGGCCGGCGATTTTCTTTGTGTAATGGACACCATTTTGGGTACCAGGCTACTGGCCCGGCCGAAACCCTCCCTGGTGGCCCAGTGGACTGAACTTAAAGAATCGCGCGGGCTCGCCCCTTTAAGTCATCAGCGCTACGCTGATGAGTGACAGCGGCGAACACTCCGCCCGCCCCCCATTTACCATTCCACATCTGCCCCCATTATGACCGACACCTGGTCCACCGGGGAAAAAAAGCCAAAGAGCGGAATTTCGCTCAAGAAGCCACCGCATCCACCGCGCCGGTAAAATCAACAGAAACAGGGTAGGTGCGGCCCATCTCCAGCGGTGGGCAATTTCATCCCCGAATCATCTCTTGAGCTTTCTCGTTGAACTTTGGTGAGGAAAGAGAGCAACCGGTTTAACCCCATGAAATAAAACAGAGAAATCTCTCAATTTTATCGCAAGCATCTTCTTCCCACCCCACAGCAGTATCACAATCGCGTGTTCTACACCAGATATTTTTATGGCCCCTCTGAGTGAAATCACCAAGCTAATACCTAATTGTGGGCAGTTTTCTGCTGTGGATTCACATCCACTAGGAACTGGGATGTGACTGGCCAAGCTACATGTTTTGGTCATCGGGGACTAGACTTAAATCACAATTATTTGGGCTTGAGCCAGATCCAGGTCCCAGAGGTGAAAGGGGCACATTCGAATAATCCAGTCCCACATCAATCAACATTTAAAAACTTCTCTGAAATCTTGCCACATTTCTCCAAGACGCAACACTTTGATCGGTCCACTGCAGTATTTACATTGAGTATTAATCCCTGCTGTGCAAACTAAACAGAGACAGGCCAAGAAAGGACTACTGAAGTGATGTCCTAAAACAATAAAAATCAATAAAGACTCATGAGAAGTATTATCTTAATCTACAGAATGTGACGCTTTACTCAATACCAAACGTTTACCGCCTTCACATTACACCATTGATAATCCCAACATCAGTGGCGCCGCTGTGCAATGAAAGCATTGGCATTACCACTGCTGGAGGAGAGGACAAGTGGCGTTTGGCTGTTCCTGGGACATAATGGCACCAACTGGCATCTTTTGTGTGACATCCAGCCAGTGGGGAGGGTTGGCAGATGGAAAAAACCAGACACAATCGGAACTTTTAACTGCATGTCATTGGGTCTGCAAAATCCCTCCCCCCTCGAAGCAAAGGCAGCATTAGCATATTACCGAACCCACTTTAAAATGTAGATATTCTACAATCTAAATGGGACCTTCGACTGTCTGTTGAAACCTCGATCTAAGTTAAGTAAAGGTGGATTCTCATAGGAACAGGAGCAGGCCATTCATCCCCACGAGCCTGCTCCACCAATTTATTAGGTCATGGCTGATCTGCGCATCAGCTCCAGCTCCGGTTATCTGCCTTTTCTCCATATCACCTGATAGTCTTAACCTAACAAAAATCTATTGATTTCAATCTTGAAAATGTCAATCGACCCAGCATCCACAGCGATGTTCCTGTTAAGCTGCGTGGCTGCACGGCTGGGCTGCGGTCTGGAGGTCCCGCGCAGGCCGTGCAACAGCTTTAAAATGGGAAAACTGTGCGTGCGTGGAAATTTGAATGGGCCGCATAGCCTGTTAAAGGGGCCACGCGCACAAAAACATGAGTGAACATTGATCCAGAGCATTTTGGGGGTGGGAGGACCAGATTTCCACTACCCTTTGTGTGAATTTTTTTTTCCTAATTGGCTTTGTTCTAATTTGCAGATGATGGTCCTTTGTTCTGGATTGCCCCACCAGAGGAAATCATTTTCCTTATTATCTTCATTATTTTCTATAGAATATTCCCATTGAAAATGCCGTGATATTTTCCAAATAATATTCTCAAAAACCAGACACAAAAGGTTTAAATTATGGCACTGAGGCACATTAGATCTGAACATGTCAGAATGTATTGAAATATTATAGTTATAAGAAACAAGAATCAAAAGGGAATATTTCATTCTATATTTAAAATATAGTTACTTTTGAATCATTGGACTTTTTTTCTCAATGAGTGCTTTTAAAGTTCCAGTACTTTCCAATCCTATCTGTGGTAGAATACAGAGTAATATTCTTATATTGACTGTGGAGCCACATTCGGCATTCTAACTACCTCCCCTTGATATTCAACGGCATTACCATCACCGAATCCCCCACCATCAACATCCTGGGGATCAACATTGACCAGAAACTTAATTGGACTGGCCACATAAATACTGTGGGAACAAGAGCAGGTCAGAGACTGGGTATTCTGTGGTGAGTGTCTCACCTCCTGACTCCCCAAAGCCTTTCCATCATCTGCAAGACACAAGTCAGGAGTGTGATGGAATACTCTTTACTTGCCTTGATGACAACACTCAAGAAGCTTGACACCATCCGGGACAAAGAAGCCCACTTGATTGGCACCCCATCCATCACCTTAAACATTCACTCCCTCCACCACCGGTGCACCGTGGCTGCAGTGTGTCATCTACAAGGTGCACTGCAGCAACTCGCGAAGGCTTCTTCAGCAGCACCTCCCAAACCCGCGACCTTTACCACCTAGAAGGACAAGGGCAGTAGGTGCATGGGAACACCACCACCTCCAAGCACCCCTCCAAGTTATACATCATCCTGACTTGGCAATGTATCGCTGTTCCTTCATCGTCGCTGGGTCAAAATCCTGGAACTCCCTTACTAACAGCACTGTGGGAGTACCTTCACCACACGGTCTGCAGCGGTTCAAGAAGCTGGTTCACCACCACCTTCTCGAGGGCAATTAGGGATGGTCAATAAATGCTGGCCTTGCCAGCGATGTCTGCATCCCAGGAATGAATAAAAAAAACATCTGTTGCTCTTGTTATAATTAGACGTGCTTGGTCAGTGTGGTTAGGAAGAAATTTTAGATATTACTGACAATGAAATGGGAAAATTTGGAGGAAATTATTGTAATTTGTTTGAAGATTATGACGAAGGTTATCCAGTGAAATGTTCCATAATGAGAAAAAATATGGAGTGATTAGGGATGCTTGAGTCAGAATGATGCTTGAATCTTATTTTTATTTGTGCAATGATTTCTTAATCCTCTCTGCCCCTCCAAATTGGATCCCAACCTTCACAATAGTGTTCATTTGTGGGTTCTGGTGTTGCACTAAAGGGTCCATGTAAGCTTGTAATGTTTGTAGCTCCACACTGTGGATGTGGACATATTGTGTACTGCAAGTGCAGAATTAATAATAAGCAGAACCAGGCAGATTTCCAGAGGCTTCCGACAGAGCTCCCTGCCATGTTGAGAAGCTGTGTGTGCTTGTGCTCTGTGAATATATCACATTTGGCGATTGAGATGGGATTTTTCGGATGATTAAAGCTTACATTTTGTTGGCGAAAGAAGTTTTTGTCTTTGGAAAAAAGCTACAAAATCTGAGGTAAAATACAGCACACGGTGTGAACAGCTAGAGATTAAAATGGCAGGTGTAATGGGACATTTGGGGGAATATAGACACGACCGGGAACGTTTTAAAGCGTATGTGGATCGGCTAGAAATGTATTTCATTGCAAATAACATAATCGAAGTTCCAGACAATGCAGTCCAGAACCGGGCTGTGTTGGAACGTAAGAAAGCGATCTTCTTATCGGAGGCAGGTCCGACATTATATGAAACCCTTGTAAATCTGCTTGTGCCTGACGAGCCAAAGGTCACAACGCTTAAGGAGATTTTAACGAAGCTGGAGCAGCACTATAACCCCAAACTGTTAGAAATTGCTGAAAGCTATTGTTTCGGGATTCGGAATCAAAAGACTGATTAACGTATCAGTGATTACATCGTTGCATTAAAAAAGCTAGCGATGCACTGTAATTTTGGAAACTTTCAAAACCGAGCATTACGGGATCGTTTTGTTTGTGGGGTGAAAAATGATGCGATCAGAAGGAAGTTATTGACGACAGATGACTTGACTTTTGAGATTGCTTGTCAGACAGCGAGGTCGATGGGCATGGCCGAACAATATTTCCGAGAATTAAATAATAATTACGGTTGTCAGTCAACCGAGGTGAATCACCTGCAGGTTCAAAGTAAAAGATGGTGGGGGCCCAAAGTCTCAGAAACTGGAAATTCTAACGGAGCCTGGGACAACACATTGCTGAAAGTTGTCCATGCAAGAAGGCAGAGTGTTTCTACTGCAGAAAGGCTGGGCATCTTGCGAAGGCATGCCGACTGAAGGGTAAACCAGTTTTTAAAGCTATGAGTCCAGCGTTCAAAGCTATGAGTAGAAATCCCAAGAGACTACATAGCATGGAAGAACAACAACAGGACGAAGAGATGTTAGAGTTACACGTCATCAGGAGCACGAGGTTAACGGACAGCGATTCGGAAAGCATCAAAATACACATAGATGTTGCGGGATTCAAGATACCAATGGACATTGACACGAGTGCATCTGTGAGTGTAGTACCGGAGTGACTGTACCTCGACAAATTGTGTGATTACCAACTAAAGAAATCCAAGATAGAGCTGCGAGGCTACTTGGGAGAGAAAATTCCTGTGGTAGGTTGTATCACCGTACTGGTGAAATATAAAGATCAATTTCAGAACTTGCCTCTAATAGTAGTGAAAGGAGACAAGCCTGCCTTACTAGGAAGAAATTGGTTGAGCTCACTGAAGCTGGATTGGAGTAAGATTTTTTGTGTGGAAGCGAGATTTTCATCAACAGATGAGGTTATCAAGAAGTATCCGAAGGTGTTCTGCGAAACGGGCAGTCCGATCCAAGGCTTCAAGGCGAGTGTCAGGGTACAGAAGGACGCTAGATCAGTTTACTACAAGCCACGTTATGTAGCATATGCACTCAAGGAGAAAGTTGAGCAAGAACTCAAAAGACTAGAGACTGAGAACATTATTTGTAAGATAGATCGATGGAATTGGGCTACACCTATTGTTGTTGTATCTAAGTCTGATGGTAAGGTAAGATTGTGTGGTGATTATAAAGTAACCGTAAACCAGGTTCTAGAGGGTAAGGTCCCCGATACATTGCCGAATATAGAAGATTTGTTCACAACATTGACAGGTGGTCAGATCTTCTCAAAACTGGATCTTACAAATGCCTACTTACAGCTTGAACTAGATGAGGAGTCCAAGTCATGTTTGACTATAAATATTCATCTAGGCCTATATCAATTTAATAGGCTACCATTTGGAATGTCTTCCACCCCTACCATATTCCAAGGGGTGATGAACCAGATTTTGCAAGGTATTGAAGGGGTAGTATGTTATTTGGATGATATACTAATTTCAGCACCAAATAGGCAAATTCATAATAACATATTGAATGAAGTCCTCAAATGGCTAGAGAAGCACAGAGTATGAGTGTCTGCTCGTAAGTGTGAGTTATTTAAAAACTTAGTAGAGTACTTAGGGTACAGAGTAGACAAAGATGGTTTACATCCAACCATGGAAAAATTGGATGCAATCAGAAATGCACCCACTCCCAAGAATGTTCATTCTTGGGTCTTTAGAACTATTATGAGAAGTTCCTACCAAATTTGGCTACAGTATTACATCCACTGAATGAACTTTTGAAATAACAGGTCCATTGGAAGTGGTCAAAAGAATGCGATACAGCATTCAAGGAGTATAAAAGCAAATTGGTAGAGAGCACCATGTTAGTTCACTATGACATATCTAAGGAGATTAAGCTAGCATGTGATGCCTCTCCGTATGGAGTTGAGGCAGTAATCTCTCATGTATTAAGTAGTGGGGAGGAGAGACCAATTGCTTTTGCTTCACGCACTCTCAGTGCCAGTGAGAGTAATTATGCGCAAATTGAAAGGGAAGCTTTGCATTAATTTTTGGGGTCGAGAAGTTTCACAAATACTTGTATGGTCGTAAGTTTACCATCGTTACGGTTCATAAGCCCCGAACAGCAATCCTCCATCCAAAGTCCCCAGTTCCAATATTAGCTGCAGCCCGAATGCAGAGATGGGCTTTGATTTTGTCATATGATATTGAATACAGATGATCAGCTGATCACAGTAATGCTGATGCAATGTCTAGATTGCCTTCCCCATCACCAGTTGCAACAGATAGGGAAGAAGTGTTTTATTTTTCATACATTGATGAACTGCCAGTCACAGCTGAAGAGATTGGTAGAGCAACCAAACGTGATCCAGTGATGTCAAAGGTGTATGAGTATATTGCAAATGGATGGCCAAACCAGGTAACAGACAAAGATACACATCCATTCTTCATTCGTAAGAATGAATTATCAGTCGATAAAGATTGTATCATGTGGGGTGCAAGAGTGGTTAAACCAAATAAATTCAGGTCCAAATTATTAGGAGACCTCCATGACCAGCATCTGGGAATGTGCTTGACTAAGAGTTTTGCATGCAGTTATTTATGGTGGCCAGGTCTTGATAAAGATATAGTGAGTCAGTGTACGACATGTCAATCGGTAAGCAAGCAACCACCACCAGTACCATTACAGCCATGGAAATGGCCTCCCAGGTTGTGGCAAAGGTTACATATTGATTTTGCTGAGTTAGAGGGACAACAATTGTTCATTGTGATTGATAGCTATTCGAAGTGGGTTGAGGTGTTTCCAATGTGGAAAATAACAACAAGTAAAACATTGGACATTTTACGAAAATTATTTTCTTCATTTGTCCTCCCTGAAGAAATTGTTTCAGATAATGGACCACAATTTCGTTCAGAAGAATTTGCACAATTCACGAGCAAAAATGGTGTGAAACATACCAAGGTTCCACCATACCATCCTGCTCCGAATGGTGCAGCAGAGCGCACTGTACAATTTGTAAAATGTGCCCTCATAAAACATATGTTAGATCCAAATTCAAGGAAACAACAGTTGTCATTGGATCACAAATTGGCTCATTTTTTGATTACATATCGAAATACTCCTCATACAACTACTGGTAGAACACCAGCAGAGTTGTTTCTCAAACGACAGCCACGTACCAGATTCTCGTTGTTAAAGCCAAATTTGGCACAGTCCGTAGAAGAGACACAATTAAGACAGAAAGGGAATCATGACAGAGATAGAGTAAAAGAGAGAAGTGTGAAATTAAACCAGAAGGTGAGAGTGAAGAACCATCACCATAAATGGTTAAAGTGGTTACCAGGAAGAGTGGTGAAGATATGTGGTCCTCGCACATATTTGGTAAAGATGTTTGATAATGGACAGGTTTGGGTTGTTCATATTGATCATATTTTACCTTCAGACATGGAAGGAGTTGAAGGTGGGAATGATTCAATTATTTCTGACTCATTAGATAGTTTTGATACACCAGTAGCAAATCCTAAATCCAATGTACTGGAAACAAATCCAGGAGAGAATCAGAATGAAAGTCTGAGTCCGAGTCAGGAAAACAAAAAGCCTGAAGTTAGAGTGAATTCAAATGAAAAGCAAGAAAATTCCATGGAGGAAAACGTTCCTCAGGATGAGCCTCAAATGAGTGTGAAATCGACACCAGGTTTGGAAGGTTCTGTTTGAGAGCGAAGGTATCCTCTTCGAAATAGAAAACAAGTGGTAAAGTTAAATTTGTAAATATGGGAAAAAAAAGTTATATATCCTGTGTTATGTATAGACATGAAAGTTATGTATGATGTTTGTTATGATGGCTTCTTCATTAAGGAGGGAGAAGTGTAATGTCTGTAAGCTTGTAATATTTGTAGCGCCACACTGTGGATGTGGATGTATTGTGTACTGCAAGTGCAGGGTTAATAATAAACAGAACCAGGCAGATTTCCGGAGGCTTCCGACAGAGTTGCCTGCCATGTTAGGAACTGTGTGTGCTGTGCTCTGTGAATATATCACAGTCCACCAGTAGGCTCTTAAATTGTCTCCACAGAAGCCAGAAACAAGAGAGATTCTGTGGAGAAGAAACAAGTTACAGTACCCTCAACATCTGGCACTACAGCAGAAATTGGCCCACCCAGAAATTGATATCAGACAATAACGACAACAACTTGCATTTATATAGTGCCTTTAACATAGTATACCATCCCAAGGTGCTTCATAGCCGCATTATCAAACAAAATTTGACACCGAGCCACAGAAGGAGATCCTGGAACTGGTGACCAAAATCTTAGCCAAGAGGTAGGTTTTAAGGAATGTCTTAAAGGAGGAAAGATATGGAGAGGTTTAGGGAGGGAATTCTAGAGCTTGGGTCCTAGGCAGCTGAAAGCACGGCCGCCAATGGTGGAGCAATTACAATTGAGAATGGGCAAGAGACCCGAATTGGATTAGATGGTGATCTCAGGGCTATTGCCATTAAAAGACAGATATTTGTAGAGCATTAGAACCATATAAAGGCACTGCAAACTGTCACCAAAGTGTGTGGCAGATGGCAGTGTTGGCAGCAGAGTCCAATGCCATCTTTTGTGCACTATCAGAAAGGGCTCAGTACAATGCAAAACATCCCCAAATAACTGCACATTCTTGGCAGTTTTCTGGCAACTAAGTAACTTGGGCAATTTCTCGCCCAGTTTGCGCTGAGCGGGTAGGGTTAAAATAGCCCTCGGAAGAGGATCAGTGAGCTCACATGGGTAGCTAACTTAAGTCTAGGCACTCTAGCCAATACATCCACCCCCAGACAGCCTCAGTTCATTTGCACAGGGCTGTGGATGCTGAGGTGTTGAGTATATTCAAGCTTGAGATAGATAGATTTTTGGAGTCTAGGGAATCAAGGGGTATAGGGATCGGGCAGGAAGGTGTAATTGAGGTTGAAAATCAGGCCATGATCTTATTGAAAGGCGGAGCAGGCTCAAGGGACCATATAGCCTACTCCTGCTCCTATTTCTTATGTTCTTATGTTCTCAAACGTTTCTGTTTCAGCGTCTGGGAGTCAAAGGAACTCACTTCTGCAAAGAGCAACCTCTACAAACACTCAAGCACCTTCATTACTCAAAACCACTCTGCCAATAAACACTGTCTCCCTCATGGGCTACTGCGAGCCTTCAAGGACACCATTGAAAGGGAGAATGCACTTGCACATCTCAGCATCATGGGCTGCATGCACCTATACGGGCGAAAGTGGCAATGCCATTCACATGCCCGTGACATTTGTTTTCTCTCCCTGCAAAGGAAAAGATGGCCTACAACCTGCCCCAGAGAGATGTAACTGGGGGAGAAGCAGCATCACTGAAGAGCCTGAGTGCACATGAAGAGGAGGCATTGCACTTTGTGGGCAGTCAGAAAGTGGGAACCGGTGGGAGATGAGGTTGGAGGCGAAGCGGCAGCAGAAGATTGGTAAAAGTTGGAAAATGCTCATCATAGGTCGTGTCAGGTTTATGGGCTTTCTCAAAGCATTGCCATGCCCTAACATTGCGTAAATATCACTGTGTGCGCAGCTAAACAAGCTCTTCTGTGTTTCACACCATAGGGGGTGCCTTGGAGGGAAAGGCCGGTGAAGGCAATTGCAATGTATACACCTGTACAGGCTTGTGGATGAACTGGTAGTGTTCAGTTCGATTGTTAAACCTTTGCTAATAAACCAGCTAGTTCTTTCCAGCAAATGTGTAGATATGAATTCTTAAGCGAAGAACCCATGAAGCAAATACACTTGAACAATGACCACCAAGGCACTTCCTCTGAGGGAATTAGCTGCTGGAACCATAACCTCAACTGCTGCCAGTTCCTCACCAACTGCATTGTGGCATCTTATTGTGCAAACACCAGCCCAAGGACAACCACTCAGATGAAAGTAAGGAGTGAATCAGAAGGGATGTCATTGGGTGAAACACGAAGCACTTGGGAGATTAAGGCCCTGGCTGTGGAAGAGAAGGAGAGAGCCATTCACCTGTTTCCTGAAATGATGTCCAAACTAAACAACATAAGGTGGGAAATTCATCAGATCCGCCAGGGTTAACTTCGATGCACATGTGACAGAAACTCCGTGTGTAAACAGGGCTTCTGTCAAAGTAACACCAGCAGAGGTTCAAGGAATTTGCCAGCCAGACTGTCAAATGCTATAGAATACAGCGGAGTAAAGATAGAAGCAGCATGCCTTTGTCTGTGACACATTCAGTGAGAAATGGAAAATTCTCAGTTTTTATTATTTTTGGACATGGTACAAAAATGCTGCCTTGGTGTCCAAAAAAGGGAAAATATTCACACACCACAACATTCAGCAGTTGCTTCCGAAGTCCAATTCCATTCTGGTAACGCATGTAGAAGCAAAGAGTTCTGTGACTCCAAATTAACCCACTAAGTTTCACTCTTTTTTCTTTGAAATTTTCTCTTTGTCTCCTGGCAGTTCCCATTCTGGCTGAGGTGGGATTCGACAGGTACCTATCGCCCTCCAATATCTCACTCAAATGGTCACACTTCGGGCTGGAAATTCATTAACTACCGCCACCGCCCCTATCTCGGCGGTATTCCGGCGGTAAACCGCGATCGCGTTTTTAGTACTGCCGGAATACCGCTAAGCACGAAAGCCGCTAGTTTCGTAAAAATTTGGCCGGTGGTGGTGGTATTTTTGGTCGTGTAAGGCTGCCGTCCGAGAAAATGGGCCTTCTGCGAATGCGCGATTTTTTTCTTCTCCGAAATTATTTTTTCCCACGGTTCGGGGTCAGGGGTGGCCCACGCATGCGCAGAAGAGGGAGAGAGAGAGAGAAAGGGAAAGAGACAGGAGAGAATTAGAAAAGAGGTCATTGAGCTGCAGAAATTTTACAGATAATAATAACTTGAATAATAGAATTATAAAAATATAAATATACAATCCACATAATATTTTGAATATTTTGTATATTTTTGAATATTTTTATACAAATAATGCAGAGAGAAGGAGAGGGAGAGGTGGAAAGAGAGGTAGGGGAAAGGAGGAGGGCCAAGAGTTTTTCTTCGGATGCCCAAGAGGCTTTGGTCCATGAAGTGGAAGTTAGTTGGGGTCAATTGACCCAGGGTGGACGTGGGAAACCCACCTCTGCGATATATCAATGCATCTGGAGGGAAATTTCGGAGGCGGTGCCCTCAGTGGTGCAGATCCATCGGGGGAGAAACCAGGGCCGTAAACGGTGGAACAACATGGTTTCGGCTGCGAGAGTAAGTAATAATTTTAATCATGCACTTGCTCATTACTTAAAATGTAATCTGAGACATGTTAATGTTGGTAAGCTTAGTGTCACGCATTATTTGCCATCAATGATCTTATTGCGATGGTTTTCTGAGATCTTGTACTTACATGTGTTCATCATACACCACGTGCATCTTAATGGTACATAATGGCACATTAATGGGACATTGCGGAAAGGATTGGTGATGGCTAATTGGGGATGTCTATCTGTGTGTTCCGTAAGAGTAGCTGGGCAATTAGATTAAACATTGCTATTGTCATCTTTGCAGAAGAAAATATCCAGCAATCGTGCTGGGTGGTGGCCCACCAAACCTAACAGAGTTGTCCGACCTGGAGGAGCATACCACAGCCCTGGTCGGAGCCCATAATCGCTCGGCTAACCGTGGTGGTGCTGATCTGGTGCCAGCGCAGGGTAAGTCCTGCATAATCCCCGGGCTGTGTTGCGGACATGTAATTTAATGTTATGTCAATATAATGTCAAAATAATGTAATGTAATGCTGGGACCATGAAATGAAACGTCATGCAGTTTCTGTCCATTCGGTTTAGGCTAATTTCATGTAATGCCTCTCGGCGACAGTAGCGATGGTCCTCTAGATAAGCCTGTGCAATGTGAGCGTGCTATTGTCACCATAACCCCTCCCCTGCTGCTAACCACTCCTATTATGTTTTCTAGTCGCATAGGAGGAGCAGCAAGCTGTCCAGGCCACGGGAGCCTCCGCCTCCACCTCCGTCAGACAAGTATGGTTATCGGAAGGAGAGTCGACAGAGGAAGAAGAGGTTCACCTGGATGACCCTCCTCAAGCTGTTGTGGCGGGGGCAGGTGGGCGGGGTGGGGGGGGGTGTTGTGGGGAGACTGTAGAAGATTTGCAGGAGGTGGTGGAGGAGGGAGAGGAGGCTAGTCCGGTGCCTATTTTATCTGCGGCTATCTCTTCCTCGTCGGGATCCCTTTTTGTTGGGTTCCCCTCGGAGGAAGAGGCGGGACCAAGCGGTGTGCAGCAGCTCACCCCGAGTATTCCAGCCCAAATGCTGAATCCACGGAGGTAGATCCGGCGGGGTAGGTATGCTCCACGGCATAGCCGGGAACATCGCCGCACATTCCGTCCGTCAATGGGCGGACATGGTGGAGCTGATTGATGCGGTGCGGCGAACTGCTGAGTCCGTCGATGCCATGCGGCTCTGTTGCACAACGTCGTGATCCCAACACGGGTAGGGATGGGGTAATGGGAAGAAGCAATTGGGGGTAAGGTGGGGGGGGGGGGAAGGCGGCGGGAATGGTGGCCGCAGGTAGAATTGGTGCCGGCTGGGGGGGTGTTGGGGGTGTTAGTTTTTGTTACTGCTTGTTTTGTTTTGTTATCTTTCTATGAAAAATTTTATTTTACACGTTTTATTTTAAAAGATTTATTTAATTTTAAGTTTTACAAAGTTGTTCAAAATTTCAAATTTTATAAAAATATTTTATTCAACTTAACCATTCTTGTGCTGTCGTGTATCTCACATTACTGTATATAACGGTATCTTACCATGCTATACATGACTGTAACTGGATATAACCTGTAACAATAAGCATACCTTACCACCAGGGGTGCACTTGCAGGAGACACTCCATACCTGTCCCACTGTGGTATATAAAGGGAGGTCTCAGGCAAGTGCAGCACTGGAGAGATGGAAATAAAGCTGCAGGTCCTGAGTGACCTTGACTTCAGCATGTGTCTTGTATTCACTGGAGTTCAGAAGAATGAGAGGGGACCTCATAGAAACGTTTAAAATTCTGACGGGTTTAGACAGGTTAGATGCAGGAAGAATGTTCCCAATGTTGGGGAAGTCCAGAACCAGGGGTCACAGTCTGAGGATAAGGGGTAAGCCATTTAGGACCGAGATGAGGAGAAACTTCTTCACCCAGAGAGTGGTGAACCTGTGGAATTCTCTACCACAGAAAGTAGTTGAGGCCAATTCACTAAATATATTCAAAAGGGAGTTAGATGAAGTCCTTACTACTCGGGGGATCAAGGGTTATGGCGAGAAAGCAGGAAGGGGGTACTGAAGTTTCATGTTCAGCCATGAACTCATTGAATGGCGGTGCAGGCTAGAAGGGCTGAATGGCCTGCTCCTGCACCTATTTTCTATGTTTCTATGTTTCTATGTAAGTCAGTACATTAGAGTCAGGACTTAACAGTGGTGACGAGTTACGGGATCACAGAATCCACAGAATGGCTACCAACAGCTCAGATGAGAAATACAATGCTGGAGACAATTGGGATGGCTTTATAGAAAGGCTCCAGCAAAGCTTTGTGACCAAAGACTGGCTGGCAACGATAAGGCAGACAAGAGCGGTGGCTCGAAAACATACGCTTTAATGAGAGACCTGTTGGCACCCGAGAAACCAGCAAGCAAGTCGTTTGAGGAGTTGAGCACACTGGTGAGAGACCACCTGAAGCCAGCGAGCAGCCTACACATGGCCAGACACAGGTTCTACAACTACAGACGCTGTGTGGGCCAAAGCATACCCGACTTCATGGCGGAACTTCGGAGGCTGGCTAGTTCATGTGAGTTCCCCGATGAACTAAGGAGAGAAGAGAGACTTTTTTATTGAAGGAGTAGGCCACGCAGGCATATTCCAAAAGCTTATAGAGACTAAGGACTTGACTCTAGAGGCAGCAGCACTGGTTGCACAGACGTTCTTGGCAGGCGAAGAAGAAACGAAGCTGATCTATACTTCGGGTACGACAACCAATGAGGCATCGGGACAAGGGGTTCACATTGTGAAACAAACCACTACCCCCACACACAGACAAAGGCAGGAGAGCAGGCCTTCAACAGCAGACAGTGGCGCCAGAAGCCATCAAAATCAAGGGCCACATGAACGACAGATCACACCTCATCAACCCACAATGCGAGCAATCAACAACAGATTGAGAGAAGCTCAAGGGAGATCAGCCAGACGTAGCTCATCCTTCGGAAACAATGGAAATGGTCTGAGTTGGAGATGTGGGGGAAGGCACTCAACCAGGGTGTGTCGATTTCAGCATGCCGTTTGCAGAAACTGCAACCACACAGGGCATCTGGCTCGCATGTGCAGAAAAACAGCAGCTCAGCTGGTATACAAATCGGAAGGGTCAGAAAGCGGACCAGTAGACGGTTGGAACAGTGCACGGGAACCGAGGTACAGTGGGTTAACACGATCAATGTCCATTGTTCTTACACCAAGACACCTCCAATTATGATGAGGGTTCTACTCAACGGGATACTCGTCAACATGGAACTGGACACGGGGGCCAGTCAATCCCTCATGAGCGTTTAACAATTTGAACAGCTGTGGCCGCACAAAAGCAACAGACCAAAACTCACAAAGATCGACACCAAACTAAGAACCTATACTAAAGAAATCGTCCCAGTCCTTGGCAGTGCCATGCTCTCAGTCGCACACAAAGGGATGGTGCACCGACTTTCCCTATGGATTGTCCCCGGGGATCTCCCAGCCCTGTTGGGGAGAAGCTGGCTAGCAGAACTTAATTGGAAATGGGATGATATTCACGCCATGTCACCAGAGGAACGGACCTCCTGCTCAACAGTTCTAAGTCATTTTGAACATCTCTTTCAGCCAGATGTGGGCACCTTCAAAGGGGCTAAAGTTAGAATCTACATCACACAGAATGCCAGACCGGTCCATCACAAGGCTAGAGCTGTGCCTTATGTGATGAGGGAAAAGATTGAAAACGAACTGGACCGGCTTCTGCGGGAAGAAATCATTTCTCCCGTGGAATTCAGCGACTGGGCAAGTCCCATCGTCCCCGTCATGAAGCCTGATGGATCCATGCGAATCTGTGGGGATTACAAGTCTACCATAAACAGAGTCTCCCTACAGGACCAATACCCGCTGCCCAGAGCGGAGGACCTATTTGCCAAGTTGGCTGGAGGAAAACTTTTCTCGAAACTTGACCTCACATCTGAGTATATGATGCAAGAACTGACCAAAGAGTCTAAGCTACTCACCACCATCAACACACATCGAGGCCTTTTTGTGTACAATCGATGCCCATTCGGCATCAGGTCGGCAGCTGCTATATTCCAGCGCAACATGGAAAGTATGCTCAAGTCCATCCCGGGGACGGTTGTGTTTCAAGATGACATACTCATCACGGACAGGGACAGCGACTCTCACCTCCGCAATCTTGAGGAAGTACTAAGTCGATTGGATCGGGTAGGCCTAAGAGTTAAGAAATCCAAGTGTCTGTTTTTCGTGCCTGAGATTGAATTTTTGGGCAGAAGGATTGCCGCTGATGGAATCCGCCCAACCGAATCCAAAACCGAAGCGATTCGCCTGGCACCCAGGCCCCGGAATGTCTCGGAACTGTGCACCTTTCTCGGGCTACTCAATTACTTTGGGAACTTTATGCAGAACTTGAGCATGCTGCTGGAGCCTCTCCACGTGTTACTCAGAAAGGGGTGCAATTGGTTTTGGGGTGTAAGAGAAATTTGGCATTAGGGATACCAGCGGGATAAGGGTTAAAGTGCTGGTTCCTGCACCACCCATAAGGAGGTAAAAGGCCTCTCTTTGACCTTGTACATTCCAGTACCAAGGCTCCAGAAGTTATCAATTCAATAATATTCCGACAGGATACAATGTGAGATCCTAAACAGACATTGATAAGACTTTGCGAAGAGTCTTGAGGCAGACTCATGGGCATCAAGGAGAATCAACAAATTCAGACCTAATGAAGTCATTCTAGTCACGGCCTAAGGTGGTCATGAGGGTCTTGACCTGTCAATCCAAAGTAGCACTAATAAGGTAATCCAATTAGAGAAGTAGCACTGATAAGGTAGTCCAATTAGAGATCTAGGGAGGTCTTACCAGGGAACAGAGGGGCTTTTGAAATATATAAAAGTTGTATGATTGTGCTGTTCGGAGAGCATCTTCACTCACAGGCGGCTGTGATGAGAGGTGTTCCTGGACGTTCGTAATAAAAGATCGTGATACCTTGCCATTCGTCTCCGTCTGCTAACTCCGGGGGCTGTTACGCGGGTTGGGGCGACCGTCGACCCTCTATATCAGGGGCCCGCTCGTGGGAGGAGAAGCCTTCCCATTTTCCCCTTACAGGGGGGACGCCCAAGAACGCGCCTTCAATAAGGCACGCAACCTTCTATGTTCCAACAGTGTTTTAGCCTTTATTGATCCAGGTAAAAAGTTAGTCCTTACGTGTGATGCGTCAGCGTACGGGGTCGGGTGCGTTTTACAGCACGTCAATGATGCGGGTAAATTGCAGCCCGTTGCTTATGCCTCCAGGTCACTTTCGCGGGTGGAGCGCGGGTACGGTATGGTTGAGAAGGAGGCACTCGCGTGTATGTACGGTGTCAAAAAGATGCACCAATACCTTTTCAGGGCCATGTTTGCATTAGAAACTGACCACAAACCCCTCACGTCCCTACTATCCGAGTGCAAGGCAATCAACGCCAACGTCTCAGCGCGCATTCAGCGGTGAGCACTCATGCTGGCAGCTTACGACTACACAATAAGGCACAGACCAGGCACAGACAGCTGTGCCGACGCACTTAGCAGGCTACCCTTGGCGACCACAGAAGGGTCCAACGAACAGGTCTGTGAAATGGTCATGGCAATCAATGCCTTTGAATCCACAGGTTCGCCCATGACGGCTCTTCAAATCAGAGCCTGGACGACCAGCGACCCCACGTTATCTCTAGTTAAAAGATGCGTTTTAACCGGTGACTGGGCAGAGGCTCGCGATGCCTGCCCCGAGGAGGTCAAACCCTTCTATGGGCGCATGCATGAACTCTCACTACAGGCAGACTGCCTGATGTTTGGCAGCCAAGTAGTTATGCCCTTACGAGGCAGGGAGGCGTTTGTTCGGGATCTCCATCGCGAGCACCCGGGGATCGTTCTTATGAAGGCCATAGCCAGATCTCATGTCTGGTGGCCTGGCATTGACGTGGACTTGGAGCTCTGCGTCCGTCGGTGTACCATTTGTGCCCAACTCAGTAATGCCCCCAGGGAGGCCCCCCTAAGCCCCTGGCCCTGGCCCACCAAACCGTGGTCGCGGGTACATGTAGACTATGCGGGCCCATTCATGGGCAAAATGTTCCTCGTAGTCATTGATGCATTTTCAAAATGGATCGAGTGCACCATTTTAAACTCGAGCACCACCTCCACCACTGTGGAGAGCCTTAGAACCATGTTTGCAACGCACAGCATTCCTGACATATTGGTCAGTGATAATGGTCCGTGCTTCACCAGTGCAGAATTTCATGATTTTATAGTTGACCACGATATAAATCACGTTGAGATGGCACCTTTCAAGCCAGCCTCCAATGGCCAGGTGGAGCGAGCAGTGCAGATCATTAAACAAGGCATGCTCAGAATCCAAGGTCCCATGCTGCAGAGCCGCCTGTCGCGACTGCTGCTGGCATACAGATCTCGTCCGCATTCGTTGATTGGGGTTCCCCCCGCGCAACTATTGATGAAACGAACCTTAAAGACCAGGGTCTCATTAATCTTCCCAGATATGCATGAAATTGTTGAGGCTAAGCGTCAAAAGCTAACTGAGTACCCTGACCGAAATTCGAGAGGGAGGTGGAATGAGACAAATTGTTTGTGCTAAACTATGGCCGGGGTCCCAAATGGCTTGCAGGGACAGTAACAGACAAAGAGGAAAACAGGCTACTGGTTGTACAAATGGACAATGGTCAAACCTGCCGGAGGCATGTAGACCAAGTAAAAAGTAGATTCACTGATAACACTGAAGAACCAGAGGCAGACTACAATGTGGAACTTACACCACACCTGGTGGACAGACAGGTGAAACAACCTGAGGAAAGGGCAGTCTCAACAGACAGCCCAGGCGAGATACCAGCAATCACACCGAACGAAAAACAGGCACCAAGGCAAACAACTGAACCACAACTAAGACACTCCACGCGAGAGCGCAGACCACCTGAGACTGAATCTATAAAGGCAATAAGACCTTGTGGGAGGGTGATGTCATGTATCTCACATTACTGTATATAACTGTATCTTACCATGCTATACATGACTGTAACTGGATATGACCTGTAACAATAAGCATACCTTACCACCAGGGGTGCACTTGCAGGAGACACTCCATCCCTGTCTCACTGTGGTATATAAAGGGAGGTCTCAGGCAAGTGCAGCACTGGAGAGCTGGAATTAAAGGTGCAGGTCCTGAGTGACCTTGACTTCAGCATGTGTCTCGTGTAAGTCAGTACATTAGAGTCAGGACTTAACATGTGCAGTGTCTCACTCACTTTCAGAAAATAAGGTGCAACAGTCATTATAAGGGTTGCATACATTGGCCAGGCAAAGGTGAGACGTAACTCTCACCCTTCAAGCAAAGCGTTCATTTATGAGCTGCTGACGTAGCAGTTTTGCAGTTGCAAAAGCTCCATGAGGCTTCCCTTTTGGTATTGTGGGAGGTGGTGGTGGCATGGGTTCATCAGGCTCCTCGTCCTCCCCCTCCTCCTTCTCTTCCCTTCTGAGGTGGTCATGTAGTCCCCTGTGGCAATTCCTGTCCCCTCTTGATGGCTAAGTTGTGCAACATGCAACACACCACACTGAACTCAACGACCTGCACAGGGTGGTATTGCAGGCTGCCTCCAGAGTGGTCCAGGCATCGGAAGTGCTGCTTCAGCATTCCAATTGTCTTTTCGACGATATTGCGTGTGGCTATATGGCTGTTATTGTAGCGATGCTCGGCATCTGCCTGAGGCTTCCAGAGGAGGGTCATGAGCCAGGTGGCGAGGCCGTATCCTTTGTCCCCCAGCATCCAGCAGTGACCTTGTGGCTGAGTATTAAACAGGTCAGAGACAGTGCTCTACGCAAGATGTATGCATCATGGATGCTCCATGGAAAATTGGCATTGACTGCCATGATGCGCTGAGTGTGGTCAACGATGAGCTGCATGTTCAGGGAGTGGAATCCCTTTCGGTTTCGGGTACACCTCTGGTAAAGGTGCTCGCAGGGTGATGTGCATACAGTCTATGACACCCTGGACCTTGGGGAAGTTAGCAATTCTTGAAAAACCCAAAGCCCTCTCACTCTGTGCCTCCCTGGTCATTGAGAAGTTTATAAAGTCCATCCTGCATGCGTAAAGCCCATCAGTTATCTGGTGAATGCAGCCATGTGTGGCGTACTGAGACATGCAGGATATGTCGCTAGCTGATGTCTGAAAGGAGCCGAATGCATAAAAGGCAAGTGCCACAGTCATCTTCACCTCGATGGGCAGTGCGGTCCTGTTGGTGCTGGTAGGCTGCAGGTCTGCCTTTATGAGCTGGTATATCTCAATGATCACCTCTTTTCAGAAGCGCAGCCTTCCAGCGCAGTGTATCAGACAGGTGCAGGTATGAGCGCTTCTCCCTGTAAATCCGTTGGGGATAAGGCCTCCTCCTTCTCATAAGTCATCGACCTCTTTGCCCACATAATGCTCTGCAAAAACCTTCTTCCAGCTCTATTCCACAGCATGTAAGTAGTTAGCAATATTGGACAGAAATTACAGGCCCCATTCCTTTTAATGCTCTCAATGTCCTCAAATATCCTCAAATATCCTCAAATAACCACACATGTCCTTTAAATTAACTACAATGAGCTCAGATTCTCTCAATTATTTTCAAACACCCTTTAAATCCTACTCACAAATAACTTTAAAGCTCTCAATAACTTCAAACAGCTTTCCTTCAAGATCCTTTGAGTTTTCTGGGCAGTATTTTAGTCTGGCGGTAAAAATGTGTGTTTGCTGAATTTATCGCCGACGGTATTTTTGGGCGGTATTTGGGTGTTGTACGAAAAATGACGTCACAAAAACTATTAAAAAAATGGGCGGGCGGTATTGTTTATCGCCGGCGATAATTGACTGATGAATTGACTGGCGGTAATTTCAAGTTTGACTGTCATTTCAGCGGTAATCTGTTTTCCGGCGGTAAACGGGTGGTAAATGGACGGAAAGGTGATGCATTTCCAGCCCTTCATCTGTGAGCCTAGATAGTGACTGCCGCCAGACTATTCAACCGTGGGGGGCACAGCCAAGCAGATCTCTGCAGACCTGGCATAAACACTGTTACATTACGAGGACAGGTTGCATAGACTAGGCATGTATTCCCTTGATTATAGAAGATTAAGGGATGATCTAATTGAGGCGTTTAAGATGATTAAAGGAGTTGCTCGGGTAGAGGGAGCGAAACGATTTCCTCTGGTGGGGGAGTCCAGAACAAGGGGAGAATAATCTTAAAATTAGAGCTAGGGATGATGTCAGGAAGCACTTCTTCACACAAAAGGTAGTGGAAATCTGGAACTCTCCCCCCAAAGAGCAGTTGAGGCTAGAGGTCTATTGAAAAATTCAAAATTGAGATTAATAGATTTTTGTTAGACAGGGATATTAAGGGTGATGAAACCAAGGGGGGTTGATGGAGTTAAGATACAGATCAGCCACGAGCTAAATGAATAGCCAAACAGGTTTGAGGGGCTGAATGGCCTCCCCCTATTTCTATGTTCCTATGAGTGTGAGTGTGAGTTATTGTGTGCATATTTATCAGTTTGTTGGAGTTTCACTACAGGGGTAAATTCCCATGATGCTTCTGTCTCTGCACCTTTGGCTAAAACCCTGTTAATGCTCCTGGGTTACTGGTAAGGTTACGTCAGTGGAGGGGGAGAAGCACTGAGGGATTCACCCCATTGTGTTTTGCGTGTGTCTGAGTGTATGCATCTGTTTATGTATCTGCATGTGTGGCTATGTGTATGTCCAGATGTAGATGCCCGTATGTATCATTATGGATACGTATGTATCATTGTGTGTGCACCTGTCAGTGTGTGTGTATGTAAGTGTGTGTCTGTGTACATGTCTCTGTATACGAAGCCTATCTTCCTGTTTATGTCTGAGTGTGTCTGTGTCTGAGTGCGACTGCTGGCCCAGATGACAATGTTGGTGCAGATAGACCTGGGGCTGGATTTTCCGGTTCTTTGTACTCTGGGTTTCGCCCCGGAGCGGCATGAAAGGTGGCGTTCAGGTCTCCTGTGCCCCGCCGTGATCCTCCGGTCTGTTTTTGTGATGGCGCTGAGCTGCACTGCCGGGAAGAGCTGCTCTGGGTGTGCAACGTCTCTGGTTGCAGTAGTTTTGACTTGTGTCCGATCTATCCGCCCGGAAGTGCGTCCGCAATGACGGCCTGGGAAATCAGAGCAGTCCCGCATAGCAGGCAGCACAGAGGAAGGTAAATACTCCAAAGGTAAGTGCGAGCGTTTGTTCTTTTAATTTTTTTTAGCGATTTGTGCTGTGGTGGCGTGGGCAACATTTTGGGAATGTTTTTGTGGTTTTATTAAGGTTTTCCCCCACCCCCGGACTCTCTCGGAACACTCATGGCCCGGCTCTTTAGCTCATCCTTGCGCCATGAGAGGTATACAACGCTTCCCTTCGCGCTGTGCCCTCTGACGCAGGGCACAGATGCCCAAACTTACATACTAAAGCGCAAACTATTCCCGGCTGCTAACTTTCCCGCTCCACCTCCGTTTTTGCCCTGAAAACAGAAAAGTCTAAAATCCAGCCCTTGGTTGTTTAAGAACAGGAGTTCACATTTTGTATTAAGGTGCTGAGCCAATTTTAACTGGCTGAAATCGGCGTTGATGAGGAGGTAATGGATTAAAAATGGGGTCAGTAGACATACCACCACGTTAGCGTTGATGAACTGGCTGCTGCCATTTTGAAAGGGCTCTTTCCTTGGGCGGGCAGACCGCCTGCCTGTTTCAGGCAGTAGTCCTCTTAATTATGAAATTCGGGGTCCTATGACGTAGTTAGGACCCCAAAAGGGTCACATGGGCAGATCTTGCCCGCGCTTACTCCACCCAAGTATCCAGGCATTGAGCAGGCTACACAGTGGTCCTGAAAGGGACTGCTGCTGGCCGCTCCAAAAAGAACGGCCAAACCTTTCCAATGTAAATATTTTTGTAAATATTTTGAAGAAGCAAAAATACTCACCTCGCCTCACCTTCTCCACTTCACCCGACCTCCAGAACCTAACTGTGGAATGGCTCGGAGGAGGAGCTGCCTGAAATTTCTCGGTGCCGAAACTGACGATGTGCATCAGGACATCCATTTGGTGCGCAAGGCTGGCTGGTTCCATTTAAATGAGACACGGGCCTCAAAATGGCTCCACCAATCAGGCACCGAAAGATTAAAATCTACTCCTGTATTTCCCTTATTGTTATCAAGAGCCATCATGGCCGCAATCCTGTCGTGTACAGGTACCGCACTCTGATTATCGCCGTTCTTGTCAAGCTCCACTGGTTACCTGTCCGCCAAGGCAGCAACTTCATGGTCCTTATCTGAGTTATCCTCTGAAGCTGTACATCACAGCCTGCACCTTCTGCTCCTCTGACTCTGGTGTAGTGCTCATCTCCTACTCCCTCTGCTCTACCGCCACTGCTCAAACCTTCTGTCACGTTGCCCCTGCCATTAGGAACACTCTCCCTAAACCACTCTGCCTTGCCATTTCTTCTCCCCCCCCCTGCCCCCACTGCTTCTGTAACGTACCGGTGAGTATGCTCACAGGTTTGTAGAGCTGTTGCATTGTGAGTGGCTTAGCCAGTCATGTAATGTTCACAAGACTCAATAAAACCCCTACGATGAGGTATGGAGTTGTGAGCCTAGTGGATGAACTGGTAATGTGTAGTGTGATTGTTAAACCTTTGTTAATAAACCAAATAGTTCTTAATAGCAATGTGTTGTTAATAATTCTTAAGCAAGAGCTCATGAAGCAAATACATTACATCTCCTAATCACAAAAACATTCCAAACTCCTGATCAGTGTCCTCCCCGTCCCTCGAGTTCTTCGTCTCTGTGAGGTCCACTCTATCAATGAAAGTTAATCAGTTTTTTGACGTCCAAGTGAAACAGTTCTGAACCAAATTTGAACAAGGTTTAGCACCACCATGCGGCCATGAATTGCACTGCATGGAGTGGTGTATTCAAACTGTTGACATGAAGAGTTTGACCCTGCAGTACAGCTAAAGATAACTTTATTCTATAACGGATTCAGTTGAGTTTGCATAAATGGCTCAGAATTTAGGAAACGGGAAGGAAAATATTAAAAACCAAGGAATATTTCTTTCTAAGTTAAAGTCTGATTGAATGGTGGCGGAGCAGGCCAGGTCAGGAAGAGAATAAGTACATAGGGATGGGGAAGGGCACAGAATTTTAGTGTATTGGAGGCTCGGATTTTCAATTTTTAGGAGGTCTTAGTGTTTAGCCAATGGATTTTTAGCATACAAGTCAATCTCTCACAAACAGAAGTCTAGATCAAGTCCAATATTCAGGCCAAACAAATTATAACTGGACCCAAGTGGGGGAAAGGGGTGGTCAGGGGTGTGGAGGAGGGAGATGGGAGTGGAGGGAGTGAGAGGGGTAGCGGGGTGGGGGGGGGAAGAAATGTACCAGGGCAGGAAGAGAGCAACAGAATACAAAGAATGGCGACTTGGCTTTGCTTTGGAATTCTCTACCCCAGAGAGCTGTGGAGGCTGGGTCTTTGAATATATTTAAGGTGGAGATAGACAGATTTTTGAATAATAAGGGAGTCAAGGGTTATGGGGAGCGGGTGAGGAAGTGGAGATGAGGCCAGGATCAGATCAGCCATGATCTTATTGAATGGCAGAGCAGGCTCGAGCGACTCCTGTTTCTTATGTTCTTATGTGAGGGCAGGGCAGATGGGGAGAGGGGTTAGGGAGGGAAGGGAGATGCAGAGAAAGAGAGGGGAGGGGGCAAAGGTGAGAGGAGGAGGAGGGGACAGCAGTTGGAGGACTGGTCCTGAAATCGTGTGGAGTTCAACGGCCTTTGGGCCTCCACTCATCTCCTACTCAACATAAGGCAGGTGACAGAGGAAACTGTGTTTAAAGGGCACTTTCTTTAAACAGTAAATAGTCACACCAACTGGAATAAACACCCATCCATCATATATACATTTCATATTTCCCCCACCAACCTTTGCCATATTTGTCTCCTTCACAATCTCACTTTTCTCATCTTTAAGCGAACTTACCGACTCTTTGCTTGCCTCATACATACCCCACAAACCTCTTCATTTTCCTCAACGTTTGTTCTGATTTTATTCTCCAGTTTTTCTTCAGTATCATTTTATTTTGTGTTTATGTTTTCTAATCTCTCTCTTTCCCCATCTTCTTAAATAAGAACATAAGGACATAAGAAATAGGAGCAGGAGTAGGCTATTTGGCCCCTCGAGCCTGCTCCGCCATTCAATAAGATCATGGCTGATCTGATCTTGGGCTCAGCTCCACTTCCCTGCCCGCTCCCCGTAACCCTTCACTCCCTTATCGCTCCAAAATCTGTCTAGCTCCGCCTTAAATGACTTGAAGCATTTTTATTTTCCCAGTTCACTAATCTCCCGACTCCACCATTTAGGTCTAGGTTCCATTATGACCCTCCTACTCCATATGGTTTTTATCTGACAGTATAGAAATATGTAGATAGATCGATTCCGGGGGACTGCCAATGATGATGATGTAGATAGACAGTATATATAGTATATATTTAATACAATTCTTTTTTTACTCTGTGTTCCTGGTAAGTTAATTTTCCATTTGTTGTCTTATAAACAGCTTTTTAACATTCTGGCACAATAGTTTTGTTATTTCTTACTCTGGCCCATATTACAAGGTCATTAGGATCACTGATGCTTACTGTTAAGTACCACGACCTATTCACTTAGTATCCTTCTTAATATGCTGCAAGAGGCAGCAGTTCTGTACCAACTCCATTCATTTATCTCAAAGGTGTCAACCGTGGCTCAGTGTGAGCACGCTCACCTCTTAATCAGAAGGCCGAGGGCTCGAAGCCCCACTCCACAGAATTGAGCCCAACATCTTGGCTGATACTCTAGTGCAGTACTGAGGGAGTGCTGCACTGTTGGAGGTGCCGCCTTTTGGATGATACTGAGGAGGCAACTTCTGCTCTCTCAGGTGGATGTAAAAGATCCCATGGCACTATTTTGTAGAAGGGTTGGCGTGGGGGGGGCAATCCCTAGTGTCCTGGCCAATGTTTATCCCTCAACCAATATCATTATCTGGTCACTCATCTCATTGTCATGCATGGAACCTTGCTATGCGCAAATTGGCTGCTGCATTTCCTTACATTACAACAATGACTACACTTCACAGAACATTTCATTGACTGAAGTGCTTTGGGTTGTCCAAATATTGCCCCAACTTTTAATCTTGTCTCTATTAAACCAATCGTATACATGAGGGAGAAGAGAATGAGGGGTGGGTGGGGGGGAGGGGGGGTGGCGATAGGGCGGGAAGAGGTAATTAGGGTGGGGGGAGGTGCATGTGGAGTATAAACACCAGTTGGGCCAAATGACCTGTTTCTGTGCTGTAATTCTATCTACATTCTCTCATGTATTTTATCTACCTTCTCTCATGTATAACGTTAAGACTTCAGTTCTTATTCCATATGTTGATGTAAATTTTAATTTAATCTTAAAATTCAAGCATTAATTAATTGTGTTAATGAAACATATGATATTGATCAGTAATGTAAACGATCGTTTCTACAAGATGGCAATTTTTACCTCTTTGTTGCATAACACATGACCGTCCCATCAGAATTACCCTGGGATTATGATCATCATTTCCCGCATTTTTTCTCCGTTGTTTCTAGTGGAATGTTTCCATGTCAAGTAAATGAATTGCAACAGAACGAAGCTTTTGTGGCAGAACTGGGAGAAATAAGTTCAAAGTGAAATGGAAAGGTAGACCAGAAGTCAGATTGTTTTTGCGAGTCAGAGGCCTGGAAATTGGTCTCGGATGGCGGCGTTTTACGGGCGGCCGATTCGATACCGCCTGTTTCGCGCCATCGCCTGTGATAAATTTCTAGCCCCGAACGTTTAAGAATGAGAGGATAGAAGCACAATTGTACAGGAGGACTGCCATTCCAGGCTGTGCTATGATTGGACTGGGTTGCCCAACTTAATAGAAGATGCAATTATGTTTGCCATCAGATATCATTTTCACAAACGAATATGAAAAGCCTTGAAATAGATATGTAGTCAGTTATGAAACTTCACGTTAACAAAAGGAAAGAGGCTGTGAGTGCAGACAATTCCTTAGCATCTTCGGACCAAGTGCAGCATTGTGTTTTGAACTCTCTCATTCGCTGCTGCTGGTCAGTTAATATGAATGTTTATCAAACGGCAGTTATGAAAATTAGAAGTCACAAGAAGGGGGAAAGGTGGAAGCAGGCAGGAGGAGTGGGAAGGAGAAGAGGGGCTAGGGAAGAGGAAGAAGATTGGTAAAGGGGCAGGAGAGGGGAAATGGTGAGAAAAGAAGAGGAGAGGGGGAAGCGGGCGAGGAAGAGGATGAGGATGAGGATGAGCAAGAGGATGAGGAAGAGGATGAGGATGAGAAAGAGGATGAGGAAGAGGATGAGGAAGAGGATGAGGATGAGGAAGAGGATGAGGAAGAGGATGAGGAAGAGGATGAGGAAGAGGATGAGGCAGAGGATGAGGAAGAGGATGAGGAAGAGGATGAGGAAGGGGATGAGGAAGAGGATGAGGAAGAGGATGAGGATGAGGAACAGGATGAGGAAGAGGATGAGGATGAGGAAGAGGATGAGGAAGGGTGACAAGCCAGGGTGGATGGGGAGGATCCGACATTCTCCCAGTGGTGTGTGTCGGCAGAGGATATAAAACTCTCGGGTTGTGGGAGGGGCGGGCTGGGACAAGCCTGGCCATGTAGTTTAGGAGGGTTGTGTAAGGCCATTGAGGTGGGTAAATGGATGAGGAGGGAGGTTAATGTTCTGCCCATGGGACTCGCTCAATCAAGCACTCGGCCCGGTGGCCCCAGAAACGTCTGCTGGGAGCCACAAAATCACTGTTGGGGTTGCGAGTATTGACAATTGGAAATAAACTCAACATTCAAATCAGTGAGCTGCATGTTTCGATTTGGCAAGGGGGGCGGGGGAGGGTCACATTATATAAGTGCACAGTGGCTTGACAATTACAGCCAATGTGGGGAGGGAAGGAATGTATTGGAAAGACATCATTTACTCTTTGTTCTGAAGTACTGACCCTAATCTTCGGGCTAGTGAAGTATCCGGGAGGTGGGAGGGTTGGGAGGAGAAAGGCACGGGTCTTTCAACCACTGGGTCGGATCAATAGCTCAACAGGGGGAGTGGGAGGGGTTGTACCAACCACTTTCCTTTCTGCAGGCTTACAATAAGACCATAAGAAATAGGAGCAGGAATAGGCCAATTGGGCCCCTCGAGCCTGCTCTGCCATTCAGTGAGATCATGGCTGATCTTCCATCTCAACTCCACTTTCCTGCACTTTCCCCATATTCCTTGACCCCCTTAATATCCAAAAATCTATCGATCTCTGTCTTGAATATACTCAACGACTGATCCTCCAAAGCGCTTTGGGATAGAGAATTCCAAAGATTCACAACCCTCTGAGTGAAGAAATTTCTCCTCATCTCAGTCCTAAATGGCCAACCCCTTATTCTGAAATTGTGACCCCTGGTTCCGGACTCCACAGCCAGTGGAAACATCCTCCCTTCAATGACCCTGTCAAGCCCTGTAAGAATTTTGTATGTTTCAAAGACATCACCTCTCATTCTTCTAAACTCTAGAGAATATAGGCCCAGTTTACTCAATCTCTCCTCATAAGACAATCCCCCCATCCCCAGAATCAGTCTGGTGAACCTTCATTGCGCTCCCTCTCTGGTAAGTATATCAATGAACTCTTACTGTGGGGGAGGCGGGGGGGTGGGGGGGGCGAGTTACCAATCGGCATTGGTGAAACAGGCGAGCAATCACTGCTGAGATTTCAAAGGCGGAGGTCCACAGCGAGCAGAAAGCCTATGGCGACGGTGGTGCAGAGAGAACAGAGTCACTGAACAGTGCTGATAAGTAGGGAGGGTACATACTGTTAGCTCTTTCAGTGGAGAAAGATTGTGGGTTGATCAGACTTTTTATTTTCAATTCCCTCCGTAGCCTCGCCCCTCCCTATCTCTGTATTCTCCTCCAGCACCACAACCCTCTGAGATATCTGCGCTCCTCTAATTCTGCCCTCTTGAGTATCTCTGATTGTAATCGCTCAACCATTGGTTGCCGTGCCTTCTGTTGTCTAGGCCCCAAGCTCTGGAACCCCCTGCCCAAACCTCTCCACCTCTCTTTCCCCCTTCAAAACGCTCATTAAAACCTACCTCTTTGACCTGCCCTAATTTCTCCTTATGTGGCTCAGTGTCAAACTTTTAATCTTCACACTCCTGTGAAGCACCTTGAGATGTTTCACGACATTAAAGGAGCTATACAAATACAAGTTGTTGTTGTTGTTTTCCTCGGCCCAATAGGTGAAAGGTATCAGAGTCTTGAAGGGACATTTGGGTGCTGACCTGAGCAAGTGTGTTTTGAAAGCTGCAGCAACTTTTTTTGTTATTCTCAAAATATACGCTATTATAATTGAGCAAGGTCTTCGAGATCTTACTCACTGTGGGACAATTGAAATAAAGCTGGTGTACAGCCGCCAGATGGCTTTGGGTGTAGAACTACAGCATGAATTACTCTTGACAGTGAATAGCACAATACAGCAGCAGCAACAGCTCTTTTCTGACCTAACGTTACATGACCTTTTAACATGGCCAAGCCTTATTCCAGCATGTGCTACTGGTATTGCAGATCTGTCCTTATCCCCCTTCTATTTTTCTTCTACATGCTACCTCTCGGCAATATCATCCGAAAATATAACATCACGATCCACATGTACGCTGATGACACCCAGCTCTACCTTACCACCACCTCACTGGATCCTTCCACTATCTCTGATTTGTCTGACAGCTTGTCCGACATACAATATTGGATGAGCAGAACTAAATATTGGGCAGTCTGAACCCATTGTCCTCGATCCTCGCCACAAACTTTGTTCCCTGTCCATCGTTTCCAATCCTGGCATCTGTTTGAATCTGAGCCAGTCTGTTCGCAACCTTGGTGTTGTTGTGTTTGACCCCGAGATGAGCTTCCGACCACCTATCAGCTCCATCACCAAGACAGCCTACTTCCACCTCCGTAACATCGCGCGACTCCGACCCTGCCTCACTTCAGCTGCAGCTGAAACCCTTATCCATTCCTTTGTTACCTCTAGACTTGACTATTCCAATGCTCTCCTGGCCAGCCTCCCACCTTGCACACTACATAAACATGAGCTCATCCAAAACTCTGCTGCCCATATCTTAACTCGCACCAAGTTCCGTTCACTCATCAACCCTGCGCTTCCTGACCTTCACTGGCTCCCATTTGACATCATCCTTGTTTTCAAATCCCTCCATGGCTTCGCACCTCCCTATCTCTGTAACCTCCTCCAGCTCTACAAGTCTTTGAGATCTCTGTGCTCTTCCAATTCTGGCTTCTTGAGCATCCCTGATTTTAATCGCTCCACCATCGGTGGCCGTGCATTCAGCTGCCTAGGCCCCAAGCTCTGGAATTCCCTCCCACCACCTCTCCGCCTCTCTACCTCTCTCTCCTCCTTTAAGATTCTCCTTAAAACCTACCTCTTTGACCAAACTTTTGGTCACCTGTCCTAATTTCTCCTTATGTGGCTCATTGTCAAAAATATTTTTATTGCTATCACTCTTGTTAAATGCCTTGGGACATTTTGTTACTTTAAATATGCTCTATAAATGTAATTTGTTGCAGCAGATAAGTGTTGACACTTTTAAAATGTGCTTTCCCATAAGCAAAACCTGACATCGAAGTTTTCAATGTATTTTGAAATGAAATGCAACGATCCACTCAGCAATTTCAATATAAGCTATATATAAATTTTCTATTTTTACATTGTTTAAATCATAAAAATTGGCTACAATTTCTACAATAGTTGTATTCCCTGAGGTGTTTTCTGAATGCGGATTATTTTTTGGTAACTTTAGTTTTAGACTGAGAAATTGGGGCTGAATGTGCGGCCCCAGCAGGCGGGTACGAGGTGCACACGTGACTGTAGGAAGCGCTCAAGTTCTGGGTTTCGGCATACGCTGCGCATGTGCTGAAACCCGGAGCTTGCGATCTGTCAAGAACATTCGAATCTGAAAGACAAGGGAATTCGCGGGCGGAGAACTGGGCTATTTACCCACCTTCTGCCCAGCAAATGCCCTTGAAATTCTTATGCCTGGTAAAAGCAGGCAATGTAAGAGTTTTAAAAAATAGAAAAGTAAAATGTTATCACTCACTTATACATTAAAAACCCTGTCCAATAAGGTAAGTTTATTTTTAGCCCCATTAAAACATGATGAACCGTAAATTGCGGCCTCTCCAGGTGCAAAGCGCATGCGCCTAAACCCAGCATTTCCGATCTGTCACGCATCCCTGGGAGAAGGGCTTTCGTGGGTGGTGATTTGGGCTATTTGCCCAACTCTTGCCTGCTTTTACTAATGTAAGAGTTTTAAAGGATAGAAAAATTAAATGTTGTCACTAATTTTTATATTTAAAACCCTGTCCATTGAGGTAAGTTTATTTTTAACCCTATTAAAAGATTTTCAAAACATTTTCAAAAAAATTAAATTTTTTCTAAAACATTTCATTTAATTCGATTTCAATTAATTTTAAATATGTGAGGTGTTTTTTTTAATTTATTGTGTTGTGTTTCTGTGTTTTGGGGGGATATTTTCATTGATAGTAATGGGAACTCCTACAAACGGAACTCACCATTATTATCAATGAGAACAGTCCCTGTTCATTGGTGGTCCAGGCCCACGTGCTCCCAGGATGTGCTTACGTCCCTGGGACGTGTGAGCCCATACGCTGGGCTACACATCGGGGCCTCGGACAGGAAGTGTTCATTCGGCCGGAACCACCAGGTACTTCCGTTAAAAAAATCCAGTCAGAGGCATCTGCCCGCAGGGAAACCTCTGACCTTAATTTTTCGCCTAATATTTTTTCAGAAAGATTACATTTTTGTTTCAAATATTTAATTAAATGGCATTTAATCAATTTTAAATATGTAATTTATTTTATTTATTTCATGTATTCATGTATTTTTTAAGTGATTACTATTCATACTTAAGAACATAAGAACATAAGAAATAGAAGCAGGATAAGGCCGCACGGCCCTTTGAGCCTGCTCAGCCATTTAATAAGATCATGGCTGATCCGATCATGGACTCAGCTCCACTTTCCTGCCCACTCCCCATAACCCCTTATTCCCTTATCAGTTAAGAAACTATCTCTGTCTTAAATTTATTCAATGACCCAGCCTCCACAGTTCTCTGAGGCCGCGAATTCCACAGATTTACAACCCTCTGAGAGAAGAAATTCCACCCCATCTCAGTTTTAAATGGGCGGCCCCTTATTCTAAGATTATGCCCTCTAGTTCTAGTCTCCCCTATCAGTGGAAACATCCTCTCTGCATCCACCTTTTCAAGCCCCCTCATAATCATATACGTTATTGGTTAGGCCGGCCCATGTGATCCCAGGGGAGCTTGCGAATCACCTGCACCCCTGGGACATGTGGGCCTCTCCCCATGGGTACCAGGAGAGGCCCAGGAACGCGAATCTCTGTACCTCCCAGAGCACCAGGTAAATTCATAGATTTTTTTGGGGAGGTCGGAGGCAACTGCCCGCGGGGAGCCAACGACCGTAAACTCTACCCCTTTATCTTTAAATGTTTTTCTCTTCAGTTTCCACAGCAGCCAGCAGCCTTCCGAGCCTCCACGTTTTCCGGATGTGAACTGGGACAGCGAGTGATTGTACACTATTCGACCAGGAGGGGCTAATCCTGTCCTCACCAAACATCGGAAATAACACATTTTCCAGCAGGGTCACTGGAAGGGGGTCAGGAGCAAAATCTTGGGCTGAAGTTTTACCTCCCTAGCCCAGGGATGCTGAGACCAATAACAGCACCCACCTCCATCCCAGCGCAGACCATCTAAATCAACAAAGATCAGGAATGAAACCAGGTGAGTTTTCTAGTTTGTAATGACTCAGTACCACACCATGAGCTACTAGCGAATCTGTTTTATTCTTGATAAGATGAGGGTTAAGGGAATACCACAGAATTTGTTAAAAAATTCATTCTTGGGATGTGGGCATCGCTGTGCAAGGGGCTAAAAACCGTTCTTAGTGATGTGTTTAACATGCTTGCATGGAGAGTTATGAAATGTACGGGAGAGCTGCTTGCTAAGTCCAGTAATAGTACAAGTTGAACCTTCCTTATCCAGAACCCTCGGGACCTGGCCTGTTCTGGATAAGGGATTTTTCCGGACGGGGGGTGGTCACATTAAATTGGATGGTACAGGTACTGAGCATGAGGATATCGGGACTGGCTGGCTTGGGGCTGGGAGTGCGGCAAAGAGATCATTGGGGGGAGGGGGGGGAGGGATGTTGAGGGGGCGGTGGATTGCGGGGTCAGGCCAGCGATTGCGGGAGTCGGCAGCAAGGAAGGACTTCAATTTGTTAATGGCGGAGTTCTGCGCATGCGCCACCCGGTGGCCAGGAATGGTTCTGGATAAGGGAGTTCTGGATCAGGGAGGTTCAACCTGTAATTGCAAAATGATTGTCACGCGAAAAGATAAGGGAAATAGGGTTCAGCCATAAGCTCAGAAATTGGTGTGCTTTTGTTTTATTTTACTATTGTTTCAGTGATTCATTTTGCTAAGTAAGTAATGATATTAATAATATGATGACCTGAGTAACTTTAAACATGTGACCCTGTTTCTGGAACCAGCAATCTGCAAACTACGGCTCAGACAAGCTAGTATTCTGTCTTGGAGAAGTGTCTGTATCTAAATTACTAACCTGAGCTGTTAGATTGTAAGTGATAGCTATTGTCTATGTCGGGTTGCTAAATTGAGATGATAACTGCTGTCATCATCGCCATAGGCAGTCCCTCGGAATCGAGGAAGACTTGCTTCTACTCTAAAAGTTAGTTCTCAGGTGGCTGTACAATCCACTGCAGGAATTACAGTCTCTGTAACAGGTGAGACAGACAGTGGTTGAAGGAAGGGGTGGATGGGGAACCTGATTTGCCGCATGCTCCTTCCGCTGCCTGCGCTTGATTTCTGCATGCTCTCGGCGACGAGACTCGAGGTGCTCAGCACCCTCCTGGATGCTCTTCTTCCACTTTGGGCGGTCTTTGGCCAGAGATTCCCAGGTGCCGGTGGGGATGTAACACTTTTTCAAGGAGGCTTTGAGGGTGTCCTTGAAGCATTTCCTCTGCCCACCTGGGGCTCGCTTGCTGTGCAGGAGTTCTGAGTAGAACACTTGCTTAGGGAGTCTCGTGTCAGGCAGGTGGATGATGTGGCCCGCCCAACGGAGCTGGTTGAGTGTGGTCAGTGCTTCAATGCTGGGGATGTTGGCCTGATCGAGAACACTGATGTTGGTGTGTCTATCCTCCCAGTGGATTTGCAGGATCTTGTGGAGGCAGCGCTGGTGGTACTTCTCCAGCACTTTGAGGTGTCTACTATATATAGTCCATGTCTCTGAGCCATATAGGAGGGCAGGTATCACTACTGCCCTGTAGACCCTAAGCTTGGTGCCAGATTTGAGGTCCAGGTCTTTGAACACTCTCTTCCTCAGGCGGCCGAAGGCTGCGCTGGCATACTGGAGGCAGTATTGGACCTCGTCATTGATGGTAGTAGACTCCTGAGGTATGGAAAATGGTTCATGTTGTCCAAGGCCGAGCCGTGGATTTTGATGACCAGGAGGCAGTGCTGTGTGGCCGGGTCAGGTTGTTGGCGTACTGTAGTTCGGTGACAGAGGATAGGACGGTCATGGATCTAGCCTGGTGGGCGACGTAGATTGAACAGGGTCCCATTGGTGCTATTGTGTAGTTCCACTCCAGTGGGGAGCTTATTGATCGTGAGATGGAGCATTGACTGCTGTAAACTGATGATCACTGGCCGATAGCCAAAACCAAGGTCCAGCCAAAGCCATTAAATAGCTTAACTGTAAGATCATTAAATTAGACCTTTAACTGCTGACAGTTAGCGGAGGCCACAAGGTGCAGAGGGGACATGTCAAAGCAGAGACCCCACTAATTGATTCAACTGAGACACGTGGTCAAGGAAAAGGGTATAACAGAAGATGGATTACAATTGATTGCGGCAGTCGTAGAAGTGAAGACTTAACTTGCACAAGTGGACGTTATGCTGACAGGGAGCCTAACACTTGTCTTGCTAGAAGAAGATAAGGAGAAAACATCGCAAACTATACTGATCAGTCATCAGGCGGTTAGCATAAAATCCATTTGAAAGAGTAAATGTATGCTGTACGCTAATAAAGGATCCAGCCATAACCAATTGGTATCACGTCCGTATCCTTGCAATTCTTACAGCTGGTAAGGCCAGTATTTATTGCCCATCCCTAATTGCCCATGAGAAGGTGGTGGTGAGTCACCTTCTTGAACCGCTGCAGTCCGTGGGCTGAAGGTACTACCACAGTGCTGTTAGGTAGGGAGTTTCAGGATTTGGACCCAGAGACAATAAATGTTCCCTGGACCTCCTGTACAGCTGGCTCATCGGCTTTTCAATGTAAAAATCGCGCATGCGCGAATTTTTGAATGGGCTGCGCAGCCCCTTAAAAGGACCGCGCTGCCCCCAAAAAATTAGAGAACATAAGAAATAGGAGCAGGAGTAGGCCATTCGACCCCTCAAGCCTACTCCGCCATTTAATAAGATCATGGCTGATCTGATCTTGGGCACAGCTCCACTTCCCTGCCCGCTCCCCAAAAACCCTTCACTCCCTTTTCGCTCAATAATCCATCTATCTCCACCTTAAATATATTCAATGACCCAGCCTCCGTAGCTCTCTGGGGCAGAGAATTCCTAGATTTACGACCCTCTGAGAGAAGAAATTCCTCCTCATCTCAGTTCTAAATGGGCAGCCCCTCATTCTGAAACTATGCCCCCTAGTTCTAGATTCCCTCACGAGGGGAAACATCCTCTCTGCATCTACCTTGTCGAGCCCCCTCAGTATCTTATATGTTTCATAGGGAACATTGTTGACCACAAAACTGGAAGCAGGTAGAAAAATCAACACCTGTACTGCAAAATCAGCTCCTGAATGTAATTTAAGGAATAAAAGTTTGAGACATCTGAAGTGAGCAAACTGGTTTTATTTTTGGGTAGAATATTTTGAGTCAAATAAGTGGTTAAATTGCAGTGCTGCAGTTACCTTTTGACGTCACTAGAGGGAGCTAAATCATGGCCCCAATTCGTCACAAATACAATGGGGTTGCACTGGGTCTATGCTGCTTCTGGGAGTTTCCGATTTGACGTTTAGAGGTTAACCTTCCTTTAGCCAGTTACAAAGAAAGTGATGAGCATGGGCTTGGAGAAGAGATGAGGACTCCCTACGCTAGTGGTTCTTGCTCCTCAACCTGCCTTTATATTGGCAGCCAGTATCCCAGTGAGTTGAGGTGTACCAAAAAAGTAAGACTTGGGTTTATTTGGCGCCTTTCAAGCGCTTTACAGCCAATGAAATACTTTTGGAGTGTAGTCACTGATGGAATGTGGGAAACGCGGTAGTCAATTTGCGCACAGCAAGCTCCCACAAACAGCAATGTGATAATGACCAGATAAACTGTTTTTGTTTTGTTGATTGAGAGATAAATATTGGCTAGAACACTGGGGTTAACTCCCTCCCCTTCTTCAAAATAGTGCCATGAGATCTTTTACATCCACCTGAGAGGGTAGACAGGGCCTCGGTTTAACATCTCATCCGAAAGACAGCACCTCCAACAGTGCAGCACTGGGCACTGAAGTGTCAGCCTAGATTTATGTGTTCAAGTGCCTGGAGTGAGACTTGAACCCACAACCTTCTGACACACAGGCAAGTGTGCTACCCACTGAGCCACAGCTGGCATTAGGGAACATGTAACCCCCAAGGGTGAGGCCAATGCTCAGCAAGCAGCCTGGACCCTTAAAGAGGTTACATTTTTTTTAAATAGATTTGTGGATCAACTCTTTGCTCAGAGGCTGATTGCAGTAGTGTCAGGGTGTGGGTGGAGTCTGGGCAACCATCTCCAAGGGTGGGCAGAGCCCAATGTTTCTGTTGGCATGGGACAAGCGGGCACCAGGAATATACCTGGAGAGGCGCTTGAGCCTGCCTGCTCCTTGCTAATGGGATCCGCTCTGACTGACCCCACAAACTCCAGCGGGATCAAAGCTGGAGGGCACCGCAGGGTGAACCTGGCCAGGTTCACAACCAGAGCTATTTTAGGACCAATACCTTGTCGGTGAACCCGAATATTTCATAAAAGCAATTAAGGGTTGTTTCCTTTTTGTGTTGTTGCTGTTCATTGAAATGTAGTATTGATTTAAAGAAAGTGGGTGTCAAATAATGGATTAGGCAGCACCGATTAAAACAAGAATTCTTCTTGGTCAGTTGCAATGACTAAAATGGAAAAAACAAAATGCTGCTCCCTACCATTCCGTATGGAGGAAGCTAAGACGTTCCGCGAGCCACCCGTCAAATCTATGGCAGGAAGCAGAGAGAACCCCCGTGGAATTTCAGGGCCAGCAGCTGTGGATTAGTGGTAGGTCTAGCGCCTCCCAGTCAGAAGGAGCTGCCACCTTTCGGCTGAGATGTTAAACCGAGGCTCCGTCTGCTCTCTCAGGTGGACATAAAAGATCCCATGGCACTATTTGAAGAAGAGCAGGGGAGATATCCCTGATGCCTCGTTCCCCACGTTACAACAGTGACTACGATTCAAAAGTACTTCATTGGCTGCAAGGCGCTTTGGAATATTCTGAGGTTTTGAAAGGCGCTATAGAAATGCAATTCTTTCTTCTCTTTTTTTTCCTTTGCCTTAGTTCGCTTGCACGCCGACAAAGAGCTGATTTGACCAATCACTGACTTCATGTGCAAGGATACCACAAATGTTTCTTCATTGTTGGCACGTTTTCTGAAGTGAGTTTCATCTACTTGAAATGCTGCACTATGATGGGCAGGACCTGGAGAAAACTTTGGTCATCTACTCTAATTTCTCCTTATGTGGCTCGGTGTCAATTTTTTTGTCTTATAATACTCCTGTGAAGCGCCATAGGACGTTTTACTACATTAAAGGCACTATATAAATACCAGTTGTTGTTGTTGAGACGTTAAACCGAGGCCCCGTTTGCTCTCTCAGGTGAACGTAAAAGATCCCATGGCACTATTTTGAAAAAGAGTAGGGGAGTTATCCCCGGAGTTCTGGTCAATATATATCCCTCAATCAACATCATTAAAACAGATTATCTGGTAATTATCACATTGCTGGTGTAGGAGCTTTCTGTGCACAAATGGGCTACCACATTTTCTACATTATAACAGTGACTACACTCCAAAAAGTACTTCATTGGTTGTAAAGTGCTTTGGGACGTCTGGTGGTCATGAAAGACGCTATATAAATGCAAGTCGTTCTTTCTTCTTTTTATTTGACTCTGTTTGGCCACTCCCTGTTGGAGCAGTACTTCCAAGGAAAATCCTGTGAAGGTTTTATTTTATAACACTGATATGAAGCACCCTTGGGATGTTTTACAACGTTAAAGCAACTATATAAATACAAGTTATTATTTTTGTTGTCAATAGGTGAACCCACAGTAAATTGAGAGATCTTCACTACTAGTGGGAGTTCCACCCTTCCGATTGTGCGTCAGCATCTTATGTCTATTTTTGGGAGCAATAGTATCAAATTCACCAGACCAACCTTTCCAAGAATTCTGTCTTAGCCTTTTTGAGTCATATGAATATTGTAAAAAAAACTTTCCAGTCCCTGGCTATAAATTATTCGGTATGCGCGAATAATTCATTTGAATTTTTTTTGAGGTGGCGAATTTCCAGCTGCTGTTTTCAATTATCAATTATTGTGATCACTGAATATAATGTGTCTTGAGCCTTAGCTAATATTTTCCAGTGAAATTTTTACCTTTCATTTTCTGGTTTCCAGATGTACAATAACATCTGTTTAACTGAGATTGTACAGATTCTTCACAAGATGAAAAGTAATGTTCTCAGAGAACCAGATCCCGTTGACAGATACAGTAATTTGGGAGTAATTAGTAGAATGAATAAATACCAATTGCCATTTGTTTCCAATGGCGCTTAAGAACCATTATTCTGAAATATGGTCTGCTTTGAATTGTAATAATTTGTAATTAGTTCAAATTTGAATGACCACTTCAAATTGTAAAATTGTTTTTATATTTTTTTCATATGAGAGTTATATAGGCCTATACATTGTGAATTGAAATGCAATTCTGAAGAGAAATATGTGTTGTATCTGGAGATATCTATGGATTCCAGGAGAAGCAAGAAAGAAAAAAGAAAATAAAGCCTTGTATTTCTATAGCGCCTTTCATGACCACCGGATGTCTCAAAGTGCTTTACAGTCAGTGAAGTACTTCGTTGAAGTGTAGTCACTGTTGTAAGACAATTTCGCACAGTGCCATCAAATCCCTATAGTTACAAGTTGGTTCAGAAATCCCGGTCGGCTGCTTCCCGCGGGCGATTAGGTAAAAATCTTTTTAAAAATGCGCACTTACCTTATCCTGCTGCACGCACGCGAGTTCCCGGTCCTGAGGTCTCCTCTGACCGTGTGCCACAGCGCGTGCACGTCAGGACGTGGGCAGACCTGGAGCTGCAGTCACGAGGCTCTGGGCAGCCAATGAGGTATAGTATGTTCTCATTCATAATAATAGGAACTCCGTAAGAGTTCCCATTATTATGAATGCGAATCAGCCCCCAAAACACAATAAACCAATAATAAAAAATGGAAAAAATACACCACATATTTTTATTAATTTAAATTAAAGTTATTTATGTATTTAAAAAATATATATTTTTCTGATTTTTAAAAAAGTTTTTAAAATTTAAAATAAATTTTGAAAGTTTTTAAAATTTAAAATAAACTTACCGTAGTGGGGAGGGTTTTAACAATAAAATGTGTTTTTATCATTTTATTTTTAAATGTTTTTGTGTATTTTAAAACTCTTACGCCTGGAAAAGTAGGTTATGCGCCTGCTTTTATCAGGCGCAAGAGCTTTGAGGACATTTGCTGGGCAAAATATGGGTAAATCCCGCAATCTTGCCCTTGCAAATGTCCTCACTCCTGAGGTACGGAGGATCTGTCCAGCTCCAGCTTGACAGATCGGAAAACGCCGGTTTTCAGCGCATGCGCATTGTGCGCTGAAACCCGGCTTTTGCGATACCTTCCCGGGTCCGTACACACTCCGTACACACTCCGTACGGACCCGGGAGGCCGGGATTTCTGCCCCGTTATTTTCATCAGCAGTTTTGTGTCACATTGGTGTCTGGGTATTTGTTTGAGGTCAGCCATGATAGTAGATCTGTTGAAAAGAGCACATGTGTGAACATTGGACAACCGCAGGATCAGGCTCGGCCAGGTTCCTCATCCAAAGGTTGAACATTCTACCAGCAGGCCTTCTTCAGGCATGCACCTACAGAAAGACCACGTCAGTGATGTACTGGCAGGCTGCCAGGGAGGAGAAAAGGAAAGACATTTGAAAAAGATATATAAACATGAAAAAAAGGCAGGAAGGAAAACGACCATCTTTTTCTCGTGTTAAGAACACAAGAACATAAGAATTGGGAACAGGAGCAGGCCACCTAGCCTCTCGAGCCTGCTCCGCCATTCAACAAGATTATGGCTGACCTGGCTGTGGACTCAGCTCCACTTACCCGCCCGCTCCATATAACCCTTAATTCCCTTATTGGTTAAAAATCTATTTATCTGTGATTTGAATACATTCAATGAGCTAGCCTTAACTGCTTCCTTGGGCAGAGAATTCCACAGATTCACAACCCTCTGGGAGAAGAAATTCCTTCTCAACTCGGTTTTAAATTGGCTCCCCCGTATTTTGAGGCTATGCCCCCTAGTTCTAGTCTCCCTGACCAGTGGAAACAACCTCTCTGCCTCTATCTTGTCTATCCCTTTCATTATTTTAAATGTTTCTATAAGATCACTCCTCATCCTTCTGAACTCCAACGAGTAAAGACCCAGTCTACTCAATCTATGATTACAAGGTAACCCCCTCATCTCCGGAATCAGCCTAGTGAATCGTCTCTGTACCCCTTCCAAAGCTAATATATCCTTCCTTAATTAAGGTGACCAAAACTGCACGCAGTACTCCAGGCGCGGCCTCACCAATACCCTGTACAGTGCAGCAGGACCTCCCTGCTTTTATACTCCATCCCTCTCGCAATGAAGGCCAACATTCCATTCGCCTTCCCGATTACCTGCTGCACCTGCAAACTAACTTTTTGGGATTCATGCACAAGGACCCCCAGGTCCCTCTGCACCGCAGCATGTTGTAATTTCTTCCCATTCAAATAATATTCCCTTTTACTGTTTTTTTTCCCAAGGTGGATGACCTTACACTTTCTGACATTGTATTCCATCTGCCAAACCTTAGCCCATTCGCTTAACCTATCTAAATCTCTTTGCAGCCTCTCTGTGTCCTCTACACAACCCGCTTTCCAACTAATCTTTGTCAAGGGAATCTGTCAAGATACAAAAGGCAGCTGGTATCGATAAGGAATGTTATTTCCTCTAATTTCAGAACTCTTCCCCTTTAAGAGCTTGCTTGCACTTTCGCAAGCATTTCTGTGTATTAAAGGTCACAACCCCACAATCCACTGCCTCTTTGCTCATCCAGTTTGACAGATGACTGACTTATTTACTTATACCCTTGGTTAAGACCCAAGCTGGTATCGTTCTGGTTACAATCATGTAACACCTCTCCTTGGATAAACTCTCCACAGCTGACCCCTGATTTAACCTGATCAACTTTATCTTTCATTTCTTTAAATTACTGCATTAAAAAATATGTTTAATACCTATTCACGCATTGTAACATTGCCTGAGCAGGATGTCCCATTTATCGGCGTCTATCAACTCAAACAGCTGCCATATATCCATCTTGTGTTCTTAACTGGATTAGAATTTCATAACCTCATCATCACACAATTCCTTAATGGAATATAAACATTTCAATTGAATCTTCTTCTGGTTTTCCATGCACTATCATCATTTTCGGCTTTGAGTGAGGGGAAGGTGCCTCTTTTCTGTTAAAGAAAAAAGAAGGAACTTGCATTTTGATAGCACCTTTCACAACCTCAGGACGTCCCAAAGCACTTTACAGCCAATTAAGTCATTTTGAAGTATGGGTCGGTCAGGTTATGTACCGATTACAAGGCCACCATCAATCAGGTGTCACTCCAAGACCAGTACCCGCTACCGAGAGCGGAGGACCTCTTTGCGACACTATCCGGTGGCAAACTTTTTTCAAAATTGGACCTGATCTCAGCTTACATGACCCAGGAGCTGGCAAGTGAGTCGAAGAAGCTGACCACCATCACGACACACAAGGGGTTGTTTGAGTACAACAGATGTCCGTTTGGGATTCGCTCGGCCGCCGCGATCTTCCAACGAAATATGGAAAGCCTCCTCAAGTCGATTCCAGGGACGGTGGTTTTTCAGGACGACATCCTCATTACGGGTTACGATACTGAAGAACACCTCCACAACCTGGAGGAGGTGCTACGCAGACTGGACCGGGTAGGACTGCGATTGAAAAAGGCGAAGTGCGTCTTCCTAGCTGCAGAGGTAGAATTCCTGGGGATGAGGGTAGCAGCAGACGGGATCAGCCCTACTGCGTCCAAGACAGAAGCAATCCAGAGAGCACCCAAACCCCGTAACACGACGGAGCTGCATTCATTCCTGGGGCTCCTGAACTATTTTGGTAACTTTCTTCCCAAATTGAGCAAGCTGCTAGAGCCGCTACACGTGCTCCTACACAAAGGTCGCGAATGAGTCTGGGGGGACAGCCAGGAAAGGGCTTTTAATAGAGCACGCAATTTGTTATGTTCCAACAATCTGTTAACGCTATATGACCCATGTAAGAAACTTGTGTTAACGTGCGATGCGTCGTCCTATGGTGTCGGGTGTATGTTGCAGCATGTCAATGCCAAGGGTCAGTTACAGCCGGTAGCTTATGCCTCCAGAAGTCTGTCCCAGGCAGAAAGGGGCTACGGGATGGTAGAAAAGGAGGCACTTGCATGTGTATATGCAGTAAAGAAAATGCACCAGTACCTGTTTGGCAGGAAATTTGAGCTGGAGACAGATCACAAACCCGTTACGTCCCTTTTGGCCGACAACAAGGGCATAAATGCAAACGCATCGGCCCACATAGAGAGGTGGGCACTCATGTTAGCTGCCTATGACTACACAATTCGGCACAGACCGGGCACCGAAAACTGCGCCGATGCACTCAGCAGGCTCCCACTAGCCACCACTGAGAGGGCTACAGAGCATGCTGCTGAGATGGTCATGGCTGTTGAAGCTTTCGGAAGCGAAGGCTCACCCGTGACAGCCTGTCAGATTAAAGTCTGGACAAATAGAGACCCGCTATTGTCTCTAGTCAAGAAATGTGTCCTGAATGGGGACTGGGCAGCCACGTACAGGGCATGCCCTGAGAAATTTAAACCATTTCACAGGCGCAAGGATAAACTCTCGATTCAGGCTGATTGCCTACTGCGGGGAAACTGTGTAGTCATGCCCCAGATGGGCAGAGAGGTGTTCATCAGAGAACTCCACAATGGGCACCCGGGCATTGTCACGATGAAGGCACTTGCCAGGTCACATGTTTGGTGGCCAGGGATAGACGCAGATCTGGAACTTTGTGTTCGCAGGTGCAACACGTGTGCCCAGCTGGGCAATGCGCCCAGGGAAGCCCCCCTTAGCCCCTGGCCATGGCCCGCCAAGCGTTGGTCACGCATCCATGTGGACTACGCAGGTCCTTTCATGGGAAAAATATTTTTGGTTGTAGTAGACGCCTACTCCAAATGGATCGAGTGTGACATTTTAAATTGAAGCACATCCTATGCCACGGTAGAAAGTCTACAGGCAATGTTCGCCGCCCACGGTCTACCGGACATCTTGGTCAGCGACAATGGCCCGTGCTTCACAAGCACTGAATTCCAGGACTTCATGGCAGGTAATGGAATTAACCATGTTAGAATGGCACCGTTCAAGCCGGCCTTAAACGGCCAGGCAGAACGAGCAGTGCAGATAATCAAACAGGGGATGCTCAGAATCCAAGGGGGTTCCCTACAAAGGCGCTTATCACGCCTCCTGTTGGCCTATAGATCCCGACCACACTCGCTCACAGGGGTTCCACTCGCAGAGCTGCTAATGAAAAGGACGCTCAAAACCCGGTTTTCCTTTATACACCCCACCATGAAAGAAATTGTCGAGAGCAGGCGCCAGTCACAATATGACTACCATGACAGGAATGCGAGGGCGCAATGTATTGATGTAAATGACCCTGTTTTTGTCCTCAACTAAGCTGTAGGGCCCAAATGGCTCGCAGGCACTGTGGTTGCTAAAGAGGGAAATAGGATTCTGGTCGTTAAACTTACCAATGGACAAATCTGCCGCAAACATGTGGATCAACCAAAAAGGAGGTTCAGCAACCCCATAGAAGAAGCAGAGGAAGAACACGATGTAGAGTTCACTCCACCACAGGTGACCGAACACAGGAACCAAAGGGAGGAGAGCCCAGTCACTGTGGGCAGTCCGGACAGGCCTGAGGCACCGCAAACAGCAGACACTCAGGCCAGCGCCCAACAACCGGAGCCCCAACTCAGGCGTTCTACAAGGGAGTGTAAACCACCAGAGAGACTCAACCTGTGATCCCAATAAGACTTTGATGGTGGCCTTGTAATCGCCACATATCCTGACCGACCCATCCGCCTTGAGCACCGGCACAATCGGACTCGCCCAGTGACTGAATTCGACTGGCGAGATGATGCCTTCCCTCAGCAGGTGGTCCAATTCGCCTTCTATCTTTTCCCACATCACATACGGCACCGCTCTGGCCTTGTGGTGTACTGGCCTGGTGTCCGGGTTTATGTGAATCACTACCTTGGCCCCCATGAAAGTGCCAATGCCGGGTTGAAATAATGAGTCAAATTTGTCCAGGACCTGTGAGCATGATACTCGCTCCACAGAAGAAATTGCATTGACATCGCCCCATTTCCAGTTCATGACAGCAAGCCAACTCCTCCCCAGTAGTGCGGGACCGTCCCCCGGGACAACCCAGAGTGGCAACCTGTTCTCCGAATCTTTGTGGGTCACGACTACCGTGGCGCTGCCTAGCACCGGAATTATCTTCTTTGTGTATGTCCGTAGCTGTGCGTCAATCGGCAATAATTTTGGCCTCCTGGCCTTGGACGGCCACAACTTTTCGAACTGTTTGATACCCATCAGGGACTGGCTGGCCCCCGTGTCTAGCTCCATTGATACTGGGATGCCATTGAGGAGCACTTTCATCATTATCGGTGGCGTCCTGGTGTATGAACTGTATACGTGCTCCACATGAACTCGCTGAACTTCAGCTTCCAGCGATTTCCCCCAGCGTTCATTTCTGCAATTTCTGCAGGTATTTTGCTCGCCTTTGCAAACTCCGGCTGAGTGTGTGCCTCCACGCCTCCAGCATGAGCTGCTGTTTGAAACAAAATGTCCCTTGCCAGTCGATCGTCCCTGACTGCTCCTGTTATTGCCCTTGAATGCGCCATTAACAGGTGTTGATGGCCGCATTACTGGCCGCATTGTCCCTTGCAATGGCGTGAATTGCCGTTCAGCTTGCCATTGTCTCTGTCGAACTCCCCCTCTGGGTTCGACTACATGTTGGGGCATGCCCGACTGCCCTTGTCTGCCTGGAGAACTGTGTGCTGCTTCAACAATGTTGAATCTCTGTCCCAACCATTCCTTAACACAGTACCTCTCGTCTGTTCTGCTAGTGGCCATGCTCGCGTGGTTTAAATCCCAGTTTCTTGTCACCATTGATACGTCCTTACTATACAGTATAAATGCACACGAGGCCCATGCTTGAGAGAAGGTCAGTCTGTGACCTGTCCTTTATTCCATAGCACTCAAGTGATGGAAGTGGGTGGAGCTGGCCCTTTTATATCTGAAGGTCTAGGTTAGGAGTGTCTCCCACAAGTTCACCACCTAGTGGTCAGTGTTCTCACGGTGTACAACTTAGGTCAGATTATACATGGGTTACAATGCTGGTTGAATACATGACATCAGTCACTGTTGTGCTGTAGGAAACGCAACAGCCAATTTGCACACAGCAAGGTCCCACAAACAACATTGAGATCATGACCAGATAATCTTTATTGTAGCGATGTTGGCTGAGGATAAATATTGGCCAGGACAGCGGGAGAACTCCCCTGCTCTTCTTCGAATGGTCTGGTGGGATCTTTTACATCCCCCCCGAGAGGGCAGATGGTATCTTCAGTGCAGAGGTAACGTAGGGGTAAATTTCAACTTCAGTGGGCGTGGAGAACTGGTGGTTGTACAACCCGCCCCACATTCCTTTCCATTGAAAGGCGGTTCTTCTCCCCCCTCCCCCACCCCCAGCCAAAGTGGAACGGGTGTGTGTGTGAGTGTGGGGGGGATGTGGGGGGGTGGGGGAGGGGGTCGCATCTGCCGAGGAGAGGAGCCATCCCTGCTCTGGTGAATTTTCAGTTTCAGCCACACCACATAAGATAGTGCTGAGTGGGGTTCAGATATCTCCTTGCCGAAAAGGGACAAAAATCAGAGAACACGTGGCCACCAGGCCACTCTCATGCATCCAATAGCCAAGTAAGAATTGACGCTAACAAAAGCTTGGGGTCAGTGCATAGCCAGGGAGATGAAGCTCAAGGGGAAAGAAAAAAAATCTAAAGACAAAAAAGGGGAAAATATCCTTGAAAAAAAACACCCATTATTTTCTCACCCAGTTGAGTTTGTCTGTAACATAAATCTTCCCCAGTCACACAAAGGACAGTCAACCTACTCTCAGGCGTTTGGCTCCAATGAATAGGTCAGTGGCCTCAGGGTGAATATTTGATTCCCCCTTCTACGCTGTGGGAAAATTATGACACTTCCCCACAGCAATGTAGTGTGAATCAATAACGCAGTGTGTGGATCATGAATGAAAATCTCTGTGGCACCACACAATGGTGCTCTAATGCACTCTGCCACCATTCACGCTCACATTTCATTTTATTATTAATTCAGAATGAGGCACGCTGAGTTCAATGATCCTCAAAGACCTCATTAATTCGACACTTATATTTTAACTTGACGCTTTTAAGTCAGCGAGGAGGGAAAAAAAATGAATCATTGGGTCTAAGCTATGAAGAAGACTGCACACCTAAAATTGTTTCACTTGTTTCATTTCTTGCCTCCTGGTTTTAAAAATCTCCTAATCTTCCTATTGGTAGATCTGCTCCTATACTTTTGATGGCCATAATTTTTTTAAGAATTTTTTTTTCATATTGATCACATCTCAATGAATTACTATCCTCTCTCTCTCTCTCTCTCAATGCATTTTAATGTTACTTCATTTATCCTAAGGCAGGACAAAGCTTTAAGCCCTTTACTCACTCAACCCTTTTCTACTTCAACTATCAATGTTTAAGGCCTTCACAGTGATCAAATGAAAAGTAATTAAAGTGACATGTTTGCTGCTTGAACCGCGCTCCAGTTCCAATCTGTTCAACCTCTCTTGCGTCCTCACAAAAGCCGTTTGAAATTTAAATCTGTTCTGCTCTATGTTTCATTTCAAAAATGTAGATTTCTGGTCTGGTCTGTGAGCTCCTTCTATAAGATCTTACAAGCAATTGAATACATTTTCCACTTTGAATTTTTTTCTCATCTGGTCAAGCTTCCCTCAGGTCTCCTCCATGAACGAATTTCTTAATCTGTGGCTCAGGTTCTCGAGAAGAGTCCTTTATCTCATCCTCTCCTTTCACAGTACAGGGGGACTGAGCCCCACCTCATATTGGGAGGAGAACAGATCCCCTTAAACCCCATTCCCAATGAGGGTGGTAGATGTATCTTTGATGTGATACCAAGCCATACAGATTAGGAAACTCACAGGTTTAACAGAGTACTGCGTACAGTTTTGGTCTCCTTATTTAAGGAGGGATATACTTGCATTGGAGGCAGTTCAGAGAAGCCTCACGAGGTTGATTCCTGAGATGAAGGGGTTATCTTATGAAGAAAGGTTGAGTAGGTTGGGCCTATACTCATTGGAATTTAGAAGAATGAGAGGTGATCTTATTGAAACGTATAAGATACTGAAGGGGCTCGACAAGGTAGATGCTTAGAGGATGTTTCCCCTCATGGGGGAATCCAGAACTAGGGGGCATCGTTTCAGAATAAGGGGTCGCACATTCAAAACTGAGATGAGGAGGAATTTATTCTCTCGGGAGGGTCGTGAATCTGTGGAATTCTCTACCCCAGAGAGCTGTGGAGGCTGGGTCATTGAATATATTTAAGGTGGAGATAGACAGGTTTTTGAATGATAAGGGTGTCAAGGGTTATGGGGAGCGGGCGGGGAAGTGGAGTTGAGGCCAAGATCAGATCAGCCATGATCTTATTGAATGGCAGAGCAAGCTTGAGGGGCAAAATAGCCTACTCCTGCTCCTATTTCTTATGTTCTTATGTTCTAATTCCTGGTTTCAGCAGCAGTGGTGGCAGGGGAATTGGTTTCCAGATCCCTGGGTTAGAAAATGGGGACACGAAAATGTTTATTTTCCTAATTGCAATCTAATAACCCTTGCTGGAAGAGCATGTGTGCACGTACATACAGGCATCAAGTGTCAGCTGTGGCTCAGTGGGTAGCACTCTCACCTCTTAGTCAAATGGTTGTGGGTTCAAGTCCCACTCCAGGGATTTGAGCACATAAATTTAGGCTGACACTCCAGTATAGTGCCGAGGGAGTGCTGCACTGTTGGAGGTGCCGTCTTTCGGATGAGACATCAAGCCGAGGTCCCGTCTGCCTTCTGAGTTGGATGTAAAAGATCCCATCGCACTATTTCAAAGTAAAGCAGGGGAGTTATCCCCGGTGTCCTGGCCAATATTTATCCCCCAATCAACATAACAAAAACAGATTATCTGGTCATTATCACATTGTTGTTTGTGGGAGTTTGCTGTGCACAAGTTGGTTACACTCCAAAAGTACTTTATTGGCTGTGAAGCGCTTTGAGACATCCGGTGGTGGTGAAAGGCACTATATAAATGCAAGTTTTTCTTTCTTTCTATCCAGACTTATCTGTGATGCAGAGAATACAGCAGATAACTGGGGTATAGTATTAGGCAGTCCCTCGTATCGAGGATGACCCACTTCCACACCAAAAAGGGATGAGTTGACAGGTGTTTCAATGAGGGACCTGACATTCTAGGTCCCAAACTACATGTTGAAGGGTGTAAGATGCCTGTGCATGGATTCTTTTAACGTGCGGTGGCCGTTGCACACCAGCCACCACACGGGCTTGACAGAGCTAGGTCTTGGTCCAGTGGCAAGGGTTAACCAAGAGACCAAGCTCTGCTGCACGGATCTAGTGCGCACACATGCTCCTACTATCCATAGATCGCAGTGTGGGCTGGCCCGTGCTGCCCCTGGGCTCTCGCTTCTTCTGGGCCCTGAACCCTCGCCTCTCCTGGGCCCCGATCTCTCACCGCTCCTCCACCCCGATCAAAAATAGAGCAGTCAGTAACAGGACTTCAATTAGTCTCCTCTTATCTTGGAGACATCAAATATCTCTGTTATTTGAAATATCAAAATATTAAACTCCAGCCTAGTCGAAGGGTTACTAACATCAGCAGAAACAAACGCCAACTAACAGAATGAACATGATTCAGTAGGGATGTGAATAACAGCAGCAATAACAGCAGAATCCAACCCCTACAGTCACTTGTGAACTCGCTGGTGTCTCAGCAGGTTGGGTGACTGAGGGGATTCACTCATAAACTGGGGTAGACCGAGAATGAGATCCTTTACATCAGATCATACCAATCCTCCCAGCAATCCTTAGAGATTGCAGTGTGAAATCAGCAGAAGCCGTTTGGATTGCTGCCGAGCAGAATCCTTTTTCCATTGCTAAACTTCTGTCTGGCTGGAACATTAACTGTTCTGTTTAGTCCAGAGTTCCATGCATATGGGAATATGTGCAGGGAAAGAGCTCTCTCTTCAAAAGCTGGAAATTGAAATGTTTGGAGTGCAGGGAGAAGACAATTTCTGCTGTCTAAACATTCAAATCAAGATCATGTAGGTTTTCAATTGTCCAGGGGATCCAACAGAATCCTGAGCCCTTTGCAAAATAGGTTCAACACTCAATATGATGTCACACCATAGTGGCGTGAGGTCACCACCTCCTGGGAGTTCCACTAGGGTTGCCAACTTTCCCAGGATTAACAATTCATCCATCGGGCACTGCTGCTGGCAACCAGGGGAAAAGTACATTGCCCACATGGTTCACACCTGGGCTCTTCCATAGTGTAATATCTCCTTACGACATCACTAACAAACACACTCTACAAGATGGCTCTTAACCAGAAACTGTCATCTTGTGACTTTGCCACATGACCCTTTTATTATTTACATCAGTAGTTGCATTACCACGGTAGTCCAGTAGGTGGAGCAGCAGTCCACTAGGGGGCGCTCCATTACACATAGCCCTTACACTTAACTCCCAGCTTGCACTACCCAACGTGCCACTCAAGGCACTCTCTATCTTCAGCCTCACCGCTCCCCGGCTGGAATTTCTTCATGCCGGTCCCAGCGTGTCACCGTAAATCCGCCATAAATGGGCTTGCCGCATTTCCAGTGAAGTCATGGTACTAGAGTGGGGACTAACAACGAGGAAATTCCCTGTGCCCTTTTGATTGGTTTCTGAGAAATTCAACGGAGAGACGATCCTCATTTCCTGCGACAGATGAGTTATAGAAATTGTACACTCCTGTTCCACTCTGCCCCCATTGAGACCATTTTGTTAGTATGCAAAATTAACAAAGTTTGTAAATGCCAATGGCACTTTCAGGTTTAAAAAGTATATATACTCATGCATGTCTCTATGTTTATTAATATGTGGAAGCTGTTTGGTGCATTTATTACTTTGTACAGTCTGGAATTCCAGTCTTTTGCTTAATTAAGATGAGAAACTTCAGTGTCACATGCCTCCTTGTTTCTTGTGATGAAAATTGAGAGGTTGGTGGTCTGCAGTTCTGTCAGTTACTTTTGATAAAACTTTGGAAAATCAGGATTTAAGAAACGTCGAAGGTAAAATAAAGTAGATTATATCACCTGAACGCTGACATCTGTTAAGCGCTACAAGCCAAATAAGTTACTATCTTGGTATGATGCCAGTACTGACAGATGCACAGTATTGAACTGCATTAATTCAATTCCCAACCCCAAGAGACTTGTATGAAAAATCTGTATTGTTTTGAGTTTGAACTATTCCGGCAACACTCTGCTTTGCTGACCATGAGTATTATACATGCTCATAGTGGTGGCAAGCATGAATCACTGTGAGATAGCTTACCCAGCAGGAAAAACATTTAATTGCTTGTCGCAGTTGACCTTTTTCTCCGTTATTCTGAAAACCCCTTGAGCACCACAAATCCTGTCTACAAATAAACAAGACCTAATGTGCTGGAAGCCACTCCTCAATCAGCCAGCGGCTGTACGGAAAGGATGTATGATGCAGGAAGTGATGGGATTACTTGAGATTCCTCCAGTGTCTCCTCATTGCTTAATTAGAATAAATGTTTAAATATGTGTAAGCTGGAGTGATGCTGCCGTACGCCATTGTTATATTTTGCTGTGTGTGATCTCCGAGGCCCAGCAGCTCCAGCAGATGACAGCTAGGAAGTGATGCAAGCAGATAGGGGTGGAAGGGAAAGCGAGACAATTAAAAGAGAAATAATGAGTAGCCCGGCTAAAAAATTAAGTTTAAAGTCAGCTATCAGCAGAAGTAAGAAAGAACAACAAGCAGAGACCGACATATTTCCACGGGAGCCAAGAATAGGCGAGTAACCTAATCAATTGGAATGTGATCAAGGACGCCAAATCTCTTCAGTGTAAAGACATGTTCCTTTTGGTGTTACAACAGCCACACTGATAACAGTCCCAACAGTCAAAATATGTGATGTCAGGGAGTCAGGAGATTGAAACCTGAGCAAACAGGGACATTGTGTGTATGGTAATTTTTTAATTGGATAATAAGATGATGAGTGTAAGCTAATGATTGATTCAGTGAAATTCAGTAGTTTAGAATTGTAGAAAAGGGTATAAAAAGGGGCTTCGAATGGACAGCAGGTGCAGAAAACTTCAGAGGGAGGAGCCAGAGGGTGCAATTTCTACCCAGGGCATAAACAGGGTAATACAACTCTCAATTATACCTTGAAAACTACTGCTCAGATACTGCAATGTATCAAGTCTCACTGCCACCAATATGGGTCAACATCAAAACATTGGATAACAGGGTTAATCAAACCTAACAGAAAATAGGAACATTGTAAGCCAATATGTCCCTCAAGCTTGTTCCGCCATTCAGTTAGATCGTGGCTGATCTGTATCTGAACTCCATCTACCCGCCTTGGTTCTGTAAGGTTCGAAAATCCACGGCCGCATTTTATTGGAACACCCTAAGGACATGAAATCCAAGATGGGATCGTCCTATACATTTTAAATGAACATTTTTGGCCAAGTAAAATCCTCAGACCAGGCAGGCTGGGAAACGTGTGGGCGGATACAGACATTGTGGAGTCTGGCTCACAAGCGAGACAGAGGCACTGGCCAATCAGGGGTTGAGTCGGGCCTGAAGCGGGGAAATCCTCAACCAATGGGAACTACCTGGCCCAGTTCGAAAATATGACTCACCCCTAATCAAATTATCAATGTGGACCATCATCTACCTGATTAATATGGACAGTGGACAAATTCCTGAGATCACTGCGGTGATGGCCCATCAAAGGGGAGGCCCAAACCGATTGACTCCCAGGACTGTTACAATGGACCAGCAGACTTTGAGACACCAATGTACACTGAAACAATACCCCTGTCCTCACACCTACCTGTACCTGTGACATCTTCTGATTAAATATTCAAAGCTATCTCCCTGCCCAAACTTACACAATAGACCATCAACTGAGTTTGGCCGCGAAAAGGCTAGAACTAAGTTGGATACAAATATAGGACCTATGGAACCACCAGGAGGAGAGAAGCAGCTGGAGCAGTAGGACAAGGAGTCGAGGAGCAGTAGCAGTCACCGACAGACAGAAACCGAGAGAGAACGGAGACGAACTGTTACCGGCTGGGAAACCTACCATCGAACGGGCCCTGGACTCGACTTGTGTGCAGAATATACAACCCAACTACTGAGAGGCCCAACATCGTCTCAAGAAGCCGAGCCGCACACCGAACAACGCTCCGAGGCCAACCAGCTGAAGAACCGGAGACCGAAGTAACTGGGAGAGGCAACATTCACTCCAGCTACCCCGTAAACCAACCATCCTAAGGCTAAAAAAAAAATAACTGTCAAAAGGGATCGTAAGTATTATCCTGGGGTTTCTTTTCCCAACTGTCAGCCTAGGTCAGTCAGGTAAAAAGGGGGGTTTGGGTGGTGTTGGAAATGTCTTGTAAAGATAAAATTGTGTAAGGTTTTCGTTGTGTCCGTTTCTTCCCACAGATTTTCATAGTTTATAAGTGTGTGTCAGATCTGTGTTTTGATGAAGTTTGACCTTGTTGGAAACTTACCGTGGTTAATAAATTGGACTTACCCGTTTTTTTTTGTTCCAAGGGCCACTTGTCTCTGAATGTTTTGTTTTCCCTTGTGGAAGCTCATAATCCACCAAAATTCTGAGGTTAGAACCAGATAAGGGTGCTAGGGCACTTCGAAACCGCCAGTTTAGTGGTCAGCGAGCCATAAGCTGCTGGACCGTCCCCTAGAAGGGACTGAGAGGCCCAATATATCAACAGCCACCAAAGACCCCCGTAATTGGGCAGAGCAAAACCCCCCCAGAGTTCCATAACCCTTAATAATACGCCAGTCATCTCAGCCCCAGGACATCACTGCAGGAGTTTCCGCAGGGCAGTAAACTAGGCTCAACCATTTTCAGCAGCTTCAGTGACCTTTGCTCCATCATAAGGTCAGAAGTAGGGATGTTCACTGATGATTGCACAATATCCAGCTCCATTCGCAATTCCTCAGATAATGAGGCAGTCTGTACCCACTTGCAAAAAGATCTGGACAACATCTAGGCTTGGGCTAATAAGTGGCAAATAACATTTGCACCACACAAGTGCCAGGCAATAAGCATCTCCGACAAGAGTCTAGCCACCTCCCCTTGACATTCAATGGCATTATCGTCAACATCCTGGGGTTCACCATTGACCAGAAATTTAACTGGACCAGCCACATAAATATGGAGGCTACAAGAGGAGATCAAAGGCTGGGTATTGTGCAGCAAGTGACTCCTGAATCCCCAAAGCCTTTCCACCGCCAACAAGGTGCAAGTCAGGAGTGTGATGGAATACTCTCCACTTGCCTGGATGAGTGCAACTCCAACAACACTCAAGAAGCTCAACACCATCCAGGACAAAGCAACTCACTTGACTGGCACCCCATCTACCACCTTAAATGTTCACTCCCTCCTCCACCGGCGCAACATAGCTGCAGTATGTACTATCTACAAGATGCACTGCAGTAACTCACCATACCTCTACTGCCTAGAACAAGGGCAGCAGATGCAGGGGAACACCATCGCCTCCAAGTTGACCTTCAAGTCACACATCATCCTGACTTGGAAATATGTCAGCGTTCCTTCATTGTCGCTGGGTCAAAATCCTGGAATTCTCTACCTAACAGCACTGTGGGAGTATCTTCCTCTCACGGATTGCAGCGGTTCACCACCGCCTTGTCAAGGGCAACCAGGGATGGGCAATAAATACTGGCCTTGCCAGCAACACCCACATCCCACGAATGAATTAAAAAAATACCCTCACCCAACAAAAATCTATCAACCTCAGTTTTGACATTTTCAATTAACCTAGCCTCATCAGCTTTATGGGGAAAGTGAGGTCCAGATTTCCACTACCTTTTGTGTGAAGAATTGCTTCCTGACATCAACCTAAATGGCCTAGCTCTAATCTTAAGGTCCCTTTGCAATGTTCTGCTCTCACCAATACTATTTACTGTGCCAGCTAACTTGGTGTCATCAGAAAACTTGGATATATGGCTCTCTATTCCTTCATCCCAGTTATTTATAAATATAGTGAAAAGCTATGGCCCCAGTACAGATCCCTGGGGGGAGGGGGGGGGGGGGAGAGGAGGGCGGGGGCACTACTAGTTACATCATGCCAATTGGAGCACATACCCATTATACCTATTCTCTGCCTCTTACCTCCAAACCAATTCCCTACCCATGTCAATAGGTTGCCTCCAATTCTATGACCTCCCATTTTTGTAATCATTATCTTATGTGAGCATTATCAAATGCCTTCTGGAAGTCCATATAACATCCATAGACACTCCCTAATCTACCACATTAGTTACCTCCTCAAAAAAGTTCATTAGACATGACTTACCCATTACAAATCTATGCTGGCTCCCTCTGATCAGTTTATGCTTGCCCAAATGCTCACTCTGTCCCCAATAACAGATTCTAGTAACTTCCCATGGCGCTTCACAGGAGTAATATGAGACAATAAATTGGACACCAAGCCATACAAGGAAAAATTAGGGCAGGTAGTCAAAAGCTTGGTCAAAGACACAGGTTTTAAGGAGTGTCTTAAAGGAGGAAAGAGAGATAGAGAGGCAGAGAGGTTTAGGCAGGGAATTCCAGAAGGCACAGCCACTGATGGTTGAGCGATTATAATCAGGGATGTTCAAGAGGGCAGAATTGGAGGAATGCAGATATCTCGGGGGTGGAAGTGGGTGTAGTTGTGGGGCTGGAGGAGATGAGAGACATAGAGAGGGGTGAGGCCATGGAGGGATTTGAAAACAAGGATGAAAATTTTGAAATTGAGGCGTTGCTTAACCGGGAGACATCGTAAGTCAGGTTAGTTGAGTTGGATGGGAAGTATGAAAACCTGGTAAAGCGGAGTGCATTCTAGTGTTCCAGGGCTCTGGTGAAGGGACTTTTTACTTGTTAAAGGCACTATATAAATGCAAGATGTTGTTACTAATGCCACTTGAAATGGGGAGGCAAAGAATCACTTCTGTATAGCTAACTATTTGAGCATTAATTAGCAGCTCCAAATGGTTGACAGAATTATTTAATATTGTTGGGGGTCACTACAGGAAACAGAGCTAATCAATTGAGATTTGTTTTTGTCACATCAGGGGCTCCAGCAAGCAACACACTGATTGCTCATTATTGTCCTGAAAGGGTAGAAAGCACGTGGAAATCAGTTTCTGGAAAACCAACCTTATACTTATGGTTTGTACATTTGAAGCCATTACTGCTTCTTAGACTAGCCATTTAACAACCACATCCTGTGCTTGCGCTTCGGACGTTAATTTAGGGGATTCTTTTTAGCTTAAGCCTGTCTGCGGTTTATGTCAGCCATTGCAGCTAGTTTTCAGATTGCATTGTTAACCCCTTAATTCTTGAAGGACCCAATGTCCCACTTCAGTCCCCCCTTTTGATACTTGGCTACCCAGCCCAAGAATACCAACGTAATTCTGCTCTGTCCTGTGTCCCCTACCCCGCTCTGTAGTGATCAGCCACATGGTTTGGGGGACCCGGGATGTAACCTACATCTCAGAATATTTCAGGATGCTTGGCTAGTAATTTCCGCCGTTCCATAATCAACATCTTTGCTATCCTTTTCCTGCATGGCAAAAATAACCCAATTCCCCACTCCACTGCTCATCCTAACTGTATAACCACCAGTACGTGAGAAGCTATATGAATCCATGGATGGATATTCACATTCATTCCCCAATTCCATACATGTTTCCACCACTAAGTATCCTTTAGGGTTTCTTTGATGTCCTTCGAATGCTTTATGGTATCTTCCAAAATCTCTTGATAATGTACTTTTACTTTCTCAGTGTCCTTTTTCAATTGCATCAAATGTTCTTCAAGACGGGAATGCTCTGCCAACTGGATATCTCAAATTGTTTCATTTTATCATTCCATTCCGGGTTGTTCAAAGTAATGCTCTTTATGCGTTCCTCCTTTTGTGGGAATAGGTATCGATGGCCTATCTGGACCACAGCTTTGGGTGTAAAACAAAAATTAGGTTCTGGGATCGCACATATGACATTACCATGCTTGTACTCATTTTCCTTGGTAGATATGCAGTATGTCCCATCATCCTGGGCTGTCACCTCAGTCCCTCCCTGAATAAGGGGGCTGATTTCCAACGTGCAATTAACCATCTGAGTGAACCCGCATGTTATACTTTGCCCTCCTTCTATGGGGTGTGCACACACTATCACATCATCCAAATATTGCAGCCGTCGGTGTGCACCTCTTGGAATGAGCCACTTAGTTTCACTGCATATCATGGAATAAAACCCGGGATTGACCTTGTATCTTGCCAATGTTCCGTAGCGTCCACAGAGGTTCACCTCTTTGGTAATACAATTACTTGGGGACAAAAACCACTTGTTTTCCCTTACGAACATCACAGAAGGTAATACCGTCCTGAGTTCATTTGGACAACTGCTCATTACTTGTCCAATCGGGTTTTTTTTGTTTCATCTGGTTTACATTTTATCGGATGTTCCCTAGTAACCATGTGTCATACATTGCACATACAAGTTCTTTATATGTTTCTTGGGTTAGATCAATCGCATTTTATTGATGGTTTGGGCATGAGGCTCTCAGATTTCCTCGACTTGCAGCATTTGTCTGGTGACCTCGTCCCCTGTTTCTGACAACTGTGAAGTCAGATCGTTTCTCTTTAGTAAAAGGCTTCTCAAAAGTTGAGCTAAGTCTTGAACTTCTTGGTCTATACTGGAACATGTCAAATATGTTAACAGTTGCCACCCCCGCTGCATACCAATAGTGTGTGTCGATTGTTGTTAGACAATAGATAACATGAAAACTACACATCGTCTCGTGGTTCATTGTCGGACTATCTCGATCATATGCACCATAAGTATCACCTCGGCATCTAGCCATTGTGACTCTCTGTTCCCCATTTCACTTAATGCCCATTGTACTTGGTCCTCAATTGGTCCAATTAACTATCCAAATTCATATCATCCCTTTGTCAGTTACATTTTTTGCTCCTTTCTTAGTGATATTTACTTGCCTACACAAATCATCATCATCATCATAGGCAAACCCTTGAAATGAGGATGACTTGTTTCCACGCCAAAAAGGATGAGTTCACAGGTGTTTCAATGAAAATCCTAATATTCCAGATCCCAAACTACATCCTAAAGGATGGAAGATGCCTGTGCGTGGATTTTTTTTTAAACGCGGGGTGGACGTTGCACACCAGCCACTACACGGGCTTGACAGAGCCAGGTTTTGGTCCAGTGGCAAGGGTTAACCAAGACGACTGGAGACTTGCTCTGCTGCATGGACCCAATGTGCACACATATCACAGTGTGGGCTGGCCCGTGCTGTCCCTGGGCCCCTGGCTCCGAACTCACGCCTCTCCTGGGCCCCGATCTCGTCCTTCTACAGTCTCTCGCCTCTCCTTCGCCCCGAACTCACCACTCTTGCTGTATCTGCCCACGCTCCAATCACCGATCTGGACCTTGATGACGTCCCTCTTCACTGCCGTCGCCTTCCTGCACCAGCTCGCGCTGCTCCCTGAAGTAGTATGCTCCATGCCGCTCCTTTTATGGCCCCGGTCTGCCGCTGGTGTTCTCAGGCAGGTCGGGGCCTCCACACCGACGCAAATAAATACTTAATGACACCCGCACCCCAAGTCTCACAGTTTGGACTGGGGTAAAACAAACATTCCCGTCGCGATGGGGCAAGTCAGGTTGGTACCGTACTGGTATTCCCAGTGTATGGTGCTGACACAATATTCGCCCTTTCCTCTTTATACAGATTGTACAGGAAAATGCTGTTTCGCAATTACCTTCATGGTGCAGTTCCATGTTACCCCATCCCAATTAAACCTGTGTAGAGGCAATTGAACATGTCCTGAGCTTGAACATACCCAATTCAGCCTGGGGCTACACATGTTTTCCCCATCCACCCAGGTTATTGTGTCCTACTAAATTTTCTCAGGCATGATTGGGTAATACCATGCTATCTCGAACAGGGTGATGTCATTCTGTTCCTGTGAATGGCACTTGTGCCACCGGGTACCAACCTTCTGACTTGGCACAGAGTCTTAGTAAGTTGATTAAGTAGACATTGCACTCAGGTCTCGATCAGTTACCCAGAAAGAGAGCTTTCCCTCTGCAGGTTACCTTGAGCTTGTTCCACTAACCAAGATCCACACATTACTTCAAAGTTTGCCTGAAGTTTGTGGTATGTACATTTGAAGCTGTTACTGCTTCTTAGACTAGCCGTTTAACAACCACATCCTGTGCTTGTACTTCGGACGTTAATTTAGGGGATTCTTTTTAGCTTAAGCCTGTTTGCGGTTTATGTGTATGTGCCATCTCAGCTAGTTTGCAGGTTGCATTGTTAACCCCTTAATTCCTGAAGAACGCAATGTCCCACTTCAGAGGCCATATGATGAAACACCCAGAAATAAGTCCAACCAGAGTTGGAAACCCAAGCATGCTTTAACAAAAAGTTACTGAAGTTTTGAGATATTTTTGCAATTGGTTGTGTAAGCAAACTAAACCAGTGATTTATCTTTGATGTTTTGACTATTGCTTCTGTTAATCTTGTATCTCTTAATAAATCTAATTCATATTTAAAAGTCTAATATATGCAATTTATCAGAGTGCTATTTGTCCAACCACTGAAGAGAGTTGGAGTGTGCAAAATGGCTTTTGCAAAATTTATTGAGCTTATCAGCAATACAATAGGTTTACTATTTTGCATGGGCACTTTGTGCACAAAGTGACACTCTAGCTAATATAATAGGCCCTTTGCACTGGGCAAGGGAAGTAGTATCTGGAGAACTTCCAAATCATAGCCCTTATTTTGATGATCCACATGTTGCTTCTATTTGTGAAATTCAGAGCTCCCATTCTATTACTAACAGAAATGTATTCCTGGTAAAATTCAGATATCAGCAACTTAGATGCATTAAGTTGACCAAAGTATTCATTACTATTCTATCATACCCCACAATTGTAGTCTCATATAGTAAAGGGGCCACTTGATACCATTATGCACATCTAATTTACAATTTAATTGTTTTAGGATTTCTACTTAAAAAATCTTATCCTATGTCTCGCCTTTATGATCACAAAAGATCAACTTAAAAAGAACCCATGGCAATAATACAGAAGATTTTATCCTGCTCTGAAATACCTGTTGTCTGGATGACTGGTGGGTGGATGGGGTGGGGGAAGCAGTGTGGGCTATGTTTCTACAGTACACTCCTAGTTTTAGACTTTGAATTTTATTTTTTACAAAAGTATATTACTATAAAAATCAAGGTTAAACATAAAATTTAAATATATTACTGCATTTGCATCATAAGAATAATTTTTTTAAATTATAAAAAAAAATGAAACAATGTCTGGTCTGGAGTGTGAAAGTGTAACCTTGCTTTATTAATGACAATGCTGGCATAAAGCTCATGGATCGCAATGAGAGACACAGATAAAAACAAGACAGGCCAACCATTTATACTATTTTCATTCAGTCCCATTCTGTTTATAAAGGCATTTTTTCTTACATTGTGACCCATAAAATAAACATATTTGCCGGTGTTAAATATTAACTTACATATAAATAGTAAAAACAGATACAGAAATCTAGTACAAAAGCAAAATACTGCAGATGCTGGAAATCTGAAATAAAGAGAATGCTGAAAATACTCAGTTAATCAGGCAGCATCTGTAGAGAGAGAAACAGTTAATATTTCAGGTTATGGTAACTACTTCTCTCCAGATGCTGCCTGACCTGAGTATTTCCAGCATTCCCTGTTTATATTACAGAATTCTAGTGTATGAATGCACAGGTTTTATGTTGAAGCAGAGTGCAGATTAGAACAATGCTATCGCCTAATGGCCCTGTATTTCAACATCAAACCTGGATTTTCATTCTTTAGGATAGAAACAGTGGTAGCATAAATATTAAACATAAAATAAATGACATGGGTCACTGTAAAATTAGCACCACCACACATCATGTTCAACTTTAATGCACAAAACAAATTAGTTCCACCAGCAATAACCTTTAGAATATATATCTATTGTGCATCCTGGCCAATATTTATCCCTCAACCAACATAACAAAAAAAAACAGAATATCTGGGCATCATCACATTGCTGTTTGTGGGAGCTTGCTTGTGCGCAAATTGGCTGCTGCGTTTCCTACATTACAAGTGAGTACACTCCAGAAGTACTCCATTGGCTGTAAAGCGTTTTGGAGATGTCTGGTGGTCGTGAAAGGCGCTATATAAATCCAGGTCTTTCTTTCTAATTCTCTATACTTCAATTAAGCAAAACAATTTCCAGGTACTATAAGATAGAGCATGTTCCCATGTATCTGATGCACTGCTTTTGTATGGTCAGATTCAGGAAGAAATAGGGTTGCTACCTATTCTAACATCTGCACTTGGATAAGTTAAAATATGTAAAAACAGAATTGATGGTCTTAAGGCAAGATCAAGTCAGAATTGTGGAGCTTTAGATTTTTAAAGCCGATGCCCGTGTCACTGACCTTTTGTCATTAGTGCAGTTGTTGACTACCATTTGTTTAAATACTCTTGTTTCTTCCATCACTAGGAAGGTGTACTTTTTGCAGCATGCTCTTAAGTTGCACAATTTCCCTTTGTGAAATCCCCAAATGACACAATATTAACTGTACAAGCACGAGATGTGGCTCAATAGTCTCCTGAACTATTAAAGAAAAGTATATATTTTTTAAAATTAAAGCAGAGCTACTACATCAGTATCAACAATCAAACCCACACATCAATCACCCTCTTCCTCGCTGACCTTCATTTATTTACTGTCCCGTAACAACCCAAATTAAAAATCATCATGGTTTACAATTCTGGCCATGGTCTTGCCCCAGCCTACTTCTCTAACCTCCTCTCGCTCTATATCCCAATGCTCCAACCATGGCTTCCTGCGCATCTCACCTTTCACTCAACCATTGCTGGCAGAACTTCTGGCCATATCAGACCCTCTCTCCAGAACCCCTCTTCCTTGCTACACATCTCCCTATCTTTAAAAGCCTCAAAACCCATCTTCTCTACCTTGCTTTCAGGCGTGTCTCCTACCAATGCTTGCCTTCCATTTTGTCAGTGAAGCACTTTAGGATGTTTGATATTAAAGTCTTTAAATACTGTTATATTAGTAATCAATAGTTACAAATATCAAAAATGTTTAGATTATCTTCCAGTTCAGAAATGGCTTTCCTATAGTCCCACTTAAAAGAAAATGCATCTTCTTGCAACTGGAGGATTGTACCTAGAATCTGCTGCTTAGCAAGATATGCAAATAGCATACAATTCATCTAGCAGTGCACCAATTTCACTTCAACAGCCCTTTGGATGAGATGTTAAACCAAGGCCTTGTTTGCTCGCTTAGGTGAATGCAGAAGATCTCATGACAGTATTCAAAGGGGTGGAGAATTCTCCTGGTATCCTGGCCAACATCTATCCATTGACAAACATCACAGACAGATTATTTTGTTATCTTTTTCATTGATGTTTGTGGGACCTCTCTGTATGCAAACTGGCTGCCATGTTTCCCTACATTACAACAGTGACTGCAGTTCAAAAAGTACTTTAGAAGCTGTGAAGTGCTTTGGGACATCCTCAGGGTGTAAACATGTGAAAGGTGCACTATAAATGCAAGTTCTTTCTTTCACCAACAAAATTTATTTTGCACTAATTCTTTTTGAAACAGAACTTTGACCTATTACAAGAATTTTCCAATAAGCACAAGAGAGATGTTCTCATTCACAATACATGGTGGGAGGGGGGCTTATAGAAACAAAAGATAAGTTATATCACCCAAATGTGCAAAGGGATTAAAATTAACTTGTACCACACTTGTAACTGGCAATTACCCAAAGGAATGGTACGGTGTTAAGGTAGTCAAAAGTATAAAAAGCCAACCACAAGTTAGAAAGAAGTTTGCACACAATTTATTGAAAATTTCTATTCCATTTGCACTCAGAATAGGATCAGGGTATATTTAGATCTTTGATAAGGTGGGTGTATGCGCAATATCTGCTGTGTTAACAATCAACAGGGTTAAACGATCAAGAGAGAACAATTTCCTTAATCAAAAGATGGACTGCCAATACAATTGCTTTTGAGTGAAGCAATGAGTGAACAGGGATTTAAAAAATATATATTTTTAAGAATATTAATGATTGTCAGATTATCTGATTTTATACAGTACAATTTGCAAGAGAAACAGAAGTTTGAAATGTCCAGTTATATTTAATGTTGTATTTTTACCACATCCACCTTAGCAGGATGCAGCTGACCTTATCCATCACACAGTAGCCAATTTTACTTAATTAAGCCGGAGGAATTTTATTGCACAATATACTACTAAAAATCAAACAGAAAAGTAAACTTTTCAAAAGCTTCTCCTACACACAGCTAAGAAAATGACACGTACTTCGCATTTTGCCAGCTTTTACAAAAATGCAAAACCTCAAAATAAAAAACCGCTTTCAGCAGTTTTGATATCTTGAGTAAAAGCCAAAAGGATATAATAGTCAATACCTCACAAACTACTGCATATATAACAAATTATAAATACCAGTTTAAAAAAAAATTGCAGACTAGACATAATCTATTCCCTTTTGCTCCAAAAGCTCCATTTAGCTTTTGCCCAGTCTATTCATGGTCACTCACCTGAATGGGACCACTTTACTTTGGAGATTAGAACTGAATAAATAGTGTACAGTGTATGTTTTATGGAGAACAATGAAGGGAAGTCCCAAAATAACATACAATTTCATGACATGAACAGACATTTAGGAGCTTCAAATACATTTCTGTAAAGTTCAATATGCAGAAATATCCAAGACTTTCCCCTTCTTTATATGTTCATTATCAGGAGAACTGACAGAACTTCTCGGTATACGGAGAAAGATAGCACTACTGTGCTTGCAAGGCAGCGCACTGACCTGGCACCAGAAGTGTGCTTTCTAAGGCCCAAAGTGCACAAATTCTGACATTTTATTTATTAAAAATAAAAATCACATCTTGTCCCTCTAAACCAACCAATTACAAAATATTTATCCCAATGTTCACTTATATCAGTTAGTATCGATATTTCCAACAAGTATGTGAAGTGTAAGACTACATTAATGTGCAACATAACTTTGAATTCTGATTTCTACTCGTGTATGGGATGTCATTAGTACAATGATTTTTGGGCTAGCGTAAAAATGATTAAAAGTGCTATAAAAACATTAATCACAATGCTACGAAATACCAATTATCTGCCAGAAAGTCAGTAACAACTTAAAGGATTTTACATATTCCAATATAGGAATATCCTTAATTAGAAGCAGGTTAGATCATTGGTTAATAGGCAGAAGTAGACATTGCTCATTATTTGAGTTGATGATTTGTTTTAATCAATCCTCAACGACAACACATCGATAAACCTTCCAAATCTGGCTGTCAGCTTTCTCACGCATGGCAGTGACACTGCAGTAAAGATTAAAAATTAGACAAAGTGACCCAATTGCATGTTTTAGACAACATGTTTTAGACTACATCACTAACCACTTTTAAAACCCTGCTGAAAATAGGGCTTTAAAAATCTTATATTCTATTGTAATCTAGAAAAGCAAGCAAGCTAAAATTACCACCCCTCAAAAAAAGTGTCTTCATAAAAAGTTGCTGAAATGATTTAAAATAGGCAGAAAGCACAAGAAAAGATCACACAACCAGGTTTATAAATATATGATCTTAGAATGATACAGCACAGAAGGAGGCCTATCGGCCTATCATGCCTGTGCCAGCTTTGAAAGAGCTATCCAATTAGTCTCATCCCCCTGCTTTTTCGCCATTGCCCTGAAACTTTTTTCCCTTCAAGTACTTGTCCAATTCCCCTTTGAATGTTGCTATTGAATCTGCTTCCACCACCCTTTCTGGCAATGCGTTCCAGAATAACTCGCTGTGTTAAAAACAAATCTCATATCGACTCTGGTTCTTTTGCCAATTACCTTAAATTTGTGTCCTCTTGTTAGCAACCCTTCTGCCACTGGAAACAGTTTCTGCTTATTTACTCTATTAAAAATAAAACCTTTGTAATTTTGGACCCCTCTATCAAATCTCCGCTTAACCGTCTCTGCTCCAAAGAGAACCATCCCAGCTTCTCATAACTGAAGTCCGTCATCCCTGGTACCATTCCAGTAAATCTCCTCTGCACCCTCTCCCAGGCCTTGCGATCCACTCTGATGTGTGGTGCCCAGAATTTGCCACAATACTCCAGCTGGAGCCTAACCAATTAAAAAAAAAATGTTTTTAAATATAAATGTTTAGCACAACTTCCTTGCTTTTATACTCTATGCTTCTATTTATAAAGCCAAGAATTCAATGTGCCATGTTAACAGTCTTCTCAACTTGTTCTGCCACCTTCAAAGATTTGTGTACATACAACCCCAGGTCTCTCTTTTTGCGCCCCGTTTAAAATTGTCCCATTTAGCTTGTAATGCTTCTCCACATTCTTCCAACCAAAATAACAACTTCACACTTCTCTGCATTAAATTGCATTTCCCACGTGTCTGCCCATTTCACCAGTCGATGTCCTCCTGAAGTTGGTTGTTATCCTCATTGTTTACTACATTTCTAAGTCCCATGTCATCTGTAAACTTTGAAATTATGCCCCGTATACCAAAGTCTAGGTCATTAATATATATCAGAAAGAGCAGTGGTCCGAATACCTAATAGGGCAACACTCCCTCTAGTCCAGAAAAACAACCATACACCACTACTCTGCTTTCTGATCCTTGCCAATATCGTATTCACAGCCACTGTCCCTTTAATCCCATGGGCTTCAATCTTGCTAACCTTCTCATGCTGAATTTTATTAAAAGCTTTGTTTGGGAAAGGCTGAAGGCAAAGACAAGTCACTGGGGTGGGGAGAGAGGAGAAGGATAGAAAGAGAGAAAAGAGCATAAAAACAAAATCATATTTACATTCCCGGGATGGCGGGACTGACATATCAAGAAAGACTGGATCAACTGGGCTTGCATTCACTGGAGTTCAGAAGAATGAGAGGGAATCTCATAGAAACGTTTAAAATTCTGATGGGTTTAGACAGGTTAGATGCAGGAAGAATGTTCCCAATGTTGGGGAAGTCCAGAACCAGGGGTCACAGTTTAAGGATAAGGGATAAGCCATTTAGGACCGAGATGAGGAGAAACTTCTTCACCCAGAGAGTGGTGAACCTGTGGAATTCTCTACCACAGAAAGTTGTTGAGGTCAATTCACTAAATATATTCAAAAAAATAGTTAGATGTAGTCCTTACTACTAGGGGGATCAAGGGGTACGGCAAGAAAGCAGGAATGGGGTACTGAAGTTGCATGTTCAGCCATGAACTCATTGAATGGCGGTGCAGGCTAGAAGGGCCGAATGGCCTACTTCTGCACCTATTTTCTATGTTAGCATATATAACATCATATCTGGAGCCTATTTAACTAATTGCATATTTGGAGCAAAAAGGGTTTGGAGGAGGCTCCCTCACAATCACTTTCACTCTTGCCAACTAATAGGGATCAGTAGTCAATAGAGCAGATATTTTGAATTTAAGGAATATAGAGAGAATAAGACTGCAGTTTTGAAACAATAGTTATAAAAGAGAAGGAGGCACTGGGGGTTACTTTCTGTACAAAGCACCCCTCTTTCAAAAAACCCCCCAGTAATCTCTATATATCCTCATATTTTTACCATATATTCAATCTCGAGGACCCTTCCCAGCCTAACCAGAATTATGCAGCAGACTGCCTAGTGTGACAGAACATAAGAAATAGGAGCAGGAGTAAGTCATATGGCCCCTCGAACCTGCTCTGCCATTCAATAAGATCATGGCTGATCTGATCTTGGCCTCAACTCCAGAACTCAGAAGCAGGGTTCAGTCTTGATATGTGAATTTTACAGTTTGCAGCAAGTTTTAGGCCAATATATTATAAATTTGGTCTTCAGTTAGGGACCACTTTCAGAATGTAAGCCATGTCTTTTTTGCTGACTGGAGTTAAAGAATACAAATTTATAGAGATTTATTATCTTGGAGACAAAAGAAAGGTGGTTATTATCTCACATTTAACACCCGTGACATGAAAGGCATCTCTCTGCATAAAGGCACTGCATTACTAGTCATTCCTATCTCTGTGCTCAAATTCAGAATCCAGCTTTTCTCGATTTTAATTTCTGTAATTGACATTCAGACTGTGTTAGGGCCGTCACCTCATCAGAAGTCTAAAAAAAAAGCCTGTTCCACCCTCTTGAAAGTCATGCAAATCATCAGTTGGTGTGAGAAATGCACTCTGGAGAAGACATTTAAACCCTTGAGCACTAATTCAATCTGTTGTTCGGTGTGGAATATACCTTGCTGTATTTTTAATAGTTGTGTGTAATTCTCACACTTGTAGATAGATTAGGCTATTAGTTTTAATCATCTGTTCCGACAATGTGACATTTCTGCCTTTCAGTGTGTGAAGGAGTATGTGGTGAGCAACCCGTGTGGTTCTCCAGTGCTTTAAGTAGAAACTTGGCTCAGTGTTAGCCATCTTGGTTTTGAGGCAGAAGGTGGTGGGGCTCATACCCCAGCCCAGTACTTGAACATATAATTATAAACTGACATATGAATGCAGCACTGAGGGAATGCTACATTGCCAGAGATACTGCCCTTTGGATTAGACATTTATTGGTTCAGGTAAGCAGATTAACTAGTCATTCATTTACCTCATTGCCATTTGTAACATATTTTCGTATGTGTTTGCCTACAAAACAACAGTGTCTGCACTGCATTGACTAAGGTGGTTTGGGATGCAAGTCTTCAATAATATGGTCACAAAAATTGTAACTGTTAACACTGCAACATGTCTAATATACTGCATGCATATGAAGTTTCAGATTATAGGAGATGGACTTTTGTCTACAGAACCCGTCGTCTTTTTGCAGTGAACCCAAATAAGGACTGTTGCAAAAAGCCTAAATTTGAACATGTGCATTCTGGAAGAGCTCCACTGATTTAATGGCAGCTGATGCTTCAAGGCCAGCAACAACTTTTCCACAGAGACATTTCCAAATTTCTCCAGTCTGCTCCAAACTGGCCAGTCAGTCCCATAAAAAAGCAAAGCGGTCATTTTGCAGTTAATGGGAGTGAAACAGAGATCCAAAAATAGCAGATTTCCATGAAGTTACAATGATCCTCGTTTAAGACCTCTCCTAAAAAGAGGGGGATTTATTTATTTATTTTTTAAAAAAAGGAAAATTGATGACTTAGTAAAGAAAATAATCCCCTAGCGTCTCCTTTTTCTATTACTCTTCTCTCTTCGGCTATACAACCAAGTGTGCAAAAATCCCCTAAATTAACAAGACACTTCTGTAATTCTCAAAAGAAAATCTATTGCTTTATCCCATAAATGTATAAAATATATATTTGTATAATATTTACCATTAGTCAATATTTCAACACATTTCTATGTGACATTATTGACTGGGGTCAGTAGCTCAACTTACTAACTGAAATTTGACACTTCCTGAATTATGTGCAAAACACATTTGCATCAGCGGGGTAATACGAGGCACACGGCTTTTGCTTTGACATTTTTCCCAAACACAATGGCTATAATATAGAAATAAAATGAAATTAAAGTTATAATTTGCCTGTAATAATAGTAGGGTTACATTTAGAATTAACCCAATATTGCACTCTTAGCAGTGTGTTCAGAGGGATACTTTTATTCAAGTAAGAAATCTTCATAACTGACTCAACTTTCCCATGAGAGATTACTTTGAAGTTCCTATACCAGATTGCATTACGGAAATCAGAAGATGTATGCAGTATTAGGCTTTTTGAGAAACCCAGGGGAAGGGCCAAGACCTATCATGCAGGACACCATCAAGATTGGAGAGTGTGAAGGAAAGCAAGGCAAATTAAGTGAATAGGTAATCCCAAACCTGGATTTTTAAACGCTTGTATATTGTAGGAGGAAATTCTACTTAAAATCACTATCACAGCAGTTATCAGGTATTGATAAAGCCAAGCCCTTTCTCCCATTATCAACCCAGATACTGATTCTAATAACACAATACTATACTTGTTTTGACTTAAATGAACACAAGTAAAATTGCTTCAGACTTTTCACTGAGTGCTATGGAATTATCAACATTCAATAGCTCAAAATATCATAATTACATCACAGTAAGGAATATCTGTTAAATACCAGTGATTATATTCCACTGCCTAGTAGTTTAGCATATATGGAATTTAAATTTGAGACCGATTGCCATCTGGTTATCAAGACTATCCATTGACAAGGCCACCTGCGTTAAACCCTCTACTGGCCAATATAAAATTATTAATTTTTGCGGTTTGAGATTATTACATGGGGCCAGGGGAAGAATTTGACATAATGTGATGTAATCAATATGTTGTGATAGTGACATATTCACTATACTTCCAACTTATATTTGGCAAGATGAGATCTGTCAAGGAGTTGCATACGAGGCATTAACTGCATACCCATTCTCTTTTAAGGCTTTTAGTGCGTCTTTGAGATCAGTCAAATAATAAATTTGTGGGTTTAGGATAACCAAAGACAACAAAATCAGGCTCATAA